>NC_057797.1:610185842-610785842 GCF_018294505.1 Triticum aestivum
GGATCCTAAGTTCTTGCTAATGGGTGTCATGCAGTACCATAGCATAAGCCTAAACTACATTCCTAATCATGGCATACTACAATGCATAGTGGAAATACTGGGTATTCATGATCAAAGTGAAACTTGCCTGGTAGTGAAGATGTTCCTTATATCTCACAATCTCAGTAAAGCTACTCTTCACTCTTCATACAATCTATCGCAAATAAAGAGTTCACATAACCAACCATACAATAAAAATTAACCTACAACAAGTGTAGTGCATGGTGTTATTGTAGATGGTGATGTGGGATTAATTGTCATGTGTCAACTCAAAGAGTTTGGAAATAATAAACTAGTTGTTACTTGGAATACATGTGACATGAGGGTTCACATGCATGTGGTTTTGATAAAATAGTTTCATCACATAAGGAGTATGTGATGCAAGGTTGCGTCGACATATTCAATTGACAAAAGGAATCATTACAACTGGATGCATGATCTATGAATTATGTCTGACAAGTTCATGTGTAAGTTTGAATGACAATTCAAACTTGAATGACCTTTCTTGGATTTGGATCCACACTAGGCTTCAATTGGTTCCATTTGAACTCATGGTTGATCTTGTTAGGGAACATAGCATGCGATTTCAAAAAAATTCCTACGATCATGCAAGATCTATCTAGGAGATTCATAGCAACGAGAGGGGGAGAGTGTGTCCACGTACCCTCATAGACCGAAAGCGTTAGGTTAACGCGGTTGATGTAGTTGAACGTCTTTGCGATCCAACCGATCAAGTACCGAATGTACGGCACCTTCGAGTTCAGCACACGTTCAGCTTGATGACGTCCCTCAAACTCTTGATCCAGCAAAGTGTCGAGGGAGAGTTTCGTCAGCACGACGGCATGGTGACGGTGATGGTGATGTGATCCGCACAGGGCTTCGCCTAAGCACTACGACAATATGACCGGAGGAGTAAACTGTGGAGGAGGGCACCGCACACGGCTAAGAACAATTGATGTGCTTTGGGGTGCCCCCTGCCCCATATATAAAGGTGGAGGGGAGAAGGCTAGCCTAAGGGGGCGTGCCATGGGGAGGGGGACCGACTAGGACTCCTAGTCCAAGTCGGGCCCCCTTCCTTCTTTCGGAGGGGGAAAGGGGGAAGGAGAGGGAGAGGGGGGAAGGAAAGGGGGGCCGCGCCCCCATCCCCTTGTCCAATTCGGAAAGCCCATGGGGGTACGCCACCCCTTGCAGGCTCCCCTCTCTCTCCCCTATGGCCCATGTTGGCCCATTACTTCCGGGGGGATCCGGTAACCTCCCAGTACTCCGAAAAATACCTGAAATGCTCAGGAACCATCCTGGTGTCCGAATACCATCGTCCAATATATCAATCTTAACCTCTCAACCATTTTGATACTCCTCGTCATGTCTGTGATCTCATCTGGGACTCTGAACAATCTTCGATCCCCAAAACATCATAATACAAATCGTCATCGAATGTTAAGTGTGCGGACCCTACGGGTTCGAGAACTCTGTAGACATGACTGAGGCATATCTACGATCAATAACCAACAGTGCAACCTGGATGCTCATATTGGTTCCTACATATTCTACGAAGAACTTTATCGTACAAACCGCAATGACAACATACGACATTCCCTTTGTCATCGGTATGTTACTTGCCCGGTATTCGATCGTCGGTATCTTCATACCTAGTTCAATCTCATTACGGCAAGTCTCTTTACTCATTCTGTAATGCATCATCGCACAACTAACTCATTACTCACATTGCTTGCAAGGCTTATCATGATGTGCATTACTGAGAGGGCCCAGAGATACCTCTCTGATATTCGGAGTGACAAATCCTAATCTCGATCTATGCCAACCCAACAAACACCTTCGGAGACACCTGTAGAGCATCTTTATGATCACCTGGTTACGTTGTGATGTTTGATAGCACACAAGGTGTTCCTCCGGTATTCGGGAGTTGCATAATCTCATAGTCAAAGGAATATGTATAAGTCATGAAGAAAGAAATATCAATGAATAAGCTAACGGATGGGTCTTGTCCATCACATCATTCTCCTAATGATGTGATCTCATTTATCAAATGACAACACAAGTCTATGGTTAGGAAACTTAACCATCTTTGATTAACGAGCTAGTCAAGTAGAGGCATACTTGGGACACTTTGTTCTGTCTATGTATTCACACATGTATCAAGTTCCCGTTTAATACAATTCTAGCATGAATAATAAACATTTATCATGATATAAGGAAATATAAATAACAACTTTATTATTGCCTCTAGGGCATATTTCCTTCAGTCTCCCACTTGCACTAGAGTCAATAATCTAGATTACATAGTAATGATTCTAACACCCATGGAGTCTTGGTGATGATCATGTTTTGCTCGTGGAAGAGTCTTAGTCAACGGGTCTGCAACATTTAGATCCGTATGTATTTTGCAAATCTCTATGTCTCCCTCCTTGACTTGATCGCGGATGGAGTTGAAGCGTCTCTTGATGTGTTTGGTTCTCTTGTGAAATCTGGATTCCTTCACTAAGGCAATTGCTCTGTATTGTCACAAAAGATTTTCATTGGACCCGATGCACTAGGTATTACACCTAGATCAGATATGAACTCCTTCATCCAGACTCCTTCATTTGCTGCTTCTGAAGCAGCTATGTACTCCGCTTCACACGTAGATCTTGCCACGACGCTCTGCTTGGAACTGCACCAACTGACAGCTCCACCATTCAATATAAACACGTATCCAGTTTGCGACTTAGAGTCATCCATATCAGTGTCAAAGCTAGCATCGACTTAACCATTTACGACAAGCTCTTTGTCACTTCCATAAATGAGAAACATATCCTTGGTCCTTTTCACATATTTCAGGACGTTCTTGACCGCTGTCCAGTGATCCACACCTGGATTACTTTGGTACCTCCCTACTAAACTTATAGCAAGGCACACATCAGGTCTGGTACATAGCTTTGCATACATGATAGAACCTATGGTTGAGGCATGGGGAATGACTTTCATTTTCTCTCTATCTTCTGCAGTGGTCGGGCATTGAGTCCGACTCAACTTCACACCTTGTAACACAGGCAAGAACCCTTTCTTTGAGTGATCCATTATGAACTTCTTCAAAACTTTATCTAGGTATGTGCTTTATGAAAGTCCAATTAAGTGTCTTGATCTATCTCTATAGATCTTGATGCCCAATATATAAGCAGCTTCACCGAGGTCTTTCATTGAAAAATTCATATTCAAGTATCCTTTTATGCTATCCAGAAATTCTATATTGTTTCCAATCAACAATATGTCATCCACATATAATATTAGAAATGCTACAAAGCTCCCACTCACTTTCTTGTAAATACAGGCTTCTCCAAAAGTCTGTATAAAACCATATGCTTTGATCACACTATCAAAGCGTATATTCCAACTCCGAGAGGCTTGCACCAGTCCATAAATAGATCGCTGGATCTTGCACACTTTGTTAGCACCTTTAGGATCAACAAAACCTTCTGGTTGCATCATATACAACTCTTCTTAAAGAAATCCATTAATGATGCAGTTTTGACATCCATTTGCCAAATTTCATAATCATAAAATGCGGTAATTACTAACATGATTCGGATAGACTTAAGCATCGCTACGGGTGATAAGGTCTCATCGTAGTCAACTCCTTGAACTTGTCGAAAACCTTTCACAACAAGTCGAGATTTGTAGACAGTAACATTACCATTAGTGTCGATCTTCTTCCTGAAGATCCATTTATTTTCTATTGCTTGCCGATCATCGGGCAAGTCAACCAAAGTCCATACTTTGTTCTCATACATGGATCCCATCTCAGATTTCATGGCCTCAAGACATTTCACGGAATCTGGGCTCATCATCACTTCCTCGTAGTTCGTAGGTTCATCATGGTCTAGTAACATGACTTCCAGAACAGGATTACTATACCACTGTGGTGCGGAACATACTCTAGTTGACCTACGAGGTTTAGTAGTAGCTTGATCTGAAGTTTGGTCATCATCATTAGTTTCCTCACTAATTGGTGTAGGCATCTCTGGAACTGATTTCCATGATGAACTACTTTACAATTCGAAAGAAGGTACAACTACCTCATCAAGTTCTACTTTCCTCCCACTCACTTCTTTCAAGAGAAACTCATTCTCTAGAAAGGAGAAATTCTTAGCAACAAATATCTTGCCTTCGGATCTTTGATAGAAGGTTGTCATCTGGAAACGACACCTATGGGATCACAAGAATCCCTACTGTGGTTGCGGGGCGCGGGGTTGAGAGAAGAGCGGGTCTAACAGAGAGCACGCAGCCCGTTTATCCAGGTTCGGGCCGTGAGGATGCGTAAAACCCTAGTCCTGCTTTTGGTGGATATATTCTGAGTTCTCGAACTAGCTACGGGGTGTAACGAGCTCCGAAAAGCCGAATCCCTCCCCTCGTCGCCTTGGGCCTCCTTTTATAGAAAAAGGGGTTGCCACAGTGGCACACGGGAGGTGGAAAGGCAACAGTGTTGCAAGGTTATCCTGGTATTACAGGACAAAGCGCATTAAATGCGAGGCTTAGGTGTCCCTCCACTTTATCGGGGCGGGGCGAGGCCCGTCCCGTCCATCACCGCTCCTCCAAGCTTCGACGCGCGCCCTGGCCAGCGATGCATGTGGTGCCATGTAGGTAGGCAGGCAACTGAGGTGGCGCGGTGGTGGAGTCTCCACGAAGGGCTGCATGTTGCCACGCAGGTGCCTGCCCAGCTAGTTGGGTCGGCAGCTGCATGCGAACAGCGGTGGAGACTTGGCTGGTGTGGGCCTGACGGTGGCCCTGCTGGTGCGCTTGGTGAGGTCCTTGCCGGGTGGCCCGACAAGGGTCTTGCCGTGGTGTGCAGGCGTCCTCGGCAAGGATCTTGTCGGGGGGTCTTGTGGGTTTCTTCGGTGAGGATGGCTGCCTTCCTATCCTCATTTGTCCTTGACTTTTCTTTGTCTTCACGAAGATCTGCATGCCAGCACAGAGGTGCCTCCGAGCCCTGTCCAATGCATTTGTCGAGTGTTGGTGGGCTCAAGGGTGGCTCGCTCGGCTGGCGTGGGTGAGTTGCCCCGGCAAGGGTCTTGCTGGAGCCTCTAAGGCCGCCCCGACAAGGGTCCTTGCCGGGGAAACCTGCCTTGCCCATCTGATCTTTGTGGCCTTGGTCCTTGTCATTGCTTTGCTTTGTCCTGGGCTTCGATCTTACCTTGGCTTACCTCCCTTGCTCTGCTCGGTGTGGTCACGGGCGCGGCTCTGACTGCCCGTGCACAGGTAAAGGGTACAAAAATGTGCCCCTAGTTTTGTACACCGACAGGAGCCCCCGGGCCTGGGCCACACATAAGCGCGACATGTTGTTGGGTCAGGCCCAAAATGGTGCGTGGGCAGGCAGGGCGGTTTTTACCGTGGTAAGGTTTTTCACGCGCGGCGCGGGGTGGAGGGGCGTGCATGACGTGGGCAGCATGCATGGGGCGGCTTTCACACGCATGCATCACATCGCAGTAAAGAGGCGGCTCGCGCCTTCCCCGAAAGGGAGGGAGGCGTGGAGGCGCGGCTCATTTACTGGATGAGTCTTCAAGGCATCCACTCCCTCAATCACGGGGTGGGGAGTGGTTACCTCACCCGTCCCCTCGGTTCTGCACGTCTGACACGCGTCTTCCATGCGCTCGGGGTGACAGACGGTGGAGGCGGGAAGCCGGTCCGTCGCTGGTTGGGGTAGCAGGTCGGTCTTGGTTCCCTGCACCTCCCGTGTCTTGATTGGCCGAACGGGGCGGCCGAGCCCCAACCCCGTTCTTTTATAAAGAGGGGGAAGGGGGATGGCACCCCGCATTCTTCCATCTTCTACCTCCCTTTGCTTCCTCTCCTTCCTTTTATTCACCATGGAGAAAGGGAATCCCAGTCCTTCAACAGTGGCGGCGAGGGTCGCCGCTCGACAACGCGTCCCTCCTCCCCCTGAGCCCATGTTGGCAGAGCCAACCGTGAGGGGAAGGGGGAGGGGCGAGGCTGTGGGCGAGGCCGGGGCAGAGGGTGTAGTGCTCGGGGAAGAGGAGGACGGGGCGGCAGATCAGCCTCTCCTCCGCCAGCAGTTCCTCCTCCGATGGAGGGCCATGCCGGGGATAACCCCTGCGAATTCTTCGTCAGGTTGCGCCAGCCACTGCGCTGTCGCCTTCGCCTCCCAACTCCATTCGCGTGGGAGATGGAGCTGGATCCGCCGCAGGCGTTGCGGTTGCATATGAGGGGCTGCGGGAACGGCGGCACATGGGCCGACGTCGAGTTCCCCGCCCCTCACATCATGTATCTCCACCGAGGGTGGAAGACCTTCGCTCGCCTCCACAGCTTGACAGATGGGCTCACTCTCCATTTCAAACTAATGGAGGGTGGCCTCCTCTCCGTCAAGATCTTCGGGACTCGCGTAAGGTCCTCTGTGGAGACCTCTTCTGACAACGAAGACTCCTCCTCGAGCGAGAGCGGCGAGGAGGACAACGGCAGCGACGACGAGGCTAGCGGGCAGCAGGATGACGGGTCCGATTAGGCGTCGGGCGCCGCTCCGAGCGGCACCGGCGACCCCATCATCCGCGTCGCCAGCTCTTTGAACTTCTTGGGGTCATCTCCTTGGGCGGCTGGCATTGGGAGGCAATGGAAGAGAAAGAGGGCGGGCGGCAAGGCCGTCAAGTCGGAGTACGCGGGCACTGACGCCTTCGTCGCGTACCGACGTCCTGCCGCCTCGTCTTCGAGCTCTGCCTCCGGCGCTGCCATCACCATCCAGCTCTTGGACGGCCACCAAGATGTCCCCTTGGTGTCTTCTACCACTCGTAGGTCGCCTAGGCGCCCCTTTTGCCCTTCTGATTTCTTGTTCCATTTCCTGAGGAGAGGGACAAGAAAAGGGACTACGGGCATCTTATCTCTTTTTAGTCTTGTAAGCCTTCGGGCCTTTGTTAACTTTAGAACTTGTAATCCTCGTGTTCATGTTTTTCATTTCGTATGAACTATACCTGTACGGGATGTTTTTAATGAAAAAGGGATGTTTGCGGGTTTTTCGTTCGCAGGTAAAACCCACGACAAGGAGTAAATCCTTGTTACCTTTAAGATAAACGTTTTCTCGCCCGGCAACAGGCCTTGCCGTCCCCCCACTTCGCTCGACCTTTCTCACGCCCTTGGCGGAGGCAGGGATGAGGTGGGTTAGGCTCCTCGTTTCATTTCCTTGCTGCCGCAGCTACGACCAAACTCGGTCCCAGGAAACGAGTCCTAGGGTCCAGAATGAGGGGAGCACGGTAGCCTAAGGATAAAACGAGGTTTCACATACCTCAGTCCATAACGAAACGCATGATAAGGGATAGAGAACTTATCTGAATCTGCAGCCCCCGGCAACCTTGGCTTGCCGCGGGTGGATCTTTGCTCTTGTAGCCCCCGGCAATACTGGCTTGCCGGGGTCCGGACGCCGGTCCGTCCCCTTCCTTCCAAAGCAGCTCGGCAAGGATACTCATGTGTCCTGCGAACCAAAGAAGACAGAGAAGAACAGAGAGATGCGCACTCGACCTCTAAGCTAGGGGTTAGCCGCCGCTAAGCACTATCAACCCTAACCAAGGACGAGACTCGACCTAGCATGCATGCTATAACTTAGGGCGCCAGCGCTTCATTTATTTATGCTTAGGGTCTGCGCCTGGCTTTGTACAGAGGATCACATGCCTTGTCGGCAAAGCTCGTACAAAAGGTGGCTTGCCGGGAGGCCCGGCAAGCCACGCCTTATGGGTAAAACTTGCGAAGATGCTCGATGCTCCAGGAGTTGCTCACTGGTATGGCATCCTCGGTCTCCAGGCGGACTGCGCCCGGCCTGGTGACTCGTATTACCCGATAAGGGCCTTCCCACTTCAGCGTCAACTTGTTGGAATTCTTGGCCGGCTGAACGCACCGAAGAACAAGGCCGCCTTCCTCAAGGCTTCGGGCATGAACCTTGCGGCTATGGTAGCGGCGCAAGGCTTGCTGGTAGCGTGCTGCTCTTACAGCCGCCCGAAGACGATCTTCCGCAAGGAGCATCGCGTCATCTTGGCGCAACGGCTCTTGCTCAAGCTCATCATAAGCGAGCACTCGAGGTGACCCGTATATGAGTTCCGTGGGGAGAACTGCTTCCGCCCCGTATACCAGGGCAAAAGGTGTCTGGCCGATGGCTCGATTTGGCGTTGTTCTGATCGACCAAAGAACCGCCGACAACTCATCAATCCAGCGCCTTCCACTCTTGTGCAGCCTGTCAGAGGTCTTCGTTCTCAAGCCTCGCAACACTTCAGCATTTTCCCTCTCCGCTTGGCCATTGCTCCGTGGATGTGCCACGGAAGCAAAACAGACCTTGCTGCCAAGGTCTTGGATGTACTGCATGAAGGTGTGGCTTGTGAACTGCGTGTCGTTGTTGGTGATGACTCTGTTTGGCACACCAAAACGGCAGACCAGTCCTTTGAAGAATTTGACGGCTGACTGAGCAGTCAGCTTCCTCACTGCTTCCACCTCTGGCCACTTTGTGAACTTGTTGATTGCAATGTACAAGTACTCAAAGCCCCCGATAGTGCGGGGGAAAGGGCCCAGTATATCGAGCCCCCAGACCGAGAATGGCCAGGAGAGAGGGATTGTCTGAAGGGCTTGAGCTGGTTGATGAAGCTTCTTTGAATGGAACTAGCACGCTTCACACTTGGTGACTAGTGCCGTCGCATCCTGGAGGGCGGTGGGCCAGAAGAAACCTTGCTGGAACGCCTTTCCGGCAAGGGCCCTTGACCCTATGTGGGAGCCACATATGCCTCCATGTATCTCCGCCAACAGCTCTAGTCCTTCCTCCCGAGGGGATGCACTTGAGTTTCACACCGTTTGGCCTCCTCCGGTATAGGACGTCATCGACGAACTGGTATAGGGAGGACCGGCGGGCTACTCTCTCTGCTTCTTCCTGCTCCTCAGGAAGTGCCCCTGTTTGGAGGAATTGGATGGTGTGCTGCGCCCATGCCGGAGCCTGAGGCTCGACGGCAAGGACAAAAGGCATCTCTTCCTCCATGGGAGCGGCTATCTCCATGGCTAGGGCCTGACGCCCCGCCAGAGCCAGCTACCCTTGGGCAGACTCAGCGTATGTGGCAGCACCCTTGCCGGCAGCCCCGGGGGGCTCGGTAGGAAAGTACTTGCCGGGACCTGATTTCCTCTGCTTGCTCTGCCCTGCTGATGGATCGACGGATGGTTGAGTTAACCGGAGCAAAAAGGTACCTGGTTCCACAGGTATCTTGAATGTGCCACGCTTTGACAGGTAATCAGCGATGTCATTCTCCGCTCGGGGGACGTGCTCCGCCTGGATACCATCAAAGCATTCCTCCAGCTTCCTCACCTCATCTACGTATGCTTCCATCAGTGGGCTCTGATAATCTTTATTGACCTGCCTGACAACGAGCCACGAGTCACCCCTGACGATGAGCTTCTTAACCCCGAGGTCCGCTGCGATCCTGAGACGCGCAAGCAATCCCTCGTACTCGGAGGTGTTATTGGTGGACATCTCCCTGGGGAAGTGCATCTGGATCACGTACTTGAGGTGCTCTCCGGTGGGTGCGACGAGCAGCACGCCGGCACCGACGCCTTGCAGCGAGAAGGCTCCATCAAAGTACATGATCCAGTTACGGTCTGCTTCCTTGTCGAGGAGAGTAGTCTCCTGGATTTCTTCGTCAGGCGTCGAGGTCCATTCCACGATGAACTCCGCTAGGACTCTGCTTTAAATTGTCGATGTACTTTCAAACTTTAAGCCGAAGCTTGACAACTCCAAGGCACATTCCACAATCCTTCTAGTTGCGTCTGGGTTGTGTAGTATCCGTTGCAATGGGAGGCGAATGACGACAGTGATCTCGTGAGCCTGGAAGTAGTGACGCGGCTTCCTCGAGGCCATGAGGAGGCCAAAGAGCAATTTTTGCACACCAGAATACCTTGACCTAGCCCCCTGCAAGAGGGAGCTGACAACATAAACCGGGTGCTGCATCATCTTTTTCTTGGGCACCACTTCACTCGGCCGTGGGGGCATCGCCCTGGTGGCACTAGACTCTGCCGGGGGCCGCGCCTTGTCGGCACCAGGCCCTGCCGGGGGAATCTTCGGCTCGCCGTCTGCTGGTCTACCGCCATTGCTGCCTCCTCGTCGACCTACCTCTGTGCCACTAGTGCGGCGCTGACCACTTGGTTCGTTGCTGCCAAATACAGCAGCAACAGCTCTTTTGGTTTAGGCGCAACTAGTATTGGCGTGGAGGAAAGGTATTTCTTTAGGTCCTGCAGTGCGGACTCGGCTTCTGGGGTCCACTCTATTGGGCCCGCCTTTTTCAAGATCTTGAAAAAGGGAAGGGCGTGCTCGGCGGACTTGGAGATGAACCAGCTCATGGCGGCAACGCAGCCGGTGAGCCGACGCACATCCTTGATCTGCTTGGGCGCCTTCATCTGCTCAATAGCCTTGATCTTTTCTGGGTTTGCCTCAATCCTGCGCTGTGACACGAAGAACCCAAGAAGCTTGCCGGACGGGACACCGAAGACGCACTTCTCAGGGTTCAACTTGAGGTTGATCTTGCGCAGGTTGGCAAATGTCTCTTCTAGATCTTGCACAAGAGTCGGCCCGTCCTTGGTTTCAACCACTATGTCATCCATGTAGGCCTCCATATTTCTATGGAGATGAGGTTCAAAACCAATTTGGACTGCTCTTGTGAACGTTGAGCCAGCACTCTTCAACCCGAAAGGCATCCGTAAAAAGCAATACGTACCACATGGGGTGATGAATGATATCTTCTCTTCATCCTCTCGTGTCATGAAGATTTGGTGGTAGCCTGAGTAGGCATCGAGGAATGATAGCAGATCACACCCGGCCGTGGAGTCAACAATCTGGTCGATGCGCGGCAATGGGAAGGGGTCCTTAGGACAAGCCTTATTTATATCTGTGTAATCAATACACAGCCTCCACTTCCCATTCGCCTTGCGCACCACTACCGGATTGGCCAACCACGTCGAGTGGAGCACCCCTCTCACCAAACCTACCGCTTCTAACTTCCTGATCTCCTCTGTGATGAACTCCTGCCTCTCCAGAGCCTGCTTTCTGACCTTCTGCTTGACGGGCCGCGCGTGGGGGCAGACAACTAGGTGGTGCTCAATCACCTCCCTGGGAACACGGGGATGTCGGACGCTTGCCATGCAAACACGTCGACATTCGCCCGCAGGAAGGTGACGAGCTCGCCTTCCTATTTGCTGCTGAGGGTGGAGCCTATGATGAAGGCCCCTCCCGTGCCGTCCTCCGCGACAGGCACCTTCTTGGTCTGCGGCGGCTCGGCTCTAGATCTCTTGTTCTTGTCGGCAGAGCTCTCTGGCACGTCCTCAGCGGTAGCACAACACCCCGAGGGGATGCGCTTGCCGGAGTGGGTGCGAGAGGTCTTGTCGGGCTCCTTTTTTCCTCCCGGGCCTTCGGCGGCAGGAGCAGGTGCCTTGACGGCAGCTGCTGCAACTGCTTCCCGGTAGAGTTGGTCGGCGCAGATCAGCGCGTCCTTCTTGTCGGAGGGGATGGAGATGATGGTCAACGGCCCGGGCATCTTTAGCATGTTCTAGGCGTAGTGTGATGCCGCCATGAACTTAGCGAGTGTCGGGCGGCCGAGGATCCCGTTGTAGGGCAAAGGGATCTCGGCCACGTCAAAGACGATCCTCTCCGTCCGGAAGTTCAACTCCCCTCCAAACGTCACGGGCAGCATGACCTTTCCCTTTGGCTGGCTTCTCCCCGAATTGACCCCCTGAAACGTGCCCGTTTCCTCGAGGTCTCCATCAGGGATTTGCAACCTTTTGATCACGACAGGCGAGATCAGGTTCAGGCCGGCCCCGCCGTCAACCAACATCTTGTTCACCTTGAGGTTGCCTATTGTTGGCGAAACCAACAACAGCAAACACCCGACCGCGTTAGTGCGACCAGGGTGGTCCTTGGCATCAAAGATGAGGGGCGTGCTGGACCACTTCAATGGCTTCTCAGCGTTGGACGACGGCTCTGTTGCTGTGACCTCTTGCGCCCACTGCTTGAGCTAGCGGTGAGAGGTGTGCAGTGAGGCGCTGCCATCGACGCACATGGCCTCCATAGCCTTCTGGAACCCTTGCTCACCAGACTCATCGTCCTCGTCGCGGTCGTCGTCTTCTTGTTTCTTGTCGCGGCCCCGGGCGGGTCTTTCTTGCTGTTTGTCCCTGCCAGGGCGGCCTCCTTGGCCACCGCGCTTCTTGTCGAATCCCTCAGCACCATCCTGGTCCTTCTCCTTGTCCCGCCTTTCGTACTCAGCCTTTTGCTTCTCAGCAAGCAGCTTGACTTGCCAGCAGTTTTGGAGATCGTGGCCCTTTGTATGGTGGATCTTGCAGTATTGCTTGCTGGAGCTTCCTGGCTTGTCGGTAGCCGCCAAGGCTCGGCAGGAGGTGCACCCGGCAATCTCCTTGCCGGGGGTGTCTACCTTGACCTTCTTGCTGGCACCGGTATCGTCAGGTCCCTCAATGGCAAGCACGGCCTTGCCTTTGCGTTTCCTGTTGCGACGCCGGCCACTCTTCGTTGGGGCGGCAGCGTCCTCCTCAGTAGAGTCGGTTTCTGCGCTGGCGTTTTCGCCGGGGTACTTCCTTCCCTCTTCAGCCCGGGCGCACCTGTCGGCCAGAACATAGAGCTCGACCACATCTTTAACCTTGGTCATCGCTAGCTCCTTGCGCATCTTGCGATTGCGCGTGTTCTGATGGAACGCGCTAATCACAGCGGCGGGATGAACGTCGGGGATGTTGTATTGGACCCGGCTGAATCTCTGGATGTACTTGCGCAAGGTCTCCCCTTCCTTCTAGGGAATGATATGCAGATCACTGGCCTGTCCATGAGCTTGGTGGCCTCCCGTGAAGGCTCCAACGAACTCATGGCACAGATCTGACCAGGAAGAGATGGAGTCCGCCGGCAAGTGCATCAACCAAGACATCACATTGGGCTTGAGCACCAGCGGGAAGTAGTTGGCAAGCACCTTGTCGTCGCGAGCCCCAGCGGCCTGCATCGCGATGGTGTAGATGTTGAGGAACACGGATGGATGGGTCTTGCCGGTGTACTTCTCGCTGATGTCGGGCTTGAACGTGTGGTGGGACGGCCACTGGAACTGCCTCAGCTCACGGGTAAAAGCCGGGCGGCCCACCTCATAAGGTAGGCCACCGGGGCTCCCCGGTGCCGGGTGGTCCATAGTGGGTCCCACCCGCTTGTCCGACTGGCGGCGCGCTTCGCGCCGGCATTCGACGGTGGTTCGAGCGTCTTCGTGAGCTTGCTCCCGAAGGACCTGGCGCTGGTCGCGGAGGGTCCGTGGATCGGAAGACGCTTTGGAGATGTTATCACCAGCGTCGCCGCGACAGGCCGACGCCCATGGCGACCGGCGAGGAGGGGGAGAGTGCACCGTGGCCGCAGCTCCCCCAGCCCTTCCAGCGCCAGCATGTGGTGGTTCGGTGGAGCGCCGACCCGAGGGCCCCTTTGGTCGCGACTCGTCTTTGTTCGCGACGGCGACGAGGCTACGGATGGTGTCCCTCCACTCATCTAGCTTCTTTGCAGTAGGAAGGAAGTCGAGGAGCAGCTGTGTGCGCGCCAAGGCTTCCGCTGGCGTGGGTGGCGGCGACAGCTGAGTGGATCATGGTGCGCTTCAACTTCTAACTATGTTAGAAGGAGCTCTGTCACGACCCAGCGGCTGCGTGCCAATTTCACCAGTGCTTCGGCGAGCGTGTTGAACTCCTTCGCCTTGCTGACGACGCACAGGGCTCTTCCCACGGTGGTGCCCAGGGTCACCAACGTGGTGACGCTGTTCGGCGCGCACACCATGGGAAGAACGCGCGGTGGTCGCCGGTGTGTGCGTCCTGGAGGTCGCCGCGCCGCCCGGAGTTGGCGCAACGACATCCCCGGAGGGCCACGCTCCGCCGGCAGGGGGACAAGCTCCGTCTTTGGATCCGGCGGCGTGGGGCCGACCGTGTGGTGCACGAACGACGCCGCTCGCCAGGCTCCGACTGCCTGGGTGGTGCTGGTGTTCGCGGGCCGCGGCCCGAGTCCTATCCGCGACCGGTCTGCTGCTCGTCTGTGCCGGCACGGGCCGTTCGGCCCCCAACGAGCCAATCGCTGTGGCCGTCTTCTTCTTAGGGGCCATGGCGACGAAGAACCGCTAGGCTAACTACCAGACCAGATTCTCACAAACGCGACCCCTACCTGGCGCGCCAAAGATGTCGGTGGGAAACGACACCTATGGGATCACAAGAATCCCTACTGCGGTTGCGGGGCACGGGGTTGAGAGAAGAGCGGGTCTAACAGAGAGCATGCGGTTCGTTTATCCAGGTTCAGGCCGCGAGGATGCGTAAATCCCTAGTCCTGCTTTTGGTGGATGTATTCTGAGTTCTCGAACTAGCTATGGGGTGTAACAAGCTCCAAAAGGCTGAATCCCTCCCCTCGTCGCCTTGGGCCTCCTTTTATAGAAAAAGAGGTTGCCACAGTGGCACACAGGAGGTGGAAAGGCAACAGTGTTGCGAGGTTATCCTGGTATTACAGGACAAAGCGCATTAAATGTGAGGCTTAGGTGTCCCTCCACTTTATGGGGGCGGGGCGAGGCCCGTCCCGTCCGTCGCCGCTCCTCCAAGCTTTGACACACGCCCTGGCCAGCGATGCATCCGGTGCCATGTAGGTAGGCAGGCAGCTGAGGTGGCGCGGTGGTGGAATCTCCACGAAGGGCTGCATGTCGCCACGCAGGTGTCTGCCCAGCTGGTTGGGTCGGCAGCTGCATGCGAACGGCGGCGGAGACTTGGCTGGTGTGGGCCACACGGTGGCCCTGCTGGTGCGCTTGGCGAGGGCCTTGCCAGGTGGCCCAGCAAGGGTCTTGCCGTGGTGTGTAGGCGTCCCCGGCAAGGATCTTGCCGGGGGTCTTGTGGGTTTCTTCGGTGAGGATGGCCGCCTTCCTATCCTCATTTGTCCTTGACTTTTCTTTGTCTTCACGAAGATCTGCATGCCAGCACAGAGGTGCCTCCTGAGCCCTGTCCAATGCATTTGTCGAGTGTTGGTGGGCTCGAGGGTGGCTCGCTCGGCTGGCGTGGGCGAGTTGCCCCGGCAAGGGTCCTGCCGGGGCCGCTGAGGCCACCCCGGCAAGGGTCCTTGCCGGGGAAACCTGCTTTGCCCATCTGATCTTTGTGGCCTTGGTCCTTGTCGTTGCTTTTCTTCATCTTGGGCTCCGATCTTACCTTGGCTTACCTCCCTTGCTCTGCTCGATGGTGTCATGGGCGCGGCTCTGACTGCCCGTGCACGGGTAAAGGGGTACAAAAATGTGCCCCTAGTTTTGTACACCGACAAAGGTGTACCCAACAGTTTCTTTTGGGTATTGTCGTGGGTTTGTCACGGCAAATGTCCTCGTGAAAGGACTTAGTCGTGGAACCATCGCTATAGTTTAGCTTAAAGGGGTTAAACCGGACAAGGGACACAGGGGATTTTATACCCCTTCGATGAAGGTAAAGCCTACATCTAGTTGTGATTGGTATTGCTAGGGTTTCGATGACCATGGAGCAAATCTGCTTTGCCTGGCTCTCGAGTTGTTGTCTGTCGTCCCTAAACCGCTGCCGGGTCATACCTTTATATACATAGGTTGATGCCCTCCGGTCTACAGAGTCCCGCGGCTGGATCATAAACGTGTCTTTCCTGTCTTTCGGTAGATCCAAAATTTCCATGTCCCCTTGTGGAACCTGTTTTACCTTACTTAGTCATTTTACTTTAGATCTGTATCCTCTTTACCACATAGGTGGTTTGCCTTTGTAAAAGCAATCTATCACATACCATTAGTTCCCTGGTGAACTGGCAAGCCTTTTTACCTCTGTTGTTATACTCCGGTTTAACTGCATGTGTATACCTTTGTTCTGATATTGCCTTCTCATTCATTATTGTATCAGCCTCCGGTTTACGCAATTTTATATACCTGTATATCTTTGTTGCATCTTCTGTATCACCATGAATGATTCGTAAACCGGTATTTCCTTTCAGCTTTTCGCTTGCAATGGCCAAACAGTTTTACGCTTGTAACTGGGCTCCTTCCTGAGTCACCGAAGAACAGCTTAACGGAATGGTCAGGATTGGTACCTTGCCGAAAAAGAATGAGATCCGGTGGCGAGTTCTTGGATCGGAGAATCCTCCTACCCCTAAGCAGGGTGAGGTAGTGGTATTTGTTGACCACATAGGCCGTGGTTTCAAACCGCCCGGGTCAAAGTTTTTCCAGGATGTGCTTTCCAGTTTCCAGCTCCACCCTCAAGATATTGGACCTAACTCAGTATCCAATATATGCAACTTCCAAGTCTTCTGTGAAGTGTACCTACAGGAAGAACCAACTGCTAAGCTGTTCCGGGATTTTTTCCATCTGAACCGGCGCACTGAATTTGTAGACGGACCCAACACTGAACTTGGGGGTGTCTCAATTCAAAAAAGAAAAGAGGTCGAATTTCCTCATGCCAAGCTGCACAGCCACCCCAAAGATTGGAACCAAACTTGGTTCTACTGTAAAGATACCTCCCCTGAAGACGAGAACCCTCTGTCGGGCTACCGTGCCCACTGGCTCTCCAACACTCATCCACTGCTGCAACTTTTAAGCGCTACGGAACGGACCTCATATGCCCCTCAACTCGCCAAGATCCGAGCCTTTATGGCCAACGGTTTATCAGGCGTCGACTTTGTGCGTTGCTGGATATCCTGGAGCATCTTGCCATTAAATCGCCGCTCCAGTTTAATGTGTGAGTACACTGGTGAAGTAGAAGACTCCCAACGCCACATCAACATTCAATTAACCGACAAAGAAGTTACTGAGGGTGTCAAGAAGATTTTGAACGAATCAGAATCTATCTGCCGCCAAACCGGCTTAAACCCCTTTCACACAAAAAACAAACCGCCTGCTGTAAGTAATGTCCTTCCTTTTACCTTGGATATCTTTTTAAACTGTTCAACCTGTGAATATCCTTCTGCTTGTCTATAAACAGGGTAATGATCCATTCTGGAAGAAGAAACCTGCAGAAAAAGCGGCAAAGCCTTCCCGCCCCAAAACCAAAACCGTCAAGAAAACCTCAAAGCGGAAGGCAGCCGAACGTATCAGCATGGAACTGGATGATGACACGGATGAACCGGAAGTTGAGGTAGAACTTGATTCACTTGGTTCCCTTTTTATGCATCTCATTAACAATGATACTTATCAGGAGGACGCTGAAGGCAGCCAAGCCGACGATGTAGAGGTTATTGTCCTTTCCTCCGGTTCAGACTCTTTGCCAACACAAAAAATCCATCAAGCGATCCGGAAAGTAAGCTTTTCACATCCTCTTGCTCACTTGGATCTAACATTTATTTTGAAGAAGCAGCAGCACGAGGCTCGCCGCACAACCGGCACAGCAGTCAAAAGGTCACCTCGGCCAGTTTACCTGACACCCCGGTCCGAAAGCGCCGATCTGAGGTCTCACCTCCTTCTGACAATTCTTATCCCAAGGCAGGCTATTTTCGACAACCTCTGAATCCATCCGATTCAAATTATCAGGTGACACCTCCCTCATCTTCTGGCGAGTCAACAGCAACCCAACTTCCTCCCCTCAAAACTGTAGTTGGGTAAGTACTTAAACCCCTTCTTTGATTGTTTCCATACTTTGTATACTATGCTTAACTTTCACATCTTTTTCTGTTTAAAGAGCCAAGGCCAGACCCAGCAAAAAGGCTCAGGTGAATAATCCATCTGAAGAACAGGCGGCTCATGAACCGGAGCAAGCAGTTGAACCGGAGGGTCCCAATCTTGAAGCTACCTTTGATGAGCCACCCCCTCAGGATCACAATATCGATGAAGCACCAGAAATTGATACTACTATGCCTGATGTTGAACCGGCAGATCCAATCCAGGCTAGTCCGGTGAGAGCTACTGAAACTCCATCAACTCCAGAAAAAGCTACTGGAGATAAAGAAGGCGAGGTTACCATTACTGGTAGTGGTCACACTTCGCCTAGCCGTCCTGTAATCTTGGCCCAACATAGTGCCAAGGAAGAGTGTGCTGCCATGGAAAAAGGCAAATGGAGCACTGACTTGTCAAGCTACGCCCATCTCAGCGCTCAAGAACTCCACTCCGGTTTTCTAAACCGTCTGCACTCAAACCGAGATTATGAAGCCAGTTTGGTGAACTTGATGAAAGAGCGCTATGAGGTATTTTCATCACTTTCCTTTCTTAAATACAAAGTACAAGCATCAACCCAAGTAGCCCCCAAGGGCCGGTTTATGATGACAATCATAAACCGGGACTTTATAAGACGTAAACTGTTACAAAGTTGTCCTTCATATACCAACTGATCGTTTGAAGCAAATCAGACGTGATCATTATATTCTTGTAGTTTTTCGCCTGTGTAGCCCCCAAGGGCCGGTTTAGCTTTGTGAGGTAAACCGGGTCTTCCATCAATGCGTCCACTTTGAATAGATGTACATTAGCCCCCAAGTGTTAAGGATAATGCTTGCATTGTACTTGAGACTTGTGAGAAATATGTTGATGATAGAACAAATAGGCATTAGCCCCCAAGTACAAAGTGCATAACTTGTTATACGCTTGGTACTTCATAACCCGTTTTAATGATATATCTCATCTTTGTAGGCTGATCTGAATAAGAATGATGCTCAAACCGCAGACCTTCAAGAGAATGTAAAGTCTCAACGAGTAGAGGCTTCCAAAGCCAAAGAAGAGCTAACCAATGCTTTGGCAGCTATGGAGGAGTTGAAAGAGACCCTCAACAAGGAGCGTGCTGACTGGGAAACAGAAATGGCCGGTTTGATAAAAAAGGCCGAGGACGCAGAGGCAGCCCTGAAACCGGTGGTGGAAGAACTGACCGGATTAAATCGGCAGATTGACGCCATGACTTCTGATGTGTTTCGTAAGTGCTCTCACATGTCGTTCGTCTAATTCCTAAGATCTTATCAATAGCTGGCTTACTGATGCTGAACCATGACAGGGACCCGCATTGCTCATCTAGGCTCTGATATGTGAATGAAACTTAAAGCGGCTTACACCTTAATAGAACAGATGTTCTCTGGATCCCAGCGTGCCATTTGCACTGCAGCCTATAACAAGCCGGTGCCATCGTTGATAAAGAAAACACTTGAGAAGCTGGCCATGATACCCGTCCGGATCACTGAACTGAAGAGATCAGCCGCAAGATCAGGAGCGCTGACCGGGCTAATCCAGGCCAAGGCATGGATTCCGGATCTCAAACCGGCAGATATCATCAAAGGATATCCTCGCGTGAAAGAAGACGGCTCAGACTTCAATAATGACGATCTGCGAAGGCTGGCAAAGGAGACGCGGCTAATAGCAAGAAAACTGGCGGAGGACATAGATTTATCTCACTTCCAACCGGTTTACAATGCTGAGGGAAAGAGACAGCCTGCTGTGATACATGATGTTGAAGAGCTTGCGCCTCCAATCCGTAAGCATACTTACGCTCGTGACATTGACCCCTCCAGCCTTATCCATGAAGAAGCCGTGTTTCAAGCTTTAACCGGAATCGATTGGTCAACGGTTGATTTCCAGCGTCTGGGAGGGATGAAGAGGATGTGACTACACAAGATGACCCTCAATCGTCAAGCCGTCCCGGTGAAGAATCCTAAACCGGCGTCCGGTTTATTAGCTACAGTCTGCCACTGCTTTATCTTTCATGCCATCGAGCATGCTTGTGATGCTTGATACTTTGAAAATTTGTTCCACTTTTTGGATCTATTTATGCATAGTCCATTATACTTTGTGTTCCTGCATAGAAGAACTTGAAAACGTCCTAGTGGTTTGCCACTGGACGGGTCATGATGCCCAAAAATATATACATAACTTGGATGGATAACCAAGATTTATATTAACCATATAAAATAAATAATATCTGTGACATACCTCGTTGGCTGACCAACTACTTGTATGGTAAAGGTGAAGAAACACCAATCCGGAGTGTTGATAACTCCTTCCCTCTTGCCGGTTCATATAAAAACCATATTGGGCTATAATAGCCGCATAATGCTGATAACATATAGCCAAAACCAGATCAGGAGAAAATACTACCAGTTTAAAACTGGTCATGTACTGACAACTAAGCGTTAAAAGTCATGCCGGGTTGTAATGAACACCGGTTTATCAGGAAATATTCATAAATCCCTTATCATAAAAAACAGCAAAGACAAGAAATATGCAAGGCTTTTCATGGGCTGCCAGGCCCTAAATCGAGGCTTTTCATGGGCTGCCAGACCGCTGAGTTAAACCATTTTGCAAAGCCTGTTAAGATGGACCTCAATCTTTAACCAATCACCGTTTTAACTTTGACAAGTTCAGGGTCCATGGGATTGACTTGTCAAACGTTCGATGGGTCATACCAGGTTTACCTGGACAGAGTGGCTTACTTAAAGAGGATAACCCGGGGTTTTAGGTGAATACACCTGGCTTCCAAGCCTGGCTTGATAGCCTATTACAAGGGTGCAAACTCGTTGTTCTTTGAGAAGCAAGGAGCCCCCAGGTAATATTTGAGCTGTGCTCAGTGGTTACCTATGTTTGAGTTGTGCTTTAATGCAACAGACTCTCTTTGGTTCCACATAATTTCCTTTTGGCTTGAAGCCTATCAAGAGGTGTAGCTATGGTGTGAAGGCAACCAAGCCCCCTAGTGATATCCCTTTTTGGTTTTAAACCGGTCAAGAGGTGTAGCTATGGTTCAGATACGACCAAGCCCCCTAGTGATGTTCCTTATATGTGTGTAGCCGTATAGGCCGGGTTAATAAAACGCCGCTTTGTCAGTAGAAGCTCCTATAGGCTCACACATGATGTAAAAAAGAACAGAGACCCCGCTTTATTCGAGGCTCTAGTTTATTATATAATATATACATTGTCATTAGTATGTACATAAGAGGAGCCTGTGGCTCAAGTATAGTAAGGCCGAAGAAGAGCTATATTCCACGGCCGCTTGGTCTCCTCCTCCGATTTACGTGAGTCTTTGTGCTCTCGAACATCAATGGGGTAGTATGACCTATTGTGCAGATTTTTGCTGACCACAAAAGGCCCTTCCCAAGGTGGGGATAACATGTGCATATCAGTCTGATCCTGGATGAGCCGAAGCACCAGATCGCCCTCTTGAAAAGTTCTGGTCTTAACCCGGCGGCTGTGATAACGTTGGAGATCTTGTTGATAAATTGTCGAATGTGCTGCTGCAAGATCATGCTCCTCATCTAACAGGTCCAGTGAGTCCTGACGTGCCTTCTGATTGTCAGCTTCAACATAAGCCGCCACACGGGGCGAGTCGTGACGGATGTCACTAGGAAGAACCACCTCTGCTCCATAAACCATGAAGAAAGGTGTGTAACCCGTAGATCTGTTAGGTGTGGTGTTGATGCTCCACAACACAGAAGGTAACTCCTCCACCCAACAACCCGGTGTCCGCTTTAAAGGAACCATAAGCCGGGGTTTAATACCTCTCAAAATTTCTTGATTTACCCTCTCCGCTTGACCATTAGACTGGGGTGAGCCACTGATGCTACATGAAGCTGGATGTGCTCACGTTGGCAAAATTCCTCCATCTCGCCCTTTGATAGATTAGTACCATTATTAGTTTTAATACTGTGTGGGAAACCAAACCGGAATATCACCTTTTTGATGAATTGAACCGCCGTGGCTGCATCACACTTACTGACTGGCTCTGCTTCCACCCACTTGGTGAACTTGTCAACTGCCACTAACAAGTGGGTATTTTTGTCCTTGGATCTCTTAAAGGGTCCAACCATATCGAGCCCCCAAGTTGCAAACGGCCAAGTGATTGGGATCATTCTCAACTCCTGAGCCGGAACATGAGCGTGGCGTGCAAATTTTCGACAACCGTCACACCTTTTGACCAAATCCTCAGCATCAGCATGAGCTGTCAACCAATAGAAACCGTGATGAAAGGCCTTAGCTACTAAGGATTTTGAACCGGCGTGGTGACCATAGTCTCCTTCGTGGATTTCTCGCAAAATCTCACAACCCTCTTGAGGAGATACACAATGCTGAATTGCTCCTGTGACACTGTAACGATGTAACTCCCCATTGATTATGGTCATTGACTTGGAACACCGGATTATCTGCCGGGCCAAGGTTTCATCCTTCGGTAACTCGCCCCGGTTCATGTAAGCCAAGTACGGGACTGTCCAATCCGGTATGACATGTAGAGCTTCCACCAATTGGGCCTCTGGGTCAGGAATAGCCAACTCCTCCTCTATGGATATCTTGACTGACGGATTATGCAGTACATCGAGGAAGACATTAGGCGGCACCGGTTTACGCTGAGAGCCGAGGCGACTTAAAGCGTCCGCCGCTTCATTCTTTCGCCGGTCTATATGGTCGAGTTGATAACCCTTGAAATGACCGTCCACTATGTCCACCTCTTGTCGATACGCAGCCATGAGTGGGTCCTTAGAATCCCAAGTGCCAGATACCTGTTGAGCCACCAAGTCTGAGTCACCGAAGCACTTAACCTGGCTTAAGTTCATATCCTTAGCCATCCGAAGACCGTGGAGTAAGTCCTCGTACTCAGCTTCATTGTTAGTACAAGGGAACATTAAGCGGAGAACATAAGAAAACTTGTCACCTCGTGAGGAAGTTAATATGACTCCAGCCCCCGAGCCCTCCAATTGCCTAGACCCATCAAAATGAATAGTCCAATAAGTGTTATCTAGCTTTTCCTCTGGTGCCTGCAACTCTGTCCAATCATTGTTGAAATCCACGAGTGCTTGAGATTTGATTGTTGTGCGAGGTGTATATTTGAGCCCGTGAGGCCCAAGCTCAATAGCCCACTTGGCAATCTGGCCAGTTGCTTCTCTATTTTGAATGATGTCTCTCAGAGGGGCTGAACTGACCACTGTGATAGGATGACCCTGAAAGTAATTTTTGAGCTTCTGACTCGCCATAAACACCCCATACACCAGCTTCTGCCAATGTGGATACCTTTGTTTTCATTCGATAAGCACCTCATTGATATAATAAACCAGCCATTGAACCGGATATTCCTTTCCAGCTTCCTTGCGCTCCACAACAATAGCCACACTAACAGCCCTGGCATTAGTAGCCACATACAGCAGTAAAGGCTCTTTATCGATCGGAGCTGCAAGCACAGGCGGTTCAGCTAACTGCCTCTTCAGATCCTCAAACGCTTTATCAGCCGCATCTCTCCAGACAAAATCATCTATTTTGTTTAACATCTGGTATAAAGGGATAGCTTTCTCCCTGAGACGACTGATAAACCGGCTCAAAGCCGCAATCCGGCCGGATAAACGTTGAACGTCATTGATACACGACGGTTTAGCCGAAGACGTGATTGCTGAATTTTTTTCCGGATTAGCCTCAATGCCCATGTTTGACACCAGAAAACCCAATAGCTTGCCTGTCGGAACACCAAAGACACATTTGTTCGGATTGAGCATCATCTTATAAATCCGGAGGTTATCAAAGGTTTCTCTTAAGTCATCTATCAATGTTTCCTTCTTCCTGGACTTTACCACAATATCATCCACATTTGTGTGAACAATGCGCCCAATCTATTTATGAAGACAATTCTGAACACGGCGTTGATAAGTCGCCTGGGCACTCTTGAGCCCAAAGGGCATGGAGACATAGCAGAAGGCTCCAAAGGGAGTTATAAAAGTTGTCTTCTCCTGGTCCTTAACTGCCATTTTGATCTGATGATAATAAGAATAAGCATCCAGAAAACACAAATGGTCACAACCCACTGTAGCATCAATAATCTGATCAATACGAGGGAAGGCAAAGGGATCTGCTGGGCGAGCGTTGTTCAAATCTATGTAATCCACACACATACGCCAAGTGTCATTTTTCTTAAGAACCAGCACCGGATTAGCCAACCACTCCGGGTGAAAGACCTCCATGATAAACCCTGCGGCCAATAGCCAAGCTACCTCCTCACCAATAGCTTGCGCCTTTCTTCGTTGAAGCGGCGGAGAAACTGTCTGACCGGTTTAAACTTAGGATCTATATTAAGTGTGTGCTCAGCGAGTTCCCTCGGTACACCTGGCATGTCAGAAGGTTTCCATGCAAGGATGTCCTGGTTCTCACAGATGAACTCGATGAGCGCGCTTTCCTATTTGGGATCTAGGTTAGCAATGATGCTGAACTGCTTGGATGAATCGCCAGGAACAAAATCAACCATCTTGGTGTATGTGGCCGATTTAAACTTCAACACCAGATCGTGCTCCTTAGTTGGCTTTTTCAAAGAAGTCATGTCTCCCGGATCAACCTTGTCTTTATAAAACTTCAGCTCTTCCGTGGCACAAACCGACTCAGCGTAAGCCGCATCACCTTCCTCGCATTCCAAAGCAATCTTCCTGCTCCCATGTACAGTGATGGTCCCCTTATGACCTGGCATCTTAAGCTGCAGATAAACATAACACGGCCTTTCCATGAACTTGGCGTAAGCCGGTCGCCCAAACAGAGCATGATATGAACTTTTGAGTTTCACCACCTCCAAAGTCAGTGTTTCTGACCTTGAATCAGGATCATCTCCAAAGGCCACCTCTAGGGTTATCTTGCCCACTGGATATGCAGATTTACCGGGCACCACACCATGGAAAATGGTGTTCGATGGTTTAACATTCTTATCTGTCAACCCCATACGGCAAAAGGTGTCATAGTAGAGAATATTGATACTGCTTCCCCCATCCATGAGCACCTCGGTGAACTTATACCCCCCAACTTGAGGTGCCACTACTAAAGCCAGATGACCCGGATTATCAACCCGGGGTGGGTGATCCTCCCTACTCCATAAAATGGGTTGCTCAGACCAGCGTAAATATTGAGGCACTGCCGGTTCAACAGAGTTCACGGCTCTCTTGTGAAGCTTCTGATCACGCTTACACAAGCTAGTGGTGAATACATGATACTGCCCACTATTCAACTGCTTCGGATTGCTCTGATAACCCGAGTGATGTTGTTGATTCCCATGATGGTTATAACCTCCCTGGTTGCCCTGGTTCCCTTGATTGCTATGTCCGGTTTGATTGCCTTGAAATCCTGAACCAGAGCTACCGCCTCCATAACCCGGCTCAACCTGGCAATGGTTAACCGTTCCCCGTGTCCCCGCGGGTAATTAATCTATCAGGGGACAGGGATATACCAATATTAATATCCACGGGGAAGCATTTGGGTGAAATACCTTACCTAGTGGGTAAATGGGGATGGGGACGGCATGACATTACCCATACCTGATACCCGGCTTACCCGTAACCTATTAACACTACCGCCCATTGGAGTGGTTGGACAGCCCAACTGGCCCAAAAGCCCAATAATTTCTAACCTAAACCTAGCCACACGCCCACACCTCTCCCTCAGTTCTTTCCCTCCTCCACTCCCTAACCTAGCCCGCAGCCGCCTGTCTGCTCCCGACCCCAACCCCGAGCCCCGATCCAGAAATCACCACCGCAATCTCCGGCGCCGCCCTGCTCCACCACAACCGCCGGTCGGCTCCTCGCTTCTGCCACCCGGACCCAGCCCACCCCTCCATCTTCTCCTCGGTCCTCCCCAACAGCATACAATGGCGCCCACACGAGCCTCCGTTTGCCCGTCTCCTCCCACGGCCGGACCTGTGCGGGGTGGAGGACGGGCTGGTCGTGGGACGGGGAGTGTGAGAGGAGGAGGACGCCCCCCCAAACCGAAGCCTCCATCCAACACGTCCCCGTCCCTCACCGGCAGCGGCAAGCCTCCACCGAGTCCGTCATCGTCCATCACCGGCAAGCATCTTGCAAGTCCATCCTCATCACCATCCGTCGTCGGCAAGAACACAAAGATTGGGTGAGAATCACTACTAAGCTTGCACTAGTTCATTACCTAGGGTTTTCTCTAGGAATATAGGCGGACGTATTAGTTTCTAATTCATAATCTGGTTAATTGTAGCATGTCCAGTGGTAGCATGTCCACACCACCAACAGATAATGGTGGCCAAAATGTAGTTGCATATTCAGGGACAGGAAGTGTACCTCAAATGGATGCAATGGAGGAGGAGGAGGATGACTTCGACGAGTCCATTGATTACCATGAGTTTGCAGATCCTATTTTTATTTCAGATGAAGAAGAAGATGGTGATGGAGGGGATGAAGAGGAAGATGATGCTGAAGAGGAGGAAAATGTGGAAGTTGCATCTAAAAGAAAACTCACTTCAGTTGTGTGGGCTGAGTTCAAGAGAGTGAAGGTTGCAGGAAAATGGAAGGCTAAGTGTGTTTATTGCAATAAGGAGCTTGGAGGAGCACCAAAGAATGGGACCAAACATCTTCATTACCACTTAGGCATTTGTGTTTTGAGAAAGATCAAGACCAAGGGAAATAAAACCCTTAGTCAATCTTCTCTGAGGTTTGGTTCTGCTAGCCAAGGAAAAGCACCCGTGGAGAATTACACATTTGATCAGGCTTGTGCTAGAAAGGAGTTGGCATCCATGATAGTGTTGCATGAGTATCCCTTGTCTATAGTCGATCATGTAGGTTTCTGAAGATTTGTTAGTTCCCTTCAACCATTATTTAAAATGGTGACAAGAAACACTATTAGGTAGTTTTTTTGCATTGTTTATTTGGTATGCATTGCAATATTGTATTCCTTCACTATCTGACTAGTATATAATTCATTCATAGGAAGGATATTGTGGATGCATACAAAGTTGAATGGAAGAAGGCTATTGAGTATAAGGCTAGAAATAAATCAAGAGTGGCTATTACTACTGATATGTCGACGGCTGACAACCAAAAGAAAGGTTACATGGCAATCACAGGCCATTTCATTGATGATTCTTGGAAGCTTAGGAGTGTTATCATGAGGTATATGTTGCTGCTTGTTTTCATATGCTGCTGTCTTGTTTACATATGGTGCTCTTTTATTACTACAGTGCATTTTCTTGTGAGTATAAGATGTTGTTTTTCAATATATGTTCTATATGGTGCTCTTTTATTACTATAGTGCATTTTCTTGTGAATATAAGATGTTGTTACTCAATATATACTGCTGGTTATGTAGGTTTATTTATGTTCCTGCTCCTCACACCGGAGAGGTTATAGCTGAAGAACTGCACGAAACTTTGATATCTTGGAATCTTGATGAGAAGCTAGCAGCTGTGACGGTTGACAATTGCTCCACTAATGACAAGACAGTTGATCTGTTGGTGTCCAAGATAGGAACAAGTAAGCTCATGCTGAAAGGTACCTTGCTTCACATGCGTTGTTGTGCACATATTTTGAATCTGATTGTCAAAGATGGGTTAGATGCTATGAAACCAGCCATAGAAAAGATTAGAGATAGTGTGGCCTTTTGGACTGCTTCACCAAAAAGAGTAGAAAAGTTTGAAGAAATTGCAAAGTATCAAAAGGTCAAAATTACAAGAAGCTTAACACTTGATTGCAAAACTAGGTGGAATTCAACTTTCACAATGCTTAGTATTGCTCTCCCGTATAGATCTGTTTTCATGAGGTTAAAGAAAGTTGAAAAACAATATGACAGTCTCCCTAGTGAGGAACAATGGGATTTTGCCATTCATTGTGTGCAGAGGCTCCGGTTGTTCTTTGACATCACCGAACTCTTTTCTGGAACTAATTATGTAACAGCCAACATATATTTTCCCAAGATTTGTGAGATCAAAATGAACATGAGACAATGGTCAACATGTGGCAATGATGTGATAGAAGCCATGTCTGCTAGCATGACAGAGAAGTTTAACAAGTATTGGACCGATATTCAAAGTCTAATGGGCATGGCTACAATTCTTGATCCTCGGTACAAAGGTGAAATGTTGCTTGTTTGCTTTGCAATGTTGCATGGTGTCAACCCTTCTTCCGTAGAATGTGAGGGGTATGTGGCAGATTTAGTTACCAAGTTATGCCAAGTGTTAGAGGAATACAATCTTGAGGAGGAGGAGGCGGATGAAGCAGGACCTTCTTCCTCTGTTTCTTCAATGCAAGCCCCAGCCCTTATGTCACTCTTTACTGAACGTGTTGCTCGGAAAAGGCCAACTGGTTTTAGGATGAAATCTGAGTTAGACCGCTACTTGGAAGATGAGTTAGTTCCACTTTCCAAAGAAAATTTTAGTGTTTTAGATTGGTGGAAAGTGGCTGGAACACGCTATCCCACTTTGCGGATGCTAGCACGTGACATATTTGCAATTCCGGTCAGCACCGTTGCTTTAGAATCAGCATTCAGCACAAGTGGTAGAGTTATAAGTGACCATCATTGTAGTCTTACTCCAGAGACGTTAGAAGCTCTAATGTGCTCACAAGATTGGATAAGAAACAAATATAAAGGTGTGTGTTCTTAACACTTTGGTTCTTATTACAATCATGGTTTTCCTACATTCGTCTTGCCTTCTTTCTTTATATGTTCACTCATACATGCATACTAAATGTTTTCTTGTAGATGGCAACAATGGTAGTGCAACAAGCTTCTGGACTTGTCTCCAAGATAGTCAAGAGGTGAAGTAACTCCTCATTGCTACAATTGGCTAATGCGCAATTTCTAAGTTTTTAATTCTGTGTGCTCTCTTGTCATGTAGGTGCTGCCCCCACCTGATCTGGAAAGTTGTGCTTGAGTATTCATGAAGAATCAAGATGAAGCTGCCATGTGCCCATGTTAAAGTGTTAAACCATTTGGCTTGCTGCACTTCTTTTGCTCGCAAAGACATTTGTTTAAATTCATGTGTGAACTTTGAATTGTATATGTTCTTCTCCTAAGTTTATGAACTACTATGTACCTTGAGTTTTAAGACTTATCATGTGGCTGAACCTTGAGACCTTGAGGTTTGAGACTTTATTATGTGGCTGAAACTTGACATTTGAGACTTGTTAAGGTGCTGAAATGTTGTTGTTTTAGATGAAATGTTGTTGTTTTAGATGAATACTATTGTTATGTTGAATTGTTGTGTAATTATACTGAGATGCAGTTGTTTCTACTGAAATGATGCCTGTTTTACTGAAATGCAACTATTTCTACTGAAATGTTGCCTATTTTTTGGGCAGAATCATGCTATAATTTTTGTGAAATGCATGTCACTTTACATTGTGGGTTTCCCCGTGGGGATGAAAAGCCCGATGGGGATGGGGATGGGAAAGTTTCTCTCCCCGCGCATGGGGATGGGGATGGGGACGGCCATGAAGTTGGTGTCACGGGCACGGGTATGGGGGGCAATACCCACATGGGTATTCCCCATTGCCAGGCTGAAACCCGGCCCATGAAAACCACCTCCTGAACCGTCGGGTGAGCCATTGTCGTATTGAAACATATTGGAGTTCTTGAACTCTCGCATGATATAACAATCCTTCCAAAGATGTGAAGCTGGCCTCTCCTTCGATCCATGCTTTGGACAAGGTTGATTTAACAGGCGCTCCAGATTGGGGCCTGAACCTCCACCCCTCTGGGGCTGTTTGCCCTTACGACATTGAGCGTTATCCTGAGCATTGGTGTTAGCCACAAAGTCCAAACTATTGTATGCCTTGCGCTTACCACTGTTTCCATCACCCGCCGAGTTATGCCGCTGCCCCTTGGTGTTGCCGTTCTTCTTCCCTTTCCCCAGTTTGTCCTCCTCTGACTCAGGGTCTTTGGTATTATCTGAATCGGCATATTTAACCAAAGCGGCCATAAGCGTTGCCATGTCATTGCAGTGACGTTTGAGCCTTCCTAACTTCTATTTTAGCGGTAGAAACCGGCAATTGCCTTCCAATGCTAACACTGCTGTGTCCGCATTGATGCGATCCGATGAATGCAGAATAGCTGAGACCCGCTTCACCCAATGGGTTGTAGACTCCCCATCCTCTTGAACACAAGCGGCCAGGTTCACAATCGACATAGGCTGTTTACAAGTATCCTTAAAATTCTGGATAAACCGGTGTTTTAACTCGGCCCATGATCCGACAGAATTAACTAGTAAGCTCTTTAACCAAGTACGAGTTGTCCCCTCCAATATCATGGTGAAGTATTTAGCGCACACTGCTTCATCCACATCCAACATCTCCATTGCCATCTCATAACTTTCAACACATGACTCTGGTTGCAAATCAGCGGTGTAATTGGGCACCTTACGAGGGCCATTAAAATCCTTGGGCAATCGCACATTACGTAAAGCGGGGGTGAGACACAGCACCCCTAAGGAACTGAAGACCACACCTGGCTCCACTGAAGCGGTAGGGTGAACCGGAGTAGGCTGACAAGCTGCATGCAGAGCTGCTAACCCGGACTCTCGACGTGCACGACCATGATCCACCACATCCTGCGTGTTAGCACCTCCACCAGCCGGGTTGTGCCCTCGCAGTGAGTTACGGCGACGAGCACTGCTTGATACGGCAGGTTCATCCTCAACGTGCCTGCTGTAGCTCCGGCTCGGGCAGGGGGTGGAATGAATCCTCTCGCGACTATGCGAATAAGCCTGTTGCTGGTTTAAAGCTGTTTGAAGGAGCTCTCTGGCCCGTCATGCCTCAATCGCAACCGGTGACTCGCCATCGGTTGGGAGGGCTGCCAATCGTGAAGCGGTGGCCACAATGTTGTCCAACGGGTTGGAGTAATGCCCCGGGGGCGTCGGAACATACTGCGGCACAATGTTGTTTTGACGAGGCGGGTCCATCGTGCACGGCTGAACCGGCGCTCCTATTCCCGGCGCCTCCGTCCGGTTTAACACTGGCTGGTTACTGGTTCCTGCTCCTGGCATGTTGAAGAGATTTCTTTGCTCATAACCCAGCGGGAGATGCGACCGGTACCTTCTTCTCATGACTTCATCTGAGGCATTATGATCCAGCCGAAGCCGGTAAGCCTGAGCTTCCAATTCGGCTCGTTCTGTAGCCATCCTAGCGTTCTCTGCTGCTAGGTCCGCTTTAGCCTGAGTTATCTGATCTTTCACCTTTGCAATCTCTGCATTGTGCTGATCCCGGGCTGCTGCGTCCACCTCCGCGGCCATCAATGTTGCCAAAGCGTTGAATAAATCAGACAGAACTTGAGCCGGAGGCGGCGCAGAGCCCCCTGCTCCCACTAGCGTTGCTGTCGCTGAACCGGAGAGCATTGCCGCTGCGGTTGATGAGTGGTGTGCTGATTGTGTACCGGCCATGAAGATAGCGACCCGGTTTGGCAGATCGAGGGGGTCCGGAATACTGTTGCCATCGGAACCTCCGCTAATCCGGCCGTCCTGCAACTGATACAGCGATTCGGTCTCTCCAGTTGAAGACTCATCGTCAGAATAGACAATGGTTTCTCCATCAGATGCCGGCCCATCCTCATATTCCACTCCATGGATGACACCTACGAAAACATGCCTTGCTGCGGGCTGAACCGGGGAAGGGCTTGCACGCTGAGCCGTCTCGATGATGTCGGTGCAGGTGTCCGGCTCAGGGCCCGGTTCGCCGATCTTGTTGATGAAGACGTGAATCCCACCAAAGGGGACCCGGTACCCGTATTCGATTGAACCGGCCTCGGGACCCCATCCTGCGTCGTCGATGTAGAGCTTGCCGCGACGACTTTTCGTCATCCGGCCCATAGCGTATCCCTTGAGTCCATCAAAGCTGCCCTTCAAGAACATGAAACCATTGTGCGATAGCCCCACGGTGGGCGCCAACTGTCGTGGGTTTGTCACGGCAGATGTCATCGTGAAAGGACTTAGTCGTGGAGCCATCGCTATGGGTTAGCTTAAAGGGGTTAAACCGAACAAGGGACACGGGGGATTTTATACTGTTTCGGCCCCTTCGATGAAGGTAAAGCCTACGTCTAGTTGTGATTGGTATTGCTAGGGTTTCGATGACCAGGGAGCAAATCCGCTTTGCCTGGCTCTCGAGTTGTTGTCTGTCGTCCCTAAACCGCTGTCGGGTCGTCCCTTTATATACATAGGTTGGCGCCCGCCGGTCTACAGAGTCCCGAGGCCGAATCATAAACGTGTCTGGCTTGGTCTCTATTCCTCTTAACTTACAATACAAGTTACATGAAAGAGTCGGTTTACATCTACAGGCCTTTAACCCGCCTTTGGGCCTTGGGCCTTTGTAAAGCGCCTCCATCCTCACACCTTCATGGGCTTCTATCTTTATGGAGCTAACCCGGCCACTCCTAGCTGGTTTACCTCCAGCAATCGTATCCCCAACAGGTATCCTATGAAGACGCACCTCTCTGATATGGGTTCGAGCTTATTAGGCTGAAGCTTTTTCACGTAAGCATTGCAACCCCAAACTTTAAGAAACGACAACTTCCGTTTCTTGCCAAACCATAGTTCATACGGTGTCGTCTCAATGGATTTAGATGGTGCCCTATTTAATGTGAATGCAGCTGTCTCTAATGCATAACCCCAAAATGGTAGTGGGACATTCATAGATCGCACCATATCCAATAAAGTATGATTACGACGTTCGGACATACCATTACGCTGTGGTGTTCCAGGTGGCGTGAGTTGTGAAACTATTCCACATTGTTTTAAATGAAGACCAAACTCATAACTCAGATATGTGCCTCCGCGATCAGATCGTAGAAACTCTATTTTCTTGTAACGATGATTTTCCACTTCACTCTGAAATTCTTTGAACTTTTCAAATGTTTCAGACTTATGTTTCATCAAGTAGATATACCCATATCTGCTCAAATGATCTGTGAAGGTCAGAAAATAATGATACCCACCGCGAGCCTCAACACTCATCGGACTGCATACATCAGTATGTATTATTTCCAATAAGTTAGTGGCTTGCTCCATTGTTCCGGAGAACGGAGTCTTAGTCATTTTGCCCATGAGGCATGGTTCGCAAGCATCAAGTGATTCATAATCAAGTGATTCTAAAAGCCCATCTGCATGGAGTTTCTTCATGTGCTTTACACCAGTATGACCTAAACGGCAGTGCCACAAATAAGTTGCACTATCATTATTAACTTTGCATCTTTTGGCATCAATATTATGAATATGTGTATCACTACGATCGAGATTCAACAAGAATAGACCATTCATCAAGGGTGCATGACCATAAAAGTTATTACTCATATAAATAGAACAAACATTATTCTCTGGTTTAAATGAATAATCGTCTCGCATCAAACAAGATACAGATATAGTGTTCATGCTCAACGCTGGCACCAAATAACAATTATTCGGGTCTAAAACTAATCCCGAATGTAGATGTAGGGGTAGCGTGCCGACGGCGATCACATCGACCTTGGAACCATTTCCGACGCGCATCGTCACCTCGTCCTTAGCCAATCTTCGTTTAATCTAGCCCCTATTTCGAGTTGCAAATATGAGCAACAGAACCAGTATCAAATACCCAGGAGGTACTACGAGCATTAGTAAGGTACACATCAATAACATGTATAACAAATATACCTTTCACTTTGCCATCCTTCTTATCCGCCAAATACTTAGGGTAGTTCCGCTTCCAGTGACCAGTCCCTTTGTAGTAGAAGCACTCGGTTCTAGGCTTAGTTCCAGACTTGGGCTTCTTCCCGGGAGCAGCAACTTGCTTGCTATTCTTCTTGAAGTTTCCCTTCTTTCCTTTGCCCTTTTTCTTGAAACTAGTGGTATTGTTAACCATCAACACTTGATGCTCCTTCTTGATTTCTACCTCCACAGCCTTGAGCATTGTGAAGAGCTCGGGAATCGTCTTGTTCATCCCTTGCATATTATAGTTCATCACGAAGCCTTTATAGATTGGTGGCAGTGATAGAAGAACTATGTCAATGACATTATCATCCAGAAGATTAACTCCCAATTGATTCAAGTGGTTATGGTACCCAGATATTCTGAGTATGTGTTCACTGACAGAACTATTCTCCTCCATCTTGCAGCTATAGAACTTGTTGGAGACTTCATATCTCTCAACTCGGGCATTTGCTTGAAATATTAACTTCAACTCCTGGAACATCTCATATGCTCCATGACGTTCATGTTGGGGAATGTAGCACGCAATTTCAAAAAAATTCCTACGTTCACGCAAGATCTATCTAGGAGATGCATAGCAACGAGAGGGGGAGAGTGTGTCCATGTACCCTCGTAGACCGGAAGCGGAAGCGTTTGACAACAAGGTTGATGTAGTCGAACTTCTTCATGTTCCGACCGATCAAGCACCGAATGTACGGCACCTCCGAGTTCTGCACATGTTCAGCTCGATGATGTCCCTCAAACTCTTGATCCACAAAGTGTCAAGGGAGAGTTCCGTCAATGCGATGGCATGGTGACGGTGATGGTGAAGTGATCCGCGCAGGGCTTCGCCTAAGCACTACGTGAATATGACCGGAGGCGTAAACTGTGGAGGGGGCGCCGCACATGGCTAACAGATGTTTGTGTGTGTTCTAGCAGTGCCCCCCCCCCACATATATATATATATAGGTTGGAGAGGAGGAGAGGCAGCCAAGGGGGTGCCCCAAGTAGGAGGAATCCTACTTGGGGTCCTCCCAATTCGGCATCCCCCCTTTCCTATTCCTATTCGGAGTAGGAAGGGAAGAGGGGGAAGGGGGAATCCTATTCCCTTTTTCCTTTCCTCCTTCCCCTTTTCTACTCCAATTTGGCCAGCCCATATGGGGGGCGCACCAGCCCCTTAGGGGCTGGTCTGTCCCTCTCTTGGCCCATTTGGCTCATATAGTTTGCCTGGGGTTGCCCGGAACCCCTTCCGGTGACCCGATAGGTACCCGGTACCCCCGGAACACTTCCGGTGTCCGAATACTATCATCCTATCTATGAATCTTTACCTCTCGACCATTTCGAAACTCCTCGACATTTCTGTGATCTCATCCGAGACTTTGAACAACATTCGGTCACCAAATCACATAACTCATATAATACAAAATCGTCATCCAACGTTAAGCGTGCGGACCCTATGGGTTTGAGAACTATGTAGACATGACCGAGACACCTCTTCGGTCAATAACCAACAGCAGAACCTGGATGCTCATATTGGTTCCCACATATTGTACAAAGATCTTTATCAGTCGTACCGTAATGACAACATACGTTATTTCCTTTGTCATCGGTATGTTACTTGCCCAAGATTCGATCGTCGGTATCTTCATACCTAGTTCAATCTCGTTACGGGCAACTCTCTTTACTCGTTCTATAGTGCATCATCCCGTAACTAACTCATTAGTCACATTGCTTGCAAGGCTTATTATAATGTGCATTACCGAAAGGGCCCAGAGATACCTCTCCGATACTTGGAGTGACAAATCCTAATCTCGATCTATGCCAACCCAACAAACACCTTTGGAGATACCTGTAGAGCATATTTATAATCACCCATTTATGTTGTGACGTTTGATAGCACACAAGGGATTCCTCCGATATCCGGAAGTTGCATAATCTCATAGTCAAAGGAATATGTATATGACATGAAGAAAGTTATAGCAATAAAACGGAACGCATTATGATAAGCTAATGGATGGGTCTTGTCCATCACATCATTCTCCTAATGATGTGATCCCGTTCATCAAATGACAACACATTTCTATGGTTAGGAAACTTAACCATCTTTCATTTAACGAGCTAGTCTAGTAGAGGCTTACTAGGGACACCGTGTTTTGTCTATGTATCCACACATGTATCAAGTTTTCGGTTAATACAATTCTAGCATGAATAATAAACATTTATCATGATATAAGGAAATATAAAATAACAACTTTATTATTGCCTCTAGGGCATATTTCCTTCAGTCTCCCACTTGCACTAGAGTCAATAATCTAGTTCACATCGCCATGTGATTTAACACTAATAGTTCACATCACCATGTGATTAACACCCATAGTTCACATCGCCTTGTGACCAACACCCAAACGGTTTACTAGAGTCAATAATCTAGTTCACATCGCCATGTGATTTACACCCAAAGAATACAAAGGTGTGGTCATGTTTTGCTTGTGAGAGAAGTTTAGTCAAGGTCTGCAACATTCAGATCCGTATGTATTTTGCAAATTTCTATGCCTACAATGCTCTGCATGGAGCTACTCTAGCTAATTGCTCCCACTTTCAATATGTATCCATATTGAGACTCAGAGTCATCCAGATCGGTGTTAAAGCTTGCGTCGATGTAACTCTTTACGATGAACTCTTTATCACTTCCATAATCAAGAAATATTTCCATAGTCCTCTAAGGATAATTTTGACTGGTGTGCAGTGATCTACTCCTGGATCACTATTGTACCCCTTTGCCAAACTCATGGCAAGGTACACAATAGGTCTGGTATACAACATGGCATACTTTATAGAACCTATGGCTAAGGCATAGGGAATGACTTTCATTCTCTCTATATATTCTGCCGTGGTCTGGTTTTGAGTCTTACTCGACTTCATACCTTACAACTCAGACAGGAACTCCTTTGACTGGTCCATTTTGAACTCCTTCAAAATCTTATCAAGGTATGAACTCATCGAAAGTCTTATCAAGCGTTCTGATCTATCTTTATAGATCTTGATGCCAATATGTTAGTAGCTTCATCGAGGTCTTTCTTTGAAAAACTCCTTTCAAACACTCCTTTATGCTTTCCAGAAAATTCTAAATAAAGGAGTGTCCGAATCATATACTTGTCGAAGAAGTTGTAGTGGTCCCACTCACTTTCTTGTAAATACAGGCTTCACCGCAAGTCTGTATAAAACTATATTCTTTGATCAACTCATCAAAGCGTATATTCCAACTCCGAGATGCTTGCACCTGTCCATAGATGGATCACTGGAGCTTGCACACTTTGTTTGCACCTTTAGGATTGAGAAAACCTTCTAGTTGCATCATATACAGCTCTCTTGTTTAATAAATTCATGAAGGAATTCAGTTTTGACATCCATTTGCCAGATTTCGTAGAATGTGGCAATTGCTAACATGGTTCGGACAGACTTTAAGCATCGATACGAGTGAGAAAATCTCATTGTAGTCAACACCTTGAACTTATCAAAAACCTTTTGTGACAATTCAAGCTTTGTAGATAGTAACACAACTATCAGCGTTCGTCTTCCTCTTGAAGATCCATTTATCCTCAATGGCTCGCCGATCATCGGGCAAGCCAATCAAAGTCCCTACTTTGTTCTCATACGTGGATCCTATCTCAGATTTCGTGGCCTCAAGCCATTTATAGGAATCCGGGCTCATCATCGCTTCCTCATAGTTCATAGGTTCGTCATGGTCTAGTAACATGACTTCCAGAACATGATTACCATACCACACTGGTGCAGAACATGGTATGGTTGACCTATGAGGTTCGGTAGTAATTAACTTGATCCGAAGTTTCATGATCATTATCATTAGCTTCCTCACTAGTTGGTGCAGGCATCACGGGAACAGTTTTCTATGATGAGCTACTTTCCAATTCGAGAGAAGGTACAATTACCTCATCAAGTTCTACTTTCCCCCCACTCACTTCTTTCGAGAGAAACCTTTTCTCTAGAAATGATCCATTCTTAGCTACAATGATCTTGCCTTCGGATCTGTGATAGAAGGTGTACCCAAAAGTTTCTTTTGGGTATCCTATCAAGATGCACTTCTCTGATTTGGGTTCGAGCTTATAAGGATGAAGCTTTTTCACATAAGCATCGCAACCCCAAACTTGAAGGAACGACAGCTTAGGTTTCTTGCCAAACCACATTTCATACGGTGTCGTCTCAACGGATTTAGATGGTGCCCTATTTAACGTGAATGCAGTTGTCACTAATACATAACCCCAAAATGATAGTGGTAAATCAGTAAGAGACATCATAGATCGCACCATATCCAATAAAGTATGATTACGATGTTCGGATGCACCATTACCCTGTGGTGTTCCAGGTGGCGTTAGTTGTGAAACTATTCCACATTGTTTTAAATGAAGGCCAAACTCGTAACTCAAATATTCGCCTCCGCGAACATCGTAGAAACTTTTATTTTCTTGTTACGATGATTCTCCACTTGAATCTGAAATTCTTTGAACTTTTCAAATGTTTGAGACTTGTGTTTCATCAAGTATATATACCCATATCTGCTCAAATGAGCTGTGAAGGTCAGAAAATAATGATATCCGCCGTGAGCCTCAACACTCATTTGACCGCATACATCGGTATGTATTATTTCCAACAAGTCATTAGCTCGCTCCATTGTTCCAGAGAACGTTGTTTTAGTCATCTTGCCCATGAGGCATGGTTCACAAGTATCAAATGATTGATAATCAAGTGATTCCAACAGCCCATCTGCATGGAGTTTCTTCATGCGCTTTACACCAATATGACCTAAACAACAGTGCCACAAATATGTTGCACTATCATTATCAACCTTGCATCTTTTGGCATCAATGTTATGAATATGTGTATCACTACGATCAAGATTCAATAAACCATTTACATTGGGTGTATGACCATAGAAGGTTTTATTCATGTAAACAGAACAACAATTATTCTCTAACTTAAATGAATAATCGTATCGCAATAAACATGATTCAATCATAGTCATGCTCAATGCAAACACCAAATAACATTTATTTAGGTCCAACACTAATCCCAAAAATAGAGGAAGTGTGCGATGGTGATCTTATCAACCTTGGAATCACTTCCAACACACATCGTCACCTCGCCCTTAACTAGTGTCTGTTCATTTTGCAATTCCTGTTTCGAGTTACTAATCTTAGCAACTGAACCGGTATCAAATACCCTGGGGTTACTATAAACACTAGTAAAGTACACATCAATAACTTGTATATCAAATATACCTTTGTTCACTTTGCCATCCTTCTTATCCGCCAAGTATTTGGGGTAGTTCCGCTTCCAGTGACCATTCCCTTTGGAGTAGAAGCACTCAGTTTCAGGCTTAGGTCTAGCTTTGGGTTTTTCACAGGAGTGGCAACTTGCTTGCCATTATTTCTTGAAGTTCCCTTTCTTTTCCTTTGCCCCTTTTCTTGAATGTTAACCATCAACACTTGATACTCTTTCTTGATTTGTACCTTCGTCGATTTTAGCATCGCGAAGAGCTCGGGAATCGTTTTCGTCATCCCTTGCATATTATAGTTCATCATGAAGTTCCAGTAACTTGGTGATAGTGACTAGAGAACTCTGTCAATCACTATCTTATCTGGAAGATTAACTCCCACTTGATTCAAGCGATTGTAGTACTCAGACATTCTGAGCACATGCTCACTGGTTGAGCTATTCTCCTCCGTCTTGTAGGCAAAGTACTTGTTAGAGGTCTCATACCTCTCGACTCGGGCATGAGTCTAAAATACCAATTTCAGCTCTTGGAACATCTGATATGCTCCGTGGCGTTCAAAACATTTTTGAAGTCCCGGTTCTAAGTCGTAAAGCATGGAGCACTAAACTATCAAGTACTCATCATACCGAGCTTGCCAAATGTTCATAACATCTGCATCTGCTCATACAATAGGTCTATTACCTAGCGGTGCATCAAGGACATAATACTTCTGTGCAGCAATGAGGATAATCCTCAGATCACGGACCCAGTCCGCATCATTGCTACTATCATCTTTCAACTTATTTTTCTCTAGGAACATATCAAAAAAATAAACGGGGAGCTACATCGCAAGCTATTGATCTACAACATAGATATGCAAATACTATCAGGTCTAAGTTCATGATAAATTAAGTTCAATTAATCATATTACTTAAGAACTACTCCCTTCGTCCCATAATATAAGAACGTTTTTAACACTACACTAGTATAAAAAATACTCTTATATTATGGGACGGAGGGAGTACCACTTAGATAGACATCCCTCAAGTCATCTAAATGATACGTGATCCAAATCAACTAAACCATGTCCGATCATCACGTGAGATGGAGTAGTCATCAATGGTGAACATATCTATGTTGATCATATCTACCATATGATTCACGTTCGACCTTTCAGTCTCCAGGGTTCTGAGGCCATGTCTGTACATGCTAGGCTCGCCAAGTTTAACCCGAGTATTCCGCATGTGCAAAACTGTTTTGCACCCGTTGTATGTGAACGTAGAGCCTATCACACCCGAACATCACGTGGTGTCTCAGCACGAAGAACTTTCACAACGGTGCATACTCGGGGAGAACACTTATACCATGAAATTTAGTTAAGGGGTCATCTTATAATGCTATCGCCGTACTAAGCAAAAAAAGATGCATAAAAGATAAACATCATATGCAATCAAAATATGTGACATGATATGGCCATCATCATCTTGTGCCTTTGATCTCCATCTCCAAAGCATCGTCATGATCTCCATCGTCACCGGCTTGACACCTTGATCTCCATCGTAGCGTCGTGGTCGTCTCGCCAACTAGTGCTTCTACAACTATCGCTAACGCATAATGATAAAGTAAAGAAATTACATGGCGTTTGCATTTCATACAATAAGGCGACAACCATAAGGCTCCTGCCAGTTGCCGATAACTTTTACAAAACATGATCATCTCATACAATAACATATATCACATCATGTATTGACCATATCACATCACAACATGCCCTGCAAAAACAAGTTAGATGTCCTCTACTTTGTTGTTGCAAGTTTTACGTGGCTACTACGGGTATCTAGTAAGAACCGTTCTTACCTACGCATCCAAACCACAACGTGTTTCATCAAGTTTGTTGTTTTAACCTTAAACAAGGACAAGCCGTAGTCAAATTTGATTCAACTAAAGTAGGAGAAACAGACACCCGCCAGCCACCGTTATGCAAAACTAGTTGCATGTCTGTTGGTGGAACCGGTCTCACAAACGTGGTCATGTAAGGTTGGTCCGGGCCGCTTCATCCAACAATACCGCAGAATCAAAATAAGTCGTTAGTGGTAAGCAGTATGACTATCACCGCCCACAACTCTTTGTGTTCTACTCGTGCATATCATCTCCGCATAGACCTGGCTCGGATGCCACTGTTGGGGAACATAGCATGCAATTTCAAAAATTTCCTATGCTCATGCAAGATCTATCTAGGAGATGCATAGCAACGAGAGGGGGAGAGTGTGTCCACATACCCTCGTAGACCGAAAGCGGAAGCGTTTGACAAAGCGGTTGATGTAGTCAAATTTCTTCACGTTCCGACCGATCAAGCACCAAACGTACGACACCTCTGAGTCCCGCACACGTTCAACTTGATGACGTCCCTCGAACTCTTGATCCAGAAAAGTGTCGTGGTAGAGTTCCGTCAGCGCGAAGGCATGGTGACGGTGATGGTGAAGTGATTCACACAAGGCATTGCCTAAGCACTATGTGAATATGACCAGAGGCGTAAACAGTGGAGGGGGGCACGGCACACGGCTAACAGATGTTTGTGTGTGTTCTAGCAGTGCCCCCTCATATATATAGGTTGGAGGGTAGGAGAGGCAGCCAAAGGGGGTGCCCCAAGTAGGAGGAATCCTACTTGGGGTCCTCCCAATTCGGCCTCCCCCCTTTCCTATTCCTATTAGGAGTAGGAAGGGAAGAGGGGGAAGGGTGAATCCTAATCCCTTTTTCCTTTCCTCCTTCCCCTTTTCAACTCCAATTTGGCCACCCAATATGGGGGGGGGGGCGCACGAGCCCCTTAGGGGCTGGTTTGTCCCTCTCTTGACCCATTAAGCCCATATAGTTTGTCGGGGGGTGCCCGGAACCCCTTTCGATGACCTGATAAGTACTCGGTACCCCCGGAACACTTCCGGTGTCCGAATACTATTGTCCTATATATGAATATTTACCTCTAGGCCATTTAGAGACTCTTGTCATGTCTGTGATCTCATCCGGGACTCCGAACAGCATTCGGTCACCAAATCTCATAATTCATATAATACAAAATCGTCATCGAACGTTAAGCGTGCGGACCTTACGGGTTCGAGAACTATGTAGACATGATCGAGACACCTCTCCGGTCAATAACCAACAGCGGAACCTGGATGCTCATATTGGTTATCACATATTCTACGAAGATCTTTATCGGTCGTACCGTAATGACAACATACGTTATTCCCTTTGTCATCGGTATGATACTTGCCCGAGATTTGATCGTCGGTATCTTCATACCTAGTTCAATCTCGTTACTAGCAAGTCTCTTTACTCGTTCCATAATGCATCATCCCGCAACTAACTCATTAGTCACATTGCTTGTAAGGCTTATTATTATGTGCATTATTACCGAGAGGACCCAGAGATACCTCTCTGATACTCGGAGTGACAAATCCTAATCTCGATCTATGCCAACACAACAAACACCTTCGGAGATACCTGTAGAGCATCTTTATAATCACCCAGTTGCGTTGTGATGTTTGATAGCACATAAGGCATTCCTCTGATATCCAGGAGTTGCATAATCTCATAGTCAAAGGAATATGTATATGACATGAAGAAAGTTATAGCAATAAAACTGAACGATCATTATGCTAAGCTAATGGATGGGTCTTGTCCATCACATCATTCTCATAATGATGTGATCCGGTTCATCAAATTACAACACATGTCTATGGTTAGGAAACTTAACCATCTTTGATTTAACGAGCTAGTCTAGTAGAGGCTTACTAGGGACACGGTGCTTTGTCTATGTATCCACACATGTATCAAGTTTCCAGTTAATACAATTCTAGCATGAATAATAAACATTTATCATGATATAAGGAAATATAAAATAACAACTTTATTATTGCCTCTAGGGCATATTTCCTTCAGTTCAGAATGTCTTTGAAGTCCCGATTATAAGCCGTAAAGCATGGCACACTGAAATATCGAGTAGTCATCAGATTTAGCTTGCGAGACGTTCATAATGTCCGGAGTTGCTCCTGCAGCAGGCCTTGCACCTGGCGGTGCATAAAGGACGTAATTCTTCTATGCAACAATGAGGATAATCCTCAAGTTACGGACCCAGTCTGTGTAGTTGCTACCATCATCTTTCAACTTAGCTTTCTCTAGGAACACATTAAAGTTCAATTAATCATATTACTTAAGAACTCCCACTTAGATAGACATCCCTCGAGTCATCTAAATGATCACATGATCCATATCAATTAAACCATGTCTGATCATCACGTGAGATGGAGTAGTTTTCAATGGTGAACATCTGTATGTTGATCATATCTACTATATGATTCACGTTCGACCTTTCAGTCTTAGTGTTTTGAGGCCATGTCTGTACATGCTAGGCTCGTCAAGTTTAACCTGAGTATTCTGCATGTGCAAAACTGTCTTGCACCTGTTGTATGTGAATGTAGAGCTTATCACACCCAATCATCAAGTGGTGTCTCGGCTCGACGAACTTTAGCAACGGTGCATACTCAGGGAGAACATGTATACCTTGAAATTTAGTGAGGGGTCATCTTATAATGCTACCACCGTACTAAGAAAAATAAGGTGCATAAAAGATAAACATCACTTGCAATCAAAATATGTGACATGATATGGCTGATAACCCACAAGTATAGGGGATCGCAACAATTTTTTAGGGTAGAGTATTCAACCCAAATTTATTGATTCGACACAAGGGGAGCCAAAGAACATTCTCAAGTATTAGCAGCTAAGTTGTCAATTCAACCACACCTGCAAACTTAATATCTACAGAAAAGTATTTAGTAGCAAAGTAATATGATAGTAGTGGTAACGATAGCAAAAGTAATGGTAGCAAAAGTGATGTTTTTGGTATTTTGTAGTGATGATAACAATAGCAACGGAAAAGTAAATAAGCGAAGAACAATATATGGAAAGCTCATAGGCAATGGATCGGTGATAGAGAATTATGCCGGATGCGGTTCATCATGTAACAGTCATAACCTAGGGTGACACGAAACTAGCTCCAATTCATCAATGTAATGTAGGCATGTATTCCGAATATAGTCATACGTGCTTATGGAAAGAACTTGCATGACATGTTTTGTCCTACCCTCCCGTGGCAGCGGGGTCCTAGCGGAAACTAAGGGATATTAAGGCCTCCTTTTAATAGAGTACCGGACCAAAGTATTAACACATAGTGAATACATGAACTCCTCAAACTACGGTCATCATCGGAAGTGGTCCCGATTATTGTCACTTCGGGGTTGCCAGATCATAACACATAGTAGGTGACTATAGACTTGTAAGATAGGATCAAGAACTCTCATATATTCATGAAAACATAATAGGTTCAGATCTGAAATCATGGCACTCGGGCCCTAGTGACAAGCATTAAGCATAGCAAAGTCATAGCAACATCAATCTCAGAACATAGTGGATACTAGGGGTCAAACCCTAACAAAACTAGCTCGATTACATGATAAATCTCATCCAACCCATCACCGTCTAGCAAGCCTACGATGGAATTACTCACGCACGGCGGTGAGCATCATGAAATTGGTGGTGGAGGATGGTTGATGATGACGATGGCGACGGATTCCCCTCTCCTGAGCCCCGAACGGACTCCAGATCAGCCCTCTCGAGAGAGTTTAGGGCTTGGCGACGGCTCCGTATCGTAAAACGCGATGAATCTTTCTCTCTGATTTTTTCTCTCCGAACACGAATATATAGAGTTGGAATTGAGGTCGGAGGACCTCCAGGGGGCCCACGAGGTAGGGGGCCCGCCCCCCACCCTCGTGGCTAGGGTGTGGGCCCCCTGGTCTTGATCTTTTGCCAGTATTTTTTATTATTTCCAAAAATAATCTCTGTGAAGTTTCAGGTCATTCCAAGAACTTTTGTTTCTGCACACAAATAACACCATGGCAATTCTGCTGAAAACATCGTTAGTCCGGGTTAGTTCCATTCAAATCATGCAAGTTAGAGTCCAAAACAAGGGCAAAAGTGTTTGGAAAAGTAGATACGACGGAGACATATCAACTCCTCCAAGCTTAAACCTTTGCTTGTCCTCAAGCAATTCAGTTGACAAACTAAAAGTGATAAAGAAAAACTTTTACAAACTCTGTTTGCTCTTGTTGTTGTAAATATGTAAAGCCAGCATTCAAGTTTTTAGCAAAGATTATGAACTAACCGTATTCTCAATAACTCTTAGGTCCCATGTTTACTCATATCAATGGCATAATCAACTAGTGAGCAATAATAATAAAACTCGGATGACAACACTTTCTCAAAACAATCATAATATGATATAACAAGATGGTATCTCGCTAGCCCTTTCTGAGACCGCAAAACATAAATGCAGAGCACCGTTAAAGATCAAGGACTGACTAGACATTGTAATTCATGGTAGAAGAGATCCAGTCAAGTCATACTCAATGTAAACTAACATTAATGAATGCAAATGACAATGGTGCTCTCCAACTGGTGCTTTTTAATAGGAGGATGATGACTGAACATGAAAGTAAATAGATAGGCCCTTCGCAGAGGGGAGTACGGATTTGTAGAGGTGCCAGATCTCGGTTTTGAAATAGAGATGAATAATATTTTGAGCGGTATACTTTCATTGTCAACATAACAACCAAGAGATGGCGATATCTTCCATGCTACACGCATTATAGGCTGTTCCCAAACAGAATGGTAAAGTTTAATACTCCCCCTCCACCAACAAGCATCAATCCATGGCTTGCTCAAAACAATGAGTGCCTCCAACTAACAAGAGTCCCAGGGGGAGTTTTGTTTGCAATTATTTTGATTTGATTTGCATAAAGCATGGGGCTGGGCATCCCGGTGACCAGCCATTTTCTCGTGGGTGAGGAGCGGAGTCCACTCCTCTTGAGAATAACCCGCCTAACATGAAAGATACGGACAGCCCTAGTTGATACATGAGCTATTCGAGCATACAAAACAGGATATTTATTTGAAGGTTTAGAGTTTGGCACATACAAATTTACTTGGAACGGCAGGTAGATACCGTATATAGGTAGGTATGGTGGACTCATATGGCATAACTTTGGGGTTTATGGAATTGGATGCACAAGCAGTATTCCCGCTTAGTACAGGTGAAGGCTAGAAAAAGACTGGGAAGCGACCAGCTAGAGAGCGACAACAGTCATGAACATGCATTAAAATTAATCAACATCGAATGCAAGCATGAGTAGGATATAATGCACCATGAACATAAATATCGTAGAGGCTATGTTGATTTTGTTTCAACTACATGCGTGAACATGTGCCAAGTCAAGCCACTCGCATCGTTCAAAAGAGGATACCACCCTATCATACCACATCACAACCATTTTAATAGAATGTTGGCACACAAGGTAAACCATTATAAGCTCCTAGCTAATTAAGCATGGCATAAGAAACTATGATCTCTAATTTTCATCGCAAACTTGTTTATTCATAATAGGTTGAATCAGGAACGATGAACTAATCATATTTACAAAAACAAGAGAGGTCGAGTTCATACCAGCTTCTCCCATCTCAATCAGTTCATCATATATCGTCATAATTGCCTTTCACTTGCATGACCGAACGATGTGGATAATAATAATAGAGCACGTGCATTGGACTAAGCTGGAATATGCAAGCATTCAATAAACAGGAGAAGACAAGGCAATATGGGCTCTTTTGTCAGATCAACAATAATGCATATAAGAGCCACTTCAACAATTTAATCATGGTCTTCTCCTATCGACCCCCAAAGAAAAGAAAAGAAATAGAACTATTTACACGGGAAAGCTCCCAACAAGCAAAAAGAAGAACAGGAAATCTTTTTGGGTTTTCTTTTTAATTACTATTACAAGCATGGAAATTAAAACTAGCTAAAAGCTACAACTAATTTTATTCTTAAGGTTTATTAAACACACAAGAAGAAAGCAATAAAAAGGAAATAAACTAGCATGGATAATACAATGAAAAAGTATGAGCACCGACATCTAGCAATGAGTGTGTGATCATAAATGTAATGTCGGTGGGAAATACGTACTCCCCCAAGCTTAGGCTTTTGGCCTAAGTTGGTCTAATGCCACGGATGGTCAGGCGGATATCCAAAGTTGTAGTTGGGGTCGTACTGAGTTGCAGCAGTCATTGCATCATGGGCTACAGCTTGGAGGCGAGCTATCTCAGTGCCAAATATTCTCAAATATTCCAGAAAAAATCATATTTAAATTTCAGGGCATTTGAAGAACTTTTATTTTCAGGGTATTTTTATATTGCACGTATAATCAGAAAACAGACAGAAATTACTATTTTTGCTTTATTTAATATAAATAACAGAAAGTAGAAAGAGGGTACAAAGAGTTGTGTTTTCTAAATTCATCCATCTCATGATCATCAAAAGGAATCCATTAACAAGGTTAATCAAGTCTTGTTAACAAACTCATTCTGAATAACATGGAACCGGAGAATTTTCAAATAACACTAGGTTACCTCAACGGGGATATGCACATACCCAACAATAATAATATCATATTTCTTATTGACAATAGGAAGAGGAAATTCAAAACCTCCAAAAGTAATCGATGGAATTTTTCCAATAGAATTGATACTGTGGACTTGAGGTTGTTTCCTCGGAAAGTGTACCGTATGCTCATTACCATTAACATGAAAAGTGACATTGCCTTTGGTGCAATCAATAACAGCCCCTGCAGTATTCAAAAAGGGTCTTCCAAGAATAATAGACATACTATCGTCCTCGGGAATATCAAGAATAATAAAGTCCGTTAAAATAGTAACGTTAGCAACCACAACAGGCACATCCTCACAAATACCGACAGGTATAGCAGTTGATTTATCAGCCATTTGCAAAGATATTTTAGTAGGTGTCAACTTATTCAAATCAAGTCTATGATATAAACAGAGAAGCATAACACTAACACCGGCTCCAAGATCACATAAAGCAGTTTCAACATAGTTTCTTTTAATGGAGCATGGTATAGTGGGTACTCCTGGATCTCCAAGTTTCTTTGGTATTCCACCTTTAAAAGTATAATTAGTAAGCATGGTGGAAATTTCAGCTTCCCGTATCTTTCTTTTGTTAGTAACAATTTCTTTCATGTACTTAGCATAAGGATTCATTTTGAGCATATCAGTTAATCGCATACACAAAAAGATAGGTCTAATCATTTCAGCAAAGCGCTCAAAATCCTCATCATCCTTTTTCTTAGATGGTTTGGGAGGAAAAGGCATGGGTTTTTGAACCCATGGTTCTCTTTCTTTACCATGTTTCCTAGCAACAAAGTCTTTCTTATCATAACGTTGATTCTTTGATTGTGGGTTATCAAGATCAACAGCAGGTTCAATCTCTACATCATTGTCATTACTAGGTTGAGCATCATCATTAACATTATCACTAGTTTCATGTTCATTACCAGATTGTGTTTCAGCATCAGAAATAGAGATATCATTTGGATTCTCAGGTGTTTCAATAACAGGTTCACTAGAAGCATGCAAAGTCCTATCATTTTTCTTTTTCTTCCTTTTAGAAGGGCTAGGTGCATCTATATTATTTCTCTGAGAATCTTGCTCAATTCTCTTAGGGTGGCCTTCAGGATACAAAGGTTCCTGAGTCATTTTACCAGTTCTAGTAGCCACTCTAACAGCATAGTCCTTATTCTTACTATTCAATTCATTGAGAAAATCATTTTGAGCTTTAAGTACTTGTTCTACTTGAGTGGTAACCATAGAAGCATGTTTACTAATAAGTTTAAGTTCACCTTCGACATTGGCCATATAATCACCCAAGTGTTCAAGCATATCAGCACTGCATTTTAATTCTCTACCAAAATAAGCATTGAAGTCTTCTTGCTTAACCATAAATTTATCAAACCCATCTAAGCATGGGCTAGCAAACTTAGTAAACGGGATTTCAGCTTTATCATATCTATAGAGAGAATTTACCTTTACTACCTGTGTCGGGTTATCCAGACCATGTGTTTCTTCAATAGGTTATGGATTAAAACCATATATTTCTTCAACAGTCGGTAAATTAAGACCATGTATTTCTTCAATAGGAGGTAAATTCTTAACATCTTTAGCTTTAATACCCTTTTCTTTCATGGATTTATTTGCCTCTTGCATATCTTCAGGACTGAGAAATAGAACACCCCTTTTCTTCGGAGTTGGTTTAGGAATAGGCTCAGGAGTTGGCTCAGGAAGTGTCCAATTATTTTCATTTGTCAACATATTATTCAAAAGAATTTCAGCTTCATCCGGTGTTCTTTCCCTGAAAACAGAACCAACACAACTATCCAGGTAATCTCTGGAAGCATCGGTTAGTCCATTCTAAAAGATATCAAGTATTTCATTTTTCTTAAGAGGGTGATCAGGCAAAGCATTAAGTAATTGGAGAAGCCTCCCCCAAGCTTGTGGGAGACTCTCTTCTTCAATTTGCACAAAATTATATATATATCCCTTAAAGCAGATTGTTTCTTATGAGCAGGGAAATATTTAGCAGAGGAATAATAAATCATATCCTGGGGACTACGCACACAACTAGGATCAAGAGAATTAAACCATATCTTAGCATCACACTTTAATGAGAACGGGAATATTTTAAGGATATAAAAGTAGCGAGTTCTCTCATCATTAGTGAACAAGGTGGCTATATCATTTAATTTAGTAAGATGTGCCACAACAGTTTCAAATTCATAGCCATAAAAAGGATTAGATTCAACCAAAGTAATTATATCAGGATCAATAGAGAATTCATAATCCTTATCAGTTACAAAGATAGGTGAAGTAGCATAAGGAGGATCATATTTCATTCTAGCATTCAGAGTTTTTTGTTTAAGCTTAGCTAATAATTTCTTAAGATCACTTCTATCATTGCAAGCAAGAAAGTCTCTTTTAGTTTCTTCATCAATAACATAGCCCTCAGGCACAACAGGTAATTCATATTTATTAGGAGAGCCTTCATAATCACTTTCATCAGTATTATCAGTTTCAATAAGTTCATTCTCTCTAGCCCTAGCAAGTTGTTCATCAAGAAATTCACCAAGTGGCACAGTTGTATCAAGCATAGAAGTAGTTTCATCATAAGTATCATGCATAGTCGAAGTGGCATCATCAATAATATGCGACATATCAGAATCAATAGCAGAAGCAGGTTTAGGTGTCGCAAGCTTACTCAAAACAGAGGGTGGATCAAGTGTAGAGCTAGATGGCAGTTCCTTACCTCCCCTCATAGTTGAGGGATAAATCTTGGTTTTTGGATCTCTCAACTTCTAATTAATAAGCAGATATAAATCCCAAGTGACTCAAAGAATAGAGCTATGCTCCCCAGCAATGGCGCCAGAAAATAGTCTTGATAACCCACAAGTGTAGGGGATCGCAACAGTTTTCGAGGGTAGAGTATTCAACCCAAATTTATTGATTCAACACAAGGGGAGCCAAAAAATATTCTCAAGTATTAGCAGCTGAGTTGTCAATTCAACCACACCTGGAAACTTAATATCCGCAGCAAAGTATTTAGTAGCAAAGTAATATGATAGTAGTGGTAACGATAGCAAAAGTAACGGTAGCAAAAGTAATGTTTTTGGTATTTTGTAGTGATGATAACAATAGCAACGGAAAAGTAAATAAGCGAAGAACAATATATGGAAAGCTCGTAGGCAGTGGATCGGTGATAGAGAATTATGTCGGATGTGGTTCATCATGTAACAGTCATAACCTAGGGTGACACAGAACTAGCTCCAATTCATCAATGTAACATAGGTATGTATTCCGAATATAGTCATACGTGCTTATGGAAAAGAACTTGCATGACATCTTTTGTCCTACCCTCCCATGGCAGCGGGGTCCTAGCGGAAACTAAGGGATATTAAGGCCTCCTTTTAATAGAGTACCGGACCAAAGCATTAACACATAGTGAATACATGAACTCCTCAAACTACGGTCATCACCGGAAGTGGTCCCGATTATTGTCACTTCGGGGTTGCCAGATCATAACACATAGTAGGTGACTATAGACTTGCAAGATAGGATCAAGAACTCTCATATATTCATGAAAACATAATAGGTTCAGATCTGAAATCATGTCACTCGGGCCCTAGTGACAAGCATTAAGCATAGCAAAGTCATAGCAACATCAATCTAAGAACATAGTGGATACTAGGGATCAAACTGTAACAAAACTAACTCGATTACATGATAAATCTCATCCAACCCATCACCGTCCAGCAAGCCTACGATGGAATTACTCATGCACGATGGTGAGCATCATGAAATTGGTGATGGAGGATGGTTGATGATGACGATGGCGACGGATTCCCCTCTTCGGAGCCCCGAACGGACTCCAGATCAGCCCTCCCGAGAGAGTTTAGGGCTTGGCGGCGGCTCCATATCGTAAAACACGATGAATCTTTCTCTCTGATTTTTTTCTCTCCAAACACGAATATATAGAGTTGGAACTGAGGTCGGAGGAGCTCCAGGGGGCCCATGAAGTAGGGGGCGCGCCCCCCACCCTCGTGGCTAGGGTGTGGGCCCCCTGGTATTGATCTTTTGCCAGTATTTTTTATTATTTCCAAAAATAATCTCCGTGAAGTTTCAGGTCATTCCGAGAACTTTTGTTTCTACACATAAATAACACCATGGCAATTCTGCTGAAAACAACGTCAGTCCGGGTGAGTTCCATTCAAATCATGCAAGTTAGAGTCCAAAACAAGGTCAAAAGTGTTTGGAAAAGTAGATACGACGGAGACGTATCAATGGCCGTCATCATCTTGTGCCTTTGATCTCCATCTCCAAAACATCGTCATGATCTCCATCGTCACCGGCTTGACACCTTGATCTCCATCATAGCGTCGTTGTCGTCTCGCCAACTATTGCTTCTACAACTATTGCTAACGCATAGTGATAAAGTAAAACAATTGCATGGCGATTGCAGTTCATACAATATAGCAACAACCATAAGGCTCCTACCAGTTGCCAATAACTTTTACAAAACATGATCATCTCATACAATAACGTATATCACATCATGTCTTGACCATATCACATCACAACAGGCCCTGCCAAAACAATTTAGACGTCCTCTACTTTGTTGTTGCAAGTTTTACGTGGCTGCTACGGGCTTCTAGTAAGAACCGTTCTTACCTACGCATCAAAACCACAACGATTTTTCATCAAGTGTGCTATTTTAACCTTCAACACGAACTGGCCGTAGTCAAATTCGATTCAACTAAAGTTGGAGAAACAGACACCCACCAGCGACCTTTATGCAAAACAAGTTGCATGTCAGTCAGTGGAACCGGTCTCATGAACGTGGCCATGTAAGGTTGGTCCAGGCCGCTTCATCCAACAATACCGCCGAATCAAAATAAGACGTTGGTGGTAAGCAGTATGACTATGATCGCCCACAACTCTTTGTGTTCTACGCGTGCATATCATCTACGAATAGATCTGGCTCGGATGCCACTGGTAGGGAATGTAGCATGCAATTTCAAAAAATTCCCTACGATCACACAAGATCTCTCTACGAAATGCATAGAAACAAGAGGGGGGAGTGTGTCCACGTACCCTCGTAGACCGAAAGCGGAAGCGTTAGGTTAACGCGGTTGATGTAGTCGAACGTCTTCACGATCTAACCGATCAAGTACCGAACATACAACACCTCCGAGCTCATCACACATTCAGCTCGATGACGTCCCTCGAACTCTTGATCCAGCAAAGTGTCGAGGGAGAGTTTTGTTAGCACGAGGGCGTGGTGACAGTGATGGTGATGTGATCCGCGTAGGGCTTCACCTAAGCACTGCGATAATATGATCGGCGGAGTAAAATGTGGAGGGGGGCACCGCACACGGCTAAGAACAATTGATGTGCTTTGGGGTGCCCCTGTCCCTGTATATAAAGGAGGAGGGGAGGAGGCCGGCCTAAGGGGGCGAAGCCATGGGGGGAAGCCGACTAGGACTCCTAGTCCAAGTCGGACCCCTTCCTTCTTTCGGAGGGGGGAAAGGGGGAAGGAGAGGGAGATGGGGAAAGGAAAGAGGGGCCATGCCCCCTTCCCCTTGTCCAATTCGGACAGCCCATGGGGGGCGCACCACCCCTTGCGGGCTCCCCTATGGCCCATGTTGGCCCATTACTTCCGGGGGGTTCCGGTAACCTCCCGGTACTTCGAAAAATACCCGAAATGCTTCGGAACCATTCCGGTGTCCGAATACCATCGTCCAATATATCAATCTTCACCTCTTGACCATTTCAAGACTCCTCATCATGTCCATGATCTCATCCGGGACTCTAAACAATCTTCGGTCACCAAAACACATAACTCATAATACAAATCATCATCGAACGTTAAGCGTGCGGACCCTACGGGTTCCAGAACTATGTAGACATGACCGAGACACATCTCCGGTCAATAACCAACAGCGGAACCTGGATGCTCATATTGGTTCCTACATATTCTACGAAGATCTTTATTGGTCAAACCGCAATGACACATATGCCATTCCCTTTGCCATCGATATGTTACTTGCCCGAGATTCTACCGTCGGTATCTTCATACCTAGTTCAATCTCATTACCGGCAAGTCTCTTTACTCATTCAGTAATGCATCATCCCGCAACTAACTCATTGGTCACATTGCTTGCAAGGCTTATCGTGATGTGCATTACCGAGAGGGCCCAGAGATACCTCTCCGATATACAGAGTGACAAATCCTAATCTCGATCTATGCCAACCCAACAAACACCTTCAGAGACACCTGTAGAGCATCTTTATGATCACCCAGTTATGTTGTGACGTTTGATAGCACACAAGGCTCTGGTATTCAGGAGTTGCATAATCTCATAGTCAAAGGAATATGTATAAGTCAGGAAGAAAGCAATAAAATAAAACTTAACGATCATTATGTTAAGCTAACGGATGGGTCTTGTCCATCACATCATTCTCCTAATGATGTGATCCCGTTTATCAAATGACAACACATGTCTATGGTCAAGAAACTTAAACATCTCTGTTAATGAGCTAGTCAAGTAGAGGCATACTAGGGACACTTTGTTTTGTCTATGTATTCACACATGTATCAAGTTCCCGTTTAATACAATTCTAGCGTGAATAATAAAAATTTATCACGATATAAGGAAATATAAATAACAACTTTGTTATTGCCTCTAGGGCATATTTCCTTCAGATCTTGTCATAAGTTGAATTCATAATTGATTTTGAACTCTTGAACTTCTGATTTGAATTGAATTTGGTTTAAGTAAGTTGAAGAGTTTCACTTGAGTTCATAACTTGTTTGAGTTACAATTGAATTTGAATTTAAATTATGGTTTAACTTGCTTCGGTTCAAGTTGAATTTAGTTTGAATTAAGGTTATCTGAATTCAAATAAGTTTCAATTTGCAAATTAGGTTCAAGTTCAAATAAATTCATATTTGATTAAGGTTGGTTCAAGGATCCATTTGTGAAAGGTTTCATTTATATTGACTTAAAGAATTGGTCTATAGGTTCCATATATGTTAAACTAAATTCTAGTTAAGTTTGAATGTACTAAAGTCAAATAAGATCCAAAATTATTACTAAGGTTTAACTTATATGACTAAATTATAATGCAAAACAATTACCCAATTTAATTTTAAAGTTTACAAGTTGTAACCTGATATGCCTTCATCGTATCTATAATTTTTGATTTTTTCATGCCAATATTATGCAACTTTTATACATTTTTGGCAACTTTTTATATGATTTATTGGACTAACCTATTGATCCAGTGCCAAGTGTCAGTTCCTGTTTTTTGCATGTTTTTGTCCCGCAGAAAATCCATATCAAACGAAGTCCAAATGCAATAAAATTTTATGGAGAATTATTTTTGAATATATGTGATTTTTGGGAGTTGGAATCACCGCAAACGGAGGCCCACACAGCCCAGAAGACACCAGGGCGCGCCCCAGGCCCCTGGCGCTTGGTGGTGGGTTGTGCCCTCCTCGAACGTCGGTTGGAGCTCTACTTCGGGCGCAAGGAATCTTATATCAAAAAAACGTGTTAAAATCTCAGTGCAGTCGGAGTTACGGATCTCCTGAAATATAAGAAACGGTTTTCGGCCAGATCTGGGGAACGCGTAACAGAAGAGAACAGGGAGGAAGATCCAATCTTAGAGGGGCTCCCGCCCCTCTGCCACCATGGAGGCCATGGACCAGAGGGGGAACTCTCCTCCCATCTAGGGAGCAAGGAAGAAGAAGAAGGAGGGGCTCTCTCTCCCTCTCTCCCGGTGGCGTCGGAGTGCCGTCGGGGCTAGGATCGTGACGGCGATCTACATCAACAATCTTGCTACCGTCAACACCAACTTTCTCCCCCTCTATGCAGCGGGGTAACACCCCTTCTCCCTGTTGTAATCTCTACTTAAACATGGAGCTCAACTCCATGTATTATTTCCCAATGATCTATGGTTATCCTATGATGTTTGAGTAGATATGTTTTGTCCTATGGGTTAATCATGATCTTGGTTGGTATGATTGTATATTTTATTTGTGGTGATGTCCTATGGTGCCCTCCGTCTCGTGCAAACGTGAGGGGCCCCCACTGTAGGGTATTGCAATATGTTCATGGTTTGCTTATTATCAGTGTTGCGGGGGTGACAGCAGCCTAAACGCGGATAAGTGGGTTATGGCGTATGGGAGTAAAGAGGACTTGATACTTAATGCTATGGTTGGGTTTCACGACCTTAATGATCTTTAGTAGTTGCGGATGCTTGCTAGAGTGCCAATCATAAGTGCATATGATCCGAGTAGAGAAAGTATGTTAGCTCATGCCTCTCCCTCATGTAAAATTGCAAGAATGATTACCGGTACTTGTTATTGATTACATAGGGACAAATGATTTTCTTGTCGACAAAAGCTATCCACTTTTATTACCTTGCAATTCATTCGTAGTTTTATTCTCGCAAAGTACTCGTAGTTTTATTCTCGCAAAATAGTTTCATACTTGTTTTAGGTAAAGCAAACGTCAAGTGTGCGTAGAGTTGTATCGGTGGTCGATAGAACTTGAGGGAATATTTGTTCTACCTTTAGCTCCTCATTGGGTTCAACACTCTTATTTATCAAAGAAGGCTACAAACGATCCCCTAGACTTATGAGTTATCAAGACCTTTTTCTGGCGCCGTTGCCGGGGAGCAATAGAGTGGGGTGAATATTCTCGTGTGTGCTTGTTTGCTTTATCACTAAGTAGTTTTTATTTCCTGTTCTAAGTTGTTCTCTATCTTTAGTTATGGATATCAAACACGAAACACCAAAAAAATAGTTGTACTTGCTACTCATGGATATGGGGAACCTCCTAAAACCCTCGATGCTTGTTATGTGAAAAATATTATGCACTACTTTGATAATCCTGAGAAAACCCCATTCAACATGATAATGGGAGTAAAGTTGGATCAACGTGAATACTTTAGGGATTATCGTTTGACACAAAAAGGGAAACTTTTATGGGATCAAATTTATATGTTGCATTGGTATGCTCGGGATTTATGCTTGAGATATGATTATACTTGTTGCTCTAGGATGAACACTCCACATCTTCCCTTTTCATGCAAATTTAATGATAATGAAACCTTAGCGTCTTATGCTAATGGTAGATATGATTATTATGATGTGGAACGAATAGAAGAATTTATTGCTTTTAAGGGTGCTTATGAAATTGAATCTTTGTTTTTAAAGTTTGAAGCTTTTGATGATGATGTTTATAGACCTGAAAATTTTGCCATCCTTAAATATTGCTATGATGATTATAAATACAATTCCGATATTGATGCATTTATTGAGAAATACTCCGCTGTCCAAGAAGAGACTAATATTTTGCAGGAGTCTATGGAAGAAGGAATTGATAAAACCATGAGCCCAATGGATGAAAAAGATGAGGAGGAGAGCAAAGAACAAGAGGAGGAGGAGCGGATTGATCACCCGTGCCCACCTTCTAATGAGAGTAACCCTCCAACTCATACATTGTTTAATGTCCCTTCGTTCTTACCGGAGGATGAATGCCATGATAATTTCTATGATCCCGTTGATTCGTTTGAAATATCCCTTTTTGATGATGCTTGTTATGCTTGTGGCCATGATGCCAATATGAATTATGCTTATGGATATGAACTTGCTATAGTTCCTTATATTAAGAATGAAATTGTTGCTATTTGCACCCACACATGATAGTCCTATTATCTTTTTGAATTCTCGAAACTACACTATATTGGAGAAGTTTGCACTTATTAAGGATTACATTGATGGGTTGCGTTCTACCACTACACATGATAATTTTGATGAGTATAATATGCATGTGCTTGCTGCTCCTACTTGCAATTATTATGAGAGATTAACTATATCTCCACCTCTCTATGTTTCCAAGATGATAAAATTGCAAGAAACTTCTTATGTTATGTATTGGCCTTTACTTGATGTGCATGAATTGTTCTTGTATGACATGCCGATGCATAGCAAGAGAGTTAGACTTCTTCATTGCATGATATATGTTGCTTTGTGCTCACTACTAAATGCCAAATCATTGCTAATTAAAATTGGCTTTAATATACCTTGGGATCCGGGTGGATTCATTACTTGAGCACTTTATGCCTAGCTTAATGGCTTTAAAGAAAGCGCTACCAGGGAGACAACCTAGAATTTTTATAGAGTCATTTATTTATGTTGAGTGCTTTTATAAAGTTTAAAAACAAAAAATATAGAGGGGAACTTAAAACTTCACAAAAAGAAAAGTGAAAGTGAGATAGACGACCACCGTGGAAGCGGGAGCATGCCTTGAACTTTGTTCATGCCCATGGAAACTTTGTGAATCTTGAATTGCAGAAACTTTTCAACAAAAATAATTATCCCCTTGTACAAAACTATTGTATTATAAAAATAATGTGCCAAGATTTGCCTTTAGGATGTTTAGATTGCTTGTTGGTATGTGTGGTGCGGAAACAGAAACTTTGGCTGTAGTGCGCGATTTTACATTTTTTTACTGGAACATCGAAAGTTTCTGAAACCTTTTTCACAGTTTTTATATACAAAATGTTTATTTTTCATAATTTGTTCTGAATGTTTGGAGTACCAGAAGTATGATGAATGTTTAGATTACCACAGACTGTCCTATTTAAGACAAATTCTGTTTTTGATGCATTATTTTGCTTGTTTTGATGAAACTATCGATTCTATTAGTTGAATAAGCCATGAAAAAATTTATATTACAGTAGCTACAATGAAAAAATAAAATATTAATTGGTTTGCAATGGTACTTAGATGTAACACCCTGGATGTAATTTACCCAATATGTACTCCAACTCTTGCCGTTTCCGGCCTTAAGTTATTTTATTTTCTCGGGTTCGGGTTTTTGTCTCCGTGTGTTGTTATTGTTGTCATGCATCTCATATCTTTTCATCATGTGCATTGCATTTTCATATGTGTTCATCTCATGCATTCGAGCATTTTCCCCGTTGTCCGTTTTGCATTCCGGCGCTTCGTTCTCCTCCGGTGGTCATTTCTAGCTTTCTTTCGTGTGTGGGGATTAAACATTTCTGGATAGGACCGAGACTTGCCAAGCGGCCTTGGTTTACTACCGGTAGACCGCCTGTCAAGTTTTGTACCATTTGGACTTCGTTTGATACTCCAACGGTTAACCGAGGGACCGAAAAGGCCTCATGTGTGTTGCAGCCCAACACCCCTCCAATTTGGCCCAAAACCCACCAAAACCCTCTCCATCATCTAGAGCGTTCGATCACGATCGCGTGGCCGAAAACCGCACCTCATTTGGACTCTCCTAGCTCCTCCTATGCCTATATATAGACCCACTCCCGAAATTCCCGGATCTCCTCTCTCCCTAACCCTAAAAATCAGCTCCGCCGCCATCGGACACGTCCGGCCGCAACCGGACACGTCCGCCCGCTCCGCCGGACCTATCAGCGATCGACGCGTGGCGCGCGGGAGCCCCACTTCATCGCGCCGCCGCCCGGCCCGCGGGAGGCCCCCGCGGCCCATCCGCCTTCGCCGCCGCCCGCAGAGACGCGCGCCCGAGGCCACGCTGCGCCGACGAGCCGCCTCCTCGCCGCTGCCTTCTTCCGCGCCGGGCGGCGACCTCGTCGCCCGAGCCTGCCGGCGTTGCTCCGCTCCTCCCATGTCGGCGATCGACGCCGTCCGCGCCCGCTACCGCGCCGACGTCGCCTCCTCACCGCCCCGGCTTCCTCTTCCTCCGGCCGGCCAAGCTCCGGCGCCCTCCGGTGAACAGGGCAACTCTGGCGAGATCCGCTGCTACAGTACCCGCCAGATCCACCGCTACAGTGTCCCGAACCCTAGATCTGGGTTGACTTCTCCCCCTCTCTCAGTATTTTTTTGCATACTTTGACGCATCATAACTTCCTCATCGTGGCTCCGATTCGTGCGTGTAGCATATCGAAATGTTCGTCTCAGAGAGCACATCATTTCATCTCATTGCATCATTTTCATTTGAGTTCATCTTGATGCCCGAAATGCTGTTGGAAGAGTGCTATTTGAGATAATTGTCAGATCTGCTGCTCCAATTAGATATTTGTCATTTTTGCCATGATTAATGTGTGCATGATATGACCATGAGCTCTACATGTGTTTTGTTATATGTTTTGCCATCTATCCAGAGGTGCAACCCATGTATTTTTGTGATGTGTGTGGTGACTAGCACAAGCTTGCAAAGTGAGGCATTCGTTAATGCTGATTCCAGGGACTTAGCATTTCCACTAAGTCCTTGACTTGTTTATCTCATATTGCCATATGTTCATGTTGTTTCCTAGCGATCCGTGCCTCTTTTGAGGATGATCAATAAGGATGTTTTGTTAATCTTGTAGTGCTCTATCAATCCGTGTCTTTGTTTGCAATTATGGAGCACCCTAGCTTGAGTCAATCGAGCTCTACTTTTGTCATTTCGTGAATCTGGGCAGATTGTCTACTTGTTAGCGATTTTGCCGAGGATGTTGTAGTTGATCCGTGCATGCTATGTTATTGTTCTTGCCATGTATAGCTTGTATTTTGTGTATTTTTGATGGGTGTATGCTTAGATTGTCATGACTTGCTCTGTAGTGAGTGCATCGAGCTCGTAAACATGACTACTTGATATCTGTTTCAGCATGCTCCAGTTTTCACTAATTCTGAGAATTGATTATGTTTTTGCCATGTTCACATGCTTGCAATTGTATTTTCTGATCCCTTTTGACTCAAGGTCACTAAGGGACTTTTGTTAAGCTCTTTGAGTAGCTCCGTGCCATGCTTTAATTTGCCTTGTTCAGGTCATGTAGCATATAGTTTTCATGCTCCAAAGAGTGCTATCTGATCTGAAATTCCAGACAAGTGTTAATTTCACTAAGTCTGAAACCTGTTTACCAAATGCATTTTTGCCATGCTTGTTTGAACCTGTTAATGGATGAATTGGCCGTAGCTCGGTGCTAGTCTTTTGTTAAGCATCATGAATGGATCCCTGCCATGTATTTTGATGCCATGTTTGGGTGTTGTAGCATGTTCATCTTGTTGCATTTAGATGGCTACTTGCTGTAAATCGCAGAACATGGTCATATTTGAATTGCTTGCCATTTCCAAACCGTAACTCCGATTCCGGTGATCTTTATATCGTTTTCAAGAGATTTCATCTCATCTTTCCAGTGGCACGCTTGGATTTCCAAGTTGAGGCCAGGTTCATTCATTCCTTGTCAAATCTTGCATATGCATCACATATTACATCCCGCATAGCATACCATGTTTGCATGTTGTTGTTTGAGTTTGCACGTGGTTGATTGTGTCCTTGTTGCTTGTTTGTCTTGCTTGGGTAGAGCCGGGAGACGAGTTCGCTAACGAGGAGCCCGTTGATTTTGCTTTCGAGGATCCAGTCAACTCTGACAACTTTGCAGGCAAGATGATCATACCCTCGAAATCACCACTATCTTTGCTATGCTAGATGCTCGCTCTATTGCTATGCCTATGCTACGATGCCTACCACTTGCTTATCATGCCTCCCAAATTGCCATGTCAAACCTCTAACCCACCATGTCCTAGCAAACCGTTGATTGGCTATGTTACTGCTTTGCTCAGCCCCTCTTATAGCGTTACTAGTTGCAGGTGAAGATTGGAGACCGTTCCTTGTTGGAACATTATTTACTTGTTAGGATATCATTATATTGTCATGTTATCTTAATGCATCTATATACTTAGTAAAGGGTGGAAGGCCCGGCCTCTCGCCTAGTGTTTTGTTCCACTCTTGCCGCCCTAGTTTCCGTCATATCGGTGTTATGTTCCCGGATTTTGCATTCCTTACGCGGTTGAGTTATAATGGGCACCCCTTGATAGTTCGCCTTGTTTAAAGCTTTTCCAGCAATGCCCAACCTTGGTTTTACCATTTGCCACCTAGCCTCTTTTCCCTTGGGTTTCCAGAGCCCGAGGGTCATCTTATTTTAAGCCCCCCCGGGCCAGTGCTCCTCTGAGTGTTGGTCCAACCGAGCGATGTCCGGGGCTACCAGGGGCAACTCTGGGCTGGCCTACCCGACGTCTGGCTCATCTGAGTGTGCCCTAAGAACGAGATATGTGCAGCTCCTATCGGGATTTGTCGGCACATTCGGGCGGTGTTTCTTGATTTGTTTTAACTTGTCGAAGTGTCTTGAAGAACCGGGATACCGAGTCTGATCGGAATGTCTCGGGAGAAGGTGTATTCCTTCGTTGACAGTGAGAGCTTGTCATGGGCTAAGTTGGGACTCCCCTGCAGGGATTTGAACTTTCGAAAGCCGCGCCCGCGGTTATGGGCAGATGGGAATTTTTTAATGTCCGGTTGTAGATAACTTGAACCTTAACTTAATTAAAATGAATCAACAGTGTGAGTTACCGTGATGGTCTCTTCTCGGCGGAGTCCGGGAAGTGAACACGGTGTTGGAGTAATGCTTGCCGCAGGATGCCCTCTAGTTACTCGCTCGTGCTTTGCCTCCTCTTCCCTCTCTCTTTTGCGAACAGGATAGCCATCATATACGCTAGTCGCTTGCTGCAGCTCCACATATTTTCCTTGCCTTACCTATTAAGCTTAAATAGTCTTGATCGCGAGGGTGCGAGATTGCTGAGTCCCTGTGGCTCACAGATTACTTCCAAACCAGATGCAGGGCCTGATGATTCCGTTCCAGATGACTCGCTTGAGCTCAAGTGGGAGTTCGACGAGGACTCTCAATGATACTACGTGTCTTTTCCTGATGATCAGTAGTGGTGCCCAGTTTGGGGTGATCGGGACCGTGTCGCATGTTGGGTTGTTCTTTTATTTTGGCGCCGTAGTCGGGCCATGAGTGTTTGAATGTTGTAATGCTATTTATGTACTTGATTGACATGGCGAGTGTAAGCCAACTATGTTATCTCCCCTTCTATTATCTATATTACATGGGATGTTGTGAAGATTGCCTAACTTGCGACATTGCTTTCAATGCGGTTATGTCTCTAAGTCGTGCCTCGACACATGGGAGCTATAGCCGCATCGAGGGCGTTACATTAGAGTAGTGATTTGCTTTATTATACAAATGAATCTTACCGAGCTTTCTGTTGAGTTTTGTGTGGATGAAGTGATCAAAGATCGAGGAGGTCTCGATATGAGGAGAAGGAGGAGAGGCAAGAGCTAAAGGTTGGGGATTCCCAAGGCACCCAAGTAAATATTCAAGGAGACTCACACGTCTAAGCTTGGGGATGCCCCGGAAGGCATCCATCTTTCTTCAACAGGTATAGGTATGTTTTCGTCTTCGTTTCGTTCATGTGGTATATGTGAATCTTGGAGCATCTTTTGTGTTTAATTTTAATTTTTCTTTTAAGCACCATGCTGGTATGAGATAGTCCATGGATTATTTATAGAATGCTCATTGCACTTCACGTATATATTTTTAGTGTGGCTTTATAGAATGCTTCATGTGCTTCACTTATATCATTTGAAGTTTGGATTGCTTGTCTCTCTTCACATAGAAAACAGTTATTTGAAGAATGCTCTTTTGCTTCACTTATATTTATTAGAGCATGGTCTTTTTTAGAAATAATTAATGTAGTAACCTGACCTCAGATGGTCAAGTCTCTGTGCTTAAGTGTCATCCCTGGATCGGTATGCTAACACACACAGTACTCGAGGATTTATAACAAAGGTAAATCACATGTATAAATAATGTAAATACTATTACTTCAATCCAAATAGCATAAGTAACAACAAGGTTGTGGATTCCCATCAACACCGACGGCAAAGTTGAGTGTAGAAGTCGTAACCCTAACGTATCACTTACTCGTCATAAGAAGTCCTGCAACATGAGACATTGCAGCCACAGAGGGTCAGTACATTGAATGTATTGGCAAATTCACACCATAGGATAAAGATGAATAATAGCTATGACTACATGCATATATGGCTGGTAGAAAAGCTCTATGATTATAATGTTTTTGCAAAAAGCCAATTTTTCCCTACAACAAAGGAATATATTTTATTTAACTACAAAGTTGATTGATAAAATATTGAGAAGGTTCCTCCAACTCAATCCCAAAATAATAATCATTAACCCAATCAAATTAACTACATAATGTGTTGAGATCAACATGATAATCCAAGAACCAGATACTCAAGATGTCCATAACCAGGGACACGGCTAATCATGATTAGTTTATACACTCTGTAGAGGTTTGCGCACTTTTCCCCACAAGACTCGATCTCCTCCGTTGGATTTCTCGCACTACATGGTGTTTGAGAAACGGATGACCGAGACACAGTCTTTCAGAAGCATTAACTCTCTACTCCGGATAGACTATACCACCTACAACCCACTACATCTGCTAGTCTACCTCTTCAAGAGCTTCATGCAACTTACTCAACTATGCTAGAGCGCATAATAGCTTGTGGCTGCACACGAAAGTTTCTAGCATGAATAATCTTATGATCCCTTTGAGCCTGGGTGGCATTCCATAGATTGATCACACGGGTCCTCCGGGATCCCCTTGGGCAAGCACTGGGTTCTCCAGGTGCCCGGGCAAACCACTGGGTGCTCCAGGGTGCCCCAACCAATCCACCCTGATGTGTATTAAAGTAGCCACCTTAAGTTAACCATTAATGATAACTCTCACATCTGTCATGGATACACTCAAACCCAATCCACATCTACTAGCATAGCATAGCAATATAAGCAGCGTAGAAGTAACTCCCAAGTTTTGAATGCAGGACAATAGGTTCCTACCTCATCAACTACTTTCCAATACCCACATGTTATCAATTCCTAACCATGCAATGTTTGAGGGTGAAACTAATGCACAAAAACTGGGTAATGAAAAGTATGATCAAAGTGTGAACTTGCCTTGTACTGTTAATGAAGATGATTCGCACTCATAACTCTTGATAGTTCTACTCGTCACACTCGGTTCAATCTATCGTGAGCAAGCAATAGTAACCACACATAAGCAATCGCTCAAAAGATCGGAAAGAACGAAGAACACAGTTCGGAAAACATCAAAACCAAACAGATAACTCTTGGAACGTGAAACAATTTCTAACAGTACCAAAATTTAGTGAATTTGGCCTTATCAGAAAGTTTAGGTCAAGAGCTTCGATTTGTAGAAAGAATCAACTCAAACGGAGTTATAAAACTCAAGTTATGATCAAAAGAAGTTTGAATATGAATCTGAACAAAATTTGAAAATTGAAAATTTTCAATAAGTTGCTGTGATAGGTTCACTGGATAGGTGAAAATAAGACAAAGCTATAGGCGCTGGTTTCATCTAATTTGGATAAATGAGTGAAAAGTTATGGCTATTTGAAAAATCAGGGTCAAGCTGTTTTATGGAAGAAAAATAGATACGGCTAATGTCTAATGTATAAATACGTAGACTAATTGATAATCTATTTATTCTATCATATTAGTCTATAAATAATAAACTACGGAAGTATATTAAAAAACAAAGAAAGATACCTTTATAAGGCAGAGAAAAGACGACTTTGGAGAGAAGAGACAATTTTCAGAAGTCGCGCAGGAGAGGAGAAATATACTTTTCTTAAATGAATCTAGTCAAACCAAAATATTGATTTAATCCGAATCGAATGATTTTTGAAGGCTCTATGGGTCTATATTTATAGGTGGAAAAGAGGTTTAAGGGTCAAAGGCTAGGCAATGTGAGACTAAACATAGACGAAAATATACGAAACAGAGAAGAAAAAGGCTAACGCCTCGCACGGGCCTAAAGGCCTCGGCCGGCCGCGTGCCGTACAAGGGCTGCATTTTTTTCCCGAAGTCTAACTTTTTCTGAAATTTGTTTCAAAAAAACTAAACATTAACGAAAATAAAATAAATTTAAAAAAAGACAAAAGAAAACAAAAGAAAAATGGGTCGGCCTGCTACTATGCTACGCATGTGGGTGGCGGTTAGTTCCAGGCGCATGCGTAGATTTTTTCCTTTTTTATATAGAAACAAAAAAACTGGATAACGATAATAAAATAAAATTTTATATAGGCATATTATATATCAAAATTTTCAGAAAAAGATTTTCTACAACATGAACATTTCTCTAGTGCCAAATAAAATTCACAAAAATTCAAATAATTCAAACAGTGCTACTTCTACAATAAAACCCAATAAAAATCATTTTAGAAATACCAAAATGATTTCAAAATTATTTCTCTCCAAATTTTCTGATGTAGGGAACAATTTTACCCTATTTTCCATTTATTTTATATTTGGAGAAAAATAATTTGAATAAAACCCAAATAACTCCAAATTGAAAATAATTTCAAACAGACTTTAAATTTGATCCGTTTAAACTTCCAACTCATATTTCATACATTTTGAAGAAGTCATTTTATCTTCTCTCGTGAAAATCATTGAGTTGCCTAAAGTTTCTGAATTTGAAATATTTCCAAATAAAATTCAAATCTTTTCAAAAACCCATTTTCATTTAATTAAATGGAAGAAGTCATATCATGTTCTCTCGAGGGTTTTGTATTTTAAAAGAATTTGAATTCACGAAGATCAAAATGCAAAAAGGTGAAAGTTTGGGAAAGTCCTTTTATTCCTTCTCATTTAACTTTCAAAAAGTTTCGAATTTCACTCAATCAATCACACAACAATCAAACAAACAATCAATCTATCTATTTATTATAACATTCCAAAATTTAGAATTTTAGGATGTTACAAACCTACCACCCTTAAAATGAATCTCGTCCTCGAGATTCGGAGAGGCTAGCAAGAAAAAGGTTAGGGTTTGGGGGTCTCCTCAAAATCCATCAATTGTCGTAGGAGGGGGTCTGGGGTGCTACCACCCTTAGAAGCATGGTTACGGTTTCCTCAAAACTCATATACTCCATCCTTATTCTTGGCAGTCGCGGTCTTCTCAAATACTCGAGAAAATTCCTTCTCTGGGCTCTTCCGGTAGTGTCATAACCTTGTCCTTCTGTCTTGGTAAGGTTATTCCGAGACTGGGTCTTCTTCACTGACGGGTCTGGCGCCATTACTAATCAACTATCGATATCTCATGGTGGTCAACCATTTATGGTTTCTCCTGCAGGAAATGGGTCTGGGCTTCATTCTCACCGTATGACCTACGATTGGCAACAGCCACCTTATACAGGGGGAATATTGTCATACCATTCTAAGGTTTAAACAAGGTTTTGATCGTCGTCTCTCTACTATAGGTAAGTCACTCATATTTACCATCCCATATAGCAAGGTGAATAATAAGAGTAAGTTGGTATGGTGATCAATCCATCCCGCACCCAAATCATTACCTTGTATATGGTTTAGCGAATCTCGCATTCTAACACTCGGTCATCCTCACAAGCATTGCAGAATTTCTCTTGTCAGCGAACCAAGTTCGGATAAATCCATGGATTCTGCAAGCCAAACAAACATCTGTCGTTCCTTCACATCTCTCAGGTTTTGCGTAAACTCCTATAAGATCATATGTTGCTAAAATCGTAACTTCTTCCAGGGTTTTTCCTTCAGCAAGGGTGTGCTTGCTTCTTGGCAGGTCCTGGGGCATCTGGGTTATGGCCCATCTCATCACTTGTAAACCTTGAACTCATCATCGGGGCAACTGATCACTACTCCAACATCCAACTTCCCAGCATTCTTAAATCCATCCGATTCTACTGTCTTTCTTTCTTCCATTGTCACCAAACTAATACGTGATTACTTCGTCTCATCATGGAGTTACAATTGCTCCATATTACCAACATCATACCTCCTTTATATCAAATAGTACTTCATCCCTTCATACTCTCGGGGTATCGCATATATCGAGATAAAACTCGTACTTAATTTTGTCCAAAATCCACTTCGTGGAATATCCTCATCCTTTCCAGGGGGTCAAGTATCCTCACAGGGTACTACCACCCTTAAAATGCACAAATCTTCCATAGACCATATTTCTCATATCCTCGAAGATGATAAGAATATTTCTTCATAGAGTAACTACTCAAAAAATCCAAATCAGTACCAATGATGCTAACTTTATTGATTCTCAAATTCTTACAATCTCCTGCATTTCCATTACATGCCTCAACTGAACACCTCAATGTAAAAGAAAATGTTCTCACTACTACTGCTATACTTCTCACAAACACAACTAGTTATCACAAGTCTCCTTCTCCTTGGGGCATTCTCTAGCAAAATGCCCTGCTCCATTACAACAAAAACATATTACTTCTGACAGGTCTCGAGGTTTCCTTTTTGGGCAACTGGTGAAGTAGTGCCCCGACTCCTTGCACCTGAAATAGGTAATATGACCCAGGTCTTTCCTGGAATCCAATCAACTTCTCTTCATAGACTTTTCCGTTCCAATCAGGGCTTCTATTTCATGTGGGTCATACTCTACTTCCTCTGTCGGGAATTCTACTAGGTCCCCATTCATACAATTCGGGGAGATGTGTCCTTCTTCTCCACATGAATAGCATGACTTGGTGCAGGGTTTAATTGGTTCTTCTTTGGGTGTGTCCCCGACATCTTCCATCATCACAGGTTCTTCTAAAATTTCCATAAGGGCTCCTTTCTTTACTTCTTTCTTCTGTTGTACGGGTAAATATGACACTGAGCAGGATAGTGGGTAGTCCCTTCACACAAGAAACAAGTAATCTGCCTAGTTGGGCATTCTTTGACTGGGTGACTTCCTTCACAATTAGGGCATTCATCCTTGTGTTCTTTATGGTTGTGTCCTATTTCTCCATAAAGCTTGCATGCACAAGGTTTCTTCATATCCTTTCCAGAAGGCTTCAATTTCTGAGACACAAACCGAGACTTTAGCAAAGTCAACTTAAAATCTTTCCAAGTGGTTACTCCTTGCCATCCATTGATGGTTTGGTACATCCTCCACCAAGTAGCAGTACCTCTTTCAAAGCACAGAATAGCATGCTGGGTCATATCCTTTCCGGCTATAGGGTTATTGTTCATGTGATCTTCCCTGTTCTAAATCCATCGGTCTGTCTCCAATTAATGCATCGGTCCAGAAAATACAAGCTCATATCCATTCATCCTCTATTGGGTCCATGTGGGTTTGGGGTGAGATTAGAGAGATAGAGAGGTACACACACAATGCAACCAATAGTTTTGAAAAGACAGATTTGTTTTGTGGCTGTCGAAAAAAAACATCAAAGAAATGACAGCTCACCATCGTCGCATCTAACGTAAGTATATAACAGGAGTTTGGTCTTCTAAAGGTCAATGAATCTTCAAAGTCGTCAAACTCTTCGAGTCTCGTTCATGTCTCCGATGGCTTCTTTCGATCGTGCTTGTCCTTCTCAAGTTTTTTTGCCAGTTTCTATTGACGCGAAGTCTCTAGTGACATCCTTTAATCTGGAGTTGCGTTCCAAACTTCTGGGTTTCAACATCCTTGGCATGAGCCATGGTCCTATTGTCCTTCAGTTCCTGACAAATCTCCGGTATCTCGAGGTTGTAGCTCCTCCAGCTTGGCTACTTTCAGCTTCTGGTTCTTGAGTTCTTCATGAAATGCTTCCTTGTCTAATACGGCTCCCTCGAGCTCCATCTTAAAATTCTTGATGTACTACTCCAGATCCTGGTGATACACCGGCTAAGGTTAAAACTTTATCTTTTGCTGATAGATGCTCCATCAACCTTCTACCATCCAATCCTTCTGAAGAAATGCATGCTTAACTTTAGCACGGCGGCAATAGCATTAGCGGGCATTAAAATCATGGATAGCTGTGTTTCTGGTCTTGCCATTTCCATGAGCTATCCTTCCATAATTGATATCTCCTGCCTTAGGGTTTCTTGACAAAACTTTGAGTTCTAATGCTCCATGCTCCGGTCTTTCTCCGATACACCTTGGTCTCGGGTAGTGACAGCTTCCATAGTCTGCCAAGTTCCATAAGGGGTGCCTTCCTAGGTCATACTAAATCTGGGAATTCTTCATAGCCTCCAAAATTTCCTAGTCTTCGGAGTCTTCAACCGTTGCAGTTTCCATTATTATAATGCCCGGTAAAATCCTCTTCATTCCGAAGTGGTCTTAGTTGTGTGATATCTTGTACATCTTGGAGTGATCTCATCAGCTGAATATTCATGTGGTCAAAAGGAAAAAGGGGTATGGTCTCACTAAAAGGGAATATTTGAATAAGCTTAGAAAAGAAGAGAGGAAAAGATCTTTTTGAAAAAGAAAGTTTTAGAGAAAAATCTTTCCTATGGGCTTGTCAGTTTCTAGGGGTCACGTCCTACAGTCAACATGTGCTCTGATACCATCTTGTAGCGACCCGACCTCAGACGGTTAAGTCTCTGTGCTTAAATGTCATCCCTGGATCGGTATGCTAACACACACAGTACTCGAGGATTTATAACAGAGGTAAATCACATGTATAAATAACGTAAATACTATTACCTCAATCCAAATAGCGGAAGTAACAACAAGGTTGTGGATTCCCATCAACACCAACGGCAAAGTTGAGTGTAGAAATCATAACCCTAATGTATCACTTACTCGTCGTAAGAAGTCCTGCAACATGAGATGTTGCAGCCACAGAGGGTCAGTACATTGAATGTACTGGCAAATTCACACCATAGGATAAAGATGAATGATAGCTATCACTACATGCATATATGGTTGGTGCAAAAGCTCTATGATTATAATGTTTTTGCGAAAAGCCAATTTTTCCCTACAACAAAGGAATATATTTTATTTAACTACAAAGTTGATTGATAAAATATTGAGAAGGTTCCTCCAACTCAATCCCAGAATAATAATCATTAATCCAATCAAATTAATTACATAATGTGTTGAGATCAACATGATAATCCAAGAACCAGATACTCAAGATGTCCATAACCGGGGACATGGCTAATCATGATTAGTTTATACACTCTGCAGAGGTTTGCGCACTTTTCCCCACAAGACTCGATCTCCTCCGTTGGATTTCTCGCACTACATGGTGTTTGAGAAACGGATGACCGTGACACAGTCTTTCAGAAGCATTAACTCTCTACTCCGGATAGACTATACCACCTACAACCCACTACATCTGCTAGTCTACCTCTTCAAGAGCTTCATGCAACTTACTCAACTATGCTAGAGCCCATAATAGCTTGTGACTGCACACGAAAGTTTCTAGCATGAATAATCTTATGATCCCTTTGAGCCTGGGTGGCATTCCATAGACTGATCACACGGGTCCTTCGGGATCCCCTTGGGCAAGCACTGGGTTCTCCAGGTGCCCGGGCAAACTACTGGTTGCTCCAGGGTGCCCCAACCAATCCACCCTGATGTGTATTAAAGTAGCCACCTTAAGTTAACCATTAATGATAACTCTCACATCCGTCATAGATACACTCAAACCCAATCCATGTCTACTAGCATAGCATAGCAATATAAGCAACGTAGAAGTAACTCCCAAGTTTTGAATGCAGGACAATAGGTTCCTACCTCATCAACTACTTTCCAATACCCACATGTTATCAATTCCTAACCATGCAATGTTTGAGGGTGAAACTAATGCACAAAAACTGGGTAATGAAAAGTATGATCAAAGTGTGAACTTGCCTTGTACTGTTAATGAAGATGATTCGCACTCATAACTCTTGATAGTTCTACTCGTCACACTCGGTTCAATCTATCGTGAGCAAGCAATAGTAACCACACATAAGCAATCACTCAAAAGATCGGAAAGAACGAAGAACACAGTTCGGAAAACATCAAAACCAAACAGATAACTCTTGGAATGTGAAACAATTTCTAACAGTACCAAAATTTAGTGAATTTGGCCTTATCAGAAAGTTTAGGTCAAGAGCTTCGATTTGTAGAAAGAATCAACTCAAACGGAGTTATAAAACTCAAGTTATGATCAAAAGAAGTTTGAATATGAATCTGAACAAAATTTGAAAATTGAAAATTTCAAAAAGTTGATGTGACATGTTCACTGGATAGGTGAAAACAAGACAAAGCTATAGGCGCTGGTTTCATCTAATTTGGATAAACAAGTGAAAAGTTATGGCTATTTGAAAAATCAGGGTCAAGCTGTTTTACGGAAGAAAAATAGCTACGGCAAAGGTCTAATGTATAAATACATAGACTAATTGATAATCTAATTATTCTATCATATTAGTCTAGAAATAATAAACTACGGAAGTATATAAAAACAAAGAAAGATACCTTTATAAGGCAGAGAAAAGACGACTTTGGAGAGAAGAGACAATTTTCAGAAGTCGCGCCGGAGAGGAGAGAAATATATTTTTCTTAAATGAATCTAGTCAAACCAAATAATTGATTTACCCGAATCGGATGATTTTTGGAGGCCCTATGAGTCTATATTTATCGGTGGAAAAGAGGTTTAAGGATCAAATGCTAGGCAATATAGGACTAAATGTAGATGGAAATATACGAAACAGAGAAGAAAAAGGCTAACGCCTCGCATGGGCATAAAGGCCTCGGCTGGCCACGCGTCGTACAAGGGCTGCATTTTTTTGAAGTCTATTTTTTCTGAAATTTGTTTCAAAAAAAACTAAACATTAACAAAAATAAAATAAATAAATAAATAAATAAATACAAAAGAAAACAAAAGAAAAACAGGCCGGCCTTCTGCTATGCTACGCATGTGGGCGGCGGTTAGTTCCAGGCGCACGCGTAGATTTTTTTTTCTTTTTTATATAGAAACAAAAAAACTGGATAACGATAATAAAATAAAATTTTATATAGGCATATTATATATCAAGAAATTTCAGAAAAAGATTTTCTACAATATGAACATTTCTCTAGTGCCAAATAAAATTCACGAAAATTCAAATAATTCAAATAGTGCTACTTCTACACTAAAACCCAATAAAAATCATTTTAGAAATACCTAAATGATTTCAAAATTATTTATGTCCAAATTTTCTGATGTAGGGAATCATTTTACCCTATTTTCCATTTATTTTATTTTTGGAGAAAAATAATTTGAATAAAACCCAAATAACTCCAAATTGAAAATAATTTCAAACGGACTTTAAATTTGATCCTTTTAAACTTCCAACTCGTATTTCATATATTTTGAAGAAGTCATTTTATCTTCTCTCATGAAAATCATTGAGTTGCTTAAAGTTTTTGAATTTGAAATAGTTCCAAATAAAATTCAAATCTTTTCAAAAACCCCTTTTCATTTAATTAAATGGAAGAAGTCATATCATCTTCTCTCGAGGGTTTTGTATTTGAAAAGAATTTGAATTCACGGAGATCAAAATGCAAAAAGGTGGAAGTTTTGGAAAGTCCTTTTATTCCCTCTCATTTAACTTTCAAAAAGTTTCGAATTTCACTCAATCAATCACACAACAATCAGACAAACAATCAATCTATCTATTTATTATAACATTCCAAAATTTAGAATTTTAGGATGTTACAATTAAACTCTCATGTTTCACTTAGATCTATTTAGAGAGTCAATGGGAATTGGTCAATCGCATGGTTAGTCATAAAATCCTACATAAAACTTGTGGATCATTGAATATGATATGTTTGATTCCTTGCAATAGTTTTGCGATATAGAGATGGAATATGTGGGATGTACTAGTAAATGGTTGTGTTTGGTAAGAATATTAGTCTTAAGGTTTGTGATTCCCGAAGCATGCACGTATAGTCTCTCGTTATGCTATGATGTTGGAGCATGATTTATTATTGATTGTCTTCCTTATGAGTGGTGGTCGTGGACGAGCATGTGTAGTAGTACTTTGCTTCAAGGGCTAATAAACTTTTGCAATAAATATATGAGTTCTTTATGACTAATGTGAGTCCATGGATTATACGCACTCTTACCTTTCGCAATTTGCTAGCCTCTACGGTACCGTGCATTGCCCTTTCCCACATCGAGATGTGGTGCAAACTTCACAGGTGCATCCAAACCCCATGATATGATACACTCTATCACACATAAGCTTTATTATATCTTCCTCAAAACAGCCACCGTACCTACCTATTATGGCTTTTCCATGGCCATTCCAAGATATATTGCCATGCAACTTCCACCGCTTCCGTTTGATGACTTGAGCATTCATTGTCATATTGCTTTGCATGATCATATAGCTGATATAGTAGTTGTGGCTCACCCAACGTTCATCATTTTTCATACATATTACACTAGATCATTGCACATCCTGGTATTGCCAGAGGCATTCATATAGAGTCATACTTTGACATAGGTATTGAGTTGTAATTTTTATTTCTTTTGAGTTATAAGTAAATAGAAGTGTGGTGATCATCATTATTCATTTTTAGAGCAGTGCCCCGGTGAGGAAAGGATGATGGAGACTATGATTCCCCCACAAGTCAGGATGAGACTCCGGACAATGAGAGAAAAAAGAAGAGAGAAGAAAAAAAACCAAAAAAGAAAAAAAACAAAGAGAGAAGAGGCATTGTTAGTATCCTTTACCATAGTTGTGATTCAAAGTAGCACCATGTTTTTTCTTATGGGGAGTCTCCTATGTTGTCACTTTCATATACTAGTGGGAATTTTTCATTATAGAATTAGATGCACACCCACTTAGTTTTCATATTGAGCTTTCATACACTTATGGCTCTTAGTGCATTCGTTGCATGGCAATCCCTACTCCTCGCATTAATATCGATTGATGGGCATCTCCATAACCCGTTGGTTAGCCGCGTCGATGTGAGACTTTCTTACTTTTTGTATTCTCTATATTTACCCCCATTATCATACTCTATTCCACTCATAGTGCTATATCCATCGCTTGTGCTCATGTATTGCGTGAGGGTTGAAAAAGCTAAAGCGTGTTAAAAGTATGAACCAATTGCTCGGCTTGTCATCGGGGTTGTGCATGATAAATACTTTGTGTTAAGAAGACAGAGCATGACAAGACTATACGATTTTGTAGGGATAGCTTTCTTTAGCGTTGATATTTTGAAAGACATGATTGTTGTTGGATGCCTGAGTGTTGATGTCTTTATGACAAATTATAGACTATTGCTTTGAATCACTCGTGTCTTAATATTCATGCCATGATTAGATATATGATCAAGTTTATGCTAGGTAGCATTCCACATCAAAAATTATCTTTTTTATCATTTACCTACTCGAGGACGAGTATGAACTAAGCTTGGGGATGCTTATACGTCTCCATCGTATCTATAATTTTTTATTGTTTCATGCCAATATTATACAACTTTTATACATTTTTGGCAACTTTTTATATGATTTATTGGACTAACCTATTGATCCAGTGCCCAGTGCCAGTTTCTGTTTTTTGTCTCGCAGAAAACCCATATCAAAGGAAGTCCAAATGCAATAAATTTTACGAAGAATTATTTTAGAATATATGTGATTTTGGGGAGTTGGAATCACCGCAAATGGAGGCCCACACAGCCCACAAGACACCAGGGTGCGGCCCAGGCCCCTGGCACGTGGTGGTGGGTTGTGCCCTCCTCGAACGTCGGTTGGAGCTCTACTTCGGGCGCAAGGAAGCTTATATCTAGAAAAAATCATGTTAAAATCTCAGCACAATCGGAGTTACGAATCTCCCGGAATATAAGAAACAGTTTTCGGCCAGATCTAGGGAACGCGTAACAGAAGAGAACAGGGAGGGAGATCCAATCTCGGAGGGGGTCCCGCCCCTCCGCCGCGATGGAGGCCATGGACCAGATGGGGAACTCTCCTCCCATCTAGGGGGAGGCCAAGAAAGAATAAGAAGGAGGGGAGCTCTCTCCCCCTCTCTCCCGGTAGTGCTGGAGTGCCGCCGAGGCAAGGACCGTGTCGGGGGACTAATCCACGAACACCTATGGGGCCGGCGGACCAAGCCCCTTTCTGTGGGGGGCGGAGATCGCACGAAGAGTGGATCAAGGCGAAGCACACGAGCAGTTTACCCAGGTTCGGGCCGCACAGATGCGTAAAACCCTACTCCTGCTTTGTGGTTTGTATTGAGTTCTTGCTCGGGAGCGCTGAGTGCTACAGTACACACCAGCAGCTAACGAGACCGAGCGTGAAAGTTCTCTCCTTCTTCCCCTCCCTACATTGCGCATGGGCCTCCTTTTATATGCTAAAGGGGTCACCGACGGGTGGCAACATAGACAAGGGTAAAAATGGAAAGGTGGCGGTTGGTACAACTACCTGCTATAGTGTATCATACCTAACCCTGACGGCAGGGGACAAGGGCATTAAATACCCGTCTGTGTCGCCCTAATAGTGTAAAAGGGACTGCCAGGGACGCCACTGCTCGCCACGATGGCAAGCAATCTTGTCAGCCGCTTGCCACCGCTCATCGCTGGCTACACAGCCTCCCGCCACGTACGCCTGGAAGGGTCCCAGAGTGACACGTTGGTGGATGTGCTGGAGAGTGGGTACAGAGTGGTGGCTTGCCGCGGCAAGCGCCTTGCCGCGGTCGTTATCTTGTCGCGTCCGGGAGCTTGTCGCTCACCGGGCCTTGCCGGGGCGCGTGGCGCATCGTGGCAAGTTCCTTGAGATGCCTTGGTTGGCATTCCCGGCAAGCTCCTCTTGCCGGGGTCTTGTATGCCTGGGTTGGCCTTCCCGGCAAGCTCCTCTTGCCGGGGTCTTATCTCCTTGGCTTGGATACTTTGTTCTTGAATGGCCCCAAAGGAACCACGGAGGACCTTGGCGGTCACCCGGCAAGCCTTGCCGCGGGACGCTGCGACTGCCCGTGCACAAGTTCGGGATACTAGGGTACCCCTACTCTAGTACACCGACAGGAGCCCCCGGGCCTGGGCCATACACGGTGCCGAGCGCGGTTGGGCCAGGCCCAAAACAGGGCACGGGCACGCGCGGCCTAGGTTACGTCGTATCTCTCTCCGTATCCACCGCGCCCTCCCCGAACAGCACGCGTCGAATGCGGCGTCATGGGAGAGATCGTGGGTGGTTACTTTATTCGGAAAGGCGGAACGTCCGCCCCCTCCCTCTTTATAAGCAGGGGAAACAGGGGTAGTGCGCCCATTCGCCGGTTGCTGTTCCAATCTCAGAGATCTCCGCCGCTCCCTCGTCTTCCCAAAGCCGAAAGAGAGCAGTGCCCCGCCCCCCATCGCCACCAGCACCACCAACGCCGTCGACCTCCTCCACCACTTCCGCCATGGCTCCGAAAGCCGACAAGGGGAAGGCTATGAAGACGACCGAGGCGCAGCGGCTTGCGGCGCTGCGAAAGGAGCGGGCAATCTTTCCCCCAAAGCTCGCTGCGAGGGAGCTGAGGGAGAATTTCTACCTCTTCTGGTCGACGGAGACGCGAGCGCATCCGCGCATGAAGGTACTCCCAGCCGCCGCTTGGAAAACGGCTCCAAACGGATACCCTTTCTTCGCCTTGTTCTTCTACTGCGGGCTCTGCCCGCCTTTCTCTGAGTTCTTCTGTGATATCATGAACACCTACGGGTTCCGCCTCCTTGACTTCACCCCCAACGCCGTCCTGACCATGGCAGTTTTTGCACATCTCCGTGAAAACTTTGTCGGAGTCCACCCAAATGTAGCCCTTTTCCGCCACTTCTTTATGCCCCGAGTAGAGAGAGGAGAGCCTTTATTCGGCGGAATCGCCTGGATCTCGAGGGCCGGCAAGAAGGACACTTATCTGGAGGGAGAGTTCCGCGGCAAGTGGGAGGAGTGGAGAGCAGACTGGTGCTGGATTGTCGAGGAGAACCCGCAGTCGTTTACCGCCCGGCGCCAAACCCCAGCAGCACGCGGCAGCGATTGGAGTGACGTGGCCCCGGAAGACGCTAGGCTGAAGATTGCCGTCACCCGGATCCAACGCCTCAGGCTTGCCGGGCTCACTGTAGGCGCTGTTGGCGCAGATTTTCTTCGCCGCCGCATCGCCCCCCTGCAGGAACGGGGGAGACCCGCCTGGGAGTTCAAGAACGCGGCGGATATCATGAGGCTGCGTCCGGGCCTCAACTTCAACTTCACTGTGCTGGAGCTGAATGCAATGCTCCAGGAGCTGTTCAAGTATGACCCTGAGCATCCCGAAGTGTTCAGGTTGCCGCGGGGTGTCGTTCTGCTGTGCAACAACTCCGCACTCGACCGCATCCGTGCAATGATGCCGCTGTGCGATTCGCATGGAATTGTCTCAACTTGGCTAGAGCCTGCAGACGACGTCGTGCAGGAGTTCTTTGACGGCTTGGTGGAAGTGCCGGTTCGTGCCGACGAGAAGAATGGCCTTACCCGCGACACCACCGAGCAAGAGATGCAACGCATCGCCACTAGGCTAGAAGAGGCGGCGGCAGCCGCAGCCGCGGGCGGATTTGGATTCACCGTGGAGGAGGCAGATGCAGCAGAGGCGGCAAGCCGTACCGAGCGAGAGGGGCTTGCCGGCGGGGTCAACAGCCGCCGCGCCGCGCGACACGCTCCACCGCGGCAAGTACTGTTGCCGCGGGAGCACCACACGCTGCTGCGACAACTGGAATGGGGTCTTCCCAGACCACCGCTTCTGCTCCTGCCACTTCTCGCGCCGCGGGGTCGTCTCAGACCGCCGCCACTGTTCCCACTAAGCGGCCAAGGGAACCTACTCCTCCGCCTCCTCACGCCGGCCGTGAGCCGGACTTCGACTTCTCGGCGTTCAGCTCCGACGAGGAAGAAGAAGAAGAGTAAGATTCTCTTGTTGTACTTGTAGTTCTTCAATTCTTGCTGTTTTGTCTTGTATCTCATTTGCTACACTCTGAACTCATTCCTTTTCAGGACGCTGGCCCAGAGAGCGGCGAAGAGAGCCAAGGTCCCGGTGATTATCGTCGACGACGAGCCCACTGCGACAGAAGAGGGCGCGCCCGAGACCACCTTGCTGGACCCGACAATTATTCTTCAGAGCAGCCCCCAGCGTAAGCATATGGTTTGCTTTCCGCCGTTAGGCGCGCGTGGAGGCTCTTCCTTTGCTGACACCTGACTATTGGTTTGTGTAGGAGCAGAGCAGCCCACCAGGAGCGCCCGGAGACCGCCCCCGGCATGCCATCTGCTTCGACTATGCCGCCAAGGGAGAGTCCTCCGGCAAGGGAGAGGTCTCCGGCAAGGGAGAGCTCTCCGGCAAGGGAGAAGTCTCCGGCAAGGGAGAGCACCAGCGGCCCGCCGGTGGCGGAGACCACGACTGCAGGACCCGGCACAGGTAATCCTCTTGCTTCAAAACTTCCCTTGGGGTCTTCTTCATTTGATCTTCTTTTCTTTTGGACATTTGCTTGACTCTTCTCCCCTTTCCGGCCGTCAGACCCATCTGCTGCAGAGCCGATGGAGATCGAGGTTGCCGCTGACGACGAGGCCGCCAAAGCTGCCGCCACAACAGTTGGCGAGGGGTCTGGCGATCGTACTGACGGCCCTAAGGCTGCAGGAGCGCCAGGCGCTACGCCGACCACCAACCCTTCCGCCGCTGCCGCAGTGCCAGGCTCCGAAGAGCCCCAGCCAAGCGTCTACTTGAAGGCCGGCGATGGCGTCTTCATCAACCTCCCCTGGGCGTCAAGCTCCAGGGCGCCGGTCGAGGGAGAGAGCTTCGACGGAGAGGTGCTCGCCTCCGCTGGGCTAACGCTGGTTGACGCGCCGAGCAGCAGTGGCAGCAAGCCTGAGGAGGAGCGGTTGCTGCGGAAGCTGTTGTCGCTCTACCGCGCCCGGCAAGCCAAGATGGAGTCCCGCGAGGCGCTTGTCGCGAAGGCGGGAGTGGACATCGAGAAGCGCGCGGAGGAGCTCGGGGGTTTTCACCAGGAAGCTCTCCGGTCCCTGGCAAAGGAGCGGGAGCAACTCGCCGAAGAGCAGAGGGCCTTCTTCCTCGAGAAGGCCGAAGTTGAAGAGCAACAGCGGCTTGCCGCTGAGAAGCTGTTTGCGCAGGAGGGCGAGTTGGCGCAGCGGAAAGTCAACCTCGACAGCCATGAGGAGGAGCTTGCCGTGCGCGAGCAAACATTCGGCGGAGCCCTCAAGCAAGCGAAGGATGCTGCCGCAGCTGCCGAGGCCGCCAAGAAGGAGCTGGAGACGAAGGTGGCGTAGCTGGAGGCCGATCTCAAGGCAAGCGGCGAAGAGCTTGCCGCGCTCAAGCGTGAGCAGGAGCAGGACGCCCACAGCCACTCAGAGCTGCAGGCTTGTCTCGCCGAGAAGGGCAAAGAGCTCAGCGCCGGCAAGGAATCCAACGCAGATCTTGAGTTGAAGCTGACTGCTTTGACCAAGACGCTGGACGGCGCCAGGGAGCAGGAGGCGGCCTTGAAGGAGGAGGTCAAGGCTGGCAAGGTGCTGCTGGAGAGTGCTGCTGCCGCCCAGAATACTTTTAAGGAGACTATGGAGCACTGGACGGAGGGTCTCATGAATGTTGCCGCATATATTGACAGGGAGCTGGCGCAGCTGGGGATGGCGGATCTTGGGTATCCCTCCGACGAGAACCTCCAACCCAGTGCCAAGCTCACCTTGTTCTTCAAAGGCTTGGCGACGGCCCTCCAGCGACTCCGGGAGAGGATCCCAAAGCAGCTGGCCGACGAGTCGCGCAAGATCTGCGCGGGAGCTCTTCAAAAGGTGCTGGTGAAGGTGGCCTTCCGCAACCCGGGCCTCAACCTCACCAACGTCCTCAAGACCTTGCCGCCGGATGCTGATCTGGAGGCGCTCAAGACCCTTGTCGCACCCATTGTGGACAAGGTGAGCGGGATCAAGAGGATCGAAGGCGACCGCGTAGACTAGGCCGCCTGTTTTCTTCTTTTCTTGTCGCTGCTGGTCATGTCATGAAAACAATCTGTTAGAGCTGCGACAAGCTATCTTGTATTATAACTCTATTTCGGGTAGTGATTGCAATGTTATCTCCTTTACTTGACTCCTTCCTTTGTATGTTTTTGCCCTACGCTTTTAGGGAACTTGCCGGCGCAGGCACCTTAGCCGCGAGCGCTGAGTGCGGGACGTCAGCAGCCTGCTGGCGGTGCCGCTACCGACAAGAAACCTTGTCGCAACTAGTCGCAGCTCACTTAAGTTGTTGAGCAGACTCGAAACAAAGTAAGGGCGCAATTAGCGCAACTAGTTGCAGCTCACTTAAGTTTTTGAGCGAACTCGAAAACAAAGTAAGGGCGCGACTAGCTATGAGTTGGTTCCTCCGCGCACAGGTTTTTCCATACAAAGCATGGTCGTTCAAGGAGGATAACTTAAAAATTTTAAAAATCTGATTGCTCAAACTTTGGCAACTTATCTTTTCTGTTGTTTGCTTCCCGGCAAGGCGAAACTTTCTTGAACGACGCCTGGTCCATACCATTATCTTCTCCTCCCCCCCCCCCCGGCAAACTTGTGGGCGAGGGAACCTTCCTTTCCTTGAGAAAAAAGAAAGAGGAGAAAATAAAAATATGGAGCCCTATGGCTCGTTGTTGCTTACCGGGGGTAGGTGCTGCACAAAGTGTCAGATAACATACGCAAATAATAGAAAGCATGAAATTGACAAGATGTGCGAAGCACATGAGCTTTATGCACGGGGTATGCGCCTGGCTTTGTACAAAGGATTACATGCAACAGCGGCAAGACTTGTACAAAAGGTGGTTTACGGAACGGGTTCCGGCAACCGCGCCTTACGGGTAAAACTTACGAAGATGCTCTATGTTCCAGGAGTTGCTCACCGGAACGCCATCTTCGGTCTCAAGGGGGACAGCGCCAGGCCTAGTGACTCGTTTCACCCGGTAAGGGCCTTCCCACTTTGGCGTCAACTTGTTGGAATTCTTGGCGGACTGAACACGCCGAAGAACAAGGTCGCCTTCCTCGAGACTTCTGGCGTTAACTTTGCGGCTATGGTAGCGGCGCAAAGCTTGCTGGTAGCGAGCAGCTCGTACAGCAGCCTGAAGATGGTCTTCCTCAAGGAGCAGCGCGTCATCTTGTCGCAGCTGCTCTTGCTCAAGCTCATCATAAGCGAGCACTCGAGGTGACCCGTATACGAGTTCCATGGGGAGAACTGCCTCTGCTCCATAGACTAGAGCGAAAGGTGTCTGGCCAGTGGCTCGATTTGACGTCGTCCTGATCGACCAAAGAACCACCGGCAGCTCCTCAATCCAGCTTCTTCCGCACTTGTGCACCCTGTCGAAAGTCCTGGTCTTGAGCCCACGCAGCACTTCAGCATTTGCCCTCTCCGCTTGACCGTTGCTTCTCGGGTGAGCAACGTAAGCGAAGCAGACCTTGGCGCCAAGATCTCAGACGTACTGCAAGGTGCGGCTCGTGAATTGTGTACCGTTGTCGGTGATCAACCTGTTAGGGATCCCGAAGCGGCAAACAATCGACCTGAAGAACTTGACTGCTGACTGTGCTGTCACCTTCCTCACTGCTTCCACTTCCGGCCACTTTGTGAACTTGTCGATTGCAACGTACAAGTACTCAAAGCCCCCGACTGCTCGGGGAAAGGGGCCGAGGATATCGAGCCCCCAGACCGAAAATGGCCAGGATAAAGGGATCGTCTAGAGAGCTTGAGCTGGCTGGTGTATCTGCTTGGAATGGAACTGGCACGCTTCACACTTGGTTACTTGTGCAGTTGCATCCTAGAGGGCTGTCGGCCAAAAGAAACCTTGCCGGAATGCTTTGTCGGCAAGTGCTCTTGCGCCAATGTGGTGACCACATATGCCTCCATGTATCTCTGCCAACATCTTTTGTCCATCTTCCCGGTGAATGCACTTCAATTTCACGCCGTTGAGTCTTCTTCTGTACAGTGCCTTGTCGACAAACTGGTACATACTTGACTGCCGGGCTACTCTTTCCGCTTCTTCTTGCTCTTCGGGAAGTTCTCCTGTCTGAAGGAAACGGACAATCTGATGTGCCCATGTTGGAGCTTGTGGCTCGACAACAAGGACTAAAGGCATATCTGCTGTTGCGGGAACATCCGCTTCTACGGCGAGAACCTGCGGCTCAGCCGGAGCTTGACGTTCCCCGGCAAGCTTGCCGGAGAAAATCTTGTCGGGAGCCTCTGCTTCAACGGAACAAATCGTAGGGCTAGCCGGAGCAGGACGTTCCCCGGCAAGCTTGGCGGAGCAAAACTTGTCGGGAGCCTCTGCTTCAACGGAACAAACCCTTGGGTTTGCCGGAGCAGACTGCTCCTCAGCACTCTTGGTGTTGATCTTTGGGACCTTCTTGCAGCTCTGGAGGTCATGGCCCTTGGTGCGGTGGATCTTACAGTACTGCTTGTCGGTGTCGTCCTGCTTGTCGGCGACCGCCACAGCCTGGCAGTTGGTGCATGCGGCAACCTCCTTGCCGGAGCTACTAGCTTTGGCTTTCTTGGCACCACCTTCGTTGTCGGACTGCTCAACGACTAGCACATCTGTGCCTTTCTTCTTCCTGTTGTTCCGCCACCGGCTTTTCTTTGTCGGGGCAGCATCCTCGCTGTCAGATCCTCCTGCTTCTGTACTTTCTCCGGGGAGTCTCCTCCCTTCCTCAGCACGTGCACACTTGTCGGCCAGGGCATACAGCTCACTGACGTCTCTGATCTTGCTCATCGCCATCTCCTCCCGCATCCTGCGGTTACGCACGTTCTAATGGAACGCGCTGATGACCGCGGCAGGGTGGACATCTGGGATGCTGCGCTGTACACGGCTGAATCTCTGAATGTACTTGCACAGGGGCTCTCCTTCCTTCTGGGCGAGCAGGTGAAGGTCACTCTCTTGGCCATGAGGTTTGTGGCCGCCTGTAAAGGCGCCGACAAACTGATGGCAAAGGTCTGCCCAGGAGGATACGGAGTTTTCCGGCAAATGCATGAGCCAGGACCTGACGTTGGGCTTAAGCACCAGCGGGAAGTAGTTGGCAAGGATCTTGTCGTCTCACCCCCCAGCAGCTTGCACCGCGATGGTGTAGATGCTGAGGAACTCCGACGGATGCGACTTGCCGTCGTACTTCTCTGGTACGTCTGGCTTGAAATTTTTCGTGCTGGGCCACTGGACCTGCCGCAGCTCACGGGTAAACGCAGGGCAACCTACCGCGTACGGCAAGTCGTCTGGTTCCCCTGGCGCATGCATGTCGATAGAAAGCCCAGCGCACTGGTATGATTGACGCCGCGCTTCTCTTTGGCACTCGATGCGAGTACGAGCGTCTTCTTGCTGTCGTTCGTGAAGAACTTGGCGCTGATCGCGACGAGCTCGTGGATCTGATGACGCGGTGGAGTCGCTGTCGAGGTGGATCCAGCGAGTCGGCGATCTTGGCCTTCGGGGCGGAGAGTGCACGGTGGTTGCACCCCCACCAGGAGCGCCCGGAGACCGCCCCCGGCATGCCATCTGCTTCGACTACGCCGCCAAGGGAGAGTCCTCCGGCAAGGGAGAGGTCTCCGGCAAGGGAGAGCTCTCCGGCAAGGGAGAAGTCTCCGGCAAGGGAGAGCACCAGCGGCCCGCCGGTGGCGGAGACCACGACTGCAGGACCCGGCACAGGTAATCCTCTTGCTTCAAAACTTTCCTTGGGGTCTTCTTCATTTGATCTTCTTTTCTTTTGGACATTTGCTTGACTCTTCTCCCCTTTCCGGCCATCAGACCCATCTGCTGCAGAGCCATGGAGATCGAGGTTGCCGCCGACGACGAGGCCGCCAAAGCTGCCGCCACAGCAGCTGGCGAGGGGTCTGGCGATCGTACTGACGGCCCTAAGGCTGCAGGAGCGCCAGGCGCTACGCCGACCACCAACCCTTCCACCGCTGCCGCAGCGCCAGGCTCCGAAGAGCCCCAGCCAAGCATCTACTTGAAGGCCGGCGATGGCGTCTTCATCAACCTCCCCTGGGCGTCAAGCTCCAGGGCGCCGGTCGAGGGAGAGAGCTTCGACGGAGAGGTGCTCGCCTCCGCTGGGCTAACGCTGGTTGACGCGCCGAGTAGCAGTGGCAGCAAGCCTGAGGAGGAGCGGCTGCTGCGGAAGCTGTTGTCGCTCTACCGCGCCCGGCAAGCCAAGCTGGAGTCCCGCGAGGCGCTTGTCGCGAAGGCGGGAGTGGACATCGAGAAGCGCGCGGAGGAGCTCGGGGGTTTTCACCAGGAAGCTCTTCGGTCCCTGGCAAAGGAGCGGGAGCAACTCGCCGAAGAGCAGAGGGCCTTCTTCCTCGAGAAGGCCGAAGTTGAAGAGCAACAGCGGCTTGCCGCTGAGAAGCTGTTTGCGCAGGAGGGCGAGTTGGCGCAGCGGAAAGTCAACCTCGACAGCCATGAGGAGGAGCTTGCCGCGCGCGAGCAAACATTCGGCGAAGCCCTCAAGCAAGCGAAGGATGCTGTCGCAGCTGCCGAGGCCGCCAAGAAGGAGCTGGAGACGAAGGTGGCGTAGCTGGAGGCCGATCTCAAGGCGAGCGGCGAAGAGCTTGCCGCGCTCAAGCGTGAGCAGGAGTAGGACGCCCACAGCCACTCAGAGCTGCAGGCTTGTCTCGCCGAGAAGGGCAAAGAGCTCAGCGCCGCCAAGGAATCCAACGCAGATCTTGAGTTGAAGCTGACTGCTTTGACCAAGACGCTGGACGGCGCCAGGGAGCAGGAGGCGGCCTTGAAGGAGGAGGTCAAGGCCGGCAAGGTGCTGCTGGAGAGTGCTGCTGCCGCCCAGAATACTTTTAAGGAGACTGTGGAGCACTGGACGGAGGGTCTCATGAATGTTGCCGCATATATTGACAGGGAGCTGGCGCAGCTGGGGATGGCGGATCTCGGGTATCCCTCCGACGAGAACCTCCAACCCAGCGCCAAGCTCACCTTGTTCTTCAAAGGCTTGGCGACGGCCCTCCAGCGACTCCGGGAGAGGATCCCAAAGCAGCTGGCCGACGAGTCGCGCAAGATCTGCGCGGGAGCTCTTCAAAAGGTGCTGGTGAAGGTGGCCTTCCGCAACCCAGGCCTCAACCTCACCAACGTCCTCAAGACCTTGCCGCCGGATGCTGATCTGGAGGCGCTCAAGACCCTTGTCGCACCCATTGTGGACAAGGTGAGCGGGATCAAGAGGATCGAAGGCGACCGCGTAGACTAGGCCGCCTGTTTTCTTCTTTTCTTGTCGCTGCTGGTCATGTCATGAAAACAATCTGTTAGAGCTGCGACAAGCTATCTTGTATTATAACTCTATTTCGGGTAGTGATTGCAATGTTATCTCCTTTACTTGACTCCTTCCTTTGTATGTTTTTGCCCTACGCTTTTAGGGAACTTGCCGGCGCAGGCACCTTAGCCGCGAGCGCTGAGTGCGGACGTCAGCAGCCTGCTGGTGGTGCCGCTACCGACAAGAAACCTTGTCGCAACTAGTCGCAGCTCACTTAAGTTGTTGAGCGGACTCGAAACAAAGTAAGGGCGCAATTAGCGCAACTAGTTGCAGATCACTTAAGTTGTTGAGCGAACTCGAAAACAAAGTAAGGGCGCGACTAGCTATGAGTTGGTTCCTCCGCGCACAGGTTTTCCATACAAAGCATGGTCGCTCAAGGAGGATAACTTAAAAATTTTAAAAATCTGATTGCTCAAACTTTGGCAACTGATCTTTTCTGTTGTTTGCTTCCCGGCAAGGCGAAACTTTCTTGAACGACGCCTGGTCCATACCATTATCTTCTCTATCCCCCCCCCGGCAAACTTGTGGGCGAGGGAACCTTCCTTTCCTTGAGAAAAAAGAAAGAGGAGAAAATAAAAATATGGAGCCTTATGGCTCGTTGTTGCTTACCGGGGGTAGGTGCTGCACAAAGTGTCAGATAACATACGCAAATAATAGAAAGCATGAAATCGACAAGATGTGCGAAGCACATGAGCTTTATGCACGGGGTATGCGCCCGGCTTTGTACAAAGGATTACATGCAACAGCGGCAAGACTTGTACAAAAGGTGGTTTACGGAACGGGTTCCGGCAACCGCGCCTTACGGGTAAAACTTACGAAGATGCTCTATGTTCCAGGAGTTGCTCACCGGAACGCCATCTTCGGTCTCAAGGGGGACAGCGCCAGGCCTAGTGACTCGTTTCACCCGGTAAGGGCCTTCCCACTTTGGCGTCAACTTGTTGGAATTCTTGGTGGACTGAACACGCCGAAGAACAAGGTCGCCTTCCTCGAGACTTCTGGCGTTAACTTTGCGGCTATGGTAGCGGCGCAAAGCTTGCTGGTAGCGAGCAGCTCATACAGCAGCCTGAAGACGGTCTTCCTCAAGGAGCAGCGCGTCATCTTGTCGCAGCTGCTCTTGCTCAAGCTCATCATAAGCGAGCACTCGAGGTGACCCGTATACGAGTTCCATGGGGAGAACTGCCTCTGCTCCATAGACTAGAGCGAAAGGTGTCTGGCCAGTGGCTCGATTTGGCGTCGTCCTGATCGACCAAAGAACCACCGGCAGCTCCTCAATCCAGCTTCTTCCGCACATGTGCATCCTGTCGAAAGTCCTGGTCTTGAGCCCACGCAGCACTTCAGCATTTGCCCTCTCCGCTTGACCGTTGCTTCTCGGGTGAGCAACGGAAGCAAAGCAGACCTTGGCGCCAAGATCTCAGACGTACTACATGAAGGTGCGGCTCGTGAATTGCGTACCGTTGTCGGTGATCAACCTGTTAGGGATCCCGAAGCGGCAAACAATCGACCTGAAGAACTTGACTGCTGACTGTGCTGTCACCTTCCTCACTGCTTCCACTTCCGGCCACTTTGTGAACTTGTCAATTGCAACGTACAAGTACTCAAAGCCCCCGACTGCTCGGGGAAAGGGGCCGAGGATATCGAGCCCCCAGACCGAAAATGGCCAGGATAAAGGGATCGTCTAGAGAGCTTGAGCTGGCTGGTGTATCTGCTTGGAATGGAACTGGCACGCTTCACACTTGGTTACTTGTGCAGTTGCATCCTGGAGGGCTGTCGGCCAAAAGAAACCTTGCCGGAATGCTTTGCCGGCAAGTGCTCTTGCGCCAATGTGGTGACCACATATGCCTCCATGTATCTCTGCCAACAGCTTTTGTCCATCTTCCCGGTGAATGCACTTCAATTTCACGCCGTTGAGTCTTCTTCTATACAGTGCCTTGTCGACAAACTGGTACATACTTGACTGCCGGGCTACTCTTTCCGCTTCTTCTTGCTCTTCGGGAAGTTCTCCTGTCTGAAGGAAACGGACAATCTGATGTGCCCATGTTGGAGCTTGTGGCTCGACAACAAGGACTAAAGGCATATCTGCTGTTGCGGGAACATCCGCTTCTACGACGAGAACCTGCGGCTCAGCCGGAGCTTGACGTTCCCCGGCAAGCTTGCCGGAGCAAATCTTGTCGGGAGCCTCTGCTTCAACGGAACAAACCGTAGGGCTAGCCGGAGCAGGACGTTCCCCGGCAAGCTTGCCGGAGCAAAACTTGTCGGGAGCCTCTGCTTCAACGGAACAAACCCTTGGGCTTGCCGGAGCAGACTGCTCCTCAGCACTCTTGGTGTTGATCTTTGGGACCTTCTTGCAGCTCTGGAGGTCATGGCCCTTGGTGCGGTGGATCTTACAGTACTGCTTGTCGGTGTCGTCCTGCTTGTCGGCGACCGCCACAGCCTGGCAGTTGGTGCATGCGGCAACCTCCTTGCCGGAGCTACTAGCTTTGGCTTTCTTGGCACCACCTTCGTTGTCGGACTGCTCAACGACTAGCACATCTGTGCCTTTCTTCTTCCTGTTGTTCCGCCACCGGCTTTTCTTTGTCGGGGCAGCATCCTCGCTGTCAGATCCTCCTGCTTCTGTACTTTCTCCGGGGAGTCTCCTCCCTTCCTCAGCACGTGCACACTTGTCGGCCAGGGCATACAGCTCACTGACGTCTCTGATCTTGCTCATCGCCATCTCCTCCCGCATCCTGCGGTTACGCACGTTCTAATGGAACGCGCTGATGACCGCGGCAGGGTGGACATCCGGGATGCTGCGCTGTACACGGCTGAATCTCTGAATGTACTTGCACAGGGGCTCTCCTTCCTTCTGGGCGAGCAGGTGAAGGTCACTCTCTTGGCCATGAGGTTTGTGGCCGCCTGTAAAGGCGCCGACAAACTGATGGCAAAGGTCTGCCCAGGAGGATGCGGAGTTTTCCGGCAAATGCATGAGCCAGGACCTGACGTTGGGCTTAAGCACCAGCGGGAAGTAGTTGGCAAGGATCTTGTCGTCTCACCCCCCAGCAGCTTGCACCGCGATGGTGTAGATGCTGAGGAACTCCGACGGATGCGACTTGCCGTCGTACTTCTCTGGTACGTCTGGCTTGAAATTTTTCGTGCTGGGCCACTGGACCTGCCGCAGCTCACGAGTAAACGCAGGGCAACCTACCGTGTACGGCAAGTCGTCTGGTTCCCCTGGCGCATGCATGTCGATAGAAAGCCCAGCGCACTGGTATGATTGACGCCGCGCTTCTCTTTGGCGCTCGATGCGAGTACGAGCGTCTTCTTGCTGTCGTTCGTGAAGAACTTGGCGCTGATCGCGACGAGCTCGTGGATCTGATGACGCGGTGGAGTCGCTGTCGAGGTGGATCCAGCGAGTCGGCGATCTTGGCCTTCGGGGCGGAGAGTGCACGGTGGTTGCACCCCCACCGGACTTGTCGCCACCGGCTCGTGCCTGGCTGACTTGCCGCGGCTACGATGTACTCGGCTGCCGTGGAGTGTCGCCATTGGCAAAGCCGATGATATTTTGAATGGTGGCCCTCCAGTCGTCGATCTTGTCTGCCGCTGGAGGGTAGTTTAGGAGCAGTTGAGCTCGTGCCAAAGCTTCTGTTGAAGTGACAGGTGGCAGCGGCGAACGGTGCAAGGAGCGGGATATGCTCGGACTTCTAACTATGTTAGAAGGAGCAGTATCTCGTCCAGGCCACCGTGCCACGCTCGTGCCAGCATATTGGCGTGCATGCTGGTCCTGAGCACTCCGAGACCCACCAGTTCGATCTTGATCCAGCAAACGTATGGCACTGTGAGTACCATGACGCTGCCGGTCCCGCGCCTCCTGGGATGGGCGCGGTGCATGTACGGACGCCGAGGTCTTGGAGTGCGCCTGGTCGTTGTGGGAGCCGACTGCGCCGCCGATAGGCAGCGCAGCCTTGTCCTTGGACCTGGCAGCACCGTGAACTCCCTCGTTGACGCCCGTTCTTCCGCCGGCATCTACCCCACCAGTCGTTTGCTCCGGCGGTGGTGGGTTAGGCGCGGACGGAGCAGCCGCCTCCGAAGCCTTCTTCTTCGGCGGCATGTCGATGAAGACGATGAAGATTTAGCCCGTGTGAACGCCGGATCAGGTTCACACAACCTCGACGCACCCCCTACCTGGCGCGCCAAAGATGTCGGAGGACTAATCCACGAACACCTATGGGGCCGGCGGACCGAGCCCCTTTCTGTGGGGGGCGGAGATCGCACGAAGAGCGGATCGAGGCGAAGCACACGAGCAGTTTACCCAGGTTTGGGCCGCATGGATGCGTAAAACCCTACTCCTGCTTTGTGATTTGTATTGAGTTCTTGCTCGGGAGCGCTGAGTGCTACAGTACACACCAGCAGCTAACGAGACCGAGCATGAAAGTTCTCTCCTTCTTCCCCTCCCTACGTTGCGCATGGGCCTCCTTTTATATGCTAAAGGGGTCACCGACAGGTGGCAACATAGACAAGGGTAAAAATGGAAAGGTGGCGGTTGGTACAACTACCTGCTATAGTGTATCATACCTAACCCTGATGGCAGGGGACAAGGGCATTAAATGCCCGTCTGTGTCTCCCTAATAGTGTAAAAGGGACCGCCAGGGACGCCACCGCTCGCCATGATGGCAAGCAATCTTGTCAGCGCCGCTTGCCACCGCTCACCGCTGGCTGCACAGCCTCCCGCCACGTACGCCTGGAAGGGTCCCAGAGCGACACGTTGGTGGATGTGCTGGAGCGCGGGTACAGAGTGGTGGCTTGCCGTGGCAAGCGCCTTGCCGCGATCGTTATCTTGTCGCGTCCGGGAGCTTGTCGCTCACCGGGCCTTGCCGGGGCGCGTGGCGCGTCGTGGCAAGTTCCTTGAGATGCCTTGGTTGGCCTTCCCGGCAAGCTCCTCTTGCCGGGGTCTTGTATGCCTGGGTTGGCCTTCCCGGCAAGCTCCTCTTGCCGGGGTCTTGTCTCCTTGGCTTGGATACTTTGTTCTTGAATGGCCCCAAAGGAACCACGGAGGACCTTGGCGGTCACCCGGCAAGCCTTGCCGCGGGACGCTGCGACTGCCCGTGCACAAGTTCGGGATACTAGGGTACCCCTACTCTAGTACACCGACAGACCGTGACGGCGATCTACACCAACGATCTTGCTACCGCCAACACCAACTCTCTCTCCCTCTATGCAGTGGTGTAACACCTCTTCTCCCCATTGTAATATCTACTGAAACATGGTGGTCAACTCCATATACTATTTCCAATGATCTATGGTTATCCTATGATGTTTGAGTAGATCCATTTTTTCCTATGGGTTAATGTGATCTTGGTTGGTATGATTGTATATTTTATTTATGGTGCTATCCTACGGTGCCCTCCGTCTCGTGCAAACGTGAGGGGCCCCCGTTGTAGGGTGTTGCAATATGTTCATGGTTTTCTTATTGTCGGTGTTGCGGGGGTGACAGCAGCCTAAACGCGGATAAGTGGGTTATGGCGTATGGGAGTAAAGAGGACTTGATACTTAATGCTATAGTTGGGTTTCACGATCTTAATGATATTTAGTAGTTGCGGATGCTTGCTAGAGTTCCAATCATAAGTGCATCTGATCCAAGTAGAGAAAGTATGTTAGCTCATGCCTCTCCCTCATGTAAAATTGCAAGAATGAGTACCGGTACTTGCTATCGATTACATAGGGACAAATGATTTTCTTGTTGACAAAAGCTATCCACTTTTATTACCTTGCAATTTATTCGTAGTTTTATTCTTGCAAAGTACTCGTAGTTTTATTCCCGCAAAATAGTTTCATACTTGTTTTAGGTAAAGCAAATGTCAAGTGTGCGTAGAGTTGTATCGGTGGTCAATAGAACTTGAGGGAATATTTGTTCTACCTTTAGCTCCTCGTGGGGTTCGACACTCTTATTTATCAAAGAAGGCTACAAACGATCCCCTATACTTGTGGGTTATCATAACCCACTTAAGTTTGAATTTCATTTGAATTAAAGCCTCTGTTGATCCATATCTAAATTCATATTTTAAATTATTCAAGTTTGAATTATACCGAGCTAAGTTGAACTACAATTCACTAGCTTTATTCCGCAAAAAGAATCAATTAAATTGGATTTATAATTTATCCTCTAGACCCTATTTAAGTTTGAATTGGTTCTATTTGAAGTTGGCACTATTTAAAAGTCAAATATATTGTTCTAGATCAAAGGTTTTATCCTAAGTATCATTTTTAATAAGTTTCGCTCAATTTGGACTTATGTGTAAAAAGTTATGATGGTTTGAAGTTCTAGGGAGTTTTCAATAAAAATGGCAGCGATTTAATACATTTATTCAAATTACAATGAAATAGGGGACATGTGGCGTTCTTTGATTGTATGATACCATTTCGGCTGAGATTAAACCAGGATCCCACTTGGCGGTGAGAGAGAGGGGGGCTCGGGAAAGCGATGGCCATTGGATCTTCATCTGATGGCCACATTATAACGACGCGTACCCCTTCACTTTAGGCGGCTTAGGTGGGATGGGTTAATTGGACTGGATGGGTCAGGTTGGTCTCGCTAAGTGCTCTTCCTTTTGTTTTTGTTTTTTTCCTTTTTTTCTTCTAAATTCAAATCTATTTTGAGTTTGAATTCATTTCCAAAACCAAATTAGCTCTAAATTCCCTTGGGAATATTTATGTTTGTTAGACATTTAACTTGACCAATTTGACTATTTATTATCAACATTTTATTTAAACGCCTTATTTTAATATTCCCATATGACTTGTTTCCAATTTGGGTTTTATTTATTATTTAATTTTATTTATTTGACCTTTTTTGTCAACCTTCAATTATTTGTAATTCCATCATATTTTTGGGAATCAATTTTGTTTTCCTTACTTTGCCCCTTTAGGTTTTCTCTTCCTAATTTCCAACCATACGGTTATAACTACTTGTGTGGGGCCCTTAACCAACCTAGAAAAATTATACAAGGGCAATTACTATCATGTGGCACCACATTGGGTTTTATAATTATACTTAAATGACAATATAAGGTTTCTGAATAATAGACCTTGTAGGTAGAGGTTGCGACCCAGTTGCTAGTATGGGATATGGCCACAGGTGAAGCCGCTCCTGATGCGCCATCGACATCTTCATCCATGTATGTTGCCTCGTCAGAGGCATAGTTCAGTACGCTGGTTAAATCTTCAACCGTAACAACTAGGTGGGTGGTGGGAGGAACATAAATTTCCCTATCGTCGACTTTACATCAAATTTGGTCGTAGACCGAGGATGAAATCACGAGATTTTGGATTTGGTCTAGTATCTCCTTTAAGTGTGAGAGATCTGTCAGGTTCATAACATGACTGTAGACCGAGCTAACTTTCAGTATGCTCAACGAGTCGCTTGACTCAACCTCAGAGCATTGGTTGGCTAGGGTTGACTCCTGGTCTACAAGCAAAGTGATCGGATCCGAGCTCGAAGCCGGTTCCGAAGTAGGGTTTGACTCGGAGTCAAGATCCGATGGGATGGTGGTCAGATTCTCACTTAAGGTTGGGTCGAATGCACGATCTAACCCAGTTTCTAGATCGAAGGCTGGTTCTGGGGCCGAGGCTGTGGTGTCTGGGGATTTCTCAAGCCGATCTAGCCTCCAGCCATGCATGGCGAGATTGTCGCGAGAGTCAGCAGCGTATCCCAAACTCCCGAGTGTGATGACTTGGTTCGGGACAAAACTTTCGACTCAGCCTAGATGGTTGGTCATGTTAGCGTGAAGCACAATGCTGCCGAACATGAAAAGTTTACCGGTGACAAAGATGTCGCCATAGCAAATGTTGCTATAAATGTGAAGACGAGCCATCGATACTTTTTGACCACACAACAGGACCTGCATGGGCCACCAATGTCGGTGCTAAAACCGACTAAACTCGAGTAGGGGGTTCTGAACTATGGATCTGGGAAACGATGGGTAAGAGGAGACAATGGAGATAATGTTTACCCAGGTATGGGCCCTCTCGAAGAGGTAAAACTTACGTCCTGCTTTGATTATATTGATTTGATGGAGTATCGAGTACAAGATGATCTACCTTGAGATCGTATGTTGTGTTCTAAACCCTAAGGCTTGTGAACGTGCCTTTACGGACTATACCCCTCGGCTTATATAGGCACCAAGGATATCTAGGTTTACATATGGTCGATTGTCAACTAGGAATAAACACGCCGTCTGTTAAAGTTGTCCTTGAAGTATACACCAAGTCTTCGGTGGTGTCCATCTTGACCACGCCACGGTTTGTAGCTTCTGGAGCCCATCCTAGTGTAGATAGTGGGCCGTAAGTTCGGCCCATGGACTGTGGGTCGTATAGGTTGGGACCCCTGATGTCTACTACGCAACTTTATTATTGTAGACTCATGTTGGGCCTCCAAGCGCAGAGTTCTGTAGGATAGTAGCAACTTTCCCTCAAGTGGATGACCTAAGGTTTATCAATCCGTGGGAGGTGTAGGATGAAGATGGTCTCTCTCAAACAACCATGCAATCAAATACAAGAAATCTCTTCCGTCCCCAACACACCCAAAACAATGATAATTTGTATAGGTGCACTAGTTCGGGGAAGAGATGGTGATAAAAGTGTAATATGGATGGTAGAAATATATTTTTATAATCTGAATGAATAAAAACAACAAGGTAGCTAGCAAATAGTAAACGGACACAAAAACGGTATTGCAATGCTTGAATATGAGGCCTAGGGTCCGTACTTTCGCTAGTGCAATCTCTCAACAATGCTAATATAATTGGATCATATAACCATCCCTCAACGTGCAATGAAGAATCACTCCAAAGTTCCTATCTAGCAGAGAACATACGAAGAAATCGTTTGTAGGGTACGAAACCACCTCGAAGCTATTCTTTCCGATCGATCTATCCAAGAGTTCGCACTAAAATAACACCAAATAATTTCAGAATCATAATACTCGATCCAACACAAAGAACCTCAAAGAGTGCCCCAAGATTTCTACTGGAGAAACAAAGACAAGAACGTGCATCAACCCCTATGCGTAGATTACCCCAATGTCACATCGGGAATCCGCGAGTTGAGTGCCAAAACATATATCAAGTGGATCAATACGATACCCCATTGTCACCACGAGTATTCATATGCAAGACATATATCAGGTTCTCTCAAATCCATAAAAGTATTCAATCTGATAACAACAAAATCTCAAAGGGAAAAACTCAATTCATCACAAGATAGAGAGGGGAAAACACCATATGATCCAACTATATTAACAAAGCATGCGGTACATCAAGATCGTGACATCTCAAGAAGATGAGAGAGAGAAAGAGAGAGAGAGAGATTAAACACATAGCTACTGGTATAAACCCTCGGCCCCGAGGGTGGACTACTCCCTCCTCATCATGGTGGCCACCGGGATGATGAAGGTGACAACCGGTGATGATTCCCCCCTCCGGCAGGATGCCGAAACGGGGTCTAGATTGGTTTCTCGTGGCTACAGAGGCTTGCGGCGGCGGAACTTCTGATCTAGGGTTACACCCGAGGGTTTTGTAATATTTGGCAATTTATAGGGTGAAGAGGGGGTGTGGGAGGCCACTAAGGTGGGCACAACCCACCTGGGCGCGCCCTGGTGGATTGTGCCGCCCTCAGGGCACCCCCCCCCCTAGGTGCTGCTCTGGCCCAATGGATGTCTTCTGGTCCATAAAAAATCCCGGTGTTTGGACACCGTTTGATATTGATTTCCTATGATATAAAAAACAAGAAAAAATAGCAACTGGCACTAGGCACTGGGTTAATAGGTTAGTCCCAAAAAATGGTATAGCATTGCTATAAAATGATTGTAAAACATCCAAGAATGATAATATAAAATCATGAATACTTCATAAATTATAGATACATTGGAGACGTATCAGCATCCCCAAGCTTAATTCCTACCCGTCCTCAAGTAGGTAAATGATAAAAGAAATAATTTATGAAGTGTGAATGCTAGCAAAGTGCACAAGTTTGATCAATGACAATTTTAATCACTTTTCCTAGCATCATAATAGCAATTCTTTCTTATAAAACTTGTCATGTTAAAGTAGCAACCAATTCACCTATTAAGGTTCAAACAATGAATTCTCTTGAAACTCAACAACCTATGTTCTCAGTCACCAAGCAATTGTAATTCAACTTATTCGACAGAGTTTAAGTAACAGCTCCACATACTCAACCATCATGTAGTCTTCTATGATTGCTAACACTCACCGCATACACATGAGCAAAACGTTTCAACCGGACACATAGAAAGATAGGGGCTTATAATTTCTCCTCCCAACATATTCACCTCAAGGGTGATGTCAACAATAATAACTCATGCTACCCATATCCAACTGGATATATGTGCCTAGATCTTTCCTCACCACATGATGCTTGCCAAATGAGAAAAATAAAAAGGAATAGAGAGGGAAACTTTGACTCTTGCATGGAAGTAAATACATAAAAGTAAAAGATAGGCCCTTCACAGAGGGAAGCAGAGGTTGGCATGCGCTTTTTGTTTGTATGCTTAAACCCTTAGTGCAAAACATCGTCACGTTATATTGCCCCTTATGATAGCAACCTTTATTATGCATTTTGTCACTTTTATTCTTTGCCATCACAAGTTCGTACAATGCTCAATTCTTCTCTTACACTAAATGATCTAACACTTTTAGAAGCAATTTTATTGCCTTATTGCACTGATGACAACTTAATTGAAGGATCTTGCTAAATCCTTAGGTAGGTATGGTGGACTCTTGAAAATAAGATTTGGGTTTAAGGGTTTTTGGATACACAAGTAGTACATCTACTTGGTGCGGAATTTTTGGCTAGCAAAGATGGGGGGCAAGCACCACATGTTGAAGGATCTATGACAATATAACTTCTATGTGAATATGAACAAACATAAACCATTACATTGTCTTCCATGTCCAACTCAACAATTTTGGCATATAATATTTTGATGGGGGCTCACAATCACAAAAGATTTCCAAGATAGTGTATTTGCATGTGAAGTTCTCTTCATTATAGTAATCATTCAGGAATTGTTTGTATGACTAATATTGTGATTGTCAAGCTTCAAAAGATTTCACTTTCTAAACCTAATGTGAAGCTACTACTGTTGGGTAACGTAGTAATTTCAAAAATTTCCCTACGCACACACAAGATCATGGTGATGCATAGCAACGAGAGTGGAGAGTGTTGTCTACGTACCCTCGTAGACTGGTAGCGGAAGCGTTAGCACAACGCGGTTGATGTAGTCGTACGTCTTCATGGCCCGACCGATCAAGCACCGAAACTACGGCACCTCCGAGTTCTAGCACACGTTCAGCTCGATGATGATCCCCGGACTCCGATCCAGCAAAGTGTCAGGGAAGAGTTCCGTCAGCACGATGGCGTGGTGACGATCTTGATGTTCTACCGTCGCAGGGCTTCACCTAAGCACCGCTACAATATTATCGAGGATTATGGTGGAGGGGGGCACCGCACACGGCTAAGAGAACGATCACGAATATCAACTTGTGTGTCTTTGGGGTGCCCTCTACCCCCATATATAAAGGAGTGGAGGAGGGGAGGGCCGGCCCTCTCTATGGCGCGCCCTAGGGGAGTCCTAATCCCACCGGGAGTAGGATTCCCCCTTTCCTAGTAGAACTAGGAGCCCTTCCAAGTAGTAGGAGTAGGAGGGAAGGAAAGGGAAGGGAAAAGGAGAAGGAAGGAAGGGGGCGCCCCCCTTCCCTAGTCCAATTCGGACCAAGGGGAGGGGGGCGGCCACCCTTGAGGCCCTTTTCCTTCTTTCCCATATGGCCCAATAAGGCCCAATACGTATTCCTGTAACTCTCCGGTACTCTGGAAAATACCCGAATCACTCGGAACCTTTCAGATGTCCGAATATAGTTGTCCAATATATCGATCTTTACGTCTCGACCATTTCGAGACTCCTCGTCATGTCCCCGATCTCATCCGGGACTCCGAACTCCTTCGGTACATCAAAACTCATAAACTCATAATATAACTGTCATCGAAACCTTAAGCATGCGGACCCTACGGGTTCGAGAACAATGTAGACATGACCGAGACACGTCTCCGGTCAATAACCAATAGCGGAACCTGGATGCTCATATTGGCTCCCACATATTCTACGAATATCTTTATCGGTCAGACCGCATAACAACATACTTTGTTCCCTTTGTCATCGGTATGTTACTTGCCCGAGATTCGATCGTCGGTATCTCAATACCTAGTTCAATCTCGTTACTGGCAAGTATCTTTACTCGTTCCGTAACACATCATCCCGCAACTAACTCATTAGTTGCAATGCTTGCAAGGCTTATAGTGATGTGCATTACCGAGTGGGCTCAGAGATACCTCTCCGACAATCAGAGTGACAAATCCTAATCTCGAAATACGTCAACCCAACAAGTACCTTCGGAGACACCTGTAGAGCACCTTTATAATCACCCAGTTATTTTGTGACGTTTGGTAGCACACAAAGTGTTCCTCCAGTAAACGGGAGTTGCATAATCTCATAGTCATAGGAACATGTATAAGTCATGAAGAAAGCAATAGCAACAAACTAAATGATCAAGTGCTATGCTAACGGAATGGGTCAAGTCAATCACATCATTCTCCTAATGATGTGATCCTGTTAATCAAATGACAACTCATGTCTATGGTTAGGAAACATAACCATCTTTGATCAACGAGCTAGTCAAGTAGAGGCATACTAGTGACACTCTGTTTGTCTATGTATTCACACATGTATTATGTTTCCGGTTAATACAATTCTAACATGAATAATAAACATTTATCATGATATAAGGAAATAAATAATAACTTTATTATTGCCTCTAGGGCATATTTCCTTCAGTCTCCCACTTGCACTAGAGTCAATAATCTAGTTCACATCGCCATGTGATTTAACATCAATAGTTCACATCACCATGTGATTAACACCCATAGTTTACATCACATGTGACCAACACCCAAAGGGTTTACTAGAGTCAATAATCTAGTTCACATCGCTATGTGATTAACACCCAAAGAGTACTGAGGTGTGATCTTGTTTTGCTTGTGAGAGAAGTTTAGTCAACGGGCCTGCCACATTCAGATTCGTAAGTATTTTGCAAATTTCTATGTCAACAATGCTCTGCACGGAGATACTCTAGCTAATTGCTCCCACTTTAAATATGTATCTAGATTGAGATTTTGAGTCATCTGGATCAGTGTCAAAACTTGCATCGACGTAACCCTTTACGACGAACCTTTTGTCACCTCCATAATCGAGAAACATATCCTTATTCCACTAAGGATAATTTTGACCAATGTCCAGTGATCTACTCCTAGATCACTATTGTACTCCCTTGCCAAACTCAGGGCAGGGTATACAATAGGTCTGGTACACAGCATGGCATACTTTATAGAACCTATGGCTGAGGCATAGGGAATGACTTTCATTCTCTCTCTATCTTCTGCTGTGGTCGGGCTTTGAGTCTTACTCAATTTCACACCTTGTAACACAGGCAAGAACTCTTTCTTTGACTGTTCCGTTTTGAACTACTTCAAAACCATGTTAAGGTATGTACTCATTGAAAACTTATCAAGCGTCTTGATCTATCTCTATAGATCTAGATGCTCAATATGTAAGCAGCTTCACCGAGGTCTTTCTTTGAAAAACTCCTTACAAACACTCATTCATGCTTTGCAGAATAATTCTACATTATTTCCGATCAACAATATGTCATACACATATACTTATCAGAAATGTTGTAGTGCTCCCACTCAATTTCTTGTAAATACAGGCTTCACCGCAAGTCTGTATAAAACTATATCCTTTGATCAACTTATCAAAGCGTATATTCCAACTCCGAGATGCTTGCACCAGTCCATAGATGGATCGCTGGAGCTTGCATATTTTGTTAGTACCTTTAGGATTGACAAAACCTTCTGGTTGCATCATATACAACTCTTCTTTAATAAATCCATTAAGGAATGCAGTTTTGTTTATCCATTTGCCAGATTTCATAAAATACGGCAATTGCTAACATGATTTGGACAGACTTAAGCATAGATACAAGTGAGAAACTCTCATCATAGTCAACACCTTGAACTTGTCGAAAACCTTTTTGCGACAATTCTAGCTTTGTAGATAGTAACACTACTATCAGCGTCCGTCTTCCTCTTGAAGATCCATTTAATCTCAATGGCTCGCCGATCAATGGGCAAGTCAATCAAAGTCCATACTTTGTTCTCATACATGGATCTCATCTCAGATTTCATGGCCTCAAGCCATTTCGCGGAATCTGGGCTCATCATCGCTTCCTCATAGTTCGTAGGATCGTCATGGTCAAGTAACATGACCTCCAGAACAGGATTACCGTACCACTCTGGTGCGAATCTCACTCTGGTTTACCTACGAGGTTCGGTAGTAACTTGATCTGAAGTTACATGATCATCATCATTAGCTTCCTCACTAATCGGTGTAGTAGTCACAGGAACAGATTTCTGTGATGAACTACTTTCCAATAAGGGAGTAGGTACAGTTACCTCATCAAGTTCTACTTTCCTCCCACTCACTTCTTTTGAGAGAAACTCCTTCTCTAGAAAGGATCATTCTCAGCAACGAATATATTGCCTTCGGATCTGTGATAGAAGGTGTACCCAACATTTTCTTTTGGGTATCCTATGAAGACGCACTTCTCCGATTTGGGTTAGAGCTTATCAGGTTGAAACTTTTTCACATAAGCATTGCAACCTCAAACTTTAAGAAACAACAGCTTAGGTTTCTTGCCAAACCATAGTTCATACGGTGTCATCTCAACGGATTTAGATGGTGCCCTATTTAACGTGAATGCAACTGTCTCTAATGCATAACCCCAAAACAATAGTGGTAGATCGGTAAGAGACATCATAGATCGCACCATATCTAATAAAGTACGATTATGACGTTCGGACACACCATTATGTTGTGGTGTTCCAAGTGGCGTGAGTACTGAAACTATTTCACATTGTTTTTAACTGAAGTCCAAACTCGTAACTCAAATATTTTACTTCTTTGATCATATCGTAGAAACTTTTATTTTTGTTACGATGATTCTCCACTTCACTCTGAAATTCTTTGAACTTTTCAAATGTTTCAGACTTGTGTTTCATCAAGTAGATATACTCATATCTGCTCAAATCATCTATGAAGATCAGAAAATAATGATACCTGCCACGAGCCTCAATATTCATCGGACCACATACATCAGTATGTATGATTTCCAACAAATCTGTTGCTCGCTCCATTGTCCCGGAGAACGGAGTCTTAGTCATCTTGCCCATGAGGCATGGTTCGCAAGCATCAACTGATTCATAATCAAGTGATTCCAAAAGCCCATCAGCATGGATTTTCTTCATGCGCTTTACACCAATATGACCTAAACAGCAGTGCCACAAATAAATTGCACCATCATTATTAACTTTGCATCTTTTGGTTTCAATATTATGAATATGTGTATCATTACGATCGAGATCCAACGAACCATTTTCATTGGGTGTGTAACCATATAAGGTTTTATTCATGTAAACAGAACAACAATTTATTCTCTTACTTAAATGAATAATCGTATTGCAATAAACATGATCAAATCATATTCATGCTCAACGCAAACACCAAATAACACTTATTTAGGTTCAACACTAATCCCAAAAGTATAGGGAGTATGCAATGATGATCATATCAATCTTGGAACCACTTCCAACACACATCGTCACTTCACCCTTAACTAGTCTATGTTCATTCTGCAACTCCCGTTTCGAGTTACTACTCTTAGCAACTAAACCAGTATCAAATACCGAGGGGTTGCTACGAACACTAGTAAAATACACATCAATAATCTATATATCAAATATACCTTTGTTCACTTTGCCATCCTTCTTATCCGCCAAATACTTGGGGCAGTTCTGCTTCCAGTGACCAGTCCCTTTGCAGTAGAAGCACTTAGTCTCAGGCTTAGGTCCAGACTTGGGCTTCTTCACTTGAGCAGCAACTTGCTTGCCATTCTTCTTGAAGTTCCCCTTCTTCCCTTTGCCCTTTTTCTTGAAACTAGTGATCTTGTTAACCATCAACACTTGATGCTCTTTCTTGATTTCTACCTCCATCGATTTCAACATCACGAAGAGCTTGGGAATCGTTTCTGTTATCCCTTGCATATTATAGTTCATCACGAAGTTCTACTAACTTGGTGACGGTGACTAGAGAATTCGGTCAATCACTATTTTATCTGGAAGATTAACTCCCACTTGATTCAAGCGATTGTAGTACCCAGACAATTTGAGCACATGCTCACTGCTTGACCTATTCTCCTCCATCTTTTAGCTATAGAACGTGTTGGAGACTTCATATCTCTCAACTTGGGTATTTGCTTGAAATATTAACTTCAACTCCTGGAACATCTCATATGGTCCATGACGTTTAAAACGTCTTTGAAATCCCGATTCGAAGCCGTTAAGCATGGTGCACTAAACTATCAAGTAGTCATCATATTGAGCTAGCCAAATGTTCATAACATCTGCATCTGCTCCTGCAATAGGTTTGTCACCTAGCGGTGCATCAAAGACATAATTCTTCTGTGCAGCAATGAGGATAAACCTCAGATCGCGGATCCAATCTGCATCATTTCTACTAACATCTTTCAACTTAGTTTTCTCTAGGAACATATCAAAAATAAACAGGGGAGCTAAACATGAGCTATAGATCTACAACATAGATATGCTAATACTACCAGGACTAAGTTCATGATAAATTAAAGTTCAATTAATCATATTACTTAAGAACTCCCACTTAGAAAGATATCCCTCTAATCCTCTAAGAGATCACGTGATCCAAATCAACTAAACCATGTCCGATCATCACGTGAGATGGAGTAGTATCAATGGTGAACATCAATATGTTGATCACATCTACTATATGATTCACGCTCGACCTTTCGGTCTCCGTGTTCCGAGGCCATATCTGTTATATGCTAGGCTCGTCAAGTTAAACCTGAGTATTCCACGTGTGCAACTGTTTTGCACCCGTTGTATTTGAACGTAGAGCCTATCACACCCGATCATCACGTGGTGTCTCAGCACGAAGAACTTTCGCAACGGTGCATACTCAGGGAGAACACTTATACTTTGATAATTTAGTGAGGGATCATCTTATAATGCTACCGTCAATCAAAGCAAGATAAGATGCACAAAAGATAAACATCACATGCAATCAATGTAAGTGATATGATATGGCCATCATCATCTTGTGCTTGTGATCTCCATCTCCGAAGCACCTTCATGATCACCATCGTCACCGGCGCGACACCTTGATCACCATCGTAGCATCATTGTCATCTCGCCAATCTTATGCTTCCACGACTATCGCTACTGCTTTAGTGATAAAGTAAAGCATTACAGCGCAATTGCATTGCATACAATAAAGCGACAACCATATGGCTCCTGCCAGTTGCCGATAACTCGGTTACAAAACATGATCATCTCATACAATAAAATTTAGCATCATGTCTTGACCATATCACATCACAACATGCCCTGCAAAAACAAGTTAGACGTCCTCTACTTTGTTGTTGCAAGTTTTACGTGGCTGCTACGGGCTTAGCAAGAACCATTCTTACCTACGCATCAAAACCACAATGATAGTTTGTCAAGTTGGTGCTGTTTTAACCTTAGCAAGGACCGGGCGTAGCCACACTCGGTTCAACTAAAGTTGGAGAAACTGACACCCGCCAGCCACATGTGTGCAAAGCACGTCGGTAGAACCAGTCTCGCGTAAGCGTACGCGTAATGTCGGTCTGGGCCGCTTCATCCAACAATATCGCCGAACCAAAGTATGACATGCTGGTAAGCAGTATGACTTATATCGCCCACAACTCACTTGTGTTCTACTCGTGCATAACATCAACGCATAAAACCTAGGCTCTGATGCCACTGTTGGGTAACGTAGTAATTTCAAAAATTTCCCTACGCACACGCAAGATCATGGTGATGCATAGCAACGAGAGGGGAGAATGTTGTCTACGTACCCTCGTAGACCGGAAGCGGAAGTGTTAGCACAACGCGGTTGATGTAGTCGTACGTCTTCACGGCCCGACCGATCAAGCACCGAAACTACGGCACCTCCGAGTTCTAGCACACGTTCAGCTCGATGACGATCCCCGGACTCCGATCCAGCAAAGTGTCAGGGAAGAGTTCCGTCAGCACGACGGTGTGGTGACGATCTTGATGTTCTACCGTCGCAAGGCTTCGCCTAAGCACCGCTACAATATTATCGAGGATTATGGTAGAGGGGGGCACCGCACACGGCTAAGAGAACGATCACGAAGATCAACTTGTGTGTCTTTGGGGTGCCCTCTGCCCCCGTATATAAAGGAGTGGAGGAGGGGGAGGGCCGGCCCTCTCTATGGCGTGCCCTAGGGGAGTCCTACTCCCACCAGGAGTAGGAATCCCCCTTTCCTAGTAGAACTAGGAGCCCTTCCAAGTAGTAGGAGTAGGAGGGAAGGAAAGGGAAGGGAAAAGGAGAAGGAAGGAAGGGGGTGCCCCCCTTCCCTAGTCCAATTCGGACCAGACCAAGGGGAGGGGTGCGGCCACCCTTGAGGCCCTTTTCCTTCTTTCCCGTATGGCCCAATAAGGCCCAATACGTATTCCCGTAACTCTCCGGTACTCCGAAAAATACCCGAATCACTCGGAACCTTTCCGATGTCCGAATATAGTCGTCCAATATATCGATCTTTACATCTCAACCATTTCGAGACTCCTCGTCATGTCCCCGATCTCATCCGGGACTCCGAACTCCTTCGGTACATCAAAACTCATAAACTCATAATATAACTGTCATCGAAACCTTAAGCGTGCGGACCCTACGGGTTCGAGAACAATGTAGACATGACCGAGACACGTCTCTGGTCAATAACCAATAGCGGAACCTGGATGCTCATATTGGCTCCCACATATTCTACGAAGATCTTTATCGGTCAGATCGCATAACAACATACGTTGTTCCCTTTGTCATCGGTATGTTACTTGCCCGAGATTCGATCTTCGGTATCTCAATACCTAGTTCAATCTCGTTACCGGCAAGTCTCTTTACTCGTTCCGTAACACATCATCCCGCAACTAACTCATTAGTTGCAATGCTTGCAAGGCTTATAGTGATGTGCATTACCGAGTGGGCCCAGAGATACCTCTCCGACAATCGGAGTGACAAATCCTAATCTCGAAATACGCCAACCCAACAAGTACCTTCGGAGACACCTGTAGAGCACCTTTATAATCACCCAGTTACGTTGTGACGTTTGGTAGCACACAAAGTGTTCCTCCGGTAAACGGGAGTTGCATAATCTCATAGTCATAGGAACATGTATAAGTCATGAAGAAAGCAATAGCAACAAACTAAACGATCAAGTGCTATGCTAACGGAATGGGTCAAGTCAATCACATCATTCTCCTAATGATGTGATCCCGTTAATCAAATGACAACTCATGTCTATGGTTAGGAAACATAACCATCTTTGATCAACGAGCTAGTCAAGTAGAGGCATACTAGTGACACTCTGTTTGTCTATGTATTCACACATGTATTATGTTTCCGGTTAATACAATTCTAGCATGAATAATAAACATTTATCATGATATAAGGAAATAAATAATAACTTTATTATTGCCTCTAGGGCATATTTCCTTCAACTACTAGGCATGATATAATTTCAACTTCATGATATTCAATTCATTCAACAATTTACTCATAGGATATAAGTGAAGCACAAGAGTAAATGACAAAGATCAAGCGAGTAGTTATGTAAATGGGTAGCTATTTGAGGACTCTCTTTTATTTAAAAACTTTGAGGTATAAATGTTTTATTAAATCAGCAAGAAAAAAGCAAAACAAAATAAAATGACAATCCAAGAATAGCACACATCATGCGAAGAAGCAAAAACTTAGGCTCAACCGATACTAACCGATAATTGGTGAAGAAGAAAGGTGGGATGCCTACTAGGGCATCCCCAAGCTTAGATGCTTGAGACTTCTTGAAATATTATCTTGGTGTGCCTTGGTCATCCCCAAGCTTAAGCTTTTTGGTCTCCTTAATACCTCTCATATCACGGTTTTCCTAAATCTCAAAAGCTTCATCCACACAAAACTCAACAAGAACTCGTGAGATAAGTTAGTATAAATCAATGCAAAACCTTACCATTCTCTACTGTAGCAAATCACCAAAATTATTATTCAACATTGCATACTAAATGCCTCTGCATATTTAATACTCCTATCCTCAAATAGAATCATCAAACAAGCAAACCTATGCAAACAATGCAAACATAACGGCAATCTGCCAAAACTGTACAGTGTGTAAAGAATGCAAGAGTATCAATACTTATTTAACTCCAAAAATTATGAAAATTTACCACACTGTAGAAAATTTATCATAGATTATTGATAAAAAACGTTTCAACATTTTATCACATTCTGACTTTTCTATAGAATTTTTGCAACAGCGATAAACTTTCTGTTTTGGAACAGCAACATGTATACTTGCAAAATAAGCATGGTGAAGGTTATCCTTGACATTTTTATTGAAAATAAAGATGAAAAACATTATTATAAATAACATAAAGCAAATTATAACAAAATAAAATGGTTCTACAAGTAAAACTCATATCATGTGATGAATGAAAACATAGCTCTAAGTGAGGTTACCGATATTGTTGGAGACGAAAGAGGGGATGCCTTCCGGGGCATCCCCAAGCTTAGTTGCTTGGATCTTCCTTGAATATTACCTTGGGGTGCCTTGGGCATCCCCAATCTTAGGGTCTTGTCACTCCTTGTTCTCCTCATATCGATATCTCACCCAAAACGTGAAAACTTCAATCACACCAAACTCAACGGAACTTCGTGAGATAGGTTAGTACGATAAAGACAAATCATTCACTTTGGTACTGTCAAAGACAACGGTCATAATTTTTTTCAGACAAAATTACTATACCACATCATTTCTACAATTTATATTGAGCAATATAAGTCATAGAAACTAGAAAACAAGCAAACTATGCACTGAAAATAGAATCTGTCAAAAACAGAACATTCCGTAGTAATCTGTACTCCAACCATACTTCTGCTACTCCAAACATTCTAAAAAGTTAGGAAAACCTGGGAAATTTGTATAGCAATATTGTGCAAAAATAATCAGGATTTTATCACACTTCTGTAAAAAAGGAAAATTATTTTACTGGGTGCAAAAGTTTCTGTTTTTCAGCAAGATCAAATCAACTATCACCATAGACCATCCCAAAGGTCTTACTTGGTACTTTATTGAAGCGAAAGCCATAAAACTTGATTACTACAGTAGATTAATCATGTGAACATACAAAAACAGTAGGTAAAAGTGCTGGGATGTCTCCCAACAAGCGCTTTTCTTTAATGCCTTTTAGGTAGGCATGATTATTTCAATGATGCTCACATAAAAGATAAGAATTGAAACACAAATAGAGAATCATGAAGCATATGACTAGCACATTTAAGTCTGACCCACTTCCTATGCATAGGGATTTTGTGAGCAAACAGCTTATGGGAACAAGAATCAACTAGCATAGGAAGGCAAAACAAGCATAACTTCAAGATTTTCAATGCATAGAGAGGAAACTTGATATTATTGCAATATGTAAAAGCATATGTTCCCCTCTCATAATAATTTTCAGTAGCATCATGAATGAATTCAATAATATAACTATCGCATAAATCATTCTTTTCATGATCCACAAGCATAGAAATTTTATTACTCTCCACGTAAGCAAAGTTATTCTCATGAATAGTAGTGGGAGCAAACTCAACAAAATAACTATCATGGGATTGAAAATTAAAATCACGATGATAAGTTTCATGGTTATCATTATTCCTTATAGCATACATGTCATCACCATAATCATCATAGATAGCAACTTTGTTGTCATAGTCAATTGAAACCTCTTCCAAAGTAGTGGATTCATCATTAAATAAAGTCATGACCTCTCCAAATCCACTTTTATCATTATAATCATCATAAATAGGAGGCATGCAATTATTATAACAAATTTACACATCAAATCTTGGGGGACTAAAAATATCATCTTCATGAAATATAGCATCCCCAAGCTTATGGCTTTGTATACCGTTAGCATCATGGATATTCAAAGAATTCATACTAACAACATTGTGATCATGCTCATCATTCAAAGATTTTATCCCAAACATTTTATAGCATTCTTCTTCTAACAATTGAGCACAATTTTTCTTTCCATCATTTTCACGAAAGACATTATAAAGATGAATATTATGATGCAACCTCAATTCCATTTTTTGTAGTTTTCTTTTTATAAACCAAACTAGTGATAAAACAAGAAACTAAAAGATTTGATTGCAAGATCTAAAGATATACCTTAAAGCACTCACCTCCCCGACAACGGCGCCAGAAAAGAGCTTGATGTCTGCTACGCAACTTTATTCTTGTAGACTCGTGTTGGGCCTCCAAGCGCAGAGTTTTGTAGGACGGTAGCAATTTTCTCTCAAGTGGATAACCTAAGGTTTATCAATCCGTGGGAGGTGTAGGATGAAGATGATCTCTCTCAAACAACTCTGCAATCAAATACAAGAAATCTCTTGTGTCCCCAACACACCCAATACAATGGCAATTTGTATAGGTGCACTAGTTCGGCAAAGAGATGGTGATAAAAGTGTAATATGGATGGTAGAAATATATTTTTATAATCTAAATAAATAAAAACAGCAAGGCAGCAAATATTAAACATGCACAAAACGATATTGCAATGCTTGAAAATGAGGCCTAGGGTCCGTACTTTCGCTAGTGCAATCTCTCAACAATGCTAATATAATTGGATCATATAACCATCCCTCAATGTGCAACGAATAATCACTCCAAAGTTCCTATCTAGCAGAGAACATACGAAGAAAACGTTTGTAGGGTACGAAACCACCTCGAAGCTATTCTTTCCGATCGATCTATCCAAGAGTTCATACTAAAATAACACCAAATAATTTCAGATTCATAATACTCAATCCAACACAAAGAACCTCAAAGAGTGCCCCAAGATTTCTACCGGAGAAACAAAGACAAGAACGTGCATCAACCCCTATGCGTAGATTACCCCAATGTCACCTCGGGAATCCGCGAATTGAGTGTCAAAACATATATCAAGTGGATCAATACGATACCCCATTGTCACCACGAGTATTCATATGCAAAACATATATCAAGTGCTCTCAAATCCATCAAAGTATTTAATCCGATAACAACGAAATCTCAAAGGGAAAAACATAATTCATCACAATAAGATAGAGAGGGGGAAACACCATACGATCTGACTATATTAACAAAGCTCGTGATACATCAAGATCGTGACATCTCAAGAACACGAGAGAGAGAGAGAGAGATTAAACACATAGCTACTAGTACAAACCCTCAGCCCTGAGGGTGGACTACTCCCTCCTCATCATGATGGCTGCCGGGATGATGAAGATGGCCACCGGTGATGATTCCCCCCTCCGGCAGGGTGCCGGAACGTGGTCTAGATTGGTTTCTCGTGGCTACAGAGGCTTGCGGCGGCCGAACTTATGATCAAGGGTTACCCCCGAGGGTTTTGGAATATTTGGCCATTTATAGGGCGAAGAGGGGTGCGGGAGGCCACCGAGGTGGGCACAACCCACCTGTGGGTTGTGCCTGTTGGGAAACATAGCATGCAATTTCAAAAAAATTCCTACGCTCATGCAAGATCTATCTAGGAGATGTATAGGAACGAGAGAGGGAGAGTGTGTCCACGTACCCTCGTAGACTAAAAGCGGAAGCGTTTGACAATGCGGTTGATGTAGTCGAACTTCTTCTCGTTCCGATCGCTCAAGCACAAAACGTACGACACCTCCGAGTTCTGCACACGTTCAGCTCGATGACGTCCCTCGAACTCTTGATCTAGCAAAGTGTCAAGGGAGAGTTTTGTCAACACAACGGCATGGTGACGGTGATGGTGAAGTGATCCGCGCAGAGCTTCGCCTAAGCACTATGACAATATGACCGGAGGCGTAAACTGTGGAGGGTGGCGCCGCACACGGCTAACAATCGTTGTTGTGTGTTCTAGCGGTGCCCCCTCCTCATATATATAGGTTGGAGGGGAGGAGAGGCAGCCAAGGGGGTGCCCCAAGTAGGAGGAATCCTACTTGGGCGCCTCCCAATTCGGCCTCCCCCCTTCCATATTCATCCAGAGGGGGAAGGAAGGAGGAGGGAGGAGAGAAGGAAGGGGGAGGCCGAATCCTCCCCTTTCCTTCTGCCTTCCCCTCTTTCATTCTCCTCTTATTCCGGCCAACATGGGGGTGCACCAGCCCCTTAGGGGCTGGTCTGCCCCCCTCTTGGCCCATTAGGCCCATATAGTTGCCGGGGGGTGCCCGGAACCCCTTCCGGCGACCCGATATGTACCCGGTACCCCCGGAACACTTCCGATGTCCGAATACCATCGTCCTATATATCAATCTTTACCTCTCGACCATTTAGAGACTCCTCGTCATGTTCGTGATCTCATCCGGGACTCCGAACAACATTCGGTCACCAAATCACATAACTCATATAATACAAAATCGTCATCGAACATTAAGCGTGCGGACCCTACGGGTTCGAGAACTATGTAGACAGGACCGAGACACCTCTCCGGTCAATAACCAATAGCGGAACCTGTATACTCATATTGATTCCCACATATTCTACGAAGATCTTTATCAGTCGTACCGTAATGACAACATACGTTATTCCCTTTGTCATCGGTATGTTACTTGCCTAAGATTTGATCGTCGGTATATTCATACCTAGTTCAATCTCGTTACCAGCAAGTCTCTTCACTCATTCCATAATACATCATCCCGCAGTTAACTCATCAGTCACATTGCTTGCAAGGCTTCTTATGATGTGCATTACCGAGAGGGCCGAGAGATACCTCTCCGATACTCGGAGTGACAAATCCTAATCTCGATCTATGCCAACCCAACAAATACCTTCGGAGATACCTGTAGAACATCTTCATAATCACCCAGTTACATTGTGACATTTGATAGCACACAAGGTATTCCTCCGGTATACGGGAGTTGCATAATCTCATAGTCGAAGGAATATGTATATGACATGAAGAAAGCAATAGCAATAAAACTGAACGATCAATATGCTAAGCTAACGGATGGGTCCTGTCCATCACATCATTCTCCTAATGATGTGATCCCATTCATCAAATGATAGCACATGTCCATGGTTAGGAAACTTAACCATCTTTGATTAACGAGCTAGTCTAGTAGATGCTTACTAGGAAGTAGGAACACGGTGTTTTGTCTATGTATCTACACATGTATCAAGTTTCCGGTTAATACAATTCTAACATGAATAATAAACATTTATCATGATATAAGGGAATATTAAATAACAACTTTATTATTGCCTCTAGGGCATATTTCCTTGGGGCCCCCCTCAGGGCACCCCCCAGGTGCTGCTCTGGCCCAATGGATGTCTTCTGGTCCATAAACAATCCACAAAAGTTTGGCGGTGTTTGGACTCCGTTTGATATTGATTTCCTGCGATGTGAAAAACAAGCAAAAAATAGCAACTGGCACTGGTTCAATAGGTTAGATCCATCACCAAAGATCCTTAAGAGACACTTTGGTGGCATCCACGTATAAGCCTTCCACTGGAAAGCCATTATGTGGTGGACATTGGGTGCTAGAGACCAATTCGGATCGAGGTCAATGTAGGTGGGAGACCAGCGTGATACGAGGCCAATTGGCAAACACACTGATCACATGGAAGAGTTGTCTGCCCTATCCTACTCTAGCACAGACATGGTTGGAGAATCGACTCCAAAGATCGTGTCGTCCAAACTTTTTGCATCGCATGGACCCCTATGTTCTCTGAGTAAAATTAATATTTTGTTGTGGAAAATTTTCATGATTTTCGTCGGTATTTTTAGAATCGATTTCATTCCCGTGATTAGGGTAGTGGAAATTATGAAGATTAGGTGATACAAGGAGTATCTACTTGTGTAATTTAGCACCGGCGGTAGGGTGCACACAAGAGAAGAGAAATTATTTTGTCAAATACCACATCGTGTGGGGTGTAGACTTGTTGAGAAGATATATCAAGGCACTGTAATCCTTATGAACACCACTATATTGAAGGAAACACAATGTTTTAAGTGGAAAAAATGCAAATTTTGTGTATTAAAGAGAAAAAGGTTGAGCTTCAAGGTTGGAAAAAGCGGTAGGCATAAGCGAGGCGGTTGGCCTTCGCCTAGTGCCTAGGCGGTGCCTAAGCACCCTAGGCGTGGCCTAGGCGGTAATATTGGTTTTACTCATAGTGTATTTGTGATTATTATATGGGTGTTGATATTATTTTAGGGCATATAAATAAGTTAATTACCATCTACTGCATTGGAATATAACGCGTTTGACATATCAGTGCAATATGATGCATGATTTCTTGCTTGGGTAGGAAATTCCTTGCTTGCCCTGCCTAGACCTCCATTTATGCCCTAGGCGAGGCGTTTGGCCATTGCCTAGCGCCTAAGCGTGCCTAAGCGCCTCCTAGGCACTTCCTTTTCCAACAGAGGTTACATGTGACACACTGCTCCCAGAAATACTAAGGAACTTTTTATTTGGATTTAAACATATGCTCCATAGACATAGTGAGTCGATCTCATTGCTATGGACGCAACTATCAGATAAACATTGGTCATAAAAGCCTCGCCACAAAATTTTAAACACATAGAGGCATGAGCAAGGAGACCTGATCTAACTTCAACAATGTGGTGATGTTTCCATTCCGCAAAGCCATTTTGTTGATTAGCTGATGGGCCTGAAACACGATGGGAAATCACATACATTATAAAAAATGATTAAATTTCTTGTATTCACCTCCACAACTTGTTTGCATTGCAATAATTTCTGTGATAGATAGTTGCTCAACATGTTGCTAAAACAAATGGCATTTTGGAAAGACCTCATACTTAATTTTCAGCAAATAGATCCATGTGAACTAACTGAAATCATCAATACAACTTACATGATATGTACTCTTGTATAGTGAAACTAGAGTAGGGCCCATACATAAAATAATAAGAGCAGTAGATAGGCTACATGGACAAGGCTATGGAAATTGGTGATTTTTAGCCTTTTGACAGGCATAACAGATAGATTCATGACTAGACTATCCGAGAAAGGAAGATTATTACCCCTAAAAATATCCTAAACTGTGACAACTAACGGATTCCCTAGACGTAGATTTCTTTGGTCGGAAGATGGTCTTATAATAATATTCGAGGAGGGTATGAGATGTTGTAAGGCTAATATGTCAATTTCCATTCCTGAGATGTTTGTTGCATGAACCTGGTCATTCGCTTTGTACCCATCTTGTGCTTGAAGCTTGTCCAGCTTGGTGGTAATTAATGTGATCAGTTACACTGGTGTTAGTGTAGTAGTTGGTATAAACGCCATATGACATAATGATGTTGTTGGAAGATTGCTCCTCGGTGTCTATGAAGCTTCTATCATATCTTTTCCAGTAGTGAAGACTATCGTGACCCTCCTTTAGGCACAATTGGCACCTTGACCTGGTGCCGTGGTTGGAGCTTTTGAAGTTGCATCCGTCTTGATGTTGATGTGAATTGGTGGGGTAGTCTCATGATGCCAAAAAATGCATCATACTTTCTTAGAGATTTCACATTGCACACATTGTATTTTTGCATGAATTCGAGTTCGGGTGGTTATTTTATTGCCATTATTAGGGAAACCCTGGCTCTTGTCTATTTTGTAGGTTATTAGATTTTTATAGAAACTAGCACCAAGATTGTGCAGACAAGGGGAATTGAACTGCTTTCCTTTGGAGACAAAGGCAAGGAGTCAACACCCTCGCTAAGCAATGGTACGACCACTCTCGGTCATCCCACTCAACACCACCTTTTAACACTTCAAAACTTACAACTTTAATGAAGGGTGGTACATTCAAATGATCAGAATATCCCCGAAACAAGAGAGAAGACTAGGAAAGAGAAGATCCATAAGGGAGGACCCTCACTTAGATCCATGTTAGATTTCTCATCCTTCAAACAAGATCCACTATTGGAGATCCACATCGTGAGAGAGATATACACATTCGGGAGTTAGGGATTTGTAATCTCCAATTCAAACCTTATTCTAGAGATAAGGAACCTATTAATCATCCATCTTATCATGATGATTTATGTTATTATCGAGTTGATTTCCATTTATTTGATCTATGTGCTTCATTATGTTCCCTCTCCCATGCATGAGTAGTTCACCTCGGGCTTGGGAGATGTACAAGATTAATAAGATGTGGATTTGCCTAATATTATTTGATAATTGTGTGATTTCTTTGAGGATTAGTCGGTGTGGTTGTTTATCCATGGTGTAACCATTGTGTTTTGTCTAATTTGAGAACCTAGGCAACATGATCCAAAGTCCTACATGGGTAAGCATGTGTTTGTCTAGTGATTATGCGAACTTCATGTGGCAAGTTTTGGTGTCAATAAGGAGCAAAGGTGCCAAGAAGCACAGGAATACATGACCCTTAAGGTACCAGTTCGATCCATTGATCCTAATTACCGAATCAATCATCGATTAATGGTAACATGAGGAGGAGGACATTGTTTTTTAAGGAGAAGGAACACAATAATGTTGAGGAAGCCTAGCATGGGGAGTTCAATTATTTACAGGTGACTCACCTACCAAGCATCCAAGATAAAGAGTAAAATCGCACTACTGCTTGACAAAAAGTGTCTCTAATATTTACCATGAACTCATATCTCATACACCTAATCATCACATTGTAGGGAAAACTTCATTACTTTTCTACTTATTTACTTTTCTCTCAAATTTTACATTTTAAATCCAGTCATGTAGTTTACAACCATTGTTACGCAAGTCTATTAGGAACTAGTTAAGCATTTGAGACAAGTGACACGCAAGTGTGACCAAAAACCAAGAATAACACTCTCCTTGATTCTTGGGACCAGTATTAAGCTAGAATGATACTTCTAAAATTCATGCTTCAACTAACCATGTGCGGGATATCAAACATGTTTTCTGGCACCATTGTCAGAGTCTAGCTCTTAGCGTTAGTTCCTTTGACTTACTTGTAGGAATTTTCTTCCTTAGATGATACTTCTAGACCACACGAGATTTGCTTGCTCTAGAAAGAATTATTTACCACCATACTTTGAAGAATCCCACAAGAGATATGTGGGGAGTTTGTCAAGAAGGTAGAAAAAACTTTCAAAAATGTTGATTTAATCTTCTTTTTGCAATTATGTCTTTGGAACATGCGCCTAAGGTGGTAGTGGAAAGAACTATTGGGGGATATGGTGCTCCTTCTTTGATAAAAATTAGATCACCTATTATTCTCCCTGATATCACCATTGAAGATTTTGTTATCGATGTTTATTAATCCACATGGTATAAAGTCAAACTTTTGCAAGAGAAGCAAAGGAGAACCTGTGAATTAAAGATAAAAAAACTAGCATGTGAATTAACCATGCTAAAACTTTTTAGGTTGTCGCTTTTAAAGTTAAAGAAAAGTAATGGCTTGTTGATCAACCACACCATTGTATCTCAGTTGGGCAGAATGTTCTCTCTGGTTCAAGCAAAAATTCTTGATGGATTCAAGAACCAAGAAATATCGTCTTAAAATGTAGAACTTTGAACAACAAAAAGGAGAAAATGTGCCACGGTCTCTTTGGGGTGTGGGGGGCTCTAAACTTTTGATAAAATTTCCTCAACATTGTGTTGCAAATTATTCCTTTCTTGTGAATTTATTCAATAAAGGTATTCATAAAAATGGCACATTATGCTTCATTGCAGTCCAAGAGGAACATTCATAAGCAAGACCATGAGCAAGGCCGAAAACTTATTTGATGTTATCACAATTGATTATGAATAATGGCATGTTGAGGAGATACCTCTAAAAATAATGGATAATTTATTTATTTTAGGCAAGAGGCAATGGATAATTTCAAAGACAAGACAAAAGCCAGTGACAAGCACGTCTCCTAGGAAGTAGTGGAGAGGATTTGACCTTGCTAAGAGCCGTTGGAAGTTTTATGGGGCGTCAATAAAACTCAAACAAGGTGCTTAGTAAGCATCTTCAAGGTCAAGACCACAAGATTGGTCATATGGGGGGGGGGGGGGATTTGCATGACATGAGTCATGTGCTAAAATTCTTGATAAGCATTCTCACGTGATTGAAACTTAATGCAGTCAAATAGGTGTATTGGCCAATAACTCCCATGTTACCCAATATGTAGTTCCTTGCTGCTATTAAGATCCATGTATGAAAAATTCATAAGAGCTATTCTAAGTAGAAAAAAGTGGAAGATCGACAATGAAGAGGTGGCCATTATATTGGCTAACTATTCTTCTGAAGGAAAAAATAACAACCAAGATTCGAGACCCTATATAGTTCCTAATATATCTTTGCTCAATCAGGGCAATCGGTATTGTTAATGCTTCATGCGGTATGGGCAACGGGGTGAGTGAAATGTCACTTTTGCTTTATGTAAAACTTGATATAGCGAACTATACCCATACTTCCGTAACCTTACAGATGGCCAATAAGAGCCTGTTCGGAAGCTCTCCCAACTCTCAACTCCGCTCCGCGCGAGGAGCTGGGTTCGAGCTGCTCCGCCTGATTGTGCTGGCGCTCCCTCCACTCCGGGAGTTGTAGTTGGGGAGCGGAGGGGATCCGAACAGAGCAAGTCTACGAAGATACTGGTGGGTATAATAGAGAATGTTCCCTTGAGATTATATAATCAATTGATACATAATGATTATATCATACTTGATATGCTTGAAAATAAAAAATATCTCTATTATTTATGGAAGACCATTTCTTAATACTCCAGTTAATACTGTGGGTGAGCCTATAAACCTGTCCACACTGTGAATAAAAAGCCGATGCTGATGATCCCTTTTACTGTTGGAGCCTCGCGAAGGTCAACATTATCTCACGATCACCCGCGCCAACATCGCTTATGTTTGCAGCAAGTCTGCTTACATATGCATGATCGGCCGGCGTGTCAACGTGCCATAATCAAGAGGATCCTTCGTTATATTCGTGGTACTAGCTCCTTCGGCCTGCAACTCTCCTCTATGTCGTCTACTGACATAACTACCTACTCCATACTAGTAATTGGGTCTCGGCATCGCGTCTCGCGGGTGCGACTCGGGCGGCGAAACCCTTGCTCGCTGCCGGCCCTCCCTCTCCCTTGTCGCCACTCGCCACCGAAGGTGGTGGCCGCCGGTGAAGGTGGCGACGAGCCGACGAGGATCTAGTCGCCACGTCCTGGCCCGCTACAGGTGGACAAGGGCCTCCGCCCGAGGTGGGCTTCCGTGGCAGCCACCTCGCTCGCTGGATGCCACGGCCGACCGGCTACAACCGCCGACGAGCTCGGCGGGTGTGTGTGCCTCTACTAGCGTGCTTGCGTGCGTACTGCCGCTTCGGACTGTGCCAGCGGCCGTGCGTTGGCTTGAGCCGCTGCGTGCGTGCATGCTTGTGCCGTGTGCGTGTTGTGCTCGTGTGTCATGGCTTGCTGCTTGATCCACTACTTAGGGCATGTACCTGGAATGAGTCGACCCATTCCTGGCTTGCGGCCCCTCTAGGCGTTCGGGTTACCACCAAAATATTGTTTACCTTGAATAGCTGTTCATTGTTTAAAATTTTACGTGTACAACAACTTCCCCATGCTTAAACAAGCAATCCCACATTACATATATTGAAAATATTATAGGTATTTCATTAAATCTTAAAATTCTCCTAACTGGGTGATTTCTGTTCAGAAAATGTAGAATTATGCTATAATGTGAAAACATGATCCTTACAAAAATGATGTCTTAGTTTGAATTTGCATCACTCTGCACTACTATATTCTACACGTAGCCTTTTCTGGGGTTACATTTGGGGTATTGCTTACAACACTGGTGATTACTAGTGCTATTTTCACCCAACCTGATGTTTGGAACCTGTAGCCAGTAAAGGGAACTACTATTTGGGCCAGTAGGGCCTCAAATTGCACTGTTGCACAAAGATAAGCATTTACAGGATTGCAAAAATATTTACGTTGGTAATTCCTTACACATGATAGAAGAATTGCCCCTACTACGAACATAGCTAGGCCATATGACCAATCAGACAAAATTGGGGTGGAAAACATGGTATCAGTTAGCTCCTGCCTCCTATAAGCCAAAAAAACAGATAAGGAAATCAAAGATGAAGCTCCACTCCCCTTTGGCCTCTACGAGTTAAAACTGGATGTTCAGTGGGTCAGTTCAGTGTGCAGCCATGGCTTCTCCAGAGGTTACAGACATACCAAAGTTCCGATGCTTGCCATCTGCCTTGTTGGTGAGCTTAAAACCTTTCGTGGGTAGCTGATTTATGAGAAGAGTCTCCAGTTGGCAGGCAACACTCTTGCCAGGAACAATGATGTATAATATTGTGGCATCCTGCATACCTTCCTTCGATCTATGAGCACCAAGACGGCCCACAAGATCATCCGTCTGCAGGCAGGGATGGAGTCAATATTTCATGCCCTTAGACGAAGAAACAAAAGAATACATGAATGTGCAGAAATACCTGTCCAACATAGAGCTTGTTGTCACGTCTGATGATGATATAGATGCTGGACCTCCCAACAGTTGAAGGTGGCGGTTGCTCCCTAGCACCTACAGTAACGCAGACCACCTCAACCAGTTCTGAGATGCTTCTCTTGTTGTAGAGATCCAACAGTTTATCTTTGCATATTGTGGTAACAATGCTCTCGACATCCTTTGGCAGCAGTCCAGTAGCACCTGACGGAGGTTCGAAGAAATTTCCCAGACCATCAGGCATATCAACCAAGTCATTTACATTGGAGTAGCCAACGGAAGGCCCATGGTGGGCTGTTGATGATGTCTGTTTGTTGCTTCTGCTCATGGTCAAATATAGCTCCTCTGCTCTTTTAATTATCAAGTCAGGCATACCTTCCTTCCTGGCTGTTTGAAAAGCAAGGCTTTCTCTACAGATGCCATCCATAAGTCTCCATGTTGGCTGAATGCACCCATTGACCACTTCTGTTCCCATAGCCTTGAAATCAGTATTGTTGAGTGAAAGAGGAAGGTCAAAAATGCCATGTAAATGGGTTGATACGATGCCCAGGCAGCCAACGTCATCCAGCCTTTCAATGATGCTACCAGCTATACAAGTTCCTTTTGCAGTTTCTGTGCCTCTACAAATTTCATCGATGAGAACAAGACTCCTACCAGTAGCTCGACTAACTAAAGATCGTATCTCTGACATTTCGATCTGAAAAGAACATATTATCAAAACAAAGTATTTTTCCATGGACGTTAATAAGATTATTCTATGTATAAATAATGCCACAGGAAAATATAATTAAGAAATGAACAATAGTATCACATGCACAGAGAACCAATGACAAAGTGCTAGTACACTAGTAAACTAAATTCATACTAGAGCAAGAAAATGTCAAAACCAAGTTAGACCAACTTCAGCATAACATATGTAACATGAACTTATTAGCATGCTTAGCTAACTGCAGAACACCAACTTGGTGGGGATTTGACCGTTCAGACAATTTATCATTACATGCGATTTGAACATGCAGCACAGTTGTTTTGTTCTTCAAGATATTGTACATTCATACATATAGTTTCTAGCATCTCGACTTTTATCAGGCTTGACTCCATGATCCGGAAAAACTGAACATTATAAAGATAGTGTAGCACCTGTGTTCTTGGGAATACAGGACACAGATTTTACAGAAACAAATAAGCAAAGCTACAAAATTGGCACCTGAAACGAACTTTTCCCATCAGCTGGACTGTCATAGGCCTTCATATGCAGCATTATAGAATCAAAGTGTGGAATGACAGCTGAAGCAGCTGGCACCATCAGGCCACATACTCCAAGCAATGCAGCCGCGCAGACTGATCGCAGCATACTGGATTTACCTCCACCATTTGGACCAGTCAAAATAAACAAAGAACGCATGTTGACATCATTCAGTATTGCATTCCCTTGATTAGTATCAAGCCAGTAAGGAAAGAGTCTTAATAAATCCATTTCGCTTGAGCTTTCTTCCGTACTATAATCCTGCATAAACAATCCACACTCAAGCAAGTTTACAACATTGTAAGAATTAGTAAAGATGTTAGTGGTAGAGAAGAGATCGGAACACTTCAGTTCATCAGAAAGGAACATTTCATCTGGCAGCTGTGTTGCTTGGTACAGATCTGCTATGGCAAGCTTTTTTTCCGAATAGTGGGTATGGGGAACCCACCGTACCAACACGATTGGCTGGTGTTGCTGATACCGGACCCGTTATAACCCCGATTGGCATCCAATCTCCAAAAAGTCCTGATTGTTTCAATATTTGAAATGGGATATTTACGGACGGATATACGCAAAGGATAGTCTTGGTCCAACAAAACTATGTTAAACCCTTCTTGATAAAAATCAAATCAAGATTAAGTCTATCATTGTATACCTGACATTTAACAATACTGCAAGACCACAGCACAAATTCAAATTGGCAAAAAATCCAGCTCAAGAATATGTTTTTGCACTGAATCAACAAGACCCACGAGCTAAAGGTTTGGTCCCGGTGTGCACTATATGAATTTCTGGTGCATGATGCCCTGGTTCTACTTAGTCTTCTGTATCCATGTTAATTGTAGCAAAGAACAATAGGGTAATTCCTCGCTTAAGAAGCTAGTAATAAAGGACTGCGTTATTATGAGAGCAGATCAGGTACTCCACATCTAACCATTTCAAGATTTTGATGCCGGTGCTGATTGGTTGACTGCAAAACTGCAAATCATGTGGATGGATTATTTTATACCTCAAATCACACACAGAAGGGAAACTCACTGGGCACTGGACCACCTCAGTCAGGGCTTCTAAACTCAAACTAGTGCAAATGTTTGATGCTCTCATCATGCATACACTTTTCTTATATTGAAACTGCACATTCGCTGGTAAATACTTGTTTTAAACTTTCTTTGAATGGATATGGACTCCTATATGCAGATGTCCCATAGATAAAAGGTACATTTGTCCCGTCGTCTGATAACGGCCCTGGGCTTCAATGGGGTTGTGGGCCATCATTCATCCGTTTTCCAATTTTATATGCTATATTTATGTCATATATGCTAACTGGACTAATCAGAGTCATTCTGAACTGTCTCAGGTAGCCATGACTGGCCAGTGAACAATAGTGATCCACGTGCATGTCAAAAGAGTATTCCAACTGGGCTTAGCATATGCATCCATGAAAAATGAAATATGACTACTTAAATCATAATCATTCCATGGAATGAAGAAAACATCGTGCAACACAACCAGGCCAACAAACTGAAGCAACACATATAGGTTAATTAAATCTAAGCAAGAAAAATGGCATAGAGTCCTAATCCACCTACTTTTGTTTGAGATCATTATCTAGACTCAAAATAGAGAGACGTGATAAAAATAGGTACCTTAGATAAGGGATATATGGCAGGAAGCACCCAGCCCCTTCTTAGACCCTCACTGATCAAGATCCGAGAAAATGCATGGCATCAGATCAACGTGCATAGGTGGATCGCCAAGACAGAAATATATGAGCATAAATATGACATTACGCCTAATAAAATGACTTTGTAAAGAGTGCAAAGGTGTGGAATATTAGGCCATTTAATTCTAGTGTCCATAGCTGTCAATAGTTTCCAGCAGATATATAAACTGCATAACATACAGAGATGCACACCCAATATCCAGGTTTCATGTCAGTGGCCCTGGCATAACAAGTTAACTACGAAACTGGATTTTGGCTACTACCAGTCACAGAAGACAATGCCAGGAATTCATGCAAAATAACTGACCCGTTTAATGTCAAACAGTTGTTTTATACAGACTAACCAGTCCAACAGACAGAATAGCAAGAATGGATGAACTCTATCAAAATGCATGTTATAGGCTTATGCAAAGAGAAAATGCACACAATAGTTCAATACTCAAATGATACTTCTAGAAGGAAGGCCAAAAGTAATCACCTAACATGACCAAAAAGTGCTTTTGTTATGATGAGCAACGTTGAGCAGAAGACAAGGATATTGATCTTGTCCTGTAATTCGCTTGAAAGACCTCTCAATAGCTCTAGAACTTTACCTTTTGCATTATCACAAGCTTCATGATACCTGAGAAAAGCAATATTAGCATAGTTTCAGTAAATGTTACGGGGACTGGAGTGTGCTGCTATAATTGCCTGTTCTAGAAGGTACTAAATACGCTGAGAATCTATTTTGATGAAGATATATTGTTTCAAATAAAACTAAATAAACATTAATGATATATTTCATGAAAAATTTAGTAATATCAATGTAATGTTGCAAATGTTGGTATAGTTTTCGATGTGGTGGTAAAACCTAAAATATATTTGATTAGCACAGATTCCAAAATGACCATTTTTCAGAAAGGATTAAAACTATCTTATCTTAAGGAGTTCAAATAAAGCAGTACAGTTCAATGTAACAGTAGATTAATTGACATATGCAACCTTTTCAGAATATAGTCATGTACATATTTCATTAACATATGTGACCACAGCGAGGTTTCATTTTGCAGTAATGCAGAAACTTCTGATAGTAAGCTAATTGTACAATGTTTATGAAAGCGGTCAAGGGGGCTGCCAGAGCAGTGAAGCATTTATTAAGCGGCACTACAAAGTCAGAAAGTGGCTGTCATCCATTCGGCCAGTACCTGGCTAAAGCATTCTCAACTTTGGTTGTTGTAAACCATTCTTCCCCAACTCTTCTACCTTTTGAATCAATCGCAGGCTTTAGTTGTTTTATCTGTTCTTCACCAGGTGTGTTGGCCCACACAGTTGGTGCGAGTCGCCTCCCTTTAAACCAAACAGCCCCGTGTTCTTTTGCGTAAGAGATTTCCCCTTTAGAACTTCCATGCGAGGACATCACGGCTTTTACTCTTACAATAATTGGCAGAAAATCTTCAGTGACCTGAGAAGATTGATATGTGTTTGTATAAACCAAGTCAAAGATGAGATGAAAAGAAATGTTCAAGACCATAGTTGATGTTTGTATAAATCTCAGTGACCTAGATGTATTATAGCGCTGATGTTTCTCGTAAATGAACTAACTACAATATTTCCATGCGGGTAAGTTTAATAAATGTAGACGCCCACAATGGTAATAATTTTTTTTTACTCTCTTTTGTTTTTGCATAACGCCCAATTTATAGAAATAAATGCATTGCTTCAAACATACCACTGTTGATAATGCCTGAGCAGCGACATCAACATTGGTGAACTCTTCTTCGGCATGGACCCTTTTCACACGCCCCTTCCAAAATGACTCCATATCATTAAAGAACTCCTTGGGAATATATTCCGATGAAGTTATTGCCTGATCACTTTCGCCAGCTAAAGATATCACTTCACCTATACGTTTGGAAATAAATCTACATTCTTTAATCTGCAACAAAATAAAAAGAGATTCCAGATCGATGATAGGTAGAAGGAAATATGATTGACTAGAAATATTAATATGCATGAATATTGCACATCTGTGGCTCATGAATATCAAACAAGACTTACTAGTATATCAGCATCAACTTTCAACCCAGTAACCACCGAAGCAGGTTCGAGCAATTTGTTCTGGATAGCTGAAAGCTCAGTGTTTCCATTCATTAACATAATCTCGTCAAGGACATTTTTTATTCTACAAAATTCGATGTGATTAACCTCTTTTGACTCAAGTAATTTCACAAGCTGCAAAATCAAATTTGCTAGATAAATATAAGGCAAACAAACGAGCTGAAGTACAACATGATAAAGTGAAAAACTGCTGCAAAGCAAGTCATGGATTAGAATAATGAGATAACATATAAATCGATGAATACCAACTAAAAAGATTATCAAAAGGAAAAAAGAAAAGGTGCAACAACAATAATGAATGGAAACACCAGGTCCAAGGCCATTTTGCAGAGCTCCTAGAAATCCAGTTATCACTTGAAGAGCCAGAGTAGTCTGTTAATAACAGTGATAAGGTGTGGATAGTTTTGTTTGAGTCAATATTCTTGAATTGTACTTTTAAGCACCTGGCTATAAAGAATGAACGTAGAATATCTTCCATTATCTATTTTGAATTTTGTTCCATTTCTCATATAAATTGATAAATTATGCATTCATTACAGTTCAAAGGAGCTAAAGAATCCACACCCAATTGTTCAAACTAACAGTAACAATGAAAACTTAAATCATGTACTTAACACACACATCTGGCCAATCGACTATTGTACATAAGTATCAAGTCAGATGAGAAATGAGACCAATATACTGAGAGTTATGCTGTAGTATATAACTGCTGACGTCCGATTTACGAAACGTCAAATTTACTTGTCTGGCATGAACATGCATAAAAAAGAAATAACTTTAGATAACCGATGGTTCAATTGTTGCCATATTTACTCTAAAATGTTAAGAAGGAACCTTCGCGGATGGTATGCAAGTAAATTCTGGAATCGAACAAGTTATGCTGCACATAAGCCTGCAAGCCTCTGCAAGAGTAAGATTTACAGAGTTTGGTAAAAAATTCTAGCACATGTAGTAAATATCACAAATCATAAACCTTTAAGAGATAAACTGGGACAAGTGGAAAATACAAAATTGCCACACACAAAAAAAAAACATGCATTGCATACTGATGCCAACTTTTAGAACTGCAACCAAAGCAACCCTCAACTATGAAATCGGGCATGTAAACCCAAACTTTGAGAAACAGATCAATGTTCTTGTCGTGGTCTGCCACATCGATACAGTCACCTAGTTTTTTTCTTCCATGGTTGAATGTTGGCCAGCAACCACAACAAGACCAGAGACATATGTTTAACTATTTTCAGTTGGCTCTCATGGCTGCGCAGCAATGTCATAGCACCGTTGCCGGGGTGCAAGCCAAATGCGAACACCAGCATCCCATGTTACCTCCTGAAGGCTAATTCACGGAGTTCGATAAGATTTCTTGAAGGGGAAACATTCGATATATGCTCATGGATCAACAAAATGTGAAAGGACAAAAGTATTCTTATAGGTTTAATATATGTCAAAGTAAATTAGTTTCATTTTACAGTACCATTGTAATATTTTAAAGCGGCTCATCAACTCTATATAACTCCTGATCGATCATCATTAGCCATATCAACCTACTTATGTATAAAAAATTTTGCATCAAGGTTCACCAAGTTTTCTTTAAGAGAAGTGCTGAAGCAAGCTCCGTCAAATAAATATTATCTTCCACAGTGAACTCAAAGTTTCAAGTTTTAACTGTAAAGTAGTGCAAGAACTGAATCCATCATGAAAGGATCATGACTGCAACTCTGAACAGATTTTTACCTTGAATTGCAGAGGCAACATCAAAAGATGGAGGATTAAGAAGAAGATCTCTTATATACCTACATATCATAATAATAAGAAGTCAACCTCAAAAAGCAAAGCAAACACAAAGAATGGATTACAAAGGTCATGCCCCAAAGATGGTATCTCGTATAAATGTAGTCCCATGTACTACAACATAATGCATAGCATAGTGATACAGTTTTAGCAATCCCTACGAAAAGTGATACATTTTTAATTTGAGTAAGTGCAGTTGCAAAGGAAGATATACAGCAATTCCTAAATGACGCCTCTTATCATACTCAATAGCTCACTGCTTAAAATTTTCACAAGTAATATTGGTGGTAGGAATTAGGATTACAAAACGAATTATTAACTCCGTTTGAAAATAGTACTCCCTATGTTTCTTCATGTGCATAGCGGACGGCTAAAGCATGCGGAGAATGTCAAGAGAGGTCAGGGTAGACCGAATTTGACATGGGAGGAGTCCGTTAAGAGAGACCTGAAGGATTGGAGTATCACCAAAGAACTAGCTATGGGCAGGGGTGCGTGGAAGCTTGCTATCCATGTGCCAGAGCCATGAGTTGGTCACGAGATCTTATGGGTTTCACCTCTAGCCTACCCCAACTTGTTTGGGACTAAAGGCTTTGTTGTTGTTGTTGTTGTTGTTTATGTTTCTTCATGTAAGGCGTCCATGCATGCAAGATTTAGGGCCAGTTCTTTTGGGCAATTCTCCCAGAATTGACCCCTTCCCCAGCTTCTCCCAGAATTGCCACTTAATATTTTTTTACAATTCCTAGCTAGTTAAGGTCTAATTAGCTAGGAATTGTAAAAAAATATTAAGTGGCAATTCTGGAAGAAGCTGAGGAGGGGGTCAATTCTGGGAGAATTGCCCAAAAGAACTGACCCTTAAGGTTGACCAACTATTAAACCCAATAAAGTTGTTGGCTGTACGACACAAAAGTGATATTACTTGAGCATGTTTTTACATATGAGTTGATGATATCATTCTTTTGTCACATAACCCATATTTTAGGCAAATTATATACCACTGAAATTTCAGAACCAATATAGGAATACAAGGTCACAAAGGTCACTCAACTGTTTGCTGAGTTACCATGATGACTAGCATGGGAAGAAATCGTCGCATAAGTAAAATTAATTAACTAATGATGGCCCAACAAACATACAAAATAACAAGATCGAGGCCTAAAACATATCATTTTAGCTGGGTGCCACAAGCATTTTTGCGATGTTAATCTAACAAATAACAACACTTACATTGATGGAAGCCCGGCACAATTTGGAGGGAGTAGCATTTTTGGTAAACTGGGGATCCCCTCAGTTGGTATCACTCCTATGTTAGCACATGGATTTCAGAAATAAGATTCCCACACTTCCGAAAGGTCTTTAGAAAGATCAAAACAATAGTGAATACGCTTCTGCATACCAATTTGAGTAGCAGTTCCAAGATATAAAGGTTGAGGCCTCCCTTCCAACGAGATAGTGACGTTGCGAAAACTAGTTTTCTCATCCAGGCCATATATTTCCCTTACCTTGACAAAAGAAAGCTTTTAGTTGTAAGAATTATGAAACAATATCCAAACCTTATTGAGAAGAATATAGAACAGCTTATGGCACAATAACAACAATTGATAACAAAATATGGACTGTGCAGACAAAATGAACGATGATCATTCTTTCAACGATGCATATCAACAAAAAGATATAGACCTTGCATAAAAGTTCGTCAATAGGAGAGCCATCAAACCAGTCAAAAGACTTTCCGTTGCACTCTCCCCACAAGAGCCCTCCCTCGCCAAATTCTCCCCAGCGTGATGTCCCTACACCATGAGCAAATGACATGTAATATATTACATGAACAGGTAGATTAGAAAACTCAAGGTACATTAACATCACAATTCTCTCATCCTAATAACACAACTATGCCTCCACAAACAATGTTGTTGTTAATGTTATCATAGAGTTTCTTGTGTTAAAATCACAGTAGGGACATCTTGGGTTGCAACATTTATAACAAACATCAATGTTTTGATAAATGTTGAAAAGGAGCAAATGCCCAAACAGAAGGGTCAAGCCACGATCAAGCTAATGGAGGAAGATGGAGATACTGTTAAACATTCTCCATAAATAGTTAATTGCCAAGACATTGGCAGTACCAATGTACTCCCTCCGTTTTTATTTAGTCCGCGTATTAGCTTTGGTCAAAGTCAAGCTTTGTAAACTTTGACAAAGCTTATAAACAAAAATATTAACATATACAATAACAAATCAATACCATTAGATTCATTATTGAATGTATTTTCACATCATATAGATTTCTTATGTTAAATGTTTATATTTTTTTCTATAATCTTGGTCAAACTTTACAAAGTTTGACTTCAGTCAAACCTAATATGCAGAGTAAATAAAAACGGAGGGAGTATCTGAATGGTAAAAATCGATCTAAAATCTGTCCTCTGCGCGATCCCAATGCACCAGCTGCTGATCTTCGCACCACCCAAGAAAACAATCAAGCAGCTAGAGAAGATTGAACGAGGGGTCTTGTGGGCTGGGTGCGAGGCTGCCAATGGCGGCAACTGCCATGTCAACTGGCGCCGGACTTGCCATCCAATCGAACTGGGAGACCTCGGCATCCCCGACCTGGAGCGCACCGGGCTGGCGCTACGCCTACGATGGCTGTGGTTCAGCCACACCGACCAAAACAGGGCATGGAGTAACCTGGACCTGCAGTTCTCCACGGATGAGCATGCCCTGTTCTTCGCCTGTACCTCCATGGCCTTGGGTGACGTCCGTATGGCCCTTTTCTGGGATGACCAATGATCGACGGCAGCTCCATCAGCAAGATTGTGCCGCAGCTGCATCTCCAAACGCAGGAGGAAGATGCGGACTGTTTCTGATGGGCTCCAGGCTAACGCTTGGGCTCGTGACATCGAGGGCACGCTGGGCGTCCACGAGATCGGCCAGTATATACGGCTCTGGCACGCTGTCGAGCGCATTACCCTGACCACGAAGCCTGATTGACTCCTCTGGAAATGGACTACGGGCGGATCCTACTCTGCAAAGTCCTGCTACAAGGCCACCTTCCAGGGTTCAATCCATAGTGAGTCTTAGAAATTTGTTTGGAAGAACTGGGCGCCCCCTCGGGTACGTTTCTTTCACTGGCTCGCCAATCAGGACAGATGTTGGACCACCGACCGCCTGGCACGCCGAGGACTGCAACACCACACCTCATGCCTCCTTTGCACTGGCTCGCCGATCAGGACAGATGTTGGACCACCGACCGCCTGGCACGCCGAGGACTGTAACACCACACCTGATGCCTGCTTTGATGCCAGAGCACCGAGAAGATGAACCACCTGCTGCTCCGCTGTACATTCTCTCTGACAGGTTTGGCCTGAAATTATTGCCTGGCTTTGCATGCCTTGCGCGCCGCCAAACAATGAATCTTCCATCATGGAATGGTGGCACGCTGCTGAACAGTGCACCCCGCAGCCCATGCGCAAGGGCCTCGGGGCAGAGAGAGAGAGAGAGAGAGAGAGAGAGAGAGATTATCTCTTCTTCTGTTACAAAACTGAAACGACTAACCACCCCGGTCAGCTCGCTGTGATCCGGATTGGCTGCACCATCCCACGACCTCCAGATGCACAAGCGTGCCACGCTGACCGGGTTAACAATAACAGAAAGAACAGGAGGGAGCTCGTGCGTACAGCACGTCCCCATCTACTACGTGCATGCTGCATGGAAGTGTCACATCAGCAGCCATGCAATGTTTATTTTAGGAAGAAAACTACACTAGCCTATGACGTGAGCTTAGCATGGCTAACAGCCTCCATGGCCTTGCTGACCCCATGGATGATCTGGAAACACCGCAATGAATGTGTCTTCGAGGGAGCCCAACCCACGGCGGGTAACCTTGTTGCGAAGATCAAGGATGAGGGGCCGCTCTGGGCCAAGGCGGGTGCCGCTGGCCTTCGAGACACCATGCCCCAGACCTGGGATGTACATTAATTTCCTGCATTCACCACCACCCCTGTACCTCCTAGGAGGATTGTAACATAAACTCTATATTTTCAATGGAAAGAAACGCAAGTCTCTTTGTGTTTTCTCGAGAAAAAAATCTGAACGCAGCAAAGTTTAGCTCACCTTAGCTTTTTGTTTGTTTTGTTTGCCTTTCTTTTGTAGGCTTGTTTAGATTTTTCGATTTCTAATACAAAATTATTTTGGTGCGTGTTCGAGAAAAAAGTGTTAGTGTCAAAATCTTAGCTGTGATACATTATAAAATAAACAGATGATAATGATAACAACATAAGATAGAACTTTCTGGTTTCCAGGTTCCCGAGAAGTCATGCCAGGATCAAACACATAAAGTTATGGTAGAAGCAATTCATACAAACCTGAAGAATTATTCCTCAGAGAACTGTGAAGGTATAAATGATGATAACGGCATATACGCAGCTTAGTGACTATGGCTTCCTCTGTTAGGCCCTCCTCAGCTGAATAAGTTTTCATGGTTTCTAGCACAGAAATCAAGCAATAGCCTTTCGCGGAGCGTGAAATCCCTGATAAATAAGAACATCAGAATGTGCAATACTTCCATGCTGGAACTAGAGCAGAGTGTCTTATGGAATTCATTAATTAATAGCCAGGAAATGCAAAAGTTAAGAATAGTAAAATGCAATTATTAACATGAAAAAATTGCAAGACGACACAATAATTGTCGCATGCTCAATCCATATACACGTACTGGTTTTAAAATGTTGAGTGCATGCATAATTATGTGTCTTATATTTCTGGGCAGATGAAGGACTTGTGACAAGAGGTCCTGGGTTCGGCGCAGCCTCTCTGCATTGCACTGTGCAGGGGTAAGGCTTGCCTCGGATAATCCTTCCCCAGACCCCACCTGGTGTGGGAGGTTCTAGCATTGGGTCTGTCCTTTACATTTCTGAGCAAATGGAGTAATAGCTCACAGCACATAGCACCTTGAATGTTGCAGGTTTCTACATCATAACTGCTACCCGAGCTCTCGTCTAATACAAACGTAAAACCTTATATATAATACAACTGGAAGAGTATCATTTCAAGATTTAAGGGTAATAACTAAGACAATGTTCAAAATTCATATCAGCTAATTTACTTGACCGTTCACCAATGAAACTCCCTGCAGATCTCATTTACTATCAAACTCTCAACGTAAAGCACACTGAGCTGCACATGAAATTTTAGGAAACAAACATATCGCGAGTTTAATAGCGGTCTATTTACAGCGGAAAAGAAAAGCATGACAATATAGTTATCTAGAGTTATGGAAGTATAACGTACCAACTACCGGCATTGGGTCAGGAAACTCAAGATCATGGTCTACTTCAGCAAGCCCAAATACATAAGGACTACCAGGATGTGCATGGCTGTAACAAAAGATAGAAGTTAAAATAATCAACTGAACTAATTGCAAGCCATCAAATGTAACATGCTAGTTCCTGCTATTAGACCCCATCCCAACCGCAGTACAATCCCAAAAAGAAACCTATTCAAGTAGAAACAATATTGTACAAAACGATGGGTGATGCAACAAGAAACAGACTCAAGGGAGATAAACACTACTACATCACTAAATTAGAAAACAGCACATACATGTTTGCAACATCAAATGTCAAAGAAGTTATGACGAACAATGTAATTATGATGAGCCATGAATAAATGCATGGAATACAATGCAAGACTTTTGAAGTTGAGCCGTTAATAAATGCACAGAATAATCAATCAACATAGTAAAATAGTAAAGTTCACAAACATCAACAGTTCACTATTAAATACTCCCCTCCATCCAAGTTTATTGGACCTCCTTGTATTTAGAGTCAAATTTTGACCATAAATTTAATAACTGACAAAATACAAGTTATATGCCAAAAAAATATGTGTGCATCCCCTTTCGGATAATAACCCAATGATATAATTTTTGTAGCATATAAATCATATTTTGTTAGTCGTATAGAGGGTCAAAGTTTGACATAAAATATGAGGAGACCCAATAAACCCAGACGGAGGAACCAAGTTATAAGCGGAAGTTCTCAAATCGATTACATCATTATGCAATTACCCAGAAATAAATCGACCTTTCCGAGCACGGGCTTGAGTTGGGCCTTGAATTTCCTCAACTATGCACTGCAGGGCAAAAATAGAAGACAACAATAATGTGTAACGTCACTAAAAGGTTAGCGCCAGGAAATTGAGTAGTTAAATGCATCACGCATGCCTAAAGTGATAGGTATATGAATGGTGAAAATATTCAACTTATTGCTATAGTTCACAAAGCATGGTCTTGATCATAAAAGAGCAAAATGTAAGTGCTACATTACACACACTTGACCAACATTATCGATCAAATCCCCGCGGTAAATAGAAAGACCAGGAAAAGACATTCTTACTTGATGCAGTATCATGTGAGCAATTCATGTAAAGTTGTACTAAGTCAGCGACAAGTAATATAGATCAGAGGGAGTACAAAAAGCCCGTGTTGCTCATGTGACCAGAAACTTCAGTCCAGCCTGATGATCAGTTCAGGGATGCAAGATCAGTAAAAACTAATAGCTTCATCTGTATTATGGGCATTCAATTTTTACACCATTTAAGGTTGATGCCAGTGTTCGACGAGATTCAGCCAGACCCACTACTCAATACAGCTCCCAAATGTCATTTCCTGTGGTTCACTGAACTTGTGGCTTATCCAATATGTTGAACATTGGTTTTAGACCTCGGAGTTACATGCATATTTCTATATAACAGCATACTCCCTCCGTCCGGAAAAACTTGTCCCAAGCTTGTTCCTCAAATGGATGTATCTAGCACTAACTTGGTGCTAGATACATCCATTTGAGGGACAAGCTTTTTCGGACGGAGGGAGTACAACTTATTTCTATCAATACAATGTATCAAGCAAATAAGCAATGAGTTGAAACCATACCACAGAATAACCACACCGAGTCAAATCATCCAATGTTTGCCGCAAATTCTGCAAAGGAAATTGCTCATGCCATACTATTTGCAAGAGAACATTAACATCTGAATTAAATAAGAACTATACTCGCAAATTCTGCAAAGCTACTTGCTCATGTGACATGCGTACTCAAGAAAACATTAACCTATGAATTGAATATTTAACCACATCAAATTCAAATTTCTTCATATCTCTTAGCTTGAGGGGTAACTATAGATACAGCATGTTTGCTTAGATGAGATATGAGACATATTGAGGAGCATGAAAATTTTGAGAACGATGAGATGCCAGTGAAGGATTTAGACAATAAGTTGTCTATGTTCATCATATTTAGCTGGAAAAAAAAGGCGAAATAAGATATCCTACGGGGTGCTGATTATTAGGCTAAAACTTAAATCATGCACGCAAAAGTAGCACCAGTAAATGTCAAATAGATTAATACCTATGTGCTGTCTCTTCATAAATCTAAGTAAAATGTAACATCTGCTCACTGTAGAAATACAATGTTTCATATTCTCTGATTCCTTCATGATACTTTGTTTACATACTGTGATACTGATGCAAGAATTTGATGATTCTCTATGCAGCTCAGTAGTGATGGTCATCTAAGCATATAGTACTAAGTAAATAGCACAAACAATTTTATGTAACAGCATACCATGATTGGACATCCAGCTTTTGGAATACTGTCAGAACGCAAGCCTCCAAAAGGATTTAAGCCCGCATGCTCTACAAGAATGCAGGCATCAAATCCAATGGCTTCGTAGAAATCTCCTACCTGAACAAGAGGCGGGCTTAGGTGAGTATCCAACTTGGTCTGGGGAGGAGAATCAGAATATAATAGAGAAAATACAAAATATATGAGCATTATTTTTCATAACATGGTGAAAGTGAATCCAATTGGCTAAGTGGGAATCTAGATAGGGGCATTTAATGAAACCTGCTTAGTCTTAAACCAGACCAGTGATCGACCCAGTGACTCAGTGGTTTTCAAACTCAAAGCGCAAGTTCAAAGACCCAACTGATGGTTTAGCAAAATATAATAAAACAGTTGAGCTTGTGGTATAATGGAAATAAGTCTAGGTTATGTAGGCATAATTTACCTCCAAAGGAGGAAAGTCACACATGTGCAGTGGTCAGCATGATAACTTGAAGAAATTCTAGGTTCAGAATCCAAGAGCATGCGGAACATTTTTCGCCCAAGCAAGAGTGTTCGTCCAACTAGCACGCAATTTTGTGCGAAGCCAGATTTAGACCATGTTGTGGCCAGTTAAGGTTGGTACACATGTGTGACAGTTCTTGAACAAAACCAGGCTGGCACAGGCACCAATTCCCGTATTCCCGGTTAAATCAGTGTCCGGTGTGGATTATGAAACTAGAGAAACAACTAGGATCTTTATCTTTTATGCATCACTCCTTACAAACTAAGCATCCATTACAGGCATGTGACATATCAAAGATTTATAAGAAATGTACAAAGCACATCATCACATGTAAATGTCATAGAGATCTCAAGATATAAGGATGTAAAAAAATAGATCTTAAGACATAAGGATGTAAAAAAAGAGAGATATCAAGATATAAGCATAGGGTTTTGATAACTTTTAGCTTTGTTTTCCCTTCCTGAGTAACTATATGGATTAGAGTTAGAGGTATTGAGTTTCATAAACTAAACAGACCACCAAAAATCTTAAGCTATTGAAAAATGGTACTCAATATACTTCAACATCTTCCCACACGTCTATGAACCAGGCATCCAGGACTACGACAGGGACTTGTAATGGTCGCAATTATTTTTCTTAACAGTAGCAGCCACGTATACACCGCAGGACCTTTCAACCAGGATATCATACTGATTTCATGCACAAACCAATTCACCCAAAAAGTAGCCGATGAGGAAAGGTGGCCCAACATAGTTCCATATTTCTCATTTTGTCCCAATAGATGATCGAGCATACGGATTTATTAGGATAGAGTAGTAGCATACTCTGCAAAGTAGGACCTCGCGAGGAAACTTCGATTTGAATTGTAACATCTCCATGTTCAGGGTTCCATCCTTTAAGCTGCAAAGGATCATGGAAACTTATCAACATGACAAAGCAAATAGCATGAAAACGGATCTGATTTCACTGGGAAAAAATTGATATAAGCAAGAGAAAGCCATCCCTGCAAGGAAGGTACTAACTACTAGCTACAGATGATACAAAATCACAGCAAACTTCTCAGGGCAGGCTAGATAGGTTTGTCTTTTTGAGACAAAAATTCCACCATGATTTCTGTTAAATGTCTACGATAACAAGGTAAAGATAAAAACATGCAAACTGTAAGACAAATAAGAGAACCAAAAGGACGGAGCAATCCACACAGGAGTTGGGACGCAGTATAAATATCATGTTAACCACTTAAAACAAGGTGTATTTAAAAAAACAATAACAATTTGTTTGACCATATGAGATATGACCATTGCATAATTATGTTCAGGATGTGTCAAGCATCTGATTCACCTTCCATTCCTTAAAGTTGGATCCAACCCTAATATGTTCGAATACACGAGTCTCTGAGTCAATTGGACAGATGATGGTTTCCTGCAGCTCTCCATTCTCTGGAAACAATAAATAAGAAAACGAGAGTGACAAAACAGAGGCATCAGCGTCGACACATGGAAGTGAAAAACACCTCAGAACCAGAGAAGCCAAATGTTTGCAAGCACCTCTTTCCACCACATAATATGAGACAGCATGCCTTCGTTGCAGAGATTCCCCTGTTTGTTCACCTTACTAGACACCATCGAAATGCTCCGTGAAACCTTCTTTGGTTTGGACCAAGACCTGTTGAATAACCTGGAGTAGAGACAGTCATCAAGATTAAGAAAGCAATCTAAAACTCTAAATACGCCAGATTATTATCAACTTTGATCAAAAAGCACATCAAAGCACTTCAATCTTCAGCGAAAATAAGTGCATGTACATAGTGCAATAATTTATATGCAACAAATTCTTTGATCACGCCGTTCCGTGTATCCTTCAAGGTTTGCTCAGCTGAAATTGAGCCAGCTCATATCGGTGACATTACTTGTATTGCTGAGTGATATCACAGAATTGTTTTATCTTAACATGACTGGATTTTCCAGGACATATATATTCAGCATTACTTCGCTCGCCAACGCTAGGTGCTCACTGGTTTCATCCCCAATAACTAAGCTTGTGGCGCGATGCAGCAAACACTGCCAGTTGCATATCTGTGTGCATTTAGTGAAAAATCATGGCAGCATCCTCTGCCAATGATCTTCTGTTGGCTATTAAAATTTCAGCATTTGAACTTGAGTTCTTAATAAGAATAGGCTACCTATATAGGAACTTCGGAATAGAGCTTAATCAACTCATGTATGAGCAATTTTGTAATCCAATTTTTAAATGCAAGTCCTGAGCCGATGGTCCTGGCCTGGACACAGATGCTCTTTCCACATTATCTTGTTAACACTAGTATATGGTAGAAACGTCGATGAAGTTGGTTTTGACGGATTTCAAATAGGTTTATCCAGACACAGCATGCGTTTAAAATGTCCAGGGAGTTAAAAAATAAATAATAATAATAACCTATCCCCCGCGGGTGCCACACCAATGCCGGTGCCCCATGCTCCACCAATATCCATACAACAGAACCCCACATGCCACAAAATATTCGCGGCAAGGAGTGAGGAAGCTCACAGGATGGGGAGCGGGGAACGGCGCGGGCGGCGGCGCCGGAGGATCGAGTCGGCAACGGGGAGCCACCGCGGCGCGGCGGCCACGACCGAGCTCGCCAGCAGCCGCTGCATCGCGACGGCGCGGCGCCGGAGCGGAGCTAGGGTTTTGCGGCCTCGCCGGCCCGCGAGTCGGAGAGACAGAGGCCGAGAGGCAGGGGAGGAAGTGGTGTGGGGTTTTGGGAGATGTCGGGGCGCGCGAGCAGCAGCCAGGAGTAATGGTCGGGAGGGTTTTCTGGTCGCGCGCTTCCCTATGCGGTGCGCACCCTTCCCGTTGGGTCTGACTACTGGGGCCGAGGGGTCACGGGCTCGCGGTGCCCTGAGTCTTTGGCAGGCCTGGTACCTTTTCCTGCTCTATATTATAACCCGGTTGTGAGGGTGCCCCAGTTGTCAGCGTGAAAAAAAAACTCCCCTCTCGTTAGGGTTTTGTTCTCCTCCCGGCGGCGTTGTGACACCGACGTGGAGATCGCGATCCCCTCCGCCTCTCCCCCACCAATCGCCGGCGCCCTGCGTCGGGCGAGTGTGGCCGGGAAGGGTTTGGCTTAGGGAACCTCCCCGCCCGTGGAACCTGCGTTTTTCTCCGGGTAAGAGATCTGAAAAGATGGGCTCGACGTCCGCGTCTGATGCGGCGATGAGCGAGATGGAAGCGATGATGAAGGAGCTTGGTTTGAAGGAGGATGATCTAATTGATGTGGTGGTTCAAGATGGTGACATCCCAAAAGAGGCGGCTCGATGGATGGCGATAGCCCGAGTAAACACGGATAAACAGTACAGCCAATACTGGTTTTATCGCAATATGCGTGTTGCCTGGGATCTAGCAAAAGAGGTAAAGTTTCGGCCGCTCGAGGAAAATCTATACACCCTGCAATTCTCCTGCCTCGGTGACTGGGAAAGAGTCATGGGGGACGGACTGTGGACTTTCAAGGGAAAGGCAGTTATCATTGAGCCGTACGATGGAACCACTAGGCCATCAGCAATAGAACTCAACAAGATCGAGATGTGGATTCAAATCCATGATCTTCCAGAGCTTTTCTTTGGGTTGATAAAGTCCCTGGCGGCCACCGTGGGAGATTTCACATATGCCGAACCCAAGTCACAGGATTTCGAAGGTAATTTCTTCAGAGTTAGAGTCAGAGTGGATGTCACTAAACCACTAAAGAACGCGGTCTCGTTGGTGGTGAAAAGGAAGAGGGAGATCTTCAGGGTGAAATATGAAAGGCTACCTGATTGGTGTGCGGTGTGTGGTATGCTAGGGCACTTGTATAAAGAATGCGGCGATGGGATTCACCCCCCGTCGGCATTAGTGTTCAGAAATCTTCAGGCTAGCTGGTTCAAGGGACCGGGCCGTGGTCCGGGTGCAGAAAACTCATCAGGAGGAGGCAGAGGTCGAGGCCGTGGAGGACGAGTTGCAGGACGTGGGAGGGGCCAGCGAAACGGCTCGGAAAGGATGGATCGAGAGGAGCTGAACCCACAACCAGATGATGAGATGATGAGGGATGCTGAAAATAATCGCAAGCGTGGATCGGGGCAAGCTCATGCGGGGGACCCTGTGTTGCCAGACAATGCAACGATCCTTGATAACACCGGAAAACAACTTCTAGTTCTACCAGCACCGACAGTTCCACCTAGCCCTGATTCAAAGCAAGAACCAAAGAGAACAAAGGCAACAGTGATGATGTTTGAGAAGGAACACCTGAGTTTGACAGGCAGCAAAAACCCACCTAATGCGCGTTTGGCGGGCTCCCTTGAGGAGTCGCGCCGAGCGCAATGAGTTATCTCTGCTGGAACTGTCGTGGGGCTGGCAAACCCGCGACAGTTCGTGAGCTTCGCGATCTAGCGAGGCAACTTGCCCCCTCGATATTATGTATTGTTGAAACTCAAATCGAGGGCTCCACGGTGGAGAATATGGCTGTAAACTTGGGTTATAATAAAAGTTTTGCGGTTAGTAGTTCTGGTAGAAGCGGTGGCCTTGGAATCTTTTGGAACGATGAAATAAAGCTTGAAGTTTTGGGGTACTCGAAATACCACATTGATGCAGTGGTGAGCGAGATTTTTGACTTTCAAACCCGAGTGACTTTTGTTTATGGAGAGGCTCAAGTGAGTGAAAGGCACAATACTTGGAACACACTAAAAGGTATTGTGGGATCTTCAAATTTGCCGTGGGTGGTACTTGGTGATTTCAACGAAGTGCTTCACGGACACGAGCATGATGGAGTGGGGATGCGGAGCCAGGCTCAGATGGATGGATTCCGGGATGCACTAGACACCTGCGGTTTATCAGATATTGGCTACACGGGCACCAACTGGACCTTTGAGAAGAAGGTGACAGGAGGGACTTTTACGAGAGTTCGGCTGGATCGGGCAGTGGCGAACCCGGCCTGGAGCATTGCCTTCCCATCTGTTGTTTTAGAGCACAAGCTGGCGGCGGCGTCTAATCACGTACCCATACTTCTGAAGCTACGCGACGTGCATGCATGCAGCTGGGGCCCTCGCGCGTTTAAATATGAGTTGACTTGGGAGCGGGAGGAATCCCTGGCGACGGCAGTGCGTGCTGGTTGGGAAAGAGGGCCAGCTGATTCTGCTCAATCATTGCACGACAAACTCGAGCAAGTGGCTGTAGACCTGAGCACCTGGGAGCGCGTGAACTTTGGCAATATCCGTCAGGAGATTTCCCGCCTAAAGATGCAGCTACAGGAGCTTCGCCAGACCCCAGGCAGAGCGGGCCCCACGCATGCTGAAATAAAAATGTGTGATAGGCTGGTTGAATTATACCACAGAGAGGAGATTCTATGGTGACAAAGGGCGAGACTAGATTGGCTCATGCACGGCGACAAAAATACTTACTTTTTTCACTTGCGAGCAAGTAGGAGGAGAAGGAAGAATCAAATTAAACAGCTACAACGCCCCGATGGCCAGATCATAGCTAACACTGGGGAAATGGAGGCCATGACCACTTCTTTTTACAAGAACCTTTTATACCTCAGAAGGTGTACATGACATGGACCGAGTCCTTGATACTGTCCCGATAAAAGTGACGCAAAGCATGAATGAATCCCTCAATGCTCCGTGCAGTCCCGAAGAGGTCAAAAGAGCTCTTTTTCAGATGTTTCCTATCAAGGCCCCTGGCCCTGACGGCTACCCTGCACACTTTTTCCAACGTCACTGGGAGCTATGCGGAAAGTGAGGTGACAAATGTGGTCATCAAAATTGTGGAGGGAACAGAATCTGCGGAGAGCATAAATGAAACTGTCCTGGTCTTAATCCCAAAGGTAAAGAATCCAACATTGCTAACACAATTCCGCCCTATAAGTTTGTGCAATGTTTTGTATAAAATAGCATCGAAGGTGATCTCAAACCGTTTGAAGTTAGTTTTACCTGACATCATCTCTGAGGAGCAGTCGGCTTTTGTTCCTGGAAGATTGATCACAGATAATATTATAGCTGCATATGAGTGTTTGCATTTCATGAAGAGAAATAAGGCAAAGAAACATCAGTCTTGTACGCTCAAGTTGGATATGATGAAAGCATATGACAGGGTTGAATGGGCCTATCTGAGGGCCATAATGCTAAAGCTGGGTTTCTCTGAAAGATGGGTAGATATTGTCATGGGCCTGGTTAGCACAGTCTCTTTTTCGGTTATGTTCAATGGCAAAAGGTTGGAGGGATTCAAGCCATCACGAGGAATCAGACAGGGGGACCCGATATCTCCATACTTGTTCTTGATAGCAGTAGAGGGCCTTTCGTGCCTCTTAAAATCAAAAGATGAGTCATCAAACATGCATGGTCTACAGGTAGCACCCACGGTGCCACCGGTAAACCATTTACTTTTTGCAGATGACAGCCTGCTGTTTTTTTAAGGCAAATGGTGTGGGGGCTACCGAGGTGAACCATGCTCTGGAAAGTTACTGTCAGGCTTCAGGACAGCGAATTAACTATGACAAGTCTTCAATTTTTTTCAGCAAAGGTGTTCCAGATAGCACACATTTGGAAATAAAAATTGTGCTTAATGTGCCAAATGAGACCCTTAATGAAAAATACCTTGGCATGCCGTCTGATATTGGCTCTTCAAGAAAGGGAGCTTTCAAGTACCTAAAAGATAGGTTATGGAGTAAGGTGCAGGGTTGGATAGAAAATTGCATGTCCACGGCAGGCAAGGAGGTCCTAGTTAAAGCAGTTGCGCAGTCTGTTCCCGTCTTCTCCATGGCTTGCTTTAAGCTTCCTAGGGGTTTGTGTGAACACCTAAACAGGATGATCCGGAAGTTTTGGTGGGGCTCTAAGGAAGGAAAACGCAAACCTCACTGGGTCTCCTGGGAGACTATGACAAAGCCAAAGGGAATGGGTGGTCTTGGTTTTAAGGATTTCGAACTGTTTAATTTGGCCATGCTGGCAAAGCAAGCTTGGCGTCTGCTTCAAGAGCCAAATTCTCTTAGTGCCCGCTTGCTTAAGAGCATTTACTATCCAACAAGTGACATCCTCCAAGCTTCGCTAGGGGGACACCCGAGCCAGATATGGAGATCTTTAATTGAGGGTCGCGATGTGCTGAAACAGGGCCTGATTCGCTAGATCGGTAATGGTGCAACGACCAATATATGGAGAGACAACTGGCTTCCGAGAAACGAGATGTTGCGACCTTATGGATGCATATCTAGTAACCCACCGCAATTTGTTTCAGAATTATTAGACCCATCTTCGGCTAGCTGGAACAAGCAAAGGGTGAATGAGGTCTTTATGCCAATGGACGCAGTGGTCATTCTGGGTATCCCTCTGTGCACACGCAATATAGATGATTTCTGGTGTTGGAATTTGAGAGCAAGGGTGTCTTTACAGTAAAGTCCGCGTACAGAATGTTGCCTGAAACAAAGCAATGCCGTGAGGCCTGGCTTGAGGGGGCTCCAGGAACTTCAACACTACAATCAGAGGAGGGGATGTGGAAGAAGCTTTGGAAAACTGACGTACCAGCAAAGGTTCGGATGTTCCTTTGGCGTCTGTCAAAACACTCATTACCCACAGAGGATGTGCGCGCCCATCGCCACATGTCGGTCTCTTCCAGATGCGGGCTATGCGGAATGCCGGATTCATGGAGACACTCTTTGATGCAATGCACAATGTCCAGATGCATATGGGTGTTGGTAGACGAAGATCTTGCACAGAATTTGCTGATGGTGACCGAACCGCGAGCGAAGCAATGGCTATTCTCGCTGATTGAGACACTAACTCGTGACCAGTTTGCACTAATCTCTATCACTTTATGGTCGATATGGTACGCGAGCGTAAGGCGATACATGAGGGAATCTTTCAGAGTCCCCAAGCAGTTCAGAACTTTATCACCAGGTACTGCGAGGAGCTGAAATTGCTTCGGCCCACTAGTGCACAGCCGGTAGCACGTAGTAGCATGACAGTTCCCCGCCGACCCAAGGCTCCGCCGGTGGGTTTTGCTAAAATACATGTTGATGGAGCAGTCAGGCCTGGAAGGGGCGGTTCAGCCGCTGCGGTGTGTCGTGACTCGAGTGGAAATTATCTCGGGAGCTCAGCTCTGGTTCTGGAAGGTGTAGATGACCCAACGTCTTTGGAAGCGGTGGCCTGTAGAGAAGCAATATGTCTTGCAGAGGATTTACTCATAAACAACTTCATAGTTGCCTCCGATTGCAAGCAAGTTGTTGCTGACATCAATTCAGGCAGCAGGGGAAAGTATGGAGCCATTGTGGCTGAAATCAATCTTAGGTCTACTTTTTTTCATTGTTCTTTTTCCTTTGAGAGTCGTGCTGTAAATTATGAAGCACACAGTCTAGCAAAATACTCCATTAGAAGGGGTCCAGGGCGCCATGTGTGGCTTGGCGATCCCCATGACCGGTCTTGTATCCCACTCTCTGTGGCTTTTGAGCAATAAAATTTGCTTTACCCCTAAAAAATGAGGGCATTTCCTGCTCTATAGTTTTTTTTAACTTATGGCACACTTTATTCAATCAAATCAAATCAAATAATCTTACATCACTACCAAGTTCTAGGATAATCTGCGGAGGATCGCCATTCCAAAAAATTATAGAATTAGAATCATACGAACTCATGCGTAAAAATAAATCATAGGAACTTCTAGCAGCTTGTGTGCCACCTTGTTCCCTTTCCTTGGACAATGAGAATGCAAGACTTAACCAATACTTTGAACTAAATGAAAACACTCGTTCAGAGTAGCAGAATATCAACTTACCCCTTGGATGCGTGGATAATCTCAAGACAATCAGATTCAAAGATCACATGTGAGCATCCCCACTGGTCCGCTAGCTCCGTACCACTCTTCGACGCCAAAAGCTTCTGCTGCAGCGGCATCAGCCGCATGCGTAAAAATAGTTGTTGACAGAGTAAGAGCCTCACCCCAGTGATTTTCAAGAACGGCCATTGTGGCTCCGCTTCCATCTTCCATGAAGCATGCATCCACATACACTTTATAAAGATTTTGTTCCTGCTCTATGGTTAGTAGGCTGGATACCCCTTAAAAAGTTGGTAGGCTGGATTACACATCAAAAAAAGTTAGTAGTGGCTAGATTTGAATTGTCTCTGAAATTTCTTTTAAAGAACAACTATCATTATTCCTCAAAAAAAGAAGATACTCCCTCCTTCCCATAGTGAAGTGTCAAAAAACTTCTTAAATTATAGGGCGGAGGGGGTATTATTCTAATTTTAATTTTTGAACTAAGCATAGTTTGGATGGTTAGATTTTTGTGGTGGAACCAGCCTACCGATGTTCAAATCCTATACTTGACGCAGGTGCTCGCATATTCCAGTATTTATTTTAGCCTCCCCAATGCTATTCTTTCAGTGGTATGACGTGTCGGTCTATAGTTGAACTGATAACTAACTTAGAGAGGTGAGAGGAGCCACAAAGGCTCCACCAACACCACGAAGACGATAACAACTAGTGATAGGCCTTGAGGCAGCCTCCAAACCTTCACAAACTCACAGGTTAAATCACAAACTTGATTCCTCATCGAGAACTCCTACCACCAAGGAGTCTGCAACCCCCAGGAGCAACAACAACAAAGAGGAAAGCTTAGAATTTTCTCAAATCACTAATTACTTTGGTCAATATAGATCAGATGAGTGGATGTATGCTTGGTCGAAACCTCTCTCAACACTCTCAGGAATTCATCAAGAAATGTTCAATTTGGTGTGGGGGAATGAAGAGAGCTTCTTCTCAAATTTGGTCAAGTGTATTCAAAAGTGGTTGTAAGTGCATCTAGTGCCACCCCTAGTTGGTTTTGGAGTATTGACGGCAAACTTGGTTGAGGGACTAATGTGTTTGTGAGAATTGCAGGATAACACAAGTAGTAGTCCCTTATTGATTCGGTTTACCTACCAGAGATGATCCCTACAAATGTGTGAAGACATTGAAGACAATGGTGGTTCGTGAAGACATTCACGGTGAAGATTATGCCATGAGAAGACATTCATGTGAAGACTATGGAGTGCGAAGACATAGTTGTTTCGTAGTTTCCTTTTCTTCTTTGTTGAGTCATAGGAACCACCGTACTATTAAGTGGGGTCCAAATGAACAAAGTCAGAGTGACTGATGTGATGCTCAACCAAAATCCTATGTCTTCGAATGAAGACAATAAGAGCAAATCTTATCCAGAGCTGGATGAGTCAGCTTTACTTGTAGCCCAAGTCAAGTTGTCGCGTGTGTTTGAAATCCGACCATTGGACACGTGTCGGTTCCTCAGTGACCTAGGGTCATTTCAGACAAATTAGGTCGGGTTGCCTCCTGGCTATAAATAGCCCACCCCCTACACCATAAATTGGTGGCTACTCAGAGTTAGTGCATGACTTTTGTCATTTGAGAGCAACCCACCTCCAAAGCATTTGAGAGAGAAATCCTTGTGAGGACAAAGCCCAAAACACCCAGAGCCAAAGAGTGTTAGGCGTCACTGAAGTCTTTCTGTCCACATGACCTGAAGACGTGTTACACTTGAGGACTGTGAATCCTCCAGCCGGTTAGGCTTCGCGTTCTGAGCATCCAAGAGCTATTGTGGATCGCCAATGAACAAAGTCTGTGAAGGTTTGGAAATCTACCTTGAATACTTACCAGAGTGATTGGGTGAGGACTGTGTGTCCTTAGCTCAAGGGGAATAAGGTGAAGACGTGGATTTCTGAGTTAAATCTCAGCCTCCCTAACCAGACGTACAGTTGTCACAGCAACTGGAACTGGTCTATCAAATCCTTGTCTTCACCAAGCAACTGGTTCTATCTTTCACTTCCCTTTACTTTACAGTTTGTCTTTGTGAAGTCATTGCCTGCTTGTCTGATTTGATTGACTTCACTGAGTGAATACTATTTACTGTTGGCTTCATACTGTCTTTCATCCCGATCCATACTACCTAGCTGCTGATAGTCTTCGTGCTTTCACTTCATTGATTACTTGACTATGGCTTGTCTAGTGTAGTCTACCTTCCGCTGCATATCAATAGGTTCATTTCTACTGTTTGTCTTCAAAGACCTCGTGTTTTGAAGACTTCCATAAAAATCGCCTATTCACCCCCACTATTGTCGATAACTAGCACTTTCAATTGGTATCAAAGTGATAACCCACAAGTACAGGGGATCGCAACAGTTTTCGAGGGTAGAGTATTCAACCCAAATATATAGATTCGGCACAAGGGGAGCCAAAGAATATTTGAAGGTATTAGCAGCTGAGTTGTCAATTCAACCATGCCTGGAGATTAATTATCTGCAGCAAAGTGATAAGTAGCAAAGTAGTTTGATAGTTTTGATAGTAGTGACAGCAACAATGGTAACCGAAGGAAATATGCCCTAGAGGCAATAATAAAGTTGTTATTTATATTTCCTCATATCATGATAAATGTTTACTATTCATGCTAGAATTGTATTAACCGGAAACTTGGTACATGTGTGAATACATAGACAAACAAAGTGTCACTAGTATGCCTCTACTTGACTAGCTCGTTCATCAAAGATGGTTAAGTTTCCTAGCCATGGACAAAGAGTTGTCATTTGATAAACGGGATCACACCATTAGAGAATGATGTGATTGACTTGACCCATCCATTAGCTTAGCATGATGATCGTTTAGTTTGTTGCTATTGCTTTCTCCATAACTTATACATGTTCCTATGACACTGAGATTATGAAACTCCCGAATACCGGAGGAACACTTAGTGTGTTGTCAAACATCACAACGTAACTGGGTGACTATAAAGATGCTCTACAGGTGTCTCTGATGGTGTTTGTTGAGTTGGCATAGATCGAGAATAGGATTTGTCACTCCGTGTATCAGAGAGGAATCTTTAGGCCCTCTCGGTAATGCACATCACTATAAGCCTTGCAAGCAATGTAACTAATGAGTTAGTTACGGGATGTAGCATTACGGGAACGAGTAAAGAGACTTGCCGGTAACGAGATTGAACTAGGTATTGAGATACCGACGATCGAATCTCGGGCAAGTAACATACCGATGATAAAGGGAACAACGTATGTTGTTATGCGGTTTGACCGATAAAGATCTTCGTAGAATATGTAGGAACCAACACTACTGCAGGATGCTGCTAACGCGACACTACGATTAGAGACCCTTCGAGAAACTGTGTGTGATGCCATAATCGCAAACGGTGCTATATGAAAACCTTCAAAAATGTGTAAAACATCTGCGATGACGGATGCATCAAACACGGTTCAGATTTTAGTTGCGTGTGTGATGAAGGGCATATGGTTCAGTTCAATGAACTGTTTGCGATGAGGAGGAACAAAAAAGGGGCAGCCAGATGGAGGCGTGTGCGATACACAACATACGGTTCACTTGGATGAACTGTTTGTGATTAGGCAACACAAAAGAAACGGTGAGCCAGATCAAAGGTGTGTGCGATATACGGCATGCGGTTCACTCGGATAAACTGTTTGCATTGAGACATGAGAACAGAAACGGTTCAACTTAACAAGATGTGTGTGATACGCGGTAAACATGTCCGTAATCAAAAATGTGTCTGAAGACCGATAAGAACACAGACGGTTGTTGCTAATAAGACATGTGTGTTGTGGGATGGGATTGCATACAGAACAACACACACACACAACATATATATAGCTAATAATGCACTTTTATATACATACATACACACACACACACACACACTTATAAGGACATGCTTGCATAACCAAATTAAACATCCACTTACATAGGTGGCTACTACAACCATGGCATTTGCACACACCAAAGTAAACTATTACATGCATAATTATATAGGTGGCTACTACACACATGACATTTTCACACACACCAATAAAGCAAACTATATATTACATGCATGATTAACTAGCATAAACGATCATCTGATCATCATCTACTTCTTGTGACGCTTGCTCTTCTTGTGGCTCGATCCGGACTCGTCGATTTGGGTAACGAGGCACTTCCTCATGTCAACGATCCGCCTATGCATCTCGTAGCATGTGTACACGCTCTTGGCCGTGAACCTAAGGTGAGGTTCATCCAGTTGCCGCATCCAGGCCTTGTGCCAGGATACGAGACTTGTTCTCTGGGCATCTTGCTTCATCTTTTCGTAGTAGGGGTCGATGATGGCCGAAGCGACTTCGACCAGGGAGTCCTGCTTCGTGCTGCCCCAGACCCTATAGTGGTCACGGATTTCGACAAGGTTCTTGCAGGCCAAGCCCGTAACACTGAGCACTTTTACATCGTCTTTGGTATCTACCGTGGCGAACTTGTAGTCGATGTTGTTGACAAACCTGTTGAAACGGTCGCGAGGCTCTGTGGCCATGCAGTAGTGGTAGATGAGGACATGATGGCGCACGCACAACTGGGCGACGGCAACCTTCTGATCTATGCCAGGATGACCGGCGGTATACTGGAGGTCGATGTCGACCACCTTGTACTTGTCTCCAGCAAGCAACTGTTCAATGCTGTTGATGTAGTCGTCCACCATGGCCAGATCGATGGTGTACACCACCGAGATATCCGTCTCCCTCGCGTGGGTCTCCACTCTATGCTCGTCGAACTCCATTGGAGCACCGCCGGACATCCCCTCTCTATGTGTCGCCGTGGGTGTGCTTGTTGTGTTGTGGGCGCGATCAAAAGGTTGAAGAGACTAAGGTTATAATGGCCGCGGGAATTAAAGGGGAAGTCGGACGGCGAGGAATATCGGCAGGCCCTGATGGCAGTTCTAATTTGCAGCGTGTAACTCCATCATGCCACACGTAACTACATCGTGTGGCAACGCGCGCGGCGCAACCGCATGCATATGGGCCCCCCGACGTGATCGTGCGCACGCCCAACCGCTGGCAGAGCGCGCGCGGAGGGACGCGAGCAGAACGCTCCACGATCGCCTCAAGGAAAAGTTGTCCACGAGCCGAGCGCGCCGATGGACACGAGCAGAGCGTGCCGACGGACATGGCCGAGCACGCCGCGCCGCCTAACGGCGAGCACCGCGCGCTGCGGCGCCTAACAGCGAGCAAAGCTTGCCGAGGGACGCGAGCATAGGACGTCACAGTGATACATGGCAAGTAAGATGAACTATCGAGCGATGTCGGAGACATCAAGCACGAATCAGATTAGAGTTACGTGTGCGATACGTGGCAGACAGTTGATCCATCAGAGCTGTTTGTGATGGAATAAGCCGTGTGTATTGCGGTCAAACTCTTGCTGGTGTATAGCTACAAACTATGTTCAAATACGACTCCAACGATATAATCTACGACGACATGCATTCGTATTTTGTTAGTTAATAAATCCTACTTATAAACCAGGACGGGGGTGTAGTAGGTAATTAAATCGCAAATGTTTTTTTATTAACTGTATGTGTACGTGTCCTCTCGTCCTCCTCTCGCACGTCTTGTCACCCCGCTGCCGTAGACGGCTTACAGCGCAAGCTTGCGCAGCACGCGGGGGCGTTCTTTTGGCCAAACGGTGGCGCCAATGAATCGTCGGTGAGCCTGTTCCCACGCAACCTCGCAGGTTTCCGTGCAAGCTTCCCGCCCGTCTCGGTGAAATCCCCCAAAATCACAATGCTTACCGGCCTGCTATAAAAACCCTCACGGTCGGCGAGTCCTGCGTCGCATTTTCCCCTCCCACTACAAAAAAATACACTTCCGTGATGATACGTGTTTGTCATAGTAGTTCACGTTTTCTGTCATGCATGTACATCCATGACAATTTTATGACAGAATCAAGATAGTCATACATGTGCTGTCATAGATGTGTTCCATGACATTACCAAAATTATCATCACGGAAGTGTCCACTTCCATGACGATAAATCGCGCGTCACAGAGGTGCTTTCGTCAAGGGTGACCAACACGTGGCATCCACCGTAACGAAACGCCGTTAAGCTATCGGGTCCGGTTTTGGATCCGATAACCCGTTAACAGCCCCGACCAATGGGGATTTTCCACGTGTAAAATCATCATTAGCTGGAGGGAACACGTGTCGGCTCACCGTTGGGACAGATGTCATCCACTCATTGGACCCAAAACGCCTATGATACGTCGACACGTGGCACAGCCCAACAAAGGCGCATTCCTGTGAAAAGGCCGGCCCGTTTGACTTGGTCAAAAGGTGGTGGCCCGGCCCATAGAAAGCCTGTTAACGGCATGTTCGCATATAGCCCATTTACAGCCCGCTAACCCAGGGCCCATTTACAGCCTATCCGAATTAGGCCCAGTAGCGTCATCTGGGTCGTCCAATATAATTCCAGCCCGTTTTAACTTCTGGCCCATGTATGGCCCATGACGTCTTTCGGCCCATATGAGGCCCTTAGTAACCCTCGGCCCATCAACGGCCCGTGGTAAAACTGGCCCGTAATGAACAACGTGTCGCTTTATACCCATTAATGGTCCGTTATTCGGTTGGGCCGTTTCCAGCCCATGTTATCTTTCAGCCTTCTCAGGGCCCATTTGTTCTTGGGCTCACTTCCAGCATTCGTTTACTTTTGGCCCGTTACTGTCATTTTCTGCTTGTGGGCCAAATTCAGCCCATGGTTACAGTCGGCCCGTTTGTGGCTCATTAATACATTGGGCCATTTTCATAGCGTCATCAAATACGTCCGATTAATGATGACCTGTTATGGTCGGCCCATGAACGAACGATTTCAACTCTAGCCCGTTTACGGCCCCTTATACGGCTCATACCAGGCCCTGCTACCTCTTGATCACTGGGTTGGTTTTCCCCGAAGAGGAAGGGATGATGCAGCAAAGTAGCGTAAGTATTTCCCTCAGTTTTTGAGAACCAAGGTATCAATCCAGTAGGAGGCTACGCGCCAGTCCCTCGTACCTGCACAAAACAAATAAATCCTCACAACCAACGCGACAAGGGGTTGTCAATCCCTACACGGCCACTTACAAGAGTGAGATCTGATAGATATGATAAGATAATATTTTTGGTATTTTTATGATAAAGATGCAAAGTAAAATAAAAGCAAAGGAAGTAAAAAATTATTGGGAGATTAATATGATGAAGATAGACCCGGGGGCCATAGGTTTCACTAGTGGCTTCTCTCGAGAGCATAAGTATTCTACGGTGGGTGAACAAATTACTGTTGAGCAATTGACAGAATTGAGCATAGTTATGAGAATATCTAGGTATGATCATGTATATAGGCATCACGTCCGAGACAAGTAGACCGACTCCTGCATGCATCTACTACTATTACTCCACTCATCGCCCGCCATCCAGCATGCATCTAGAGTATTAAGTTAATGAAAACAGAGTAACGCCTTAAGCAAGATGACATGATGTAGAGGGATAAACTCATGCAATATGATGAAAACCCCATCTTGTTATCCTCGATGGCAACAATACAATACGTGCCTTGCTGCCCCTACTGTCACTGGGAAAGGACATCGCAAGATTGAACCCAAAGCTAAGCACTTCTTCCATTGCAAGAAAGATCAATCTAGTAGGCCAAACCAAACTAATAATTCGAAGAGACTTGCAAAGATAACCAATCATACATAAAAGAATTCAGAGAAGATTCAAATATTGTTCCTATATAGACTTGATCATAAACCCACAATTCATCGGTCTCAACAAACACACCGCAAAAACAAGATTACATCGAATAGTTCTCCACAAGAGAGGGGGAGAACATTGTATTGAGATCCAAAAAGAGAGAAGAAGCCATCTAGCTACTAACTATGGACCCGTAGGTCTGAGGTGAACTACTCACACTTCATCGGAGGGGCTATGGTGTTGATGTAGAAGCCCTCCGTGATCGATGCCCCCTCCAGCGGAGCTCCGGAACAGGCCCCAAGATGGGATCTCGTGGATACAGAAAGTTACGGCGGTGGAATTAGGGTTTTGGCTCCGTATCTGATTGTTTGGGGGTATGTAGGTATATATAGGAGGAAGGAGTACGTCGGTGGAGCAACAGGGGGCCCACGAGGGTGGAGGGCGCGCCTAGGGAGGGTAGGCACGCCCCCTACCTCGTGGCCTCCTATTTTGTGTCTTGACGTAGGGTCCAAGTCTCCTGGGTCTTGTTCGTTGAGAAAATCACGTTCCTGAAGGTTTCATTCCTTTTGGACTCCGTTTGATATTCCTTTTCTTCGAAACCCTAAAACAGGCAAAAAACAGCAATTCTGGGCTGGGCCTCCGGTTAATAGGTTAGTCCCAAAAATAATATAAAAGTGGATAATAAAGCCCAATAATGTCCAAAATAGTAGATAATATAGCATGGAGCAATCAAAAATTATAGATACGTTGGAGACGTATCAAGCATCCCCAAGCTTAATTCCTGCTTGTCCTCGAGTAGGTAAATGATAAAAATAGAATTTTTGATGTGGAGTGCTACTTGGCATAATTTTAATGTAATTCTTCTTAATTGTGGTATGAATATTCAGATCCAAAAGATTCAAGACAAAAGTTTAATATTGACATAAAAATAATAATACTTCAAGCATACTAACTAAGCAATTATGTATTCTCAAAATAACATGGCCAAAGGAAGTTATCCCTACAAAATCATATAGTCTGGCTATGCTCCATCTTCACCACACAAAATATTTAAATCATGCACAACCCCGATGACAAGCCAAGCAATTGTTTCATACTTTTGGTGCTCTCAAACTTTTTCAATCTTCACGCAATACATGAGCGTGAGCCATGAATATAGCACTATAAGTGGAATAGAATGGTGGTTGTGGAGAAGAAAAAAAGGGAGAAGATAGTCTCACATCAACTAGGCATATCAACGGGCCATGGAGATGCCCATCAATAGATATCAATGTGAGTGAGTAGGGATTGCCATGCAACGGATGCACTAGAGCTATAAGTATATGAAAGCTCAACAAAAGAAACTAAGTGGGTGTGCATCCAACTTGCTTGCTCATGAAGACCTAGGGAAATTTGAGGAAGCCCATCATTGGAATATACAAGCCAAGTTGTATAATGAAAAATTCCCACTAGTATATGAAAGTGATAACATAGGAGACTCTCTATCATGAATATCATGGTGCTACTTTGAAGCACAAGTGTGGTAAAATGATAGTAAATTGTTCCTTCTCTCTTTTTCTCTCATTTTTTTATTTGGGCTTTTTTGGCCTCTTTTTTTCGTCCGGAGTCTCATCCCGACTTGTGGGGGAATCATAGTCTCCATCATCCTTTCCTCACTGGGACAATGCTCTAATAATGATGATCATCACACTTTTATTTTTCTTACAACTCAACAATTACAACTTGATACTTAGAACAAAATATGACTCTATATGAATGCCTCCGGCGGTGTACTGGGATATGCAATGAATCAAGAGTGACACGTATGAAAGAATTATGAATGGTGGTTTTGCCACCAATACGATGTCAACTACATAATCATGCTAAGCAATATGACAATGATGGAGTGTGTCATAATAAACAGAACGATGGAAAGTTGCATGGCAATATATCTCGGAATGGCTATGGAAATGCCATAATAGGTAGGTATGGTGGATGTTTTGAGGAAGGTATATGGTGGGTGTATGATACCGGCGAAAGGTGCGCGGTATTAGAGAGGCTAGCAAAGGTGGAAGGGTGAGAAAAGTGTGTATAATCCATGGACTCAACATTAGTCATAAAGAACTCATATACTTATTGGAAAAATCTACAAGTTATCAAAGAAAAGTATTACGCACATGCTCCTAGGGGGATAGATTGGTAGGAAAAGACCATCGCTCGTCCCCAACCGCCACTCATAAGGAAGACAATCAAAAAATAAATCATGCTCTGACTTCATCACATAACGGTTCACCATACGTGCATGCTACGGGAATCATAAACTTTAACACAAGTATTTCTAAAATTCACAACTACTCAACTAGCATAACTCTAATATCACCATCTTCATATCTCAAAACAATTATCAAGCATCAAACTTCTCATAGCATTCAACACACTCATAAGGAAGTTCTTTTACTACTCTTGAATTCCAAGCATATTAGGATTATTTAAGCAAATTACCATGTTATTTAAGACTCTCAAAATAATCTAAGTGAAGCATGAGAGACCAATAGCTTATATAAAACAAATCCACCACCATGCTCTAAAAGATATAAGTGAAGTACTAGAGCAAAACTATATAACTCAAATGATATAAGCGAAGCACATAGAGTATTCTAACAAATTCCAAATCATGAATAACTCTCTCAAAAGGTGTGTACAGCAAGGATGATTGTGGTAAACTAAAAAGTAAAGACTCAAACCATACAAGACGAACCAAGCAAAACACATATCATGTGGCGAATAAAAATATAGCTCCAAGTAAAGTTACCGATAGAAGTAGACGAAAGAGGGGATGCCTTCCGGGGCATCCCCAAGCTTTGGCTTTTAGGTGTCCTTAGATTATCTTGGGTGTGCCATGGGAATCCCCAAGCTTAGGCTCTTGCCACTCCTTGTTCCATAATCCATCAAATCTTTACCCAAAACTTGAAAACTTCACAACACAAAACTCAAAGTAGAAAATCTCGTGAGCTCCGTTAGCTAAAGAAAACAAAAGACCACTTCAAGGTACTGTAATGAACTCATTCTTTATTTATATTGGTGTTAAACCTACTGTATTCCAACTTCTCCATGGTTTATAAACTATTTTACTAGCCATAGATTCATCAAAATAAGCAAACAACACATGAAAAACAGAATCTATCAAAAACAGAACAGTCTGTAATAATCTGTAGCTAGCGCAAGATATGGAACCCCAAAAATTCTAAAATAAATTTCTAGAAGTGAGGAATTTATCTATTAATCATCTGCAAAAATAATTAACTAAATATCACTTTCCAAATAAAAAAAGGCAGCATTTCTCGTGAGCGCTAAAGTTTCTGTTTTTTACAGCAAGATTAACAAGACTTTCCCCAAGTCTTCCTAACGGTTCTACTTGGCACAAACACTAACTAAACACAAAAAACACAACCTAAACAGAGGCTAGATAAATTATTTATTACTAAACAGGATCAAAAAGCAAGAAATAAAAATAATGGGTTGCCTCCCAACAAGCGCTATCGTTTAACGCCCCAAGCTAGGCATGACAAGCAAGGATAGATCTAGGTATTGCCATCTTTGGTAGACAATTCTTCAATGAGGCATCTACCATCCTTATGAATTTATTTCTTTTTATTGATTATAAAACTTTTAGGCACAAGATCGAAAAATTCATTTGCAACAAATAGTTCCTTAATGATAGCAAATAGATTGGGATGAATACTTATAAATTTGAGATTCGCAGTTTCCTTACTAGAGGATTCACCCTTATTTTTAGGAACATACATAAGCTTGGCAATTTTAGTGGGAGGACTTGGAGTATTCTTTATGGAAGAAAAAGTGGTTCCCAAGTTGGTAATAATATCCTCAATTTTATCGATCCTAGTGGAATCGTGATTTAATTTCTCATTAACTATGGGTTCCTTCTCTTTAGTATTTTTCAAAGTGACTCCTACTTTAGATCCATATTGAGAGATTCAGTTGTGGATCTTTTTATCCAAATTTTCAATTAACTCTACGGTAGCAACCTTATTTTCAATAATTTCGACCCTTTGCATTACATGCTCCAAAGTTAATACAGTTCCGTTAACTAAAAGAGGGGGTGAGCCAAACAAATCTATCATAGCATTATAAGAATCAAAAGTATGGCTACCCAAGAAGTTCCCTCCAGTAATAGTATCAAGGACATATCTGTGCCAAGGAGTAATGCCTACATAAAAACTGCAAAGAAGAACAGAAGTAGATTGCTTCCTGGTAGATCTATTTTGAGCATTGCAAATTCTATACCAAGCGTCTTTTAGATTTCCCCCCTCCCTTTGCTTAAAATTTATAATTTCATTCTCGGGAGACAACGGAGAAGATAAGGGACTAGTCATAACGACAAGCAAACGAACTAACACACAAGCAAACAAAAAGCAAGCGGGCAAAAAGAGGCAAATAGAGAAAGAGAGGGAGGATAGAGAGAGAGGGCGAATAAAACGGCAAGGGTGAAGTGGGGGAGAGGAAAATGAGAGGCAAATGGCAAATAATGTAATGCGGGAGATAAGGGTATGTGATGGGTATGTGATGGGTACTTGGTATATTGACTTTTGCGTAGACCTCCCCGGCAATGGTGCCAGAAATCCTTCTTGCTACCTCTTGAGCACTGCGTTGGTTTTCCCCGAAGAGGAAGGGATGATGCAACAAAGTAGCGTAAGTATTTCCCTCAGTTTTTGAGAACCAAGGTATCAATCTAGTAGGAGGCTACACGCCAGTCTCTCGTACCTGCACAAAACAAATAAATCCTCGCAACCAATGCGATAAGGGGGTTTCAATCCCTACACGGCCACTTACGAGAGTGAGATCTGATAGATATGATAAGATAATATTTTTGGTATTTTTATGATAAAGATGCAAAGTAAAATAAAAGCAAAGAAAAAAAATCAAAGGAAGTAAATAAGTATTGGGAGATTAATATGATGAAGATAGACCCGGGGGCCATAGGTTTCACTAATGGCTTCTCACGAGAGCATAAGTATTTTACGGTGGGTGAACAAATTACTGTTGAGCAATTGACAGAATTGAGCATAGTTATGAGAATATCTAGGTATGATCATGTATATAGGCATCACATCCGAGACAAGTAGACCGACTCCTGCCTGCATCTACTACTATTACTCCACTCATCGACCGCCATCCAGCATGCATCTAGAGTATTAAGTTAATGAAAACAGAATAACGCCTTAAGCAAGATGACATGATGTAGAGGGATAAACTCATGCAATATGATGAAAACCCCATCTTGTTATCCTCGATGGCAACAATACAATACGTGCCTTGCTGCCCCTACTGTCACTGGGAAAGGACACCGCAAGATTGAACCCAAAGCTAAGCACTTCTTCCATTGCAAGAAAGATCAATCTAGTAGGCCAAACCAAACTGATAATTCGAAGAGACTTGCAAAGACAACCAATCATACATAAAAGAATCCAGAGAAGATTCAAATATTGTTCATAGATAGACTTGATCATAAACCCACAATTCATCGGTCTCAACAAACACACCGTAAAAAGAAGATTACATCGAATAGTTCTCCACAAGAGAGGGGGAGAACACCGCAAAAATAATATAAAAGTGGATAATAAAGCCCAATAATATCCAAAACAGTAGATAATATAGCATGGAGCAATAAAAAAATATAGATACGTTGGAGGCGTATCAGGCCCATAGATGAGACGACCCGTACAAGGCCCATGGATCCTACAGGACGTAGAAGGCCCATTGACCCGACGACCCATAGAAGGCCCACGAATCCGACAGCCCATAGAAGGCCATGGATCATCTGTCACGTAGATGGCCCATGGATTGTACGATCTATGGACGGCCATGGTCACTACAACGTTTGGGCGAGTTGGCCCCCGTTTGAATGACATAGCATATTCAAAGAATTATCCTACTCTATACTATCACCTCTAAAAAACATACACTATACAATAAAGAGACTAAGGCATAGAAACGTAGAATAATCCTACACTATACAATAAAGAAATTATAGCCGATTATACCCACTGGGCATTATGGATTCGGCACCAGTGATAATAAAGCATAGACAAATAGCAAATTACATACACTGGGCAAATACAGCTCATACATCATGGACGCGCATCAACATAACTTACCATTTGAACTACAATCTCTTCAGAAAATAGGATTGGCCGGATTTAGATAGCACAAATTTCAGTCTGCAAAATCTCCAATTCCTTCATTGTTACCTCAGTGTATTGTTTCATTTTTTGACTCCTGCATCTAATACCTGCATGTCCAGTCTCAACTTATTGATTGTACATTCAGAATCATGTACACGTTGTCTTGCCACCTCTAGTTGTTGCTCGAGAACATCAGCACATTCCAATTCCAATCCATAATCATTCGGTAACGACCATGCCGCACTGCTCGCAGATCTTTGTGTTAATGTCACTTCATCCTGAAATGTTTCTGTAAGTACACATGACTAGGGCAAAAATATAGTTACAGCAGTGAAGCGAGCAAGACAGTCTATTTTGTACATGGCAAAACAGGACTAACAATAATGTTATACGTCATGAAGCATAAGTAGGTGATATTTTAAAAATTATAAAAAAGGTAGTCTGTGCAGCCTGCATACAGAAACCTCTCTTAGCTCACCAGAGAAGCATGATGTTGGGGCCCAATCCAAAACACAAACAAGTTACAAATTTAGACAGCACGTTGCGTAGAAGTAAGCAAGCAGTTGGCCATTCTGTACCTCAATTAAAGTCTTACGCTCAATTAAAGTCTTAGGGAGCATAATGAACAGCAGATGATTTCATTCAAACATACTACATCAAGCAAAACTATGCAATCATTAGCCTAGTATGAACTAGATTGTGAGCCTCATTCAATAATAGTTGGTTAATAAACTTCAAAGCTTCAGGCACACTTTGGCAAAGTAATTAAATGGTAAGGCCTTTAATTATGTCAACTAATAGTTATGCAAGTACCCAACATCGGTCATCATTCTTCGGGCATCTCATTAACTGAGGACAAATAAAGCAATTGAAAAGAGCAAATTAACTATGCCTGAAACAAACAAGGAATTGAACTGTTGAGTTGGATACATTGACTTACCTTAACAGGTTAAAGAGGCTTAGCGCAGCTCCTACTTCTCTGGCAAGGCTCCTTCCAAACATCTTGTACTTGGAAATCCTCAATCTTATCTTCATTGCACCCCCTCTACAAGGTGACACAAACTAGTTACTCGTCTCCTTGGAAGACAAATATGCATACTTTCCAGTTTGTGAACACAAAAGGATGAGATTATAACAAAACAACACCACATAATGAAACATGTCGCATCTCTTGCACTTGCACACAATGAAATGAGCATTTACTATGTATGCACTATGTAAAAACTAGGCATACCTTCGAACTGGATCTCCAGGTACTCTTGGAGAGCCTACTTTAGTGTACAACCAAACCTTTATGTCACCTATGAGTTAGAAAAGGCCCCACTACAGCAGCCCTTAGTGTTTAAATCGTTGACAAGCTCTGTTAGAGTGTTAGGTCAAGAACAACATGTAATCAAAGCAAACAGTCCTATTATGGCTGGCTGATGCAGACAAGCAATTGAATAGATGTGTGAGCAAATCTTACATATCAAGAAAAGAAGCAAAGAAGGAGGCTTAAAGACCATCACTTGACTGACCAGATTTAAGGGGCATTTAAACATCATGTGCAACGTATGAACTAACATAAACATTGCATATTCCAGATTCTACAATGGAATGCACATGTATAAGGTTATGCCATGTATGATGATGCCTAAATGTACACTATAGCAGGCAGGAGTGATTCATCATTCCACGCATAATTGAATTGCAGGTTAAGGGCCAGTTCTATTCCGCCTTTTCAGGGCTTATTGTCAAAATAAGCCATAAAAGATGTAAAGAAGTCATTTTTGAGTTATGGACTTGGGCTTAACTAATTTCGCTTTGGAGGGGGGTGTTTTGGGTAGAAACTCACTAAAAATTGAAGGGAAGGGGAATAGTGAAATGACTCTGTTGTCTGCCCATATTACACTCAAAATGCAACTGGTGACGCCCGCGTCACACCTCACCCTCAAGTAAAAACAAACACGCAAGCATTCATTGCCCTGCCCGCTTGCATCTCCTCTCCCCTTTCCCTCTACCTCGATACCCTGCCTGCAGCACTAGGGTTCCTCCAGCAAGCCGTCGCCACTGGTCATATCTGGCCTGGTCCTCGACGATGCTCTGTCCAGCTAGGCTACATGGCCGGCGGGTAGGGGCAAATCTCCCTGGCTGCTCCTCCCTTTGGTGCCGACCCTCATTCTCATGGTCTCTAGCAGCTGCTCCACTGTGGTTCGTCCAACGCACTACTCCGGCAGGCGCTGCACAACTATGGCTGATGCCCCACTGCGGCAGAAAGCACCTTATTCCCCCTCCCCACCCTAGGTCGTGGCCTTGAGGTGCTGTTGAAGGATGAGCTCATCCAACAAGGTGAGGATCTCCTCTGATTTTTTTTTCAAATTTTCATTCTGATCCACTATATGATGAATTGCTATGAGCTGCTTCTGCTGCTGCTATATGATGCATTGCTATGCGTTGCTCTTGCTGCTGCTATATGATGAATTGCTATGAGCTGCTGCTGCTATATGATGAATTGCTATGAGCTACTACTGCTGCTATATGATGAGTTGCTATAACTTGCTCCTGCTGCTGCTGTATGATGAATTGCTATGAGCTGCTCTTGCTGATGCTATATGATGAATTGCTATGAGCTGCTTCTGTTGCTGCTATATGATGAATTGCTATGAGCTGCTCCTGCTGCTGCTATATGATGAATTGCTATGAGCTGCTCCTGCTGCTGCTATATGATGAATTGCTATGAGCTGCTCCTGCTGCTGCTATATGATGAATTGCTATGAGCTGCTGCTGGTATATGATGAATTGCACACTGTTGCTACTGCTACTGCTGTATGATGAGCTGCTATGAGCTGCTGCTGCTGCTGCTATATGATGCTTTCAGGTGGTGCTGCTATATGATAATAACCAGTCACTTGGACCATCGGATTTCAATAAATAGTTGTTCTTCATTTAAATGTGGGTCATGCATTTTTCGTTTAAATTAGGCAATGAGATCTTTATGGAAAACATCGACCAAAGTAGATTGTGCCAAGTAGATAGTATCTTTGTATTTGCATTTTGAGCAAATAGTGAAGGTCTGTTTTCCTACCATATTAATTACTACACTGGGTTCAATTTGTGATGTTTGCAAGTCAAATTAATTTTCATATGGGCAGTGATGTCTACTACACAACCTTCTTCTTGTAGACGTTGTTGGGCCTCCAAGTGCAGAGGTTTGTAGGACAGTAGCAAATTTCCCTCAAGTGGATGACCTAAGGTTTATCAATCCGTAGGAGGCGTATGATGAAGATGTCCTCTCTCAAGCAACCCTGCAACCAAATAACAAAGAGTCTCTTGTGTCCCCAACACACCCAATACAATGGTAAATTGTATAGGTGCACTAGTTCAGCGAAGAGATGGTGATACAAGTGAAATATGGATAGTAGATAATAGTATTTGTAATCTGAAATTATAAAAACAACAAGGTAACTAATGATAAAAATGAGCGTAAACGGTATTGCAATGATAGGAAACAAGGCCTAGGGTTCATACTTTCGCTAGTGTAAGTTCCCTCAACAATGATAACATAATTGGATCACATAACTATCCCTCAACATGCAACAAAGAGTCACTCCAAAGTCACTAATAGCGGAGAACGAATGAAGAGATTATGGTAGGGTACGAAACCACCTCAAAGTTATTCTTTCCAACCAATCCGCTGGGCTATTCCTATAAGTGTCACAAACAGCCCTAGAGTTCGTACTAGAATAACACCTTAAGACACGAGTCAACCAAAACCCTAATGTCACCTAGATACTCCAATGTCACCTTAAGTATCCGTGGGTACGATTATACGATATGCATCACACAATCTCAGATTCATCTATTCAACCAACACATAGAACCTCAGAGAGTGCCCCAAAGTTCTACCGGAGAATCACGATGAAAACGTGTGCCAACCCCTATGCATAGGTTCATGGGTGGAACCCGCAAGTTGATCACCAAAACATACATCAAGTGAATCACGTGGTATCCCATTGTCACCACAGATACGCATGGCAAGACATACATCAAGTGTTCTCAAATCTTTAAAGACTCAATCCAATAAGATAACTCCAAAGGGGAAACTCAATTCATTACAAGAGAGTAGAGGGGGAGGAGAAACATAAGATCCAACTGTAATAGCAAAGCTCGCGATACATCAAGATCGTGCCAAATCAAGAACATGAGAGAGAGAGAGAGATCAAACACATAGCTACTAGTACATACCCTCAGCCCCGAGGGAGAACTACTCCCTCCTCGTCATGGAGAGCACCGGCATGATGAAGATGGCCACCGAAGAAGGATTGCCCCCTCCGGCAGGGTGCCAGAATGGGTCTAGATTAGTTTTTGGTGGCTACGGAGGCTTCTGGCAGCGGAACTCCCGATCTATTGTCTGTTCTGGAAGTTTTAGGATACGTAGGTATATATGGGTGTAGGAAGTATGTCGGTGGAGCTTTGGGGGGCCCATGAGGCAGGGGGGCGCCCTAGGGGGGGGGGGGCGCCCCCACCCTCGTGAGCACCTCCCTTGGCTCCTGACGTGGGGTCCAAGTCCACCCGGTAGCTTTCCTTCCAAAAATAACTTCTCCAGTTGATTTCGTTCCGTTTTGACTCCGTTTGATATTCCTTTTCTTCGAAACACTGAAATAGGCAAAAAACAGCAATTCCGGGCTGGCCCTCAGGTTAATAGGTTAGTCCCAAAAATAATATAAAAGTGGATAATAAAGCCCAATATTTCCCAAAACAGTAGATAACATAGCATGGAGCAATCAAAAATTATAGATACGTTCGAGACGTATGAAGCATCCCCAAGCTTAATTCCTGCTCGTCCTCGAGTAGGTAAATGATAAAAACAGAATTTTTGATGCGGAGTGCTACTTGGCATAATTTCAATGTAATTCTTATTAATTGTGGTATGAATATTCAGATCCGAAAGATTCAAGACAAAAGTTCATATTGACATAAAAAGATAATACTTCAAGCATACTAACTAAGCAATTATGTCTTCTCAAAATAACATGGCCAAAGAAAGTTCATCCCTACAAAATCATATAGTTTAGTCATGTTTCATTTTCATCACACAAGAATGCTCTCATCATGCACAACCCCGATGACAAGCCAAGCAATTGTTTCATACTTTAGTAATCTCAAACTCATAAACTTTCACGCAATACATTAGCGCGAGCCATGGATATAGCACCATGGGTGGAATATAATATAATGAGGGGGGTTATGTGGAGAAGACAAAAAGGAGAAAATCTCACATCAATGAGGCTAATCAATGGGCTATGAAGATGCCCACCGATTGATGTTAATGCAAGGAGTAGGGATTGCCATGCAACGGATGCACTAGAGCTATAAATGTATGAAAGCTCAACAAAAGAAACTAAGTGGGTGTGCATACAACTTTCTTGCTCACGAAGACCTATGGCACTTGAGGAGGCCCATTGTTGGAATATACAAGCCAAGTTATATAATGAAAAATTCCCACTAGTATATGTAAGTGACAAAACAAGAGACTCTCTACTATGAAGATCATGGTGCTACTTTGAAGCACAAGTGTGGTAAAAGGATAGTAACATTGTCCCTTCTCTCTTTTTCTCTCGTTTTTTGGGCCTTCTCTTTTTATGGCCTTTCTCTTTTTTGGGCCTTCTCTTTTTTATGGCCTTTCTTTTTATTTATTTATTCCTCACTTGGTACAATGCTCTAGAAAATGATGATCATCACACTTCTATTTATTTACAACTCAATGATTACAACTCGATACTAGAACAAAGATGACTCTATATGAATGCCTCCGGCGGTGTACCGGGATTGCGATGAATCAAGTGTGACATGTATGAAAAATTATGGATGCTGGCTTTGCCACAAATACAATGTCAACTACATGATCATTCAAAGCAATATGGCAATGATGATGCGTGTCATAATAAACGGAATGGTGGAAAGTTGCATGGCAATATATCTCGGAATAGCTATGGAAATGCCATAATAGGTAGGTATGGTGGCTGTTTTGAGGAAGATATAAGGAGGTTTATGTGTGAAAGAGCGTATCATATCACGGGGTTTGGATGCACCGGCGAAGTTTGCGCCAACTCTCAATGTGAGAAAGGGCAATGCACGGTACCGAAGAGGCTAGCAAGGATGGAAGGGTGAGAGTGCGTATAATCCATGTACTCAACATTAGTCATAAAGAACTCACATACTTATTGCAAAAATCTACAAGTCATCAAAAACCTCGGCACTACGCGCATGCTCCTAGGGGGATAGATTGGTAGGAAAAGACCATCGCTCGTCCCCGGCCGCCACTCATAAGTAAGGCAATCAAATAACACCTCATGTTTCAAATTTGTTACATAACGTTTACCATACGTGCATGCTACGGGACTTGCAAACTTCAACACAAGCATTTCTCAATTTCACAACTACTCAACTAGCACGACTTTGATATTATTACCTCCATATCTCAAAACAATCATCAAGCATCAAACGTCTCTTAGTATTCAAAACACTCATAAGAAAATTTTACTAATCTTCAATACCTTGCATATTAGGATTTTAAGCAAATTACCATGCTTTTTAAGACTCTCAAAATAATCTAAGTGAAGCATGAGAGTTCATCTATTTCTTCAAAATAAAACTACCACCATGCTCTAAAAAGATATAAGTGAAGCACTAGAGCAAAAACACACTACTCCGAAAGATGTAAGTGAAGATCAATGAGTAGTCTAATAATTATGCAACTATATGAAGACTCTCTAACATTTAATAATTTCAGATCTTGGTATTTTATTCAAGCAGCAAGCAAAACTAAATAATATGACATTCTAAGAATGGCAAACATCATGTGAAGAAGCAAAAACTTAGGATCAACCGAAACTAACCGATAGTTGTTGAAGAAGAAAGGTGGGATGCCAACCGGGGCATCCCCAAGCTTAGATGCTTGAGACTTCTTGAAATATTATCTGGGGTTGCCTTGGGCATCCCCAAGCTTGAGCTTTTGTGTCTCATTAATTCCTCTCATATCACGGTCTCCCTAAATCTCAAAAGCTTCATCCACACAAAACTCAACAAGGACTCGTGAGATAAGTTAGTATAAACCATTGCAAAAACCTTATCATACTCTACTGTAGCAAATCACTAAAATTATTATTTAACATTGAATACTAAATTCCTCTGCATATTTAGTAGTACTATCCTCAAATAGAATCATTAAATAAGCAAACATATGCAAACAATGCAAACATAACAGCAATCTGCCTAAGCAGGATAATCTGTAAAGAATGCTGCAACATCCATACTTACCTAGCTCCAAAAATTATGAAAGAAAATTCCCATTGTATTAAATTTATCAGAGCTTAATATTCATAAGGTTTCAACATTTTATCACATTCTGAATTTTCTAGAGAATTATTGCAACATCGGTAAACTTTCTGTTTTCAAACAACAACATGTGGACTTGTAACATAGGCATAGTAAAGGCTATCAATGCCACTTTTATTGAAATAAAAGATGCAAAACATTGTTATAAATAAAAGCATGCAAATCCTAACAAAATAAATTGACGCTCCAAGCAAAACACATATCATGTGGCGAATAAAAATATAGCTCCAAGTAAAGTTACCGATGAACGAAGACGAAAGAGGGGATGCCTTCCGGGGCATCCCCAAGATTAGGCTCTTGGTTGTACTTGAATATTACCTTGGGGTGCCTTGGTCATCCACAATCTTAGGCTCCTGCCACTCCTTATTCCATAGTCCATCGAATCTTTACCCAAAACTTGAAAACTTCACAACACAAAACTTAACAGAAAACGCGTAAGCTCCGTTAGTATAAGAAAATAAATCACCACTTCAAGGTACTGTAATGAACTCATTATTTATTTATATTGGTGTTAAACCTACTGTATTCCAACTTATATATAGTTTATAAACTATTTTACTAGCCATAGATTCATCAAAATAAGCAAACAACACACGAAAAACAGAATCTGTCAAAAACAGAACAGTCTGTAGTAATATGTAGCTAGCGCAAGATCTGGAACCCCAAAAATTCTAAAATAAATCTCTGGACGTGAGGAATTTATCTATTAATCATCTGCAATAAGAATTAACTAAATATAACTCTCCAACAAAAAATGGCAGCAATTCTCGTGAACTCTAAAGTTTCTGCTTTTTACAGCATGATCAACAAGACTTTCCCCAAGTCCTCCCAAAGGTTCTACTTGGCACAAACACTAATTAAAGACATAAACCACATCTAAACAGAGGCTAGATTATTTATTTATTACTAAACAGTAGCAAAAAGCAAGGAACAAAAATAAAGTTGGGTTGCCTCCCAACAAGCGCTATCGTTTAACGCCCTAGCTAGGCATGATGATTTCAATGATGCTCACATAAAAGATAAGAATTGAAATATAAAGAGAGCATCATGAAGAATATGACTAGCACATTTAAGTCTAACCCACTTCCTATACATAGGGATTTTGTGAGCAAACAACTTATGGGAACAAGAATCAACTTGCATAGGAAGGTAAAACAAGCATAACTTCAAAATTTTAAGCACATAGAGAGGAAACTTGATATTATTGCAATTCCTACAAGCATATATTCCTCCCTCATAATATTTTCAGTAGCATCATGAATGAATTCAACAATATAACTATCACATAAAGCATTCTTTTCATGATATATAAGTATAGAAATTTTATTACTCTCCACACAAGCAAAATTCTTCTCATTAATAGTAGTGGGAGCAAACTCAACAGAGTAACTATCATGGGATTGAAAATTGAAATCAAGATGACAAGTTTCATTGTTATTATTATTCTTTAAAGCATACGTGTCATCACAATAATCATCATAGATAGGAGGCATGCTTTCATCATAATAAATTTGCTCATCAAAACTTGGGGGACAAAAATATCATCTTCATCAAACATAGCTTCCCCAAGCTTGTGGCTTTGCATATTATTAGCATCATGGATATTCAAGGAATTCATACTAACAACGTTGCAATCATGCTCATCATTCAAATATTTAGTGCCAAACATTTTATAGATTTCTTCTTCTAGCACTTGAGCACAATTATCCTTTCCATCATACTCACGAAAGATATTAAAAAAGTGAAGCGTATGAGACAAACTCAATTCCATTTTTTATAGTTTTCTTTTATAAACTAAACTAGTGATAAAACAAGAAACTAAAAGACTCGATTGCAAGATCTAAAGATATACCTTCAAGCACTCACCTCCCCGGCAACGGCGCCAGAAAAGAGCTTGATGTCTACTACACAACCTTCTTCTTGTAGACGTTGTTGGGCCTCCAAGTGCAGAGGTTTGTAGGACAGTAGCAAATTTCCCTCAAGTGGATGACCTAAGGTTTATCAATCCGTAGGAGGAGTAGGATGAATATGGTCTCTCTCAAGCAACCCTGCAACCAAATAACAAAGAGTCTCTTGTGTCCCCAACACACCCAATACAATGGTAAATTGTATAGGTGCACTAGTTCGGCGAAGAGATGGTGATACAAGTGCAATATGGATAGTAGATAATAGTATTTGTAATCTGAAATTATAAAAACAGCAAGGTAACTAATGATAAAAGTGAGCGTAAACGGTATTGCAATGATAGGAAACAAGGCCTAGGGTTCATACTTTCGCTAGTGTAAGTTCCCTCAACAATGATAACATAATTGGATTACATAACTATCCCTCAACATGCAACAAAGAGTCACTCCAAAGTCACTAATAGCAAAGAACGAACGAAGAGATTATGGTAGAGTATGAAACCACCTCAAAGTTATTCTTTCCAATCAATCCGTTTGGCTATTCCTATAAGTGTCACAAACAGCCCTAGAGTTCGTACTAGAATAACACCTTAAGACACAAGTCAACCAAAACCCTAATGTCACCTAGATACTCCAATGTCACCTCAAGTATCCGTGGGTATGATTATACGATATGCATCACACAATCTCAGATTCATCTATTCAACCAACACATAGAACCTCAAAGAGTGCCCCAAAGTTCTACTGGAGAATCACGACGAAAACGTGTGCCAACCTCTATGCATAGGTTCATGGGTAGAACCCACAAGTTGATCACCAAAACATACATCAAGTGAATCACGTGGTATCCCATTGTCACCACAGATACGCATGGCAAGACATACATCAAGTGTTCTCAAATCTTTAAAGACTCAATCCGATAAGATAACTCCAAAGGGGAAACTCAATTCATTACAAGAGAGTAGAGGTGGAGGAGAAACATAAGATTCAACTATAATAGCAAAGCTCGCGATACATCAAGATCGTGCCAAATCAAGAACACGAGAGAGAGAGAGAGATCAAACACATAGCTACTGGTACATACCCTCAGCCCTGAGGGAGAACTACTCCCTCCTCGTCATGGAGAGCACTGGGATGATGAAGGTGGCCACCGGAGAAGGATTTCCCCCTCCGGCAGGGTGCCAGAACGGGTCTAGATTGGTTTTTGGTGGCTACGGAGGCTTCTGGCGGCGGAACTCCCGATCTATTGTATGTTCAGGAAGTTTTAGGATACGCAGGTATATATGGGTGCATGAAGTACGTCGGTGGAGCTTCGGGGGCCCCACGAGGCAGGGGGCGCGCCCTAGGGGGCGCCCCCACCCTCGTGTGCACCTCCCTTGGCTCCTGACGTGGGGTCCAAGTCCATCCGGTAGCTTTCCTTCCAAAAATAACTTCTCCAGTTGATTTCGTTCCGTTTCGACTCCGTTTGATATTCCTTTTCTTCGAAACACTAAAATAGGCAAAAACAACAATTCTGGGCTGGGCCTCCGGTTAATAGGTTACTCCCAAAAATAATATAAAAGTGGATAATAAAGCCCAATATTGCCCAAAACAGTAGATAACATAGCATGGAGCAATAAAAAATGATAGATACGTTGGAGACATATCAGGCAGCAAAATGAAAAAATATAATGCAATCTAGACTTTTCACTAATCATACCAAAGATAAGCTGAAAACGCAATGAAAAGAACTAGTTGACTTATTACATGGAGCTTATATTCACAGGTGCTTATTTTTTTAGGATAACTCGTAATAACTATCCCTAAGAAACTTGGCCAATAGAACTGACATACAAATAACATGTCATGATGATTGCAATGGATGAGTGACGTACCATAGCACACTGTATAGGCTCATCTCTGGCTCTCCTTTTTTTTGCAATGTTCCATGAAATTGCCACATACATCTTGTACTTTTTCATTGTGTAACCCTATCTGCAAGTTGACACGGCTAATTTCAGACATCTCTACATGATAATACATTGCATATCCTTTGCGCATATTTAAACCACCAATTAATGATTGTGTGTGTAGCATAAACTAGCCATGACTCTGTGTGCTGGACTAGCAGGCACTCTAAGGGAGCCTAATGTAGTGTACTGGAATTCCTACATGCCACCTATGATTTTGTGTAATGTACTGCCTATGTTCCTAAATATATGTCTATGTAGAGATTCCAGTATGGACCACATACAGATGTATATAGATGCATTTTCGAGTGTAGATTCACTCATTTTGCTCCGTATGTAGCCTATAGTGGAATCTCGAGAAAGACTTATATTTAGGAACGGAGGTACGAGGTAGTATCATGTATGCCATCTACATATCTAATTTAGCAGCCAGTAGTAGAAATCATTGTCTGCACAAAGGGATTACTGGTCAAAAATCCTAGCGAAGCACGCTGGCAGGCACAGAACAATACAAGAGAGAGAGAGAGACATGCTTACAAGATCATAGCAATGCCTCGGTCCAGGATCTTGGTTGGCCAAGCTGATACATCCAGAAGAAACATTGTCCTTGTAGTTTTTGCCAGCTGCATAATGCTACCTCTTGAGCACTGCGTTGGATTTCCCCGAAGAGGAAGGGATGATGCAGCAAAGTAGCGTAAGTATTTCCCTCAGTTTTTGAGAACCAAGGTGTCAATCCAGTAGGAGGGTACGCTCGAGTCCCTCGTACCTACACAAAAATAATAGCTCAACGCAACCAACGCGCTTAGGGGTTGTCAATCCCTTCACGGTCACTTATGAAAGTGAGATTTGATAGAGATGATATATAATATTTTTGGTTTTTTTGATATAGAGATGCAAAGTAAAAAGTAAAAGCAAAGTAAAAGCAAAGCAATAATAAAGTGATGGAGATTGATATGATGAGAAAGAGACCCGGGGGTCATAGGTTTCACTAGTGGCTTCTCTCAAGAGCATAAGTATTCTACGGTGGGTGAACAAATTACTGTTGAGCAATTGACAGAATTGAGCATAGTTATGAGAATATCTAGGTATGATCATGTATATAGGCATCACGTCCGAGACAAGTAGACCGAAACGATTCTGCATCTACTACTATTACTCCACTCATCGACCGCTATCCAACATGCATCTAGAGTATTAAGTTAAAAATAGAGTAACGCCTTAAGCAAGATGACATGATGTAGAGGGATAGTTTCATGCAATATGATAAAAACCCCATCTTGTTATCCTCGATGGCAACAATACAATACGTGCCTTGCTGCCCCTTCTGTCACTGGGAAAGGACACCGCAAGATTGAACCCAAAGCTAAGCACTTCTCCCATGGCAAGAACAACCAATCTAGTAGGCCAAACCAAACTGATAATTCGAAGAGACTTTCAAAGATAACCAATCATACATAAAAGAATTCAGAGAAGATTCAAATATTATTCATAGATAGACTGGATCATAAACCCACAATTTATCGGTCTCAACAAACACACCGCAAAAAGAAGATTACATCGAATAGATCTCCACAAGAGAGGGGGAGAACGTTGTATTGAGATCCAAAAAGAGAGAAGAAGCCATCTAGCTACTAGCTATGGACCCGTAGGTCTGAAGTAAACTACTCACACTTCATCAGAGGGGCTTGGATGATGATGTAGAAGCCTTCCGTGATCGATGCCCCCTCCGGCGGAGCTCCGAAACAGGCCCCAAGATGGGATCTCGTGGATACAGAAAGTTGCGGCGGTGGAATTAGGTTTTTGGCTCCGTCCCCGATCATTTTGGGGGTACATGGATATATATAGGAGGAAGAAGTACGTTGGTGGAGCTTCGAGGGGCCCACGAGGCAGGGGGGCGCGCCCTAGGGGGGGCGCCCCTACCCTCGTGACCACCTCGTGGCTTTCTTGACAGAGGGTCCAAGTCTCCTGGATCTTATCTGATGAGAAAATCACGTTTTCGAAGGTTTCATTCCGTTTTCACTCTGTTTGATATTCCTTTTCTTCGAAACCCTAAAACAGGCAAAAAACATCAATTCTGGGTTGGGCCTCCGGTTAATAGGTTAGTCACAAAAATAATATAAAAGTGGATAATAAAGCCCAATAATGTCTAAAACAGTAGATAATATAGCATGGAGCAATCAAAAATTATAGATACATTGGAGACGTATCAAGCATCCCCAAGCTTAATTCCTGCTCTTTCTCGAGTAGGTAAATGATAAAAACGGAATTTTTGATGCGGAGTGCTACTTGGCATAATTTTAATGTAATTCTTCTTAATTGTGGTATGAATATTCAGATCCGAAAGATTCAAGACAAAAAGTTCATATTGACATAAAAATGATAATACTTCAAGCATACTAACTAAGCAATTATGTCTTCTCAAAATAACATGGCCAAAGAAAGTTCATCCCTACAAAATCATATGGTTTAGTCATGTTTCATTTTCGTCACACAAGAATGCTCTCATCATGCACAACCCCGATGACAAGCCAAGCAATTGTTTCATACTTTAGTAATCTCAAACCTATAAACTTTCACGCAATATATGAGCGCGAGCCATGGACATAGCACTATGGGTGGAATAGAATATAATGAGGGGGGTTATGTGGAGAAGACAAAAATGAGAAAGTCTCACATCAATGAGGCTAATCAATGGGCTATGGAGATGCCCACCGATTGATGTTAATGCAAGGAGTAGGGATTGCCATGCAACGGATGCACTAGAGCTATAAATGTATGAAAGCTCAACAAAAGAAACTAGTGGGTGCGCATCCAACTTGCTTGCTCATGAAGACCTAGGGCACTTGAGGAGGCCCATTGTTGGAATATACAAGCCAAGTTCTATAATGAAAAATTCCCACTAGTATATGAAAGTGATAACATGAGAGACTCTCTACTATGAAGATCATGGTGCTACTTTGAAGCACAAGTGTGGTAAAAGGATAGTAACATTGTCCCTTCTCTCTTTTTTCTCTTATTTTTTTGGGCCTTTTCCTTTTTATGGCCTTTCTCTCTTTTTTTTGGGCCCTCTCTTTTTATGGCCTTTTTTATATTTCTCACTTGGGACAATGCTCTAATAATGATGATCATCACACTTCTATTTATTTACAACTCAATGATTACAACTCGATACTAGAATAAAGGTGACTCTATATGAATGCCTCCGGCAGTGTACCAGGATATGCAATGATCCGAGAGTGACATGTATGAAAGAATTATGAACGGTGGCTTTGCCACAAATACTATGTCAACTACATGATCATGCTAAGCAATATGACAATGATGAATGTGTCATGATGAACGGAATGATGGAAAGTTGCATGGCAATATATCTCGGAATGACTATGGAAATTCCAAAATAGGTAGGTATGGTGGCTGTTTTGAGGAAGATATAAGGAGGTTTATGTGTGAAAAAGCGTATCATATCACGGGGTTTGGATGCACCGGCGAAGTATGCACCGACTCTCAATGTGAGAAAGGGCAATGCACGGTACCGAAGAGGCTAGCAAGGATGGAAGGGTGAGAGTGTGTATAATCCATGAACTCAACATTAGTCATAAAGAACTCACAGACTTATTGCAAAAATCTACAAGTCATCAAAAACCTCGGCACTACGCGCATGCTCCTAGGGGGATAGATTGGTAGGAAAAGACCATCGCTCGTCCTCGACCGCCACTCATAAGGAAGACAATCAAATAACACCTCATGTTTCAAATTTGTTGCATAACATTTACCATATGTGCATGCTACGGGACTTGCAAACCTCAACACAAGTATTTCTCAATTTCACAACTACTCATCTAGCATGACTTTGATATTATTACCTCCATATCTCAAAACAATCATCAAGCATCAAACTTTTCTTAGTATTCAACGCACTCATACGAAAGTTTTATTATTAATCTTGCATACCAAACATATTAGGATTTTAAGCAAATTACCATGCTATTAAGACTCTCAAAATAATCTAAGTGAAGCATGAGAGAACAATAGTTTCTATAAAACAAATCCACCACCGTGCTCTAAAATATATAAGTGAAGCACTAGAGCAAAACTATAAAGCTCAAAAGATATAAGTGAAGCACATAGAGTCTTCTATCAAATTCCAAATCATGTATGGCTCTCTCAAAAGGTGTGTACAGCAAGTATGATTGTGGTAAACTAACAAGCAAAGACTCAAATCATAAAAGACGCTCCAAGCAAAACACATATCATGTGGTGAATAAAAATATAGCTCCAAGTAAAGTTACCGATAGAAGTAGACGAAAGAGGGGATGCCTTCCGGGGCATCCCCAAGCTTTGGATTTTAGGTGTCCTTAGATTATCTTGGGGGTGCCATGGGCATCCCCAAGCTTAGTCTCTTGCCACTTCTTGTTCCATAATCCATCAAATCTTTACCAAAAACTGGAAAACCTCACAACACAAAACTTAAAGTAGAAAACTCGTGAGCTCCGTTAGCGAAAGAAAACAAAAGAACACTTCAAGGTACTGTAATGAACTCATTCTTTATTTATATTGGTGTTAAACCTACTGTATTCCAACTTCTCTATGGATTATAAACTATTTTACTAGCCATAGATTCATCAAAATAAGCAAACAACACACGAAAAACAGAATCTGTCAAAAACAGAACAGTCTGTAGTAATCTGTAGCTAGCGCAAGATCTGGAACCGCAAAAATTCTAAAATAAATTTCTGGAAGTGAGGAATTTATATATTAATCATCTTCGAAAAGAATTAACTAAATAGCACTTTCCAAATAAAAATGACAGCAGTTCTTGTGAGCGCTAAAGTTTCTGTTTTTTACAGCAAGTTCAACAAGACTTTCCCCAAGTCTTCCCGACGGTTCTACTTGGCACAAACACTAACACAAAAAACACAACCAAAACAGAGGCTAAATAATTTATTTATTACTAAACATGAGAAAAAAAATCAAGGAATGAAAATAAAATTGGGTTGCCTCCCAACAAGCGCTATCGTTTAACGCCCCTAGCTAGGCATAACAAGCAAGAATAGATCTAGGTATTGCCATCTTTGGTAGGCAATTCTTCAATGAGGAATCTTTCTCCCTTAGGAATTTCTTTCTTTCTAGTGATTATCAAACTCTTAGGCACGAGATTGAAAAATTCATTTGTAGTAATTGGTTCCTTAATGATAGCAAAAAGATTGGGATGAATACTTATAGATTTAAGATCCGCAGTTTCCTTACTAGATGATTCACCCTTATTTTTAGGAACATACATAAGCTTGGCAATTTTAGTAGGAGGACTTGGAATATTCTTTACGGAAGAAAAAGCGGTTCCCAAGTTCGTAATGATACCCTCAAGTTTATCGATTCTAGAAGAATCGAAGTTTATTTTCTCATTAACTATGGGTTCCTTTTCCTTAATATTTTTCAAAGTCATTCCTACCTTAGATCCGTATTGGGTAATTTGATTGTGAATCTTTTTATCTAGATTTTCAATTAATTAAATAGTAGCAACTTTATTTTCAATAATTTCAAGTCTTTGCATAACATGCTCTAAAGTTAACATAGTTCCATTAACCAAAAGAGGTGGTGAGCCAAATAAATCTAACATAGCATTATAAGAATCAAAAGTATGGCTACCCAAGAAATTCCCTCCGGTAATGGTATCGAGGATATATCTATACCAAGGATTAGCACCTACATAAAAATTCCGGAGAAGAACTGAAGTAGATTGCTTCCTGGTAGATCTATTTTGAGCATTGCAAATTCTATACCAAGCATCTTTTAGATTTCTCCCTCCCTTTGTTTAAAATTTAGAATTTCATTCTCGGGAGACAACGGAGAAGATATGAGACTAGCCATAACGACAAGCAAACAAAAACAAACGGGCAAAAAGAGGCAAATAGAGAGGGAGGATAGAGAGAGAGAGGGCGAATAAAACAGCAAGGGTGAAGTGGGGGAGAGGAAAACGAGAGGCAAATGGCAAATAATGTAATGCGGGAGATAGGGATTGTGATGGGTGCTTGGTATGTTGACTTTTGCGCAGACTCCCCGGCAATGGCGCCAGAAATGGCTCGTTGTCGGGAGTCAAATCTTGACTTGCGCGAACCTCCCCGGCAACAGCGCCAGAAATTCTTCTTGCTACCTCTTGAGCACTGCGTAGGATTTCCCCGAAGAGGAAGGGATGATGCAGCAAAGTAGAGTAAGTATTTCCCTCAGTTTTTGAGAACCAAGGTATTAATCCAGTAGGAGGCTACGCTCGAGTCCCTCGTACCTACACAAAAACAATAGCTCAACGCAACCAACGCGCTTAGGGGTTGTCAATCCCTTCACGGTCACTTACAAAAGTGAGATCTGATATAGATGATAAATAATATTTTTGGTATTTTTGATATAGAGATGCAAAGTAAAAAAGTAAAAGCAAAGCAATAATAAAGTGATGGAGATTGATATGATGAGAAAGAGACCCGGGGGCCATAGGTTTCACTAGTGGCTTCTCTCAAGAGCATAAGTATTCTACTGTGGGTGAACAAATTACTGTTGAGCAATTGACAGAATTGAGCATAGTTATGAGAATATCTAGGTATGATCATGTATATAGGCATCACGTCTGAGACAAGTAGACCAAAACGATTCTGCATCTACTACTATTACTCCACTCATCGACCGCTATCCAGCATGCATCTAGAGTATTAAGTTAAAAACAGAGTAACGCCTTAAGCAAGATGACATGATGTAGAGGGATAGTTTCATGCAATATGATAAAAACCCCATCTTGTTATCCTCGATGGCAACAATACAATACGTGCCTTTCTGCCCCTTCTGTCACTGTGAAAGGACATCGCCAGATTGAACCCAAAGCTAAGCACTTCTCCCATGGCAAGAACAACCAATCTAGTAGGCCAAACCAAACTGATAATTCGAAGAGACTTGCAAAGATAACGAATCATACATAAAAGAATTCAGAGAAGATTCAAATATTATTCATAGATAGACTGTATCATAAACCCACAATTCATCGGTCTCAACAAACACACCGCAAAAATAAGACTACATCGAATAGATCTCCACAAGAGAGGGGAGAACATTGTATTGAGACCCAGAAAGAGAGAAGAAGCCATCTAGCTACTAGCTATGGACCCGTAGGTCTGAAGTAAACTACTCACACTTCATCGGAGGGGCTTGGATGATGATGTAGAAGCCCTCCGTGATCGATGCCCCCTCCGGCGGAGCTCTGGAATAGGCCCTAAGATGGGATCTCATGGATACAGAAAATTGCGGCGGTGGAATTAGGTTTTTGGCTCCATCCCCGATTGTTTTGGGGGTATGTGGATATATATAGGAGGAAGAAGTACGTCGGTGGAGCTTCGAGGGGCCCATGAGGCAGGAGGCGCGCCCTGGGGGGGGGGGCCCTACCCTCGTGACCACCTCGTGGCTTTCTTGACGAAGGGTCCAAGTCTCCTGGATCTTATCTGATGAGAAAATCATGTTTCTGAAGGTTTCATTCCGTTTGGACTCCGTTTGATATTCCTTTTCTTCGAAACCCTAAAACAGGAAAAAAATGGCAATTTTGGGCTGGGCCTCCGGTTAATAGGTTAGTCCCAAAAATAATATAAAAGTGGATAATAAAGCCCAATAATGTCTAAAATAGTAGATAATATAGCATGGAGCAATCAAAAATTATAGATACGTTGGAGACGTATCACATAACAGGTAACAATGACCTGTTAGTATATTTGAAGTACATCGGGCAAGTAATGCTGGACGGGTTTAAAGGTGACAAGTACCTAGGTCGTGGCGGGTGCTTGGCATCTTGCGAGACAATGGGAATCAGGTTAGAAACGTCAAGGGTGATGACGCTGCGCTGGCTGTCAGGGTCCGGTAAGGAGATCTAGAACCATGGAGTAGGGTGTTTGTGGAGCGGCTCCGGTAGGGTGGACTACGGTGTGGGCGAAGCGGACCTATGGCCGTGGATGAGGCGTAGGTGAAGCTGCTCCGGTAGGGTGGACTACAGTGTGGGTGAAGCGGATCTGTGGCCGTGGACGAGGGCGTAGGTGAAGCTGCTTCGGTGGTTGGGTTAAGGATGGTGTTGATGATGCGGATCTGCGGCCGTGGGCGGGGCGTCAGAAGCTGCTCCGGTAGGTTGGATGAGGGTGCGAGGAAGCGGATCCGAGGCCGTGGACTTGTGAGTTGGCAAAGCGGCCCCGGTAGGGTTGAAAATGGTATAGGCGAAGCTACTCCGGTGGGGTTGATGATGGTGTCGGCGAAGCGGCTCTGGTAGGGTTGAGAAAGGTGTCGGTGAAGAGGATCAGAGGCCGTCGACGGGGGCATCGGTGGCGTGGCTCCGGGGGGTGGGGGTGGACGAAGCGTCTCCGGTGGGGAGTACGAATGAGCCACTGCAGATGCACTACGGTTGACGAGAGTACCGGCGAAGCAGATCCGGCGCCGTGGACAAGGCCGACACTAAATGGGCTGTGGTACAGTGGTGGATGAGCAGTCTACTTGTTTCTAGGGGAGCTGGGAGGGTTAGATGCGGCCGCAGAAGCAGATTCAGCGAGGTGGACGCCGCTGGCAATGAATGGGCTTTGGTACGCCGGTGGATGAGCAGTCTAGGGTTTCGAGAGGGGAGGGGAGAAAGGCCGATGAAGTACGGACGGCGTGATGTGAGATGCTCTGATGCTGTGGAGTTAGTCGTTTTTGCGGGAGGGGAGAGGAAATGGGGGTGCCGCGTAGTGGGGTAACCGGAAGTTACCAAAGCAGCCCTGACCTATTATGTAGATGAGGGCGGTATTGTAACTGTTGGTTTTCATGCACCAAGGACAAAAGGGGAATTTCGCATGCTAAAGACCAAGGTGGCGGAAATTTTAGAAGGAGGCAAGAGATTTTGCCGCTCGCGGGATCGTCTGTATCCAGTTTCAACTAATTTTGGACCGTGCTAGCGGGAAGGTCATGCGAGACTATGTACACGGGGCACGCGTCAGTAGTTAATAACTGGTGTGAAGTCCACCCCAGAAAAAAAGACAGTAACTCGGGATGATGCGCCGATAACTTGGACGTTCACACGAGCGCGGCCAATCGTATGGGTGTAGTGGCGCGTTCACAAAAAAGGGATCAAATGCTCAGCCTATGTATTTCTCGTGTAAATAGATAATTTAGTGCAATTGATTATTTACTTTAAACATAATGCATTGATGTCTTAGTGTAGAGGCGCACAAAAAGAAATGCACATTGAAGTCCGCTACTTAAAAGTGTCATCTCATATGATTACATAGCCTCCATTTCATAAATTGCGTACCCATTGAATTCATATATGAATATTACATATATTACTTCATAATAGAACCTTAAATCATCCAAGACTAATGATTTTGAATGCAAGAGTAACAATGGTGCATGTACATGATAGCTACATTGGTTGTTTGAAGAAACATCACTGTAACTTTGGCATGCACAACTGAAAAGGTTTATTTAAATAGAAAAAAGTGATACGTGAGTGTCCAATCTTTATAGCGTTGAATCAATATTGTACCTTTGGCCACGATACGAAGTAGATATTGATTTATGTTCAAGCGATGCATGTCCACGATCGTAGATAGTGATACGTGAATGAATTGTGCAATCTCTCTCACACGCATACATATCTCATTTCCCTATGGGCATCGAAATCACACACGCGCACTTCGTGTATTTCTCTCCCTCTGTCAAGGTTAGAATTCGTCTTTCTACTCCATCCTACAAGTCTCTCACACAGAAACACACACTCTCTCCATCGAACATGCCCACCCCTTTAATTCCGCCCACCCACAACCACTAATGTCTCAAAGTATAATAATGTCTCTCACACATATGCCTAAGGTTAACTCGAGTTTCGGAACCATATGAATACATATAATGGGATTCCAGCAGAGCACCTTTTGTTTTGAGATTTCGCTCTCTCCCCCCCTCTCTCTCTCACACACACACGCACGCGCACACACACACATTGTTTCTCGCTTCATTTTTTCCGGCACTTGCATGCACACAATTTTGTTTATCTTCATGATGCTTTAAGTATGTCTCGCACAAATGCTATCTACCTATCCCTTAATATAGCCAGATATGTGTCACACAAACTCCTTCTCCCTACTAGCAAGATGCCCATGCGTTGCACCGAACACCAAGATGCATTTGTATGAGTAGTTTATCTTGTGGGAGAAAAGGATGAATGAGGGAATGCCTTATTTGCAAATGCGGAGAGGGGTGTGGGTATGTTTTTGCAAAATTTCCATAGTTTCCTTCCTATCCGTCGGGTATAAATCGGATGGCCTATATTGCAGGATGGCAGGAACACCATCATCACCAACTCTGTTTTTTATAAGAGTAGGGATATGTAAGTGTCACTGCCCCCCGACACACACACCCACACCCACACAACCACACACACACACACTTCCCAACACCGAAGGAGTAGGGTGACACCTCGATCTTGATACTAATCTATCAACTGGCTTCTCTCTCAAACACACACACACACACGCACACACACTACCCGACACCGAAGGAGTAGGGCGGCACCTCGATCTTGATAGTAATCTATCTACTCCTCTTTCAAACACATACACACACTTGCTAGTTGTGCCTCTGTGCCTACCGCGCACATTCTCGATATGTCTTTCGCTCCCTCCCCTCCCCCCACCCCAACAATGATAGCAGAAGGGTGACAACTCGATCTAATCATAATATGTCAATTGGTTTCTCTCTCAAACATTGTGTCTCTGTGCCTCGCTAAGTAGCCCCCTCGATATGTAGACTTCTCGCGCGCGCACAGCTGTAGTAACGATGACGCTAAACCCAGTGTGCCTCGTTTTTACCGGCCTCATGTGATAGTTTTCACCCTGTTTTCTCTTAATTGACAAGGCAACCTTTTCTTTGTTACTACTAGTGAATCTGAAATCATTCGGGGCACACATAAAATATATCACTTCAACCCAATTATCGCAGTAACTATTTTAAAAGAAACTAGCTAGATGCCCGTGCGTTGCACAGAACATCAAGATGCATTTGTATGAGTAGTTTATCTTGTGAGAGAAAAGGATGAATGAGGGAAGGCCGTATTTGTGAACGCGGAGAGGGGTGTGGGTATATTTTTGCAAAATTGCCATAGTTTTCTTCTTATCCGTTAGATATAAATCCGACGGCCTATATTGCCAGATGGCACGCACACCATCATCACCAACTCTGTTTTCTACTCCCTCCGTTCCTAAATATTTGTCTTTTTAGAGATTTCAACAAGTGACTACATATGGAGCAAAATGAGTGAATCTACACTCTAAAATATGTCTATATACACATCCGTATGTGGTAGTCCATTTGAAATCTGAAAAAGACAAATATTTAGAAACAGATGGAGTATAAGAGTAGACATGGAGATATATCTCCAGCATGGTCTACAAGAAAAATGTGCTGGACTGGTTAGCCCCGGATGCTCGCAACGCAATGACATGAGTTCGAATTCTGTCTTTCACTTTAGATTTTTATATTATATATTACTTATTTAATATATACTTCTTTCGCTACTGTACTGACAGTGGAACCCACAGAGTACTTAGAATACAATATTAAGGATGGACTTGTTTCTTTTTAACTTTCTGTATGAAGCTGTAGCCACGTTGCAAGTCACGTGTACACTGTACATGCAATTAAATTTTTGTAGAGGGACAATCATACACGCAATTAACTCAAATGGATTGGATGTCACTCTATTATTTCCAGCATAAGAGCATCTCCAACGGCATCCGCCAAATTTCCTCCCGCTTCCTTCCGCGGAGGACGATATCAAACGCCAGCGGCATACATTTTCACAACTCTAACCAACTAGATGAAACTCGTGCAAACACGGAATGATTTCATATAAGCATGAAGGATTTCGTATAAAAAAGCCAGATCTTCATATAAACATGATGGATTTCATTACATTTACATGAACTAAGCGCTGCCAATCTGGCTCTCTTGGTATAATTAATACTCCCTCCGTCCGGAAATACTTGTCCTAGAAGTGGATGTATCTAGACTTATTTTAGTTATAGATACATACAATTTATCCATTCGCAGAACAAAAAAAATTCCGCCAGCTGGAGAGGGAGTACATAATCTAAATGGCCACCCGCGGATCCCTTTGTCTTCCTCATGTCCGGCAGACACTTTGCGGGGTTGATGAAGGTCCTCGGAAGAGACGAAGAAGAAAAGAAACCACCTAAATGCGCAGTCGTCGCCTCGGCGGTGGCCTCCCGTGTTCTACTTCTCCTCGATGATGGCGGCGGACATGGAGAAGCTGGCCACCGACTCGTCGCTCTCCACGCACCTGGCTTCTGTCTCTGCCTGCATGGCGCCACCACAGGCACGGGAGGCGCGCCCACAGACACGGGAGGCGCGGCACCGCAGACACTGGTGGCGCAGTATGACGCGGCAGCGACGACGCCCGTACCAGTGCGCTCGCTGCCGTGCCGGCGTGGAGAAACTCACCACTCCTCATCGATCTGAACTGGAGCAGCGAGTTGTTGAACCACGCGCCTGCTTGGGGCGGCAACTGGCTCCGTCGGGCCAAGCGAGGTTGGTGAAGCACCGAGCGGCCTCGCCCATATCCGGAGGGCTCAGTGGGCCACCCAGCCGAGTAATATGCCGGAGAACGGCTCCTCGGAAGCCATCAGAAGAGTAGAGAAAATGGTGAAGGAGGAGATGGGGGAGCGGAGGAGGGGTGCGATTCTTTCCCGCTGTCTGTCTGGCCTCGTGTAAATAGAGGGCGAACGGCAGGAGCTTGGCCGGTGTCTGGCCTCGTTTAAACTAAGGGCGGACAGGAGTAGCTCGACCGGTGTTGCGTTTAATTCCGGCCCGCTCATGAATGGACGTGTGGCCGAAGTAGGTTTCTCGGTTTGCATGCGGGTTTAACGGAGGGGTTTGATGGAGGCAAGGAGGCGTGTTCAGCCGGGCGTGCAGCGGGCGGCGCAGTACTATTCGATTTGAGAGCGGGCGGCGCAGTTCCCGATACGACTTTAATGCAGACGAGGGAGGGAGTAGCGGTTCCCGAAATGTTGAACGGCCAATGCATCCTCCTTCAATTAATGCATGAGGGAAGTAATGGGAGGAGGACCAGGAAAAGAGGCTGCACAATGTGAATGCAACACAGTTTGCCCTCATATAAAGGCGCTCCTCCATTTCAATGCATCTACCACATCGTACGCACCTAAGCATTTGCCTAAGCACCTACACTAAGCACAAAAGAGCTCACTCCAGACCCATGGTGGCGATGCGCGCGAGCGGCCAGCGGCTGTGCCAGATGGTCCACGACGTCGGCCTGCGGCATGGCGCCGAGGATCGTCTCCAAACGGTGTTGGAGACCGGCTGGTGGATGGCCGCCGTCGATGCCAACTACGACTCTCAGTTGGACCAGATGATCGTTGCCACCACCAACAAGTTCACCGTCCTCAAGAAGCTCGCGGACGACATTGCCGTACTCCTCCAGCCCGCGTGCCCGGGCTCCTCATTGCCTGCCACCCTAATCGGCCTCCATGGCGGAACCTCTTCCAAGCACTGGTGGCCCTGCGACTGCCCGCCAATGCCACGAAGAATGTCCACCTGGAGGTCGTGCTCGCCGTGAGGTGCCTCGCCCTGCAAGAATTCGTCGACCTACACATCCACGTGTACGAGCAAATCGTGTACATAGGTATCTATAAGGCCAGTGAGGACGCTATGACGTTGTCCTTCCTCAACCGACTGGAAGCCTTGGATGCCTTTGTTGAGAAGCACCTCGACCTCGCCACAAAAGCCGCCGCTCCTTAGCCGCCGGTTGATGGCCCGGCGCACTAAGTTGAGGAGGAGGAGGTTGTACGTTGATGGATGCATCTTTCTTCTTGCCTTCTGTAACCACCACTGCGATTGCATCATCATCGTGGCCTTAATTCTTATTGTGTTGTTGCATTCTCGTTCCAGTCAATACCGACATGTGCGATCCCTTTGCTTAATTATATGCATCACTGTAACTAGTACTCAATCCGTCAATTTATAAGTTGTGCTTACCTTTTCCATCAACTTCGTGCAACGCGCAGGCATCTTGCTAGAAACACTAGAACATGTCGGACCGTGTGTGACCAAACCGACGATGCGCCAACCTAGCTACTACGTACCATGCTTATCTGGCGGAAATAGCCCCGCCCTAGCGTTTCTAATCGTTATTTCTATCTATCGATCGTGCCAAGGAGCAGAACCAAAATGTTACAATTTATACATGTTTCTCTACTCCTACTCCTATAAAAGACTCAGTTGGTGATGGTGGTGTATCTGCCATCCGTCGTTTCTGACCATTAGATCTGCATCTAATGGCTGTGAGGTAAGTTGTGGTATTTTTGCAACAATAGCCCACTTCTCTGCTCTAATTTGCAGAAAACCCCTTATTATCTTGAAAGCAACCACATCCCTCCCTCACCTCATCAAAATAGCCTGAGAAATATATACTCCTATAAAAGACTCAGTCAGTGATGGTGGTGTGTCTGCCATCCGTTGTTTCTGACCATTAGATCTGCATCTCAAAACAAGAGTGATTTCTTTCAAGTTTGTGAACAAGTACTACTATTCTACTACTTTGGATCCGTCGCAATGCACGGGCACATTGCTAGTAAAAGGAAAAGGCCTGCCGTGTTCGCGTCGCACTCCCCACACACACGCCCGGGAATCAGGAGTACTCCACAGCCCGTCCGGCATGACACATAGCTTAGGGAAGGCGTGTTGCCTAGCATTTTCACTTTCATGTGGGACCGCCGTTGAGCAAACCGACTATTGGTAAACCGCACCCCGCCCGCCACCGGGTTGGAAAACAGAAACGAGGGGAAGATCTAGCTGTAGCACGGAAGCCAAGAAATTTGGTGTCAAATGGGTCTCGTTGATAGAGTAGGAGCATTCCGTACTACTCTACTCCTACTAGTACCAAGTTTGTAGTACGATACAACTAGTACTACCACTATACAACTAGTAGGTACATGCACGGCACAACATCGTAGGAATAAAAAATGGGAAGATCTTGTTTTGGGTGATTTATCTTTTTTTCAGTCAACGTAGTACTCCCTCCGTTCCATAATGTAGTGCATATAGATTTTTTGAGAAGTCAAACTTTACAAACTTTGACCAAGTTTATAGAGAAAAATATTTATATTTACAATACCAAAAATATATAATGTGAAACTACATCTTATGATGAATCTAGTGATATATGTTTCGCACTCCAGATGTAAATATTTTACTCCACAAACTTGGTCAAAGTTTGTGAGGTTTGACTTTTTAAAAAATCTATAAGCACTACATTATGGAACGGAGGGAGTATGAATAATATGATGTGGGGGGCACCCATGAAGCTTATGTGGCTTGGTTGCATGCCTACGAAAGGTTAGAGAAAAATAAATAGATAATGTGTTTAGAGTGCACTCCACTAAACAAATATACTTTGGACCCATTGCAATGGGCCGGCACATCTATATCTATACCCCCTATATAGTGTGTGAATAATTTTTAAAGTTGGTCGTTGGATGAAGCCAATCTGACGGTACAAAGATGGCAAATCCGAGCACTACTGGCCGTTGGATATCATCTACATTCCACCAGATTCTGCCACACGTAGAATCTAGAAGACTCCATGGTTGAACTTCATTCATGACTAACTTTGCCACAACTAAGCTTAGGCAAAGTGTGTCTGCCACAAAAAATGTGGCTAACAAAATGGCCACCACAAGTGTGGCAAGATTTGGCAAGAAGTTGAGTCTATCACATGTGGACCATGTAGCTAGAAAAGTGTGGCAAGCCACAAGTGTAGCAATGAACCAAACACATGCCTGGTGTGTTTGGTAGGGTGTATGAAGGGTGCATGATCCCAAGAGTTCCCTTCTCGACCCACTTTTGGGTGTTTGGCAGAGTGTATGGAGGGTGCATGAGTCCACACTATATTAGCACAAATACACTAGAAGCATGCATGAAGAGAGCATACATGAAGAGGGGTGTTGAGTTGAGCATGCATGAAGAGGGAATAACTATGATGAGACGAGAACGCAACGAAACACACTTGTGGCACACCTAAGCTTAGGCATGGCAACCTTAGGCTGCAAATAAAACCATAACTTTGAAAGTTGGTCATTGGATGAACCCAATCCGACAGTACAAAGATGGCAAATCCGAGCACTACTGGCCGTTGGATATCATCTACATTCCACCAAATTTTGCCACATGTAGAATCTAGAAGACTCCACATGTAGAAGCATAATGCACAAACCACCAGAATCTCATGCATGCAATGCACGTGTACCTTACTAGTAGTTGGTAGTAGTAAGAAACAAATTCCGGGTTTGGCACGAGCTCGTACTGCGGGAGCACCACAAGGCCTGCCGCGGGAGTTACATTTTCCTCTCGGGGCCCACGGGACCGAACTTCAGTGGCTTAGTGCCCGGCCTATGAGTCAATGACATGCGGACCTTAAATGCGGCTGGAACATGACATTCTCATGGTGGTGGTGTGGTTCACGACTCACTCGTTCGAGATGAACTGGCCGGTAGTGGCATGGACGTGGCGAGGGTGCCACAGCTGGGCGTCGGGGCGTTATGAGGTTTAGATGGCCACACTGGCGGGTACTACCTGTAGTACAAAAGTACTCCAGCTGAGGATTGATGCCCGGGACGAAATGTGTCACAACCGCTGGATGAAAATTCGATGGTGCGGGAGTACGGATCGGAGCACAACAGCGGAGCAGGCAAACCGCGTCCAATCTTGTGTGGCTGTGGTAGAAAGTTGACGGTTGCCACAGTTCAGCTGGCCCGCATGTCATCCACACAAAGGCAGAGGAGCGGCGGGGCCGAGAGGGATGAGGCGCACGTCGGGAGGATGAGGATCCCCTGACGTGAACAATCCTACCATTCTATCACTGACATGTGGGACCCTCAAGTGTGGGTCCCACCAGTTAGCGAAGGAAAGGCAGGGTAAGGCAGTGATAGCCATGTCAGAGGATCCATGTCCATGTCGGGGGACGTCGTGTTTACAGGTAGGGTTGGAGCGGCGTCGTGGGAATCGCGTGTGGGTGTGGCAGTGGTAGAAACAAGAAACGTGATGGTCGCCGTGGTTCAACTTCCATGGACATGTTGTCATGTCTACTAACACATGTATATCAAAACTAGAGTGTTTATATTTCAAGCACGTGAACAAGTATTATTCTACTACTTCGGATCCATTGCAACACACGGGCCAACACATTGGTAGTAGTAGTGTCTATCTCTATCTCCAGAGGCCTTCCCTTGTTCATCCTTTTCCAAGATAAACTACTCATACAAATGCATCTTGATGTTCCGTGGTGACAAACCAGGGGACTTGTTTCGTATGGGACACATCCTACGATATACTCCCTCTCTCCCAGTTTATTTGTTTTGAATCTTTTCATTTTATAAGTTTCAAATTCAAATTTAGAGGGCCGGTGGGGCCGAGAGGGGTGAGCCGCAGGTCGGGGACGTGTGGTGTCATGGGTTCATGCGGTGTCGTGGGTGGCTGTGGTAGAAACTTGATGCTCGCCGCATTTAAGGTGGCCCACATGTCATGCACACAAAAGCAGAGGGGCGGTGCGGCCGAGAGGGGTGAGGCGCACGTCGGGGGACGTGGTGCCGTGGGTTGGAGCGGCGTCATGGGAATCACGAGTGGCACTGTATGAAACGTGATGGTCATCGTCGTTGAACTTCCATGGACAAGTTGTCATGTCTACGAACACATGCATTGCATACCGATCACTGGAAGGACCGAAGGAGTAGTAGAGAAAGCTAGGCGGATAAATAGTTCCTTATAGTCAAGCGTACCCACGCTACTACTTGTTCCAAAGACATGCACAACATCGAAATAGTCCATCTATATCAATATACATAGAGAGGGAATATTTTTTACAAGAGAGGAAATAGTTCATCCATCCATAATGCCCTGCTGCTGGTGCAACATCTTCTTCTTCTTCTTCTTCTTCTTCTTCTTCTTCTTCTTCTTCTTCTTCTTCTTCTCATTTTCTGTGGGAGACGGCTTCGCAACAAGCTCTCTGGACCTTGCAGCTATCTCGAAACTCACACGGGCATCGAGGGCAGCATATTTTATCCGCTCGTACGTCAAGGGATAATTCTCCCATCCAGATGACCTTAATGCCAGCGTCTCGTCACCCTTCTAAAGATTTGTTCCAAGCACAAAATTTGCTACGTCGAATAGGGATGGTGTCGGTTTATCACAATCTTCTACAAGAATTTTATTCTGGTTTGTAGGTCAGCGATGCTTTTCAAATCAAGGTTGTACGGCTCCAACTTCTGTTTGTCCCCTGCGATGGCTGCCCCACAGAAGTATATGTCCTCCCGAGACAAGAAATCGTGAAGCTCACCTGGTATGGAGGGCACGTGTATGATGTGGTACACCAAAACATCATCTTCGAGGCACAGCTGAAGGACAGCGGCGCGTTGGATCTTCCCAGTGGCACGCTCCGTGTACTCTGCGTCGAGACCGATGACATTCATCTCCACCTTTTGGAGGGAGTTGGATACATTGTTGATCCACTTCCGAACAACCCTTGGGTGGTCGGTGACTGTGGCAACTATGCTCAACGAGCCTTCGACGAGGACATGTTGGACGCTAAAAACCTGCATCTCGATCTCTTTCGCCATTTGGAACCGCTGGACCGGAGGGCTATGGTTTGGAGAATTAGGATTAGATGTCTAGTCTAACTAAAGAATATGATTATTTATAGGGGCTTCGGAATTACTCCAGGAGGATGTGAAGAGGTTAAAACAATGTGAATGCAGTGTGGTTTGGATGCAAATGAAGATCAAGGAGTAGTGAAAAAGCCGAGGAAAATCGGTTCCCGATGGAGAAGTAAATGGGAGAAGTTATGCACATGCATGAGGAGAGCTGCGGTGGTTTGACTGCTGCATGCAATGGATTGGACGGGCTCTTTAGTTGCCTTTTCTCTCTCCCACGGTCACAGAATGACCCACTCGTATGCTGCAGTTTATTGGCTGGAGTCTGGCTGCAGCTGCTCATGCGTACGCTAATTAATGCTGTGAATGCGAGGCATGGAGGGAAATGGGCGCATGCAAAAGGGTATATACGCAAACTAATTAGAGAAATACTGAAAAAGTTATGTGCAGACAAAAGAGGAATGGAGGGAGTACTACTCATGTTCCTACTATGGTTAAGGAATATGCGGTTATCCTCAAAAAAGAAAAGTCGTTCTTCGCGCTTCTGCATGCACGAGAATTTGGTTCTGCTCGCAATATGGATGATAGCTGGAGGATGAAGTGAACCCAAAGGCATGCTAGCACGGGAGTGTACTCATGTTCCTACTACTCCTACTACTACTAGTAGTACAACTGTGGTACACTTGATGGTCAAAATACTATTATTCATCCGGTCCTCACAGTGAAGTGACAAGACCCTGCGCCCGAGGTGACACCAGTCCAGGCGGCGTGTCCTGGTTACCAAAGTCAGCCTCACCATGTGCACTGTGCAGTCACAGTCACCGCCGCTGTATAGCATGCCTCGCCTCGTCTCCCTCTCCCCTAGCACCACTCCATCTCCATCTCCGTCTCGCCGGAGATCCTGAGGTCACTCTTCATTATCTCACTGTGCCCCCGCATACCCTCGCCTCGCTCGCCTCCCCCAGTACCACTATTCCCTCGCTAGCCGCTCCAGCACCGACAGCCTTCTCCCCCGTAAATCAAGCCCCCCAAAACCCCACCTTCCAAACTCCACCATGGCCGAACGCGAACCGCGCAGGATCCATATGAGCCGCGATTGGAGCAATCTCCCCAGTGACGTCCTCGACCTCTGTTGTTCGTGTATGGATATGTTGAGCGCCCTGCGGCTGGCTGCATGCTCGAGGGGCATGCACACGGCCATCATCGAAGCGAGGCCAAAGCTTTTCAAGACACCCTGCTTGCTGCTATCTGGTCTTGCGAGATTGGCTCACCATGATACGGAGGCGTACATGATGCCCCTCGACTTCAATCCGATCTCCATTAGCCGAAACTTCTTTGCAGGTATGTAGTGGGTCGCCGTACATCATTTCCCTCGACTTCGATCCGATCACCATCGCCCGAAACTTCTTGGCAGGTATGTACTGGGTCGGCATGAACTCCCACTGGATGGCTGCCTTCAGAGAAGACGGTAAAAAGTTGGTGCTCATGAACTTCCAGACCTCCCATGAGATTATCCTTCCTCCGTTGGATTATATAGAGTTTTACCATCGCGGTCCTAGTCATCTAGATTACCACGTCAGTTGGACGGACCTTGTTTTGCAGAAGATTGTAATCTGCCAAGTGCCCACACGACATGCGAATTACGCAGACTTCAAGCTAATTGCCTTGTTCGACCGCGGACTCGCCTATCTTTACGCCGGTGCCTTCTTTAGCTGGAGACAACTCAGCTCGCAGTGGATCATCGTCAAAGCTGATACACACTTCTGTGATGCTATTGAACACAATGGCATCATCTACGCGATCGACAAAGCAGATGGCACCACGTATTGCTGGGACGGCGCGTGTAAGTTGTTTCCGTCTCATGTTAATGATGACGCCATGACACTGTTTGAACTTTTTGTGATGATTGGCATATCCCTGTTTGAGCAGAATTTGAGTAGAACTATGGCAATGTATTAGAGACGCCGGAAATCAGCTATATTTGGAATGAGTTAATTCATGCGATTGTGATCATGTCATTACAGCCAATTTGTACCCCTGAATAATCAAACGGTTAGGAATATATGGATATTCTCCTTATTTTACAGTAATCTATATACTACTACTAAATATGAGTGTGTATCAATGGCCATGTTGGTTTCCTCATTTTCATGATGTAGAAACATGCACCACACTGTTGGTTTCATCTAACCATACATTAGGGAAGTAAATGTGCATATGGAGAACTCTATATTTGGAAGTAGTGAAATCCTGTAATGCTTACCATGTGTACATACCTATATTCGCCCTTCAGCAATCAATGGCTAGAATAATATCCTCACAAAAATTTTGCCCACAGAACACGAGTATATAACAATGCATGGTCTGTTAGTTACCTTGAAGAATTTGTTTGTGAGGACAGAACATGATTCCATAACATGCATGACATGGTAGTTTCCTGTGAAGAATCGATTGCGAGATAACATGAGTATAACCATGCATGGCACTTCTATATTTTCGAACCCAGTATACATTTCCCTGTATTTTCCTCCCAGTTCCAACAGGGACATATCAATGTTGTTTCTTGCATTATCCTACTCATACTCTGAACAATGCTGATCTTACATTAACAATGCCTGTCCTTTTTGATATGATGCAGTGTCCCTACAGTTACTGCCCTTTGTAATCACACCACCTTTGCCAAAAACAGGGAAGCACAACTGGTTCCTCGCTCGATCAGACGACGGCAAAAGACTGATGATCATTCGGACACATGAGCCGGAAAAGTTATATTGCAAAAACCCCACTGTATACAAGCACCGTGAAATACGTGAGTATCCGGACAGTGGCTGTTACGTCTATGAGCAGGATACCAGCTTGTTGGGGCCTTCAGGATTTTTTAGTTGGAGGCGGGTAAACAGCCTTGGTTCACACTCTCTGTTTCTCGGACTCAATTATCCGATTAACCAGGAGATCACCGTTGGCAAGGACCTTGATGGCAGAGAGGCTCTGTTTGCTATGGAAAACTGTGTCTACACGGCGAGCCCTAGGAGTTCGGGAGCAAACTCCCCTGATTGTCAACGATACAGCCTGCAGCCAAAAGAAGGTGAGAATGACAAAGGCATCCGGATTAACTTTGATCCTTGGATGTCTCAATTACGACAGGCAGTGATGTGGTTCAAGCCTTCAGGTTGATAGGTAATTGGGCTGTTGCGTCGAAAGGGTGGAGTACTGGTGTCTCCGGATCATTGGTCGCTGAAGCGGGGCTGCAAATTATGATGGCATTGGATCATCTCTTCGAATGACTTTGTTGTCTTTGCTGCTTGTTCTGGATGGGCAGTTCTTTCTTTTGTTATGCACATTCCTTGTCATTTCGTCATCCTCGTCTATGTCACTCTTACTATGTAATAGTTGCCTCTGTTTAGAATGTCATTCTCGTCTGGATCACGAGAGTCTGAGCGCTGCAGATGGGTGCGTTTTGGTGGTGTAGCAAGACTTCTTATGAACTATCATGTCTTGCTGTTTATGTCAGTAGTAGTCACTAGTCAGCGTTTGAATGTTGTATATGTCATTGTTTAGAACTATTTATTGTCTCGAACTACTGGTGGGCTAAATGAGGGCATCACCATTCTCCAGTGTTCAGAGTGTATCTCCTTTTTTCAAGTTATATAATTTGAGCTCAGTGTCTTTTCGATGATGTACACTTGTTTGGGCCAGTGAGGTGTCGTTGAATATGGGCCGAGTAGTAACGCAATGCCAAACAGGTCAATGACTCTCGGGCTAGGCTCTCAAAAGATCCTCAAAAAAGGCCGGGCTCTCCAAAAAGAAAGAATAAGGACTCTTAGGCCGACATGTGGGTGCCACCGGTGTTTTCGTGCGCTTGCGCACCGAGAGCATATTGGCGCGTGTTCGAAATTCAAGCTACCTTTTCATCCCCAATCTCCCGCCCTCCCCCACCTCTGGAATCTCGATTCCTACTCCAGTTCCCCCAAATCCCCCTCCTGTACTCCCTGTACTCAAGCTCACTATCATGTCGCCGGTCAACGCGGATCTCCGAGCCAGAGATCCTGAGGTCCGTCCTGCCTTCGGTCGCTGCGTGCTGTCGCTCAACAGTGGCATGGCGGCGCTTGACGACCAGTTTGCCGGCAAAGTGCTGATGGTAACCATCAACGGCGACCGGCCTCCCATCTCGCCGGACGACCTTGTCAAAGCTCTTGGCATTGCGCACGACATCCAAATAAGTGACTTGCTCGTCGAAGTCTGTCCGCCACCGGCTGATTTCTTCGTCAGGTTCTGGACAACTTTCGACTGCAGTCGTGTGTTCGAATCTTCCCGGCGTTTGTTCTGCGATGGCGCGCTGGTGAGCTTTGATCGGTGGCACCCAGGATGGGGCTCGGTGCCCTCTGAGCTTGAGTTTTTAACAAAGCTTACCTTCCACGGCATGCCTCGACGTGCTTGGAACAGCGAGTCCATGAATGAGCTTATCAACGACCTTGGAGGTGAGCTCGTAAGTATGTTTGTTCCTCCAGACAGCTGGGCTCTGACGGTTATGGCATGGATGAAGAAGCCGTCCACCATACCGAAGGTGATTGGTGTTGAGATACCGGTGCAGGAACCGGGGTTGTACTATTCGTCGCCACCAAGGCCGCCGCGGACCATGTTAGGGATGTACCTGTATCGAGTGTTCGTGCATGTCGAAGAAGTGGTCAATCCATCAATCGAAGTCCTGCCGCCGCCGCTGGTGCCAGGGTCCGTCGACGACGTCCATTACAGGAGTCAACGTCAGACTTTCCCCGTGTTGCTCGGAACGATGGATGGCACAGGGCCTACTCCATCGCGCGGCGGAGGCCACTGCTTCTTTGGGAGAAGAGGCAGGGCTGGCTGCCTGGATGTGCTCTAATTTGAGGTAACAACTGAATCTTGTCAGATACTAGTTAAATCCGAGCTATGGGTGTGAAGCACTGATGTGCCAGTACATTTGATTGTGACCTGTTCTAATTTTGTACCTGAACTTTTTTTAGAAAGGGCTGTACGTCAACTTAATGTGCTAGCAGAACTTATTGTGTTGTCTGTCTGTTTTCTTTGCACAACATTCAAGGGATGAACCGTTATGTACGAGTTCGTTGGTTTCAACATAGCCCTACCCGTAGCGATCCACTGCTTCCATCCTGATTGTGCCGCGTGCCTGAAATTTTTGAATGCAAGTTCAGTGTGCTATGATGTTCTATATGATTATGTCAACTATATAAGTTTTTACTGAGCATCAGCAATGCATATGGCTGAAAGATGTATTTACGAGCATCGACCGATGGGTCTCTCTCTCACACACAGACACACACGCGCACACACGCACACACGCACAAGTGGGACCCGTTGAATCATTTCTTTGCTCGTCACAACTTTTAATTAGGTTCCACTGCAATCTAACTTTTTTCTTAAGTTATTAATTGAGCTCAGTGACTTCAAAAAGTTATACAGAAGCCTTGTTTGGGACTTTCCAGCGTCGCTGAATGTGGGCTGAGTAGCCATGTTAGGTTATACTGTACTACACATGCCTTTTTTTTCAACATCAACAATGCAACTGGGCCAATAGTTGTACACAATATCCGGGTCAACTTATTATTCTCCGCCCTGCTGGGGTACAAACTTTCCTAGGAGGTATGCATTAGGCTTAACAAGAAAGTGGACTTTAAGAAATAATAAATAGGATGCAATTATAATAACTGGGCAGTAACTATAAAAAATGCACCAAACGCGTAATTAGTTTAAAAAATATATTATTTTTGGAATTTGAAAATTTTAATTTCATTACTTGTTGCACGCGCAATATTTCGTTGGATTTTAGCGCAATAGAACTTTATTTTGAAATTATATTTAATCTTACTAGAAATTTAGGATAAAAATATTTCGGATCCCATAACAATGTGGGAATTTGTTTTGAATTTTGTTTTGAGCGGTTGGTCGAAATTATTAATCGTTGTCCTAGCTAGAAAATGGGTTATACTTTTAAAAAACTGTAAATGGGTTGTAGTAAATTCCATTACAATTAAAAAATGGGTTGTACATTCTTACAAAGCGCAAATGGGCTATATGTTCTCTGCCACACACTTGTGGGCCATCTAAGTTGACGCGTCCCCTAAAAAAAACTAAGTTCACGCGTATGCAAGGCTTTGTCAACAACACACAGTTCTCGCAGTTGTGGCCGTTGGATGTCCATCCAACGGATGTCGTGCTTCTTCTTCAATCTCGGATATCTTGCTTCAGCCGCCCAAAAAATGATTCCCCCCTGACATCTGGGCGCACCGTTTCGGAGGCTGACCTGTGGGCCTACTAAGTTAATGCGTACCAAGGGCTTTGTCAACTTAGTCAATATAAACGATTCTAGTTGCAGTGACCATACGATGTCCATCCAACGGCCGTAGTGCTTCTTCAACCTCTGGTCTTCTTGCTCCAGCCGCCCAAAGCAGCGCCGGTCGTGCCGCATGCTCCTGCCTCCCGTGGCCGGCTGTGATGCCGCGGAGGCCTCACCGCCCCTACTACTCCCACCGCAGGCCAGGCTATCCCTCTACTCACCCACACCCCCTGTTATTCTGCGGCGACGGCAGCCTCACACCGCAGCCGAACCAGTGAACCCTCATACTCCTCTCCGAGTGGGCTTCCACTGCCGCGTCTTCCCCGGCTCCGCGTCGTCCCCTTCCTAGGCCCCCCGTCATCCACCGCCCTGGTGCTCTCGGCGCGGCGTGGTCAACGTGGTCAAGGAACGGCTTCCATCGGACGTGGACAGTACGTGGAGAGGCTGACAGCTGGGTCCATGACGGCAGCAAGGAAGTGCCTCCTTATTACGTGGAAAATAATGATTCCTCCACCTGACAGCAGGGACCCACCGGACGGGCCACCGTATTTCGCGAAAAAATGTTTCCCCCCTAACTGCTGGGACTCACCGGACGGGCCACCGTATTGCACAAAAAAAAATGTTCCCCCCGCTGTCAGCTCGGACCCACCGAAAGTGCCTCCTTATTACGCACAAAAAAAATGAATACTCCCTCTGCTGGTCGGGACCCACCTTGGTGGGAGGCTCTTGTGGGCCTACTAAGTTGACGGGGACGGAGTGCTTTGTCAACTTAGTCAATATGAACGATTCTAGCTCCAGTGACCGTACGATGTCCATCCAACGACCGTAGTGCTTCTTCAACCTCTGGTCTTCTTGCTCCAGCCGCCCAAAGCAGCGCCGGTCGTGCCGCATGCTCCTGCCTCCCGTGGCCGGCTGTGCTGCCGCGGAGGCCTCACCGCCCCTACTATTCCCACCGCTGGCCAGGCCCTGCAGCGACGGCAGCCTCACACGGCAGCCAAACCAGTGAACCCTCATACTCCTCTCCGCGTGGGCTTCCACTATCGCGTCTTCCCCGGCTTTGCGTCGTCCCCTTCCTAGGCCTCGCCGTCGTCCACCGCCCTGGTGCTCTCGGCGCGACGTGGTCAACATGGTCAAGGAACGGCTTCCATCGAACATGGACTACACGTGGAGAGGCTGACAGCTGGGTCCACGGCCGCAGCAAGGAAGTGCCTCCTTATTTCGTGCAAAATAATTATTCCTCCACCTGACAGCGGGGACCCACCGGACGGGCCACCGTATTTCGCAAAAAAAACGTTTCCCCCTGACTGCTGGGACCCACCAGCTACATCTTCACACGCAAGGAAGTGCGTCCGGGCAAAAAAAAAATGATTCGCCCCCTTGACTGATGGGACCCACCAGCTACATCTTCGCACGCAAGGAAGTGCCTGACAGTTGGGACCCACCTGGTCGAAGCGTACGTAGCATTGTCATTCTGGTCGCGAACGTGTACTTACATAGTAGAGGCGCGCACGTGTCATAGTAGAGGCGCGCACGTAGCATGTACACGTGCGTACATCAGCCAGTGTGCAAGAAAGAAAATATGGCCACATACGTACATACAGGCAGGGTCTCAAACGTCTACTCGCGCATACGTACGGCCAGGGCTCGTGTACATGGCTGGGTCAGAATGGAGAAACTGCGTCGTCGTCGTGTTCATGAGGAGCCAACCGGCTAGGTCGGAACGGAATGCGTCGTCGTGTTCATCGGGAGGGCTTGGACGGAACAACCGATGGAAACGAGGCCTGGTGTACCGCAGAACGGAGGAAACAACCTTGTGTTCGACCAGCCACGTTCAAAACGGGATCCTGTTCATCGGGAGGGGTCTGGCATACCGCAAAACGGAGGAAACAGACCTCCTACGGTCGAACGGGGATCCTATTGATTGGGAGGGGTGTGGCGTACCGCAAAACGGAGGAAACGGACTTGTGTTGGACCGCTACGGTCGAAACAGGGGTCCTATTCATCGGGAGGGGTGTGGCGTACCGCAAAACGGGACTCCACGGGATACTGTCCATCTCCACCGTCGACCCCCTCCAGCCTCCACGGGCTATTGTTCATCCACTGTCGACCTCCTCCAGACTCCACCTGCGACTGTTCATCCAAGGGCTCCTGTTCATCCAGCCTCCACCGCGCGCTACTCCACCAGATACTGTTCAACCAGCCCTCTCCACGGGCTCCTGTTCAACCACCCCTCCAGGGGCTACTGTTCATCCAACCCTCCACCATCTACTGTTCATCCTGCCCTCCACGGGGTGGTCCTGTTCATCCAGCCCTCCACGGGGTCCTGTTCATCCAGCCCCAACCGACTCGATCGATCGGGGTCCTGTTCATCCAGAGGCAACACCACGGAGTTCCTGTTCATCCACCCCACCGGGAACTATTCATCCAAACCCCCCAGCAATGCTCACTATTCATCCAGAGGCAGCATCGATCGGCTTCAGTTAGTAGCAGTAGCGAAGGAATCGCTCAATCGGGTTCAGTTAACAGCCATCAATCGATCTCTCTGGTTCAATAACGCGTAGCCTGCAGTGCAATCGCTCGGGTTCAGTTAGAGCCCAACGCCTCGCTCGGGTTCAGTTAGAGCCCAATGCCTCGCTTGGGTTCAGTTAGAGCCCAACGCTTCGCACCCACGCGCGTGCATGTACGAGAGAAAAGCGCATCGCTCGGCCCCGACCACCCACCATAATCGGGAACACCCCGATATTTCCCTTGCCCTCGCTTCTACCAAGGTTTTTTCCGTCATGGACGGCCCAAAGAATGTCATGCAGCTGCATATCCGGCCCGCCCAGGACGAAAAGCCCATTTTGTCTAATTTTATTCATAGAAGTAGGACCCCACCACATCTATGATGATACCGTGTTTTGTCACAATTATTGTCATAGAAGTGTCATAAGTATGACAGAAAAAAATTTCGTTTAGCCCAAAATGTCACGGATGTGTTTTTTTGTAGTGTCCCTCCTTGTAGCTTATCTCGTCTGCTTCTTCCACAATCGCCAATGGCACTGGTCCGTCGTCGTCGCTCAGCCACTCCGCCTTCATCATAGGACAGCTCCAGCTAGGAGGCTACACCGCGGCGGCGGCGCAGTCCGACATAGTGTAGTGCGCGTGGCGTCCCTGTTGGGTGTGCGCGGAGCACCCACCACACGCTCCGCCGCCACTGCCTGTCGGCAGCTGTTGCCGGCCGCTGTTGCTGCCACACCAGCATCAAAAGCCAGGGCCATCTCCCGCTCCGCCGCCGCGGCCTGAAGGCGGGAGGTGGCCGTCGTGGCCGCCACCCCACTGCTGGCCATCGTGGCCATCACCTGCTCCGCCACCGCGGCCCAAAGGCGGGAGGTGGTGGTCGTGGCCGCCACCCCATCATCGGCCGCTGTGGCTGCTAGCCCACCATCGACCATCGGAATCATCACCCGCTCTGCCACCGCCACCCGAAGGAGGTGGGCGGAGGTGGAGGCCCGCATGTGCGTCAGCGACCTTGCACGCTACATCGAGTTCCTGCAGGAAGAGGAGGAGCGCCTTGTCGAGCACGCAAAGAGCCTTATCGCAGCCATGGCCGCAGCACACGCCGACGCAGAGGCGAGGAATCAAGAGATCTACGAGCAGTCCGGCCGCTTCGAGAGGGATCATCTGGAGTGGCAGTGAGCGTTCGAGCTGGCGAGCGCCGCTGAACGGGCATAGCGGCAGGCACCGTATTGCATTTGTCGAGCTCGTTAGTAGGCTCCTCCTCCTCCCCTGCCTCTTACTGAGCATGCTCGGCAAAGGAGAGGCTGCCGGAAGTAGCACAAAGCCCCTCTATGGTAGTAGTAGTATTTAGGAGCTACTTTGTTCAGTTCATCTGACTATAGATGTGTGGTTGAACTGTACAACGTACTTAAAATTAGCTAGTATATATAGTTGAACTAGCTATTTCAGTACGTGGTTGGCAACAATTGGGGAGAAGTTTGGTCGGTTCAGTTGTCGAGTTGAAATGTTTGTATAAATTAAGAACGACTGCTTAATGTATGAATGAAATCTATGCTTAATTACTGAATTTTAGTTGCAAAAATTACATAGTGCTAATGATTTCTAGCTGCATATTTTGACAAATCGCAATGTTACAAGGATTGACAAATGGCAACATTACTAGATCAACAAATGTACATCTTTCTAGTTTGACAAATGGCAACATACCCAATATGACAGATGCAAATCTTACCAAATAGTTTGTACGTGGTTGCACACGGGTCATCTAGAACAACCGTTTGCGTGGAAGGGATGCACAAATCCTGCGCTGCTCTCACTTTGCATACGGGTGTTCTATCTAAATCGTTTGCGATCAAGAGTTGTAGAAATCCTACTCGGCACATTTTCTCTTGCCTTCCTGGGGAAGCTGTCGGTTTGCATACGGGTGTTCTAACTAAAATGTTTGCGATGAGTGTTTTATATTTAAAAAGTGAATTAAACTGCGTCTTGGGCGCCATAAATTGAGAGGACGCAAGCAAGGCGGGCGGCCATGGAAATCAAAGGGCTCGCTTCCCAGTGAGCCTGCGCAGCGTACAACTCGCACGCTTCTTGGTGAGTCTGCGCACTCGAGGACAGCTTGCACGCCTCTCGATCAGCCTGCGCACCGGACGGCGCTCGCACGCCTCATGTTCAGTCAAGGTCAAGCAGCTGTCCGCGCGGCACCTCCTACAACCATTAAAACCAAGACACATGGCGTCACATGAATGGTGAACAGAATTTTGAATTTACTAGAATTTAAAAAACAAGCATCTCAATGTTTTGCCGGCAATCAACGGTGCCCCGGTGTTTGAAATTCATGCCCATTTCTTGCATGGGACCTAAGCATGCACCCAAGGACACAAAATTGATTTTTCAACCAATTTATATGCACTGGAGCATGTGCATGTAGTTCAAAATTGAATTATGCACATAAAATGCATTGAAAACTCAATTAATGCATAAAATGTACAAACGAACCCCGAAAATTCACAAAAATTCACACAACACTCCTGTTGTTCTATATTGACACGAGAAAAAAATTGAAAACAATAAGAGGCAATGGATATCGTTTCATCCCCAAAGGTGGGACGTTCCCTACCGAAAACCATCATGCTTCTTGTGAGAAGCTCCGGTTTGTGAGAAGTATATACCAAAACCTACCCCAAATGGGACAAAATTTGTACCACGACATGTTGATCCGCTCCATGATAGCATGCCAATGTTCATGAATTTCAGATGAGTTTTGGATTTACTAGAATTTAAAAACTAGGCATCTCAATGTTTTGTCGACAATCAACGGTGCCCCGGTGTTTGAAATTCATTCCCATTTCTTGCATGGGAACTAAGCATGCACCCAAGGACATATATTTTATTTTTCAACCAATTTATATGCACTGGAGCATGTGCATGCAGTTCAAATTTGAATTATGCACATAAAATGCATTGAAAACTCAGTTAATGCATAAAAATGTCCAAACGAACCCGAAAAATCACAAAAAATCACACAACACTCATGTTGTTCTATGTTGACACGAGAAAATAAATAAAGAAATAAGAGGCAATGGATATCGTTTCGTCCCCAAAGGTGGGGCGTTCCCTACCAAAAACAATCATGCTTGTTGTGAGAAGCTTCGGTTTGTGAGAAGCATATACCCAAACCTGCCCCAAATGGGAAAAAATTTGTACCACAGCATGTTGATGCCGCTCCATGACAGCATGCCAAGTTTCATGAATTTCAGACGAGTTTTGGATTTACTAGAATTTTAAAACTAGGCATCTCAATGTTTTCCCGGCAATCAATGGTGCCCCGGTGTTTCAAATTCATTCCCATTTCTTGCATGAGACCTAAGCATTCACCCAAGGACACATATTTGATTCTTCAACCAATTTATATGCACTGGAGCATGTGCATATAGTTCAAATTTGGATTATGCACACAAAATGCATTAAAAACTCAGGTAATGCATAAAAATGTCCAAACGAACCCCAAAAAATCACAAAAATTCGCACAACACTTATGTTCTTCTATGTTGACACGAGAACAAAATTTGAAAGCAATAAGAGGCAATGTATATCATTTCGTCCCCAAAGGTGGGACGTTCCCTACCGAAAACCAGCATGCTTGTTGTGAGAAGCATATACCCAAACCTGCCCCAAATAGGACAAAATTTCTACCACAACATGTTGATGTTGCTCCATGATAGCATGCCAAGTTTCATGAATTTCAGACTAGTTTTGGATTTACTAGAATTTAAAAACCAGGCATCTCAATGTTTTGTCGGCAATCAACGGTGCCCCGGTGTTTGAAATTCAATCCCATATCTTGCGTGGGACCTAAGCATGCACACAAGGACATATATTTGATTATTCAACCAATTTATATCCACTGGAGCATGTGCATGTAGTTCAAATTTGAATTATGCACATAAAATGCATTGAAAACTCAGTTAACACATAAAAATGTACAAATGAACCCCGAAAAATCACAAAAATTCGCACAACACTCCTGTTGTTCTATGTTGACACGAGAAAAAAAATTGAAAGCAATAAGAGGCAATGTATATCGTTTCGTCCCCAAAGATGGGGCGTTCCCTACCGAAAACCATCATGCTTGTTGTGAGAAGCTCCGGTTTGTGAGAAGCATATACCAAACCTGCCCCAAATGGGACAAAATTGGTACCGCGGCATGTTGATGCCGCTCCATGATAGCATGCCAAGTGTCATGAATTTCAGACGAGTTTTGGATTTACTAGAATTTAAAAACCAGGCATCTCAATGTTTTGTCGGCAATCAACGGTGCCCCGGTGTTTGAAATTCATTCCTATTTCTTGCATGGGACCGAAGCATGCACAGAAGGACATAGATTTGATTTTTCAACCAGTTTATATGCACTGGAGCATGTGCATGTAGTTCAAAATTGAATTATGCACATAAATGCATTGAAAACTCAGTTAATGCATAAAATGTACAAACGAACCCCGAAAATTCACAAAAATTCACACAACACTCCTGTTGTTCTATATTGACACGAGAAAAAAATTGAAAACAATAAGAGGCAATGGATATCGTTTCATCCCCAAAGGTGGGACGTTCCCTACCGAAAACCATCATGCTTCTTGTGAGAAGCTCCGGTTTGTGAGAAGTATATACCAAAACCTACCCCAAATGGGACAAAATTTGTACCACGACATGTTGATCCGCTCCATGATAGCATGCCAATGTTCATGAATTTCAGATGAGTTTTGGATTTACTAGAATTTAAAAACTAGGCATCTCAATGTTTTGTCGACAATCAACGGTGCCCCGGTGTTTGAAATTCATTCCCATTTCTTGCATGGGAACTAAGCATGCACCCAAGGACATATATTTTATTTTTCAACCAATTTATATGCACTGGAGCATGTGCATGCAGTTCAAATTTGAATTATGCACATAAAATGCATTGAAAACTCAGTTAATGCATAAAAATGTCCAAACGAACCCGAAAAATCACAAAAAATCACACAACACTCATGTTGTTCTATGTTGACACGAGAAAATAAATAAAGAAATAAGAGGCAATGGATATCGTTTCGTCCCCAAAGGTGGGGCGTTCCCTACCAAAAACAATCATGCTTGTTGTGAGAAGCTTCGGTTTGTGAGAAGCATATACCCAAACCTGCCCCAAATGGGAAAAAATTTGTACCACAGCATGTTGATGCCGCTCCATGACAGCATGCCAAGTTTCATGAATTTCAGACGAGTTTTGGATTTACTAGAATTTTAAAACTAGGCATCTCAATGTTTTCCCGGCAATCAATGGTGCCCCGGTGTTTCAAATTCATTCCCATTTCTTGCATGAGACCTAAGCATTCACCCAAGGACACATATTTGATTCTTCAACCAATTTATATGCACTGGAGCATGTGCATATAGTTCAAATTTGGATTATGCACACAAAATGCATTAAAAACTCAGGTAATGCATAAAAATGTCCAAACGAACCCCAAAAAATCACAAAAATTCGCACAACACTTATGTTCTTCTATGTTGACACGAGAACAAAATTTGAAAGCAATAAGAGGCAATGTATATCATTTCGTCCCCAAAGGTGGGACGTTCCCTACCGAAAACCAGCATGCTTGTTGTGAGAAGCATATACCCAAACCTGCCCCAAATAGGACAAAATTTCTACCACAACATGTTGATGTTGCTCCATGATAGCATGCCAAGTTTCATGAATTTCAGACTAGTTTTGGATTTACTAGAATTTAAAAACCAGGCATCTCAATGTTTTGTCGGCAATCAACGGTGCCCCGGTGTTTGAAATTCAATCCCATATCTTGCGTGGGACCTAAGCATGCACACAAGGACATATATTTGATTATTCAACCAATTTATATCCACTGGAGCATGTGCATGTAGTTCAAATTTGAATTATGCACATAAAATGCATTGAAAACTCAGTTAACACATAAAAATGTACAAATGAACCCCGAAAAATCACAAAAATTCGCACAACACTCCTGTTGTTCTATGTTGACACGAGAAAAAAAATTGAAAGCAATAAGAGGCAATGTATATCGTTTCGTCCCCAAAGATGGGGCGTTCCCTACCGAAAACCATCATGCTTGTTGTGAGAAGCTCCGGTTTGTGAGAAGCATATACCAAACCTGCCCCAAATGGGACAAAATTGGTACCGCGGCATGTTGATGCCGCTCCATGATAGCATGCCAAGTGTCATGAATTTCAGACGAGTTTTGGATTTACTAGAATTTAAAAACCAGGCATCTCAATGTTTTGTCGGCAATCAACGGTGCCCCGGTGTTTGAAATTCATTCCTATTTCTTGCATGGGACCGAAGCATGCACAGAAGGACATAGATTTGATTTTTCAACCAGTTTATATGCACTGGAGCATGTGCATGTAGTTCAAAATTGAATTATGCACATAAATGCATTGAAAACTCAGTTAATGCATAAAAATGTCCAAACGAACCCCGAAAAATCACAAAAATACGCACAACACTCCTGATGTTCTATGTTGACACGAGAAAAACATTGAAAGCAATAAGAGGCAATGGATATCATTTCGTCCCCAAAGGTGGGACGTTCCCTACTGAAAACCATCATGCTTATTGTGAGAAGCTCCAGTTTGTGAGAAGCATATACCCAAACTTGCCCCAGATGGGACAAAATTTGTACCACGACATGTTGATGCTGCTACATGATAGCATGCCAAGTTTCATGAATTTCAGATGAGTTTTGGATTTACTAGAATTTAAAAACCAGGCATCTCAATGTTTTGCCGACAATCAACGGTGCCCTCGTGTTTCAAATTCATTCTCATTTCTTGCATGGGACCTAAGCATGCACACAAGGACACATATTTGATTTTTCAACCAGTTTATATGCACTGGAGCATGTGCATGTAGTTCAAATTTGAATTATGCACATAAATGCATTGAAAACTCAGTTAATGCATAAAAATGTCCAAACGACCCCTGAAAAATCACAAAAATTCGCACTACACTCCTATTGTTCTATGTGGACACTCGAATTTTTTTGAAAGCAATAAGAGGCAACGGATATCATTTCGTCCCCAAACGTGGGACGTTCCCTACCGAAACCATCACGTTTGTTGTGAGAAACTCTGGTTTGTGAGAAGCTTATACCCAAACCTGCCCCAAATGGGACAAAATTTGTACCATGGCATGTTGATGCCGCTACATGATAGCATGCCAAGTTTCATGAATTTCAGACGAGTTTTGAATTTACTAGAATTTAAAAACCAGGCATGTCAATGTTTGCGGCTGAGTGACGGTGGAAGGGTGTTTGAAATTCATTCCCATTTCTTGCATGGGACCTAAGCATGCAACCAAGGACACATATTTGATTTTTCAATAAGTTTATATGCACTGGAGCATGTGCATGTAGTTCAAATTTGAATTATGCGCATAAAATGCCTGGAAAACCTAGTTAATGTATAAAAATGTACAAACGAACCCTGAATCATTCCAATTTTTTTGACGACACACCTACAGTTGCATGTTCACTACAGATATAAGTTCTAACAATTCAAACATCATCCTTTGTAGCTGTGACCCCATTATGTAATTCAAATGATCAAGACAATAAATCAAGTAGATCGCACACAGTTTATTATCACCAACCATGTGAGATGCAACACAAAATATCTTGGAGCACCGTCAGTGTATAGTACGCCCATGGCTTACGAGAGAAGGTGTGTCGGCTACAGTCCACAGCGCGCGAGTTATGAATAAGGGACCGTGTCTGATGACACTTTGCACACTAGTTTTTTGGCTGAAGCGATTCCAAATTTTCGGCTTCCGCGGAAATATCTACCTGCCCGCCCCCTCCCCATTACCAAAAGCCACATTTCCCCTCTTTCTGCCTTCCTTTCCAAGTTGAAACCTTCACTCCTTGCTTGCAGCGTCGCCGCCTCCTCGCCGGCGACCCTTCTTCACGATCCTCGGCCTCGCCTATCCAGGCAGGTAATCCACACCCGACCCCCATCCTCCTCCTCCTTCCACATCCCACATGCCCCTACCGCCGACGCGAGTGCGACACCTTCCACCCAAATCACCGACCCCTCCACCAAATAAGCACCGTCCTAAGCCATGGTGCACGCAGTATAGCCAGGACCTCAAGGAGCATTTGGCAGCGGAGAAGCAAATCGCGGTCGCACGCGCGGATGAGGTCGCGATGGCTGCCATTCGTGCCGACCCGCAGATCTTGAAGGAGCACCTTGCCATTTTCTAGCTACGCCGGTTATGCATGCTTGGTTTACCCATTGCGTGTGCTGTTCCCGCCTTCCCTTCACAAATTCTAGTGAATTGTGCTATCTAATTTTACCATGCAATCTGTTGCTCTAGTGTATATGTTCTATATGTCCTGCAGTGTGGTGCTCACTTATTAATTGTTTTGTTAATTAGTTCCCGTCTTCAGTTAACTGTTTGGTTCAATTCTGCAAATGTGATCTTCAATTCTTCAGGCTGCAATTTTGTATTGTCTTCCATGTGATAAATAAATCAAATTTATCTTTACAAAATTGTGGGTGCATTTTGTTATTGTATACCATGTGAGGAATAAATTGAATTTGGATGTAGTAAATACATGAGAAACAAATACAATTGCTACAATTGGCTGTAGTTAACGGTTTGGTTAACTGTCTGATCTTCTATTAGGAGTATGTTATATTGTGCAATGTGGTGCTCAGTTAATGTTTGGTTCATTTGTTGTGGTGTTTAGTTAACTGCTTGGTGCAATGTTATATTGTGCAATATGGTGCTCAGTTCATGTTTGGTTCATTTGTTGTGGTGTTTAGTTAACTGCTTGGTTTAATTCTGCAATGCGATGTCCAATTGTCGTGGGTAGAATTTTGTATTGTTGTGCATGTGAGGAATAAATCGATTTTGGCTGCACTTAATACATGAGAAACATATACAAGTGCTATATTTCCTAGTTCTTAATCATGCTTGGTTTGGATAAATGGGTTTTCCCTATGGCTTGAATTAATCTGATGAATCTTCAATGTGATTATTTTTCATCAACATATTTTACTGATAACATGCGAACCCTTACTTAACCTGATGACTAACTACCTTATATGTGTTGCAAGGAAACAATGGGAAGCACTGAGGTTTACAATCAAGGTTAGCACGTGCATGGTCCGTTGTCTAATAGCACATTATTGTGCAATTGCAGGAACCATTCTAATATTTAGGTTTTTAACAATTTGGTCTTGCACATGTAGGTCCTGCTGTCAGAGGTTTTGACCACTGTTCGACCCTTTTTGCATATGGGGAAATGAGTTGTCCATGAATATCAGTCAAGTCCAGAAACTCAAAAAGATTGTTAGGATAAAGAAATTAGCGACAAAAAACAACAAGATCTTTGTCTGCACAATGAAGAAGACATCAGTTCACTATAGGATGGTACTAACTATTATACCTTACCTTTTTTTATTCCTTTGCCCCATTTCCAATATAGAGAAGATATTTATGCACATCCTTGTTTTCAGGCCTTTCCAAAGTATTTCACTGATGATTACCTCTCAAACCACCTGTATGGTCAGGAGGCGAGGAAGGTATTCATAAAACACCCACGGTTCAATATTGAAGTGTTCCTGAAGAGGACGAAGGATGGACGGTCAATCATCCACAGGCACTGGCCTAAAGTTACAAAGACCTTCAACATCAATGAAGGCTCAATATTCACCTTCTGCTTCAGCAGTTTTCCAGATGAGATACATCTATCTATGTACCGTCTATGATGCTAATTTCAAAAGGTTATAGATGTTGCATGTGAAACTTGGTCCTGGTGTAGTTGTGTCATGGGGTAGCTGAGTGCTGAAGCTATATGATGTTGTACTCTGATGTATTTCAATTATGAAAATGAAATATATTGTGTGCATAATATGAACTGTCAATTAGATTAATAAATGGATTATGAATAATTGGATAATTAGCCTGCTAGTGGCGAATTAGCCTGCTAATTGGGTTTTGCTATTGCAAACGGTTGTTAAAAAAATACCATGGGCGATGACCTCAGGCAACGCACACAGTTTCTAGGAATAAACCATGTTGGATCAATGAACAATCCACTACAAAAAATACACTTCTATGATGATACGTGTTTGTCATAGTAGGTCGCGTTTTTTGTCATGCATGTACATCCATGAAAAATTTATGACAAAATCAAGATAGTCATACATGTGCTGTCGTAGAAGTGTTCCATGACATTACCAAAATTATCATCACGGAAGTGTCCACTTCCATGATGATAAATCGCGCGTCATAGAAGTGCTTTCGTCAAGGGTGACCGACACGTGGCATCCACCATAATGGAACGCCGTTAAGCTATCGGGTCGGGTTTTGGATCCGATAACCCGTTAACAGCCCCGACCAATGGGGATTTTCCACGTGTAAAATCATCATTGGCTGGAGGAAACACGTGTCGGCTCATTGCTGGGACAAATGTCATCCACTCATTGGACAGAAGGCACCTATGATACGTCGACACGTGGCATGACCCAACAGAGGCCCATTCCTGTGTAAAGGCCGTCCCGTTTGACTTGGTCAAAAGGTGGCGGGCCGGCCCATGGAAAGCCTATTAACGGCCTGTTCGCATATAGCCCATTTACAACCCGCTAACCCAAGGCCCGTTACGCCCTATCCGAATTAGGCCCAGTAGCGTCATCTGGGCCATCCAATATGATTCCAGCCCATTTTCACTTCTGGCACATGTATGGCCCATGACGTCTTTCGACCCATATGAGGCCCTATGTAACTCTTGGCCTATTAACGGCATGTGGTGAAACTGGCCCGTAATGAACAGTGTATCACTTTATACCCATTATTCCGTTGGGCCATTTCCAGCCCATGTTATCTTTCGGCCTTCTCAGAGCCCATTTATTCTTCGGCTCATTTTCAGCATTCGTTTACTTATGGCCCGTTACTGTCATTTTCTGCTAGTGGGCCAAATTCAGCCCGTGGTTACAGTCGGCCCGTTTGTGGTCCGTTAATACGTTGGGCCGTTTTCATAGCATCATCAAATACGGCCTATTAACGATGGCCCGTTACGGTCGGCCCATGAATGGACAATTCCAACTCTAGCCCGTTTATGGCCATAATGCGGCCTGTTATTGGCCCATGTTTAGCCAATCGATCATACGGACCGTATAAGGCCCATTGATGATACGGCCCGTAGAAGGCCCATTGTTTCTAGGACCCATAGAAGGCCTACTGTTTCTATGGCCCGTAGAAGGCCCACTGTTTCTACGGCCCGTAGGAGGCCCAGTGTCACTACAGTAAATATTAGCCCATGGTTATTGTGGCCTAATTTTAAAAAATAGGTTATTGCAGCCACTAGTTAACCGCGGAAAAAGAACTGCAATGACTACAAGCAAACAAATAAACAAGACAACAAGGAAATAAATAAGCAAGGAACTAACGCTAGGCTATCGCGGCTATTACACATATTACATCCACTGGGCATCAAGGTTCGCCACCAGTGCAAATATAGGGAACAAAGCAGCATATCATATACACTAGCCGTCAAAATTGGCCACCAGTGCAAATAAACGCGGCAGCAAAACAAGAGCATAACTGAAACAACTTCAAAAGAGCTCAAGAAACGTTATCCTGGGTATCCACCATGCTGGCAATAAGCTTAGCAAGCTGATTAGCTTTGTCCTGTTTGGCGCTAAAATCCTCCAACGCTTGTTGTTGCACCAGAAAGTATGCATTTGAATGCTCCAGGGACTTCCGTAGTCCTTCCGCTTCTTGTCGTAGCACAGCTGAACGATGTCTTTCAGCTTGTAGTTGAGACTCAAGAAACCGAACTGATTCAGACAGTGAGTTTGAATAGCTTGTGCAAGCGGTAGTGGCCAGTAACTCCAACACTAAACCAAGACAGGATGTGTCACTATCCTGAACCTTATCTGCATTACTTCCTTTACCGTTGCTTAATAAGGCACTCTTCCCCAATATTCTGTCAGCATTCTAAAAGAAGAAACAAGCAGACACATAACAAGTTTAGCATGTACTAGTATATGAAACTCATTTCGGTGAACCAGTTCATTAGTAAGGTGGACAGGATTAAACTACCAAGTCTTCTATTGCCAAGTACTAGTACATAATAAAAGCATCAAACAAACATATATCTATGTCCTATGGTAGCAATGGAATCTTAAATTAGAACAGTTGCTCTTTAGGTTTAGGGACTTGTTCTACATGAACAGAGTACAATAAGACGCAAGAATATAATACTTAAAAATAGAAAATGAGCTCATAGACCTTACCACATTCTTGGTTTGGGACCAGTACAGAACAAGGCGTTCCCAGTCATCATCCAGTAAATGTGTCTCATGAGAACGTAAGGGAATTTGATGAGTTTCTTTGCCGGTGAAGTACGTTTTCTTCAGGTAATTCCGATACTGCCGCCAAGCATTCTTGAAGATAGCAGAGGTATTAGCACAGGTTACCTCATCATGAGTTTCCAAATCGGTCCTTCTCTATAGAGAAAAATGGGAAAATTTGATGTATTATAACCATCATGGAGGTAGGATGTATGGGACGAAGCAAAGTAATTGCCATGAATAACATTACTTACACATAACTCCTGGACAAACACCTGCAACTGGCATTTTCCTTCATCTTCAGTATAATATTGCCAAGATGGGAAGATACGCACATACGATTTAACGACATCAAATGTGATAGTTGCTAAACTATGACTAGCTAGTTGTGCTTCCTCCACATGAATAGGCGTACTAACTGGTGGAGTTGGGGTTCGCCATGATAGTACTGGCCCTTTGGGCACTGGAGCTGCCTTACTAACTGCTCTTGTTTGGGAGCTCTGTGGTGGAGATGGTGCTGTGTCAACAGGAACTGGGTTACTATCGGCTGGGGTTTGGGTTAGATTGGGTGAAGCTGGTTCTCTGTCCATCGTAGTAGGGGTACAATCTACGAGAGTTTGGGTTATGTGTGGTAGGGCTGGTTCTTGTGCATGTACAACCGGGGTGCTATCTCCACCAAGAGGTAGCACTATTTTATTTGAAGACCGTGTTTTTAGTCTGCTAGATACTGGCATCACCCGCTCCAATTCAAATGGCTGATAAACATGAAACATAGTTGAATGTACATACATTGTATGAGAGACATATGCAATAGATAGTGTGGAAAAAAGAGGGCATGAAATAGTTGACATGTATATTGTTTAACTAAAATGGATAGCATGACATAATTTCACATATATGATGTCTATCTAAACTGGATAACATAGCATAACATAATTCAAAGATATGATGAATAACTAAACAGGATCGCATGCCATAATTTACCTACATGTTATCTAAGTAATCAGGATCGCATCATTTAATTCACATATGTGATTTATATGCTGAACATAGGGCATTCGATATGATGTCTGAACTAAGAACATGGTGTTGAATATTGTGTATATGATGTCTAAACTATGCAATGCAAGACACCGTATGCATGATATGAGCAGTATAACCGTGCCAAGTTAGAGCATACACCTCAGTGGGGGAATAGGAGTTGTCATCTGTCTCTGAATTCATCTCTGAGGAGCTATCGGGACCCAACAAGAGATCTGCTTCGACAGGTAGCACTGTCTGCTCTGAAGGCCTTGTTTTCACTCCAGATTTTTCCATCTCCCACCCAAATGGCTGATTCACAGGAAGAGTAGTTTAATGTACAAACATTGTCGACAAATGGAAATGTAATGAAGAAAAGGATGGGCAAGATATCATTCAAATATATGATGCCTGGTTAAACAGGATGGCATTGCACATTTCACATATATTATGGTTGGCTAAAAGACATGAGACTGCATAATTCCCATATATGATATAGAAACTAAACAGGTGGCATTACAGAACATGTCTAAACTAAGCAGATGACATATATGATGTCAAAAGTAGGCACTGCAAGGCAACATATGCATGATATGACTAACATCATCATGCCAAGGTAGAGCAAACACCTTGGGGGGTAAATAGGAGTGGTCAGCGGCGTCCGAATCCGCCTCAGAACGGATATCTTCCTCTGGATTACAATCTGGAGAGGGGCGGGGAGGGTTTGCCATTGAACCCACCATGGAGTGATGTCTGCATGACATTGTATTGCCGCGCAAAACTCTTCTCTTTTTCTCTACATGTTCCGCATGACTGTGTACAATATCTGACATGCATACGAAAAAATATGGTGAGATTATGTAAGGAGAGCATGCAGAAATTTAGAGTGATGGGAACAACCAGTGGATCGATGTTTTTCCGTTGAACCAAAATAGCCCTAATGGATCGATGTGAATGTATAGTAATAAGTGATGCAACAAGTGTACAACCTCTTTGTCGGAGCCGTGTCGACCTCAACATCATTGGGTTGGTCGCTGAAGCAGTTGAGGCAGAGGTGGCTGTCGGAGGTGTGGAGGAAGATATGAGGAATCTATAGACGGCCTCCAGGGCACTGCTCTGTTGTGATGGATCGTTCTGTCGTTGGAGCAGCTCCGGTGAGCCGTAAGACGTCAAGGCTGAAGCAGCACAAGACAGACATCGCCAATCTCAAGTGGGATTCTAATAGCATCTCCAATAGATGATGTAAAATGGATGTAAAATTAACATCACCAAAAACCACCTGACTACAACAGATGAGGTAAAAACTGTTGACTCTGAACTTAACTGTCGAAACTGAAATTTACTATGGAATCTGAATGCTACTGTCGAAACTGAACGCAATGGTAGTAGAGAGGCACTTGACATGTAGTTTAGGGAGGGCCTGCAGTTCATCTTCAACCTGCACCCCCCTGAGCCGCCAGCCACCACCGGCCGAACCGCCGGCCCCAGCGCTGCCTCGCCGCCCCGAAACAACTCGCCACCGCTGCCCCGGCCAGCCCTCTAGGCCTCCTCCCCCCACCCTGAACCCTAAGATAGATAGTGGGGTACCTCTCCGGCGAGCCCCCGTCCCCGCTGCGGGTGGTTCTTCCTTAACTCCGGCGAGCCCCCCAACCCCTGAAAATCGACTGACCCAAAAGTCGATTCAGTCGACTGAAGTGTGGCTTAATCGGAGCAGAGCAGCAGCACGAGCGAGGGGGAGAGCAGCAGCAGCAGCTAGGCGAGCGAGCGATCGAGCGAGAGCCGGAGCAGCAGCAGCAGATCCGGCTGGTATGGCCGCCGCCGCCAAAGGGGCCTCGCACTAGGGGAGAGCCGCCGTGGAGATGTCGCCCGCGGCGCCAGCTTCAAGGTAGCCGCTCCATGGGGGTGTGGGATGGAGCACCGTCGGTGCCGGGAGGTCGAGTTAAGGAGAAGGTGCGATGCGATGAGTGTACAACCTCTTTGGTGGCGCCGAGTAGGCCTCGGCTTCGTCCGAGGAGTCGGTGAGGATGCTGCGGTTCCGGTGGAGCAGGTTAAGGCAACACTGTGGGGATGGAGCAGCCGCGATAGACGAGGCGATCGTCGGAGCAGCTCCTTGGAAGTGGAGGACGGGGTGGCTGAACCGGCGGGACGGCGAGATGGATGACGGATCCTCATCCAGGGAGGTGGACGAGGGATGTCGAGCTGTTGCGGTGGACGATGTCGTCGGGGAAGAGGCCCCGGCTGGGCAGCGGTGACGTGGTGGACGGGGGAGGGTGGGGTTTCACGGCTGGAGCGGAGAGGTTATGGCGGCCTGGGATTTCGAATGGCAAAAAGGGGGCTTTGGGAGGGGGTGAAGCATGACTTAGGAACGCGCTTGTCCAAAATGTAGGGTGTGTTACAAAAGTACCCCCCACCAATTTGAACTAGTGGCCCTTTCGGCTCAGGGTTAGAAGGGGGATTTCACGTGTCGGGATTTGGCAGCTGGAGGGAGTTTTCGCGCGTGTTGTAATTTCGGGATAGCAAGGCGCGGGTTGTGAAGGCGCCAGTTTTGGGAGCACGATATTTGAATTTTCGGGATATAACAAGACGCGGGTTGAATTTTAGGGACAAGCCTAACGTGTAGTAATATTGTACTTGTACGTACCAAATCAATTCGCACTTCCCTCAACCAAAAAGAAAACGAAAAAAAATAAAACTATTCACACCACACAGAGAGAGTCTTGCCCCGTTTTTCTATACAAATGCTATTCAAAGCTACTCCCTTCTTCCATCTATATAGGGCCTAATGCGTTTTTCGATGCTAACTTTGACCAAATATTAGAGCAATGATATATGACATGCAACTTACACAAAGCACACCGTTAAATTCATCTGTGAAAGGTTCTTTCAATGATATAATTTTCACGTTGTGCATGTCATGTACTATTAATCTTGTCAATAGTCAAAGGTGGTCTTAAAAATCTCATTACGCCCTATATAGATGGAAGGAGGGAGTATGAATCCATGTTATGTCCGATTAAATTTTCGCTTGCTGTATAATGCATGTAACCTACTCATACCAACATTTTAGTGCATTCCAAATGTCTATACTACCGCTGCAATTCTAACTAAATTTGAATTCGTTTCTCTATTTCAATAAGAATCTACAATCATGATTGTTGCCAACTTCAACCATCATAGTTTCCTTGCTATTCGCCAGATATAAATCAGACGGCCTATAATGCAGGATGGCAGGCACACCATCATCAACAACTCCGTTTTTTATAAGAGTAGAGATAAAATATATTAAATGTAGTATACCATGTTCATAACCACACCATGTGTATCACCGTTATATATATTCACACATCCGTCGGTTTGAAACACTATGATAAATTCTTCAAATATCCGAATTCACTTTTTATAATGAAGTATATATGATCTCTATTTGTCTTTTACACCCACACAACCCTCTTATCTTTGTAGCTAGCGCTAACTTTCTCTTGTGCATGCACACGCCCGCATCCCTCTCACCCTCCCTCAGCATTCTCTAGCTCCATCGTGTAAATTCGTCTTTTCACTTTAGGTCGTTCACCCAAGGTGTGTGTAGGCCCCCCAGCTCCTTCTTTACAGCACACATTGATCGATATGCCTCTCTAGCCAGGTGTGCCTAGGACAAACACAAACTTCCCCTCTTCTCTTGTCACCGTCCATGCCTCACTCCCACCACTCTTTTCATCGTTCTCGTACTTGCACACTCCCCCCCTCGATATAGCATGCCTCTCGTACCACCTCCTACATGCATCCCTCTCTCTCTCTATCCTTCTCCTCGTGCCTCATTTGCTTCTAACACACACATGCATGTATACCGATCGATCTCCCAACATATACCTAGATCGACTTTAACTACCCCCCCATCGATGGACGTACCTCACAAGTTATGTCTCTCCTTTCTCTTACAAAGGGCGATTGATCTTCCTATGTAGTTACGTCTGCTTACCACAGCCACATCGTCCCCCCTCATCATTCGTGCATGCCTCCTGACCCGTCTCTCACACGCACGTGCACAGACAACAAGCAGCCATCTCCTCTCTTATTGATATTGCGGGCGTGCCCTCCATTTTTCTAGCAAGCCTATCCCACCATTTGTTAGAAGCAACTCCACTACCACCCCCTCCAACACTCTAGCTCTGTCTCTCTCCCAACCTTATTCATCTCCTGCACATATGCATGGATGCCGATCAATCTCCCTTAATACATGAGGCAGATCGATCTCCTTAATACATGAGGTAGGCCTCTCTCCTCCTCCACACATATACTAGCCATTGTACCTCTATAGTTAATTGGGCCTCCCTCTTCCCCCACCACACACTGATAGTCCAGCGCTGCAGGTAGGTATCCATGCCACAGAGACAAACTGCACATGTCCCATCTCACGTTCCAGTAGGCCATCCACTCTATATCTTTGACGTGGGCACACACAAATTCGATGGCACTCTTTATCGATCGCGTGCGCGCGCACACACACACATCATCCCTCTCTTCGATTCTATGGACACCTCAAGCCGATGATACCTCCACTCTCTTCTCGTGGATCGCCCCCTCTATACATATGTTATATCTAGGACTCTATTTCACACACATTGCATATGTTAATTTTTTTGATTGACCACCCCCCAAAAAAACTCTCAAGAACCCACACACTATATCTCTCTAGGTTTGTATCTCTCTCATACAACCCCACGTAGGTGGTGTACGTATACAAGAAGAGAATAGGTGCACCGTGCACGTACTCACGCTTCGTGCCCAGCCACACCCGCGCGGGTACATGGTGGATCTCATTTCTCCGCAGAAGCTGAATTTGTTTTTGAAACATCAAGTGGCCAGAGACTCGAAAACTTATTTTCCCATAGTGACTTGTCAGGGCGGTGGATTTTAGTTTGTACGATAATGCTGCATCCACCTAAAGTAACAAAGTTCTTACGTAAACTTCCTAGTAATTCCCTCTTCATAGGTGCAGCATTACTCCTAACATTTGTAATATCAGTTTGAAACTTGTAATATTGCCGTGTCCTATTCCTGCGTTTTCAAAATCCTGCGAATCAAACAGGTCCTGAGTTGGTGATGATGTTGTGCCTCCCATCTTTCACCAATAGCCGTCGGATCTAGATTTGACGCATACAAACCAAGCTTCTCCATTTTTGCAAAAAGATGCCCGCACTTGTTCCCTATTTACAAACAACTCTTTGTCTCTCACAATCAGCCTCATCTCCTCCCCACCACATCTAGGAGTAGAAGGCCATGGAAAAATCTGGCGCGATGGCCACTGCCGGAGCAGTCCACCCCCAATCTTGGTGTTCCGTGCAATGCACGGGCATCTACGCATGGGAAATTATGTTGAACAGGGCTAGTTGTAAGAAGGCTAGCTCTACAGCCATGATGATAGTGACTGCAGACGGTGAGGCTGACTATGGTATGCCGAACACGGCGCCTATACTCAGGTGTCATCTCCGGCGCAGGGTCTTGTCACTTCACTGTGAGGAGCAGCACATAATAATTTGACCAACGGGTAGTACAGTGCTAGTACTCCTACTACTACATTGGTAGTACTACTACTAGTACTAGTAGCACCACCATCTGGATTTAGGAGTACTACCACGTCCATATGGATTTTATTATTTGACTAGCAATATCTAGTAATGCATGCCACCAAAAATGTACAACTCCCTCTGTAAATAAATACATGGTGTTTTATTCCTATCGGCGAGAGAACTTAATGTTTTTTGCCACTCCTAACTAGAGTACTAATAGGATTACATGCAATGAACTAAACACTGCATGTCATGTTTGGTAGTCTCAAGTCATTGAAAGCATGCACGACCCACATCTCTCATTGGTTGATATGTCACGAAATAAGAAACAAGGAGGGAGTTAATGCACCGTTCCTAAGTATTTTGCGATTATTTGGTTTTCGTAAGGTGACTTACACAAATTTTTTGTTTACATGCATTAACATTTTATTAGTTAAATCAAAGGTCAAAACTTGGCGCAAAATGCAAAGGGGACCAATAAACCAGTAAACATCAAACTTCTCTCGTTTGGCCCCAACTAGAGGTCCGGCGAGATGACTATACTGCACCGGCACGGAGGGGGACACATCTTCATTGAGTTACGGCAACTGCCTTTGGGTGAATGACACGTGGCCCCAGGGGGTGGCTGGCCCACCTATCATACAGCCAAAGGCAGGTGCAGTAGAGGGCCGAGGAGTTGTACGAAGTCCTATGCACCTACGCATGCTAACCAAGGGCTGAGTGATCACTCGAATTGCAAGATCAGTTGACTAGAAGCTACGCTAGACCCATGGAGGTGATGAGCGCGAGCATCAGCCGGCTGTGCCAGATGGTCCATGACGCCGGCCTGCGGCCCAACACCGAGGAACGTCTCCAGGTAGTATTACTTGAGGCCGCCAGGGCGAGGGGGCGCTTGGACAACAACTTCATCTCCTTGTTCGACGAGGTCCTCGCCGGTTTCCTCACAAGTTCACTGTCGTCAAGAAGCTTGCGGACGACTTTGACGTAAGCCTCCAGCCGACGCGCCCAGGCTCTGCAATGCCCACCACCCTCAACAGCCACTATGGTAACAACCTCTTCGATGCACTGGTGGCCCTGCGACTGCCCGCCGTCGCGTCGAAGAATGTCCACCTCGAGGTCGCGCTCGCCACGCAGCGCCTGGCGCAGCAAGACACCATCGACATAATCACCCACGTCTACGCGCAAATCGTCCACAAGGACTACTACATGCAAGAGGAGGACGATAGGACACTGGCCTTCTTGGAGCGCAGGGCAACCTTAGATGGCACTGTTTAGAAGCACGTTGAGCTCGCCGCCAACGCCGCTGCTCCTCACACGTCGGTTGGTGACCCGGCACACTAGGGCGTGAGGATGTCGTTGAATGTTGATGGATACATATGTATTTTTATCTTTCCGTCAAATCCATGTAGTAGTATATGATACTACAGTAATTATCTTACCTTTCGCCTCAACTTCATAATTTTTGTACGTGTTCCATGCATGAACGGCGCCAGAACCAAACTTCTCATTACTCTAGGCAAAATCGTTATTTTCTATCTATCGGTCGCGCCATGGAACAGAACCAAATTTTACAAGTTACGAGTTCGAAAGGAAAATCCTGCCGTGTTCACGTCGCACCCCCACACGGTTGGTCCGGCACGCCGCTCAAGCGGGAATGCGTGCGGTGTTGCATTTTCACTTACAAGTGGGACCGCGGTTGAGCAAACCGACTATCAGCAAACCCCCACCCCGCCCACCGCGCGATGGCTGAGAAAACAGGAGGGAGAAGAGATGGCTGTAGCATGGACTCCAAGAAAGTTGGTGTCGGATGGGACTCATGTGGGTGGCGTGTGCCGTACTGCTAGACGTGAATGCTAGTTATGGCCCATGCCACCCCACTATATCGAGCCTATATCAAGGTACGTAGAACAAATTTCCTGCAGTCCGTGCTCAGCCCTCCTCTATCTCTCTTCTCAGCCAGCCAGTGGACGCGTGGAGCCCATCGTCTGTTTGCTCACATGCGGCCCCACATGTCAGTGAAACCGCAAGAGGACTGTCGGTGTCAAAACTGGCGGATCTCGGGTAGGGGGTCCCGAACTGTGCGTCTAGGCGGATGGTAACAGGAGGCAGGGGACACGAAGTTTTACCCAGGTTCGGGCCCTCTTGATGGAGGTAAAACCCTACGTCCTGCTCGATTAATATTGATGATATGGGTAATACAAGAGTAGATCTACCACGAGATCAGAGAGGTTAAACCCTAGAAGCTAGCCTATGGTATGATTGTATGTTGTCCTACGGACTAAAAGCCTCCGGTTTATATAGACACCGGAGAGGGCTAGGGTTACACAAGGTCGGTTACAAAGGAGAAGATATGCATATCCGTATTGCCTAGCTTGCCTTCCACGCCAAGTAGAGTCCCATCCGGACACAAGACGAAGTCTTCAATCTTGTATCTTCATAGTCTAACAGTCCGGCGAAAGAATATAGTCCGGCTGTCCGGAGACCCCCTAATCAAGGACTCCCTCAGTAGCCCCTGAACCAGGCTTTAATGACGATGAGTCCGGCGCGCAGTATTGTCTTTGGCATTGCAAGGCGGGTTCCTCCTCCGAATACATCACAGAAGAATTTGAATACAAGGATAGTGTCTGACCCTGCAAAATAAGTTCCACATACCACACCATAGAGAGAATAATATTTCCACAAATCTAATCTGCTGACACGTTTCGGCAACACGACATCATGCCACGACCCGGTAATTATTCGAACCATTTTTCTTCAACCAGCCTCACACATAACGCGAGGCAGTTTCTTGGCACGTCTTGTCAAAGCAGAGATCGTGTTCCCCTAATTACGGGATTCTCATCAATACGGTCGTAGGTAACCCAACTGTATCTAGGACTCCTAGATTATAGGCAAGTCCCAAACGGCTACAGAGAGGATGCTCGATATTCACCCTCTTTATAAAGGGAGAAGGCTTTTACTCTTTCCCTCCCGTGCTCAATCGAATCCTTCCCCCGCCTCGAGTTCTAACACCCAAAGCCCAGGTCAGGTGCTCCGAACCTTCAATCATGTCCGGATCTAGCCTTCAAGGCCGGTGGATGCCCTCCTCTGTTACAGAAGAAGATATCAAGAAGTTGAGGGAGGCCAGATACCTGACCGTCGAGGTTTCGCATCGGCTGCCTGCCCGAGGGCAGGTCGTCCCTACTCCTGAACCCAACGAAGACGTCGTGTTCATCTCCACTTCCTCTGAGGTCTAGGCCTCACTCTGGATCCCTTCATTAGGGGGCTGATGTTTTATTACGGGCTAGATTTCCATGATCTAGCCCCGGACTCCTTTCTCCACATCTCATCATTTATTGTTGTATGTGAGGCTTTCCTCCGCATTACCCCTCACTTTGGCCTATGGCTCAAGACCTTTGACGTGAAGCCAAAGATGGTCGAGGGGCAGCATGTAGCGTGCGGAGGTGCATTAATAAGCAGGATCGCCGGAGCTCCATGGCCAAAGGGTTCTATTCCAAAGATGTCCGGATTATGGCAACGGGAGTGGTTTTACATCACAGCTCCCAGAAGTGCGAAGTGGGCGGCTGCCCCTGCTTTCCGCTCAGGCCCTCCACCACAACTGATGTCATGGATTAGCAGAGGGTTGAGCTGGGGTCCCGCCAAGGACATGCCTGTACTGCAAAGCCGCATCCAAAATCTCTTCGGAGGAGATTTCAGTTTGATTATGGTAATGCAAGTCATGTTGGTTCGACGAATCCAGCCATGCAAACGCCGGCCTCTTCGCATGTGGGAGTTCAACCCAGAAGGACCGCATGTTATTCAGAATTTCCTCGGCCTGACGCACGAGGAGATGTATAGATCATTCTTCGGACCCCAGATAGATTGTCCGGATACTACCGAGGACGTGGGCCTGAGCAGCAACCGCACCGCCGACCAAGTAAGTTATCCTCTAGCCGAACACATCGTCTTTCATTTATCATGACGTTATTCTGAGAGATCGCTCTTTGACCAGGACTGGATAACAAAGGCGAAGATGATCCAGTGTTTGGCCCCCCTTGCTGAGGGTTTGGAAAATCCGGTACTAGAAAAGATGCTCGAGCTAGCACCTTGCCCGGAGCCCTCAAAGGAAGACAAGGGGGGATAAGGAGGGCGAAAGCAGGCCTCCACCGCTACCTATTCCGACCGAGGGAACGAGCACCTCCATGAGGGAGGATAACTGAGGGGAGGAATCTGACATTCTCTCACCCCGGGGAAGGAAGATGACTACCTCTGAAGATCCGAAAACCAAGGTTTCCAAGCGGGAGAAGAAATCTCCACTAGAGGGTCCTGCCTTGGAGGGTGCTCTTGCCGCACAAAGTCCGCACGGGGATCAGCCCTCTAACGAGCTGTAAGTAATCAAAAAGTACTTTAATAGTGAAGATATATTACCTTACCCCTGAGGAAAATAACCGAAGTATTTATCTTGCAGTTCGGATCTTAGTCCTTCTCAGCAGAGCTCGTCTTCGGGGGATCTTCTTCCGGAGATGATGGAGAGCGAAACGCCTCCCCCAGACTCCTCTGCTCAAGAAGCGGGCGACCTTGAAGTGTCATCACGGAGGGCCTCTCCGGATCCGGTGAGGCCAGAAGATAATCCTGTAGTCACTCGAAGTCCCCAGCGTCCGGCTCTCGAAGAGAGCAAACAGAAGAGTCCGGCACTGACTGGTATGCGGTCGGACGTATTGAGAGAGTTGTTGGAGTGAGCAGCCATCTCAGAAGAACACTGTACATTGATGGGTACGGTGATGGAAAGGATTTCATCCGCCGAAAGCGGGTTGCATGATGCCTTTATGAGTCTGCTAACGGGCTTTGAGGTACGTAAAATGATGTACATTTGTGATGGTACCGCACATTTTTAGGTGTGCCCTGTGTAGATTGTAGCCCCTGAGACTCTGGTTGTCGCCGAGAACGGCGTCAAACAGAGGATCGTAGTCCCAGGCAATAACCATACCGCTTTAATGTGCAGGAAGTGGGAGCTCTGGTGGCTAGCCGGACTCATGATTTTGCCGAACTAAAGCGGCAACTGGATGCGGCGGATGCCGACATCGAGCTTGTTAACAAGAGGCTTGACGAGGCACAGGGTAAGTGGTATTTTATGGTGAATGTCACATAGAAAGAGCAGCATGATGCCGGTATCTTTAATATGTTGTGACTGCAGATGGAGCTGCCACCGTGGAAACCCTACAGGCGGAACTTGCCTGAGCCAAAGAACAAGCAAGGATTAGTAATGCGGCTGCTTTGAAGGCGGCCGAAGAGTTGAAAGCCAAGAAGGCCGCGCATTGCGAGAGCAAAGAGAAGATGGCCAAGATGGCCATAAAGTTAAAAGACACTGCCGACCGTTGCCAGTTCCTTGAAAAAGAAAACCGAGCGAAGGCAACGGACCTTGAAAAGGCCATGATGGCGAACAAAGACAGCCGCTCTGCTATGAGAGCGAAGAAGGAGGAGCTGCGTGAAGCCGGGGATATTGCGGCTGGGAAGCCCTTTATGTCGTGGAGGAAGTTCGGAGATCCGCGGTATGCCCCTCTGGATCGGTTGTGGAGTTCGGCAAACGCATATATGGACTTGGCGGCGAGCACTGTCGATGCGGCCAAATACTTCCGAGATCAAACAGATCGTGAAGTGGACAAGCTGTTCTGGTCGCAATTTAACGTTCCAGAGCGTCCGCTTCCATTGACTGATCAGCTAGCTGAATGGGCCGAACTCAATAGGTTGTCCGGACTCACCATGAGGTCTGTCGTGGATCAGCTGTGGCCGGAAAAGCCAAAGCCAAACGGCTATTTCAGCTTAGTGCAGCAGTTCCTTGGTGCGGTGTCGCGCATCAATGCGATGAAGAGGTTGGCGTGCATAGAAGGCTCGCGGATGGCCCTTGCCCGTGTTAAAGCATATTGGGCGGAGATGGATGCTACCACTGTTGCGGCGCAGGGTTCGGCCATAGGCTGAGTGGCTGCCGAGCACTATTTCGAAGAGGTTCTCGAGGGTGCTCGTTTGATAGAGGCCGAGTGCTTGAAGAATATTATGTTTGAGTGACATGTATTCCCATTGTAAACACAATGTTTTTATGAAATTCATTAAGGCTGTGTTTATACTTTTGCCTGAAAGTAATATGATGCCTCATGTGCGACCGTTTATGTATACATGTGTATAACCTGAAAGATTGCAGTCGTCGGCTTTAGCCCCCACGCATATAATGCAGAGGTGTTCGCAGAAGACGCGTGTTCACACTTAACCCAACATCTTGGTCCTATTAAGGAGGTGATAGCGCAGCAAACGAGGCAACCGGACTATGATGCTTTAACACTTTCACTTAGCCATAGGAGTTTGACGGTGGGGCTACTATATAGCCCCTGGTGGCTCTGCACTTTCCCGAATTCGGGGTGCGTACATGCCTGGCCGGGAAACGGCCCTTCGTTAAGGTGGAGGAATTCTAACATTCTGATAGGTCATCGAGTGGTTGACCAGTCTCACGCTATATCATGACAGTCAGTTTTCGGCTTTCTCTACTTAGGTGCTCGTCCGGATGACCCGGGGCACAATCGCAGTAGTTCTCCTAGTGCTACCTTAGCTGATAGAGCGGAACGTAAGGTACCAAAACATAGGAGTCGGGCAAACCCAACATTTGACCAAAGACATGATTCGGAGCTGATGCATATAGGGCCAAACTCGCGACGCCGAACACTCCCTAAGGTATTCGGTCTTTATGGTATGAACCGGGCCTAATCAGTGCCCTTTGTAAGAAGCCCCTGGTGTTCAGGTACGTTCATTATTCTAACGTGGCCACATGCCAAGACGCCAGCATCCTTCTCAATTGTACTGAGAATCCGAGGGATGTGTATCAACAAGAGACAGTAAAAAAGGTTGACGCAGGGTCTTAATCTAAAAAGAATCCTTGGAACGGGTCCCTACTACACGTTTGCGCCTGTGTCTCCGTTGTGCCGTATCCTAGACGGGTGTAGCATGGTGGTCATCTGTAAAAGAGAGGAACTTAGGTGAAAATTTGTCGTGCAAAAAGGTAGGTTTTTTGAAAAAATCATGTATAATTCAAGATGAGTAAAAATTGCCACTTGTCTGCGCGCGTTGAGTGGTTGAGCCCCATGTATTTGTGATAGGGGTGTGGCCATCAAACCTGTACGAATTACATACAGCTGCGCCGGACTCGTCTAACCGTGTCTGTGGTCTTGACGACCTATCGAATACTTTAGTTGGTGAGGCCGTTTTAGTGTGCGGCTGCCCAGGCAGCCGCATTCTCTTCGGCGCGCAAGGATCGCTCCATATTTCCATTTACTGTAATGATGCCACGTGGACCGGGCATCTTAAGCATGAGGGAAGGGTAGTGCGGTATTGCGTTAAAGCGAGCGAAAGCTTCGCGTCCAAGTAGTGCTTGATAGCCACTTTGGAATGGAGCAATGTGGAAGGTTAAATTTTCTCTATGAAAGTTATCGGGGAAGCCGAATATAACTTCTAGTAGCAGGGAGCCCGTGCAGTGAGCCCCTGGGCGTGGCGTTACTCCTTTAATGGTAATATTGTTGTGGCAAATTTTCGTTGGGTCTATCCCCATTTTGCGGATTGTGTCCTGATATATCAGGTTTAGACTACTGTCGTCGTCCATCAGGACTCGTGTGACATGGTATCCGTCAATTATTGGGTCTAATACCAAGGCAGCCCATCCTGCATGCCGGATATTTGCTGAGTAATCCCGATGGTAGAAAGTGATCGGTTGAGCCGACCGGTGGCAGGACTCCACGGTGATAGGCCCTTGGGCATATTTCTCTGGGAGTGCCGCTTTATTTCTCCCCTTGATCACATGTAACACGTTTACTGTTTTGACTTCTGGTGGAAATTTCTTTTGTTCCCTAGTGTCTTGCTTGAGAGGCTCATCCTCGTCTTCGCTTGGTGTATCCTCCCCCTTGTGTACGGCGTTCAGCTTGCCGGACTGCTTAAAGACCCAACATTCTCTGTGGGTATGATTAGCGGGTTTGCCATGGGTGCTATGGATCTGACATATTTGGTCCAGAATTTTGTTCAGGCTGGACAGTTCATCTCTGGCGCCTTTAGGGGGCGGCTTTTGCTGACCTGGCCGAGAGCTTCTGAATCCGGCGTTTACTGTCGTGCTCTTTGGGTTGTCTTCTTTATTCCGGCGCTTATTATTTTTGCTGCGTCGTGATTTCCCGTTTTCATCTTTAACTTCGGATGTACTTGGGTCGCTGGTGCTGCATCTGGCTAGCCAGCTGTCCTCACCCGCGCAAAAGGGGGTCATGAGGCTTGTTAATGCTGCCATTGCATTGTTCTTGGCTTTTCTTGGCCGAGGTGTCTGGCAAGCCATTCATCGTGGACGCTATGCTTAAAAGCTGCCAAGGCTTCGGTGTCCGGACAATCCACTATTTGGTTCTTTTTAGTAAGAAACCTGTTCCAAAGCTTTCGGGCTGACTCTCTAGGCTGTTGAGTTATATGACTCAAATCATCCGCATCCAGAGGTCGGACATAAGTCCCTTGAAAATTTGCCCGAAAAGTATCTTCGAGCTCTTCCTAGCTTCCAATGGAGTTTTCGGGGAGGCTTTTAAGCCAGTGCCGAGCTGGCCCTTTGAGCTTGAGGGGTAAGTACTTGATGGCGTGGAGATCATCTCCTCGAGCCATATGGATATGGAGGATATAGTCCTCAATCCAGACCCCAGGGTCTGTTGTTCCGTCGTATGCCTCTATGTTTACGGGTTTGAATCCCTCTAGAAATTCATGGTCCAGCACCTCATCGGTGAAACATAGGGGGTGTGCGGCACCCCTATATCTGGGTTTACCGTGTTGTTCGAATGTTTGTTGTGTTGTATCATATGCTGGAGCGCGCTTGCATGGTCCATAGATGGATCTGGTTGCGCCGTCCTTCTGATGCGAGCCCTCGCGTGGATCGCGTATTGGCTTATGTGTGGCATTGTTTGCCGCTCTATGTTGGCCGTGAGGTCGTCTATCCGGCCAGGTGGCCGTTTTAATTTTTGGTTGCGGGGGATCTAAGGCCTCCTCATCAAATTCAGGTAGCAACTTCCGCTTCGGGTAGCTCTTGGTGGGGCAATTACCGCCGTACTTCGCTGCTGTATTGAGTACTTTACTCCATCTGATTTTAAGTGTGTCTTGCGCAGCCTTGAGCCTTTGCTTCTGCTTTTCTAGACTCCTCGCGGTGGCAACGAGCCTTTGACGGGCATTCTGTTGCTCCGGGTGTCTGTCCGGTGTTATGTCATACGGACTGTTATCTTTGACAGAATTGGGTTGTTCGATTTGATTCTCCGTGTTGCCATGGTCCGGCGATGGTTCACCCTGCTCTAACGCTGGGTCTGTATGATCGTTGTTTCTGCCGAGGCAGGATTTGGAGCGGCGCTTACGCCTCCGCTTTGACTGCTTCTCGAGGGGACAACCCTTCATTGCGTCCTTCTGTTCCTCGTGGTCATTTTCTTTTGGTGTGTCCACCATGTATACGTCATGTGATGAAGTGGGCGTCCAGTGCCCTGTGGGTAGTGGTTCCTGTCCGTCTCCTGCATCGTTGTCCATACCATCGATGTCTTCGGAGTCGAAGTCAAGCATGTCGGTTAGGTCATCGACAGTGGCTACTAAGTGGGTGGTGGGTGGGCGGTGAAGTTTGACGCCATCCGCATCCCAATCCTGCCGGACATAGTTCGGCCAGGATTCTCCTGACAAGGAGAGAGACCTTAATGAGTTCAGTATGTCGCCAAGGGGCGAGTGCTGAAAAATATCCGCGGAGGTAAACTCCATGATCGGCGCCCAATTGGATTCGCTAGGGACGGGCGCATGCGGTTCGGAGTCCGTGGCCGGAGAGAGATCCGGTAGTTTGTCAACACGGCTCTCGTGCAGAGTAAGGTCGATGTTCGGCTCGATCGCCAATGGGGGTAAGGCCTCCGTGGCGGGGTCCATCCACCCGTCCATGGACAGCACAACTGGCTCCGAATTGAGGGCCGGAGCGGCTTCCGGTGCGATCTCCTGAACACTGTCGGATGGTAGAGCTAAATCGTACTCATCATGATCGCGTGACGCACAAGGCAGAGGCTCGAATCCATCGAAGATCAAGTCTCCGCGGATATCGGCCATGTAGCTTAAGCTTCCAAACCTGACCTGATGGCCAGGGGCGTAGCTTTCGATCTGCTCCAGATGGCCAAGCAAATTGGCTTGCAGTGCAAAGCCACCGAATACAAAAATCTGTCGGGGGAGAAAAGTCTCACCTTGGACTGCATCGCTAACGATGATAGAAGGAGCCATCAAGCCTAACGGCGACGACACAGAGGAACTCTCAATGAAAGCAGCAATGTCGGTGTCAAAACCGGCGGATCTCGGGTAGGGGGTCCCGAACTGTGCGTCTAGGCGGATGGTAACGGGAGGCAGGGGACACGAAGTTTTACCTAGGTTCGAGCCCTCTTGATGGAGGTAAAACCCTACGTCCTGCTCGATTAATATTGATGATATGGGTAGTACAAGAGTAGGTCTACCACGAGATCAGAGAGGCTAAACCCTAGAAGCTAGCCTATGGTATGATTGTATGTTGTCCTATGGACTAAAACCCTCCGGTTTATATAGACACCGGAGAGGGCTAGGGTTACACAAGGTCGGTTACAAAGGAGAAGATATGCATATCCGTATTTCCTAGCTTTCCTTCCACGCCAAGTAGAGTCCCATCCGGACATGAGATGAAGTCTTCAATCTTGTATCTTCATAGTCTAACAGTCCGGCCAAAGAATATAGTCCGACTGTCCAGAGACCCCCTAATCCAGGATTCCCTCAAGGACCCACTGAACCTGCACATCTTTCACCTCGACGTGCTGGTGATGAAAAACAAATCCAATAAAGATCTTTGGTGGCCGCTTTTGGAGTTACTCAAGAGTAGTAAGATTCTATTTACAGTTTAACTCAAGATGCACATCTCGTGGCTTCAACTACCACTCTATTTTCTTTCATGACACGACCTGGATGCTGGATGTCCCACGTGTCGACAAAAGGAGGAAGAACCCGACCAAATCTTCGGTTCTGCTCTCGGATTAGACTAATTGTGCTAACTTAAAATTTTTATTGTGTACTCCCTCCATTCCAAAATACTTGACTTCCATTTGTCCAAAAATGGATGTACCTATATACTAAGACATGTCTAGATACATATATATTTTGACAAATAGAAGGCATGTATTGTGCAACGGAGGGAGTAGAATGGATGCAAGTTTTTGTATTGGGAAGAAGAGTACATCCATATATTGATAGAGCGCAATTTAGTAGATGTTCTATCACTTTTAGCCAGCACAGAGGCTAGAGATGAGATTAGTGCACTTGTTGATACTCCTACTAGAATAGAGACTAGACATGAGACTAGATGCGAGGAAGCAACGTCTACTTCTTTACACTCGAAGAAGAAAGAAGCACGCAAGATCGAGCCTCCGCAGATCAATAATGAATTCATCAAGAAGGCACTAATCCAACTTACAGGAGTAGTAAAATGTATTCTTGTGGTTCTTGTTTTCTTTGGTCTTCCTTTTCTAGTCAAAATTATCATTGGAGTTCGTGCAAAACAGAGGTGCGTTTGGGGTCGTGCGTTGGAGTTGGCCTTACAAGTGGGACCGCAGTTAAGGAAACCGACTATCGGCAAACCCCCACCTCGCCCGCTGTGCGATGGCTGAAGTTAGAGAAACGACGAGGTTGAAGAGATTGCTCTAGCATGGACTCCAAGAAATAATATGTAGCGACCAGACCTCAAACAGTCTGATCTCTGTGCTCCGGTGTCATCCCTGGATCAGCAATGCTGACACCACACAGTACTCGGAGGATTTATAGCAGAGTAGCAATCACACACTTATTACATCGAGTGTCTCAAAAGAGAACTTATTACAATAAATATGGCTTAAGGCCATCTAATAACGATAACAGCGGAAGGCTTGGAAGATAAGTGAGTCCATCAACTCCAACGGCATCACTGAGTATAGAACCACGACCTAAAAACTCCTTAATCGTCGTCTGAAAAGTCTGCAACATTAACGTTGCAGCCCGAGAACGGGTCAGCACATGGAATATGCTGGCAAGGTAACGCATAGAGAGTAATGGAATGAAACAACTATACTATATGCATATTTGGCTGGTGGAAAGCTCTATGGTTACTGTTTTGCGTAAAGCCAATTTTTCCCTACTTCAAAGGAATAGATTTAATTACTATCATGGTGGTTGTTAAACATTGAGAATGGTTGACAACATTCTCAATCCCAATTAAGCATCATCATTAAACAAACCCATCAAACTTAACTTTAGAGTAACATGTTGAGATTCACATGAAAATCCAGGTACTAGATACTCAAGATGTCCATAACCGGGGACACGGCTAACCATGATTAGTTTAGTACACTCTGCAGAGGTTTGCGCACTTTTCCCCACAAGACTCGATCGCCTCCGTTGGATTTCTCGCACTACATGATGTTTGAGAAACGGATGACTGAGACATAGTCTTTTGGAAGCGCTAGCACCTTACGTTGGATAGACCGGTACACCTACTTTCCCCTACATCTGCTAGTCTACCCTATAAGAGTTCGCACGACTTAATCAACTATGCCAGAGCCCATAATGGCTTGTGGCTGCACACGGAAGTTTCTAGTATGAATAATCTTATGATCCCTTTGAGCCTGGGTGGCGGTCCAAAAGAAAAATAGGCAAGTCCTGATAGAAACCAGGTGCCTCAATCCACCCAGATGTGTATTTAAGTTGCCACCTTAAGTAAACCATTAAAATTAACAAACTCACATCTGTCATGGATATCACTCACCCAATCCACGCCTACTAGCATTGCATGGCATAAGAAGCAAACGTAGAAGTAACTCCCAAAGGTTTCATAATAAACAGGTAATAGGTACTACCTCATCTACTTCCCATCCCACAATTTAGGATCTAATCATGCAATGTGTGAGGATTGATCTAATGCAATAAAACTGGGTAGTAGAAAAGGTATGATCAAAATGTTACTTGCCTTGCTGATGACCCGCGAAACCTAGAGATTCGAAGTAACAGGCGGCGCACTCCGGGTATTCTATCGCAGACAAACAAACAAGCATACAATGCATAGGTAAATCTCAAATAGAAGATCTAACCAGAAAGTTCAACTTAAGAACCCTGGTTTGCAAAAAGAATCAAATCGAACGAAGCAAAAGAAATCAAACGGTGAAAGAAAACAACTTCGTTCTAGTAATCTGGATCTAGGTCAAATTTTACAGTAGCAAAAACTTGTTTAAGTTGATTATTCGGAAAGAGGGTTTCGAGACGAAACTCCAGGCGCTTGAATCGCCTGATTCCGATAAACAAGCGAAAAGTTATACTAAAACGAAAATCGGATTAGAAATCGCGATCAGCAAATAACCGCGGAAAATCCGACGAAAAAGATGAACGACGAACAGAAAAGGGAAAGAAATTTTTTTCCCTCTCTTTTTTTAAAAAAAACTGCACGGAAATCGAGGCGCATCGGTGAACCTCGAAAGGCACGTCCTCCGGCGACGGCGGTGGCGGCGGCGGCGGCGGCGGGGCTGGGCTAGGGTTTTGGGCGGCGGTGGCTTATGGGCTGGGCGGCTCGGGTGCGCGGGTATATAAAGGCTGCCCCGGGCGGTGTCCCGCTCGGGTACGGCCCGGAGTCGGTTTCCGTTTTTTTAAATAATTCCGCTCGGAAGAAAAATAAAATTAAATACTAAACGGACTCCAAAAATCGCGAAATAAATTTTGCCGGGTTCCTAAAATCAAGCCCGATAAAGTGAACATTTATCTGGGCCCAAACTACAACTTTGAAAAACGCGCATTTTTCCTAAATGCAAATAAAAATACCGAAAAACTCCGAAATAAAACTTATTTGATTTTTTTATTAAATCCTCAATATTTCTATATTTTGGGAAAGTCATTTTATTCCCTCTCTCATATTTTTATAATAGAAATAATTGGTGATAAAATAAATAAAATCAAATGATCCTGTTTACATAATTTGAGAAAACTCAAATACGTGAATAACGAAATCCCCAACTCTCTCCGTGGGTCCTTGAGTTGCTTAGAATTTTCTAGGATCAAAACCAAATGCAAAATAAAATATGATATGCATGATGATCTAATGTATAACATTCCAAATTGAAAATTTGGGATGTTACAAACCTACCCCCCTTAAGATGAATCTCGCCCTCGAGATTCGAGTTGGCTAGAAAATAGGTGAGGGTGGTCTTTGAGCAAATCTTCCTCTCGTTCCCAGGTGGCTTCATCCTCCATGTGGTGGCTCCACTGAACTTTGCAAAACTTGATAACCTTGCTGCGAGTGACTCGGCTGGCAAACTCGAGAATCTTGACTGGTTTCTCCTCGTAGGTCAAATTGTTATCCAACTGAATTGCTTCCAATGGCACTGTGTCTCTCAAAGGTATGTCAGCTATCTCCGCGTGACACTTCTTTAACTGGGAAACATGGAACACATCATGAACTCCTGACAATCCTTCGGGCAATTCCAACTTGTAGGCCACTTCTCCCATACGCTCCAAAACTCGATATGGCCCTACAAATTGTGGCGCTAACTTCCCCTTAACTCGAAGATAAGCTTTGTCTCCGACTTCGTAAACTGTCTCCTTGCGTTTAGAATCTTCGTAGCTCTTCTGCCTGGACTGGGCTACCTTGAGCCTATCGCGAATCAACTTCACCTTCTGTTCAGACTCTTTAATCAGATCTGGTCCACACAACTGGCGGTCTCCAACTTCGTCCCATGACAACGGTGTCCTGCACCTCCTTCCGTACAAAGCTTCGAAAGGGGCCATCTTCAAACTGGTCTGATAGCTATTATTGTAAGAGAACTCTGCATATGGCAAATTATCGTCCCAACTAGATCCATAATCTAGCGCACAAGCTCTCAGCATATCCTCCAAAATCTAATTGACTCTCTCGGTCTGTCCATCTGTCTGCGGATGAAAAGCTGTACTAAATTCTAGCCTGGTACCCAAAGTCTCATGCAACTGCTTCCAGAACTTTGAGGTAAACTGGGTTCCTCTATCTGATACGATGCTCCTCGGAACTCCATGCAAACATACTATTCTTGTCATGTATATCTTGGCCAACTTAGCACTGGTGTAAGTGGTCTTTACTAGGATGAAATGAGCTACTTTCGTCAATCGATCGACTACAACCCAAATCGAGTCATAGCCTGAACGAGTCCTTGGTAATCCCGTGATAAAATCCATGCCTAGCTTATCCCACTTCCATTCGGGTATCGGCAATGGTTGCAACAATCCTGCTGGCTTCTGATGCTCTGCCTTTACTCTCTGACATACGTCACAAACTGCTACATACTTCGCAATATCCTTCTTCATTCCGGTCCACCAGAAAATATCCTTCAAATCCAAATACATCTTAGTATTTCCTGGGTGAATCGAATACGGTGAATCATGTGCCTCTTGCAGAATCAACTTTCTGATCTCCGGGTCATTGGGTACATAAACACGGTCTTCAAACCATAGGGTGTCGTGCTCATCCTCACGAAATCCTTTAGCTTTTCTGTTGCTTAGTTTCTCCTTTATAGAAGCAATCTCCTTGTCAGATTTCTGAGCCTCTCTGATTTTATCCATCAATGTTGACTGAATCTCCAATGCTGCCACATAGCCTCTCGGAACTACTTCCAAACATAGCTCACGAAGGTTTTCTGCTAACTCCTTGGGTATTTCTCCCGTCATTAACGTATTGACATGGCTCTTACGGCTCAATGCGTCAGCTACTACATTAGCTTTTCCGGGATGGTAATGCAATCTCATATCATAATCCTTGATGAGCTCCAACCATCTCCTTTGTCTGAGGTTCAACTCCTTCTGCGTGAAAATGTACTTCAAACTCTTGTGATCCAAGTACACCTTGCAATGATTTCCAATGAGGAAATGTCTCCACGTCTTCAATGCATGTACTACGTCTGCTAACTCCAAATCATGCGTGGCATAATTCAATTCGTGAGGCTTCAGTTGTCATGAAGCATATGAAACAACTCTCCCTTCCTGCATAAGCAGTGCTCCAAGTCCTCGACGTGAAGCGTCGCAATACACCTCATAATCCTTGGTCTGATCTGGCAAAATCAACACTGGTGAGGTAACCAAGCGTTTCTTCAACTCCTGGAAACTAGCCTCAAACTCCTCAGTCCATTTGAACTTAGTATCCTTCTTTAACAACTCCGTCATAGGCTTCGCAATCTTTGAAAAGTTCTCAATAAATCTCCGGTAGTATCCTGCGAGTCCAAGAAAACTCCGGATCTCTCCAACTGTTGTTGGTGCTTCCCACTTGGTCACGGTATCAACTTTAGTGGGATCCATTGCTATACCTTCTCCAGATATAACGTGTCTGAGGAATCCTACTTCCTTCAACCAAAACTCACATTTGCTAAACTTGGCATATAATTGATGTTCTCTGAGCTTTCCAAGTGCCAAACGCAAATGCTCCTTATGTTCCTCTTCATTCTTTGAATAAACCAGGATATCATCGATGAACACTACGACGAACTTATCCAAAAACTCCATAAACACTTTGTTCATCATGTTCATAAAATAGACAGGTGTGTTAGTCAGTCAAATGACATAACGGTATACTCATATAGTCCATATCTTGTGGTGAATGCTGTCTTAGGAATATCCTGTTCTCGAATCTTCAACTGATGGTACCCTGATCGCAAATCGATCTTGGAAAACACTTTAGCCCCTTGCAATCGATCAAACAAATCATTGATCATTGGTAGTGGGTACTTATTTTTTATCGTTACTTCGTTCAATCCTCGATAATCAACAACCATTCTTAACGATCCATCCTTCTTCTCCACTAGAAGTACTGGTGATCCCCAAGGCGAAGAACTTGGGCGAATGTAACCTTTTCCAGTAACTCCTTAATCTGCTCCTTAATTTCCACCAAATCCTTTGCGGGCATCCTAGATGGTCTCTTTGATATTGGCCCAGTGCCTGGCAAAGCTCAATCAAAAACTCAATGTCTCTATCCGGTGGCATGCCTGGCAACTCTTCGGGAAATACATCAGGAAAATCCTTTACCACTGGTACTTCCTCTTGCACAACTCCCGATAAGGAATTTACTTGTGTCCTGTTTGGCGCATGTCGGGATACATACTTGATCCTTCTTCCTTCTGGTGTGGTAAGCAAAATTGACTTACTGGCGCAATCGATGTTTCCTCCATACATCGACAGCCAATCCATACCGAGAATTACATCCAAACCTTGGGATTCCAGAATAATCAAATCCGTTGGGAAAATATGCCTTCCTATACTTAATGGCACTTGAAAACATCCTTGACTGGCCATGTACTCTGCTCCTGGCGAGCTTACTAGCATAGGTGTTTTAAGAATCCTAGTGGGCAGGCTATACTTTTCCACAAATCCCCTTGATATGTATGAATGCGATGCACCAGTATCAAAAAGAACGAGTGCAGTAAATGACTTAACCAAAAACTTACCTATTACTGCATCGGGCTGAGCTTCAACCTCCTTCACATTAACGTGGTTCACCTGTCCCCTGTTGAAAGGGTTCGGCTTCTTTCAGAGCTTCCATTGCCGTTTTGGCCTTCAGGACATTCATTGGCATAATGTCCGGTCTTGGAACACTTGAAACAGGTGACTTGACTCAAATCTCTCTTGGCTGGGGTTGATGGGGTGTTGCGGTTCTGTCCATTGCTTCCTCCATTCCCATTACCATTCTTGGTTCCATTGTGATTGTGCGAGCTACCTACTCCATGGGTATGCTGAAAATGTCCTCCCGGTCTAGGGGTAAAACGTGGCTTCTGCTGAGCTCCTGAATTATACTTTCCTTGTCCATACTTCCTCTTGCGGTTCTCAATTTGCCGGTGCTTCCCTTCAATCATAAGAGCATGATCTACCAACTCCTGGTAGTTGTTGAAGGTGGCTACCATCAACTGCATACTCAACTCATCATTCAGTCCTTCCAGGAATTTTTCCTGCTTAGCTGCATCCGTAGCAACGTCATCCGGGGCATAATGTGCTAGCTTACTAAACTCCTCCACATACTGGCCAACTGTCTGTCCTCCTTGGCGCAAGTTATGAAACTCACGCTTCTTCATGGCCATTGCTCCTGCTGAAACATGGGCAGTACGAAAAGCCTGCTGAAACTGGTCCCATGTGACAGTGTCGACTGGGAAAGTGGCTGTGAAATTCTCCCACCATGATGCTGCGGGTCCTTCTAACTGATGTGCGGCAAACTTCACCTTCTCCGCATCTGTGCATCCTGCTGTGGTCAACTCCCTGGCTGTATTGCGGAGCCAATCATCTGCTACTATCGGCTCGGTGCTACTGGAAAACACCGGCGGATTCAGCCTAAGAAAACGGGCTAAGTGGTTAACAGGTGGTGGTGGTGGTGGTGGGTTGTTGTTGTGGTTCCCCTGAGTCTGATTCTGAACTAGCAACTGCATCAAGGTGTTCTGCTGCTGGATCAACTGGGTGAGCTCCGGCGGAAAGGCAAATCCGGGGTCACTTCTCGGAGGCATCTGAGGGTTTAGAAAAGATGAGATATAAGAGTAGAGGGGGTCTAAAGAGAAAACACTACCCATATGCACATGAGGCAAAAGCAAACAATTCACTCCATTCAATCAAACAAAGGCATACAATCGATCTAGCTATCGCGAAAGTGCTCGGACTACTATATTTACATGGTGGACTACTACTACTGGTGAGGTGGTCTACTAGAAATATTCTACGGTTGTAGACTCCATGATATCGGCTCCAGCTTCATCAACATAGTTATCATCGCTACTATCTGCTTCCGAGTCGGTGCCATCGATGATGATGTAGTCTTCCGGGCTAATCTCCTTGGGTTCTTCGTCTTCATCTACTGGTGTCGGCCTCCCATAAATATTCCAATCTTCTTGATCAAGTCGTCATTCTTCTCCACCAATACTTCAAGTTCTTCTTCATAATATTCACGTGTAGCCTTGAGTTCTTCCTCCAGTTCCTTGATTCTAGTCTTAGCCTTCTTCAGATCTATCATGTCGGCGCACATCTGATTCTCCTGTCGTCGAATGTGCTGGTTTAACTCCTAGATAAAAGCTGCAATTGATCCATCTTTCCTGGTGCTGATCATCTCCCATTGTTCATCTCGGCGTCCGCAAATCTGGTAGATAGTATCCTTGAGATCCTTGCGGTAAACTTCTCCAATGCGTCCCATGGCGATGTGAGCTGCCATACTCTTTCCTAGACTCCAAGTTGGTGCATCAAAAGAAAACTCTATGGGCTCAGTGACTGGCATGAACGTCCTTCCTGGAACTTGAACTTGAATCATCCAGCGCTCTTCTTCAGGTAAGGTGGCGTTGTAGGTCCCCGTGAAGCTTGGTACTCCTATGTTCAGGTATCTAGTGACTTCCTTCAAGTGGCGTCCAAAGGGTGTATCTTCATCTGGTTGTGTGAACTTGTTCTGACGAAAAAGACGAACGACGAACAGAAAAGGGAAAGATATTTTTTCCTCTCTTTTTTTTTAAAAAAACTGCACGGAAATCGAGGCGCGTCGGCGAACCTCGAAAGGCGCGCCCTCCGGCGACGGCGGCGGCGGCGGCGGGGCTGGGCTAGGGTTTCGGGTGGCGGTGGCTTATGGGCTGGGCGGCTCGGGTGCGCGGGTATATAAAGGCTGCCCCGGGCGGTGTCCCGCTCGGGTACGGCCCGGAGTCGGTTTCCGTTTTTTTAAATAATTCCGCTCAGAAGAAAAATAAAAAGAAATACTAAACGGACTCCAAAAATCGCGAAATAAATTTTGCCGGGTTCCTAAAATCAAGCCCGATAAAGTGAACATTTATCTGGGCCCAAACTACAACTTTGAAAAACGCGCATTTTTCCTAAATGCAAATATAAATACCGAAAAACTCCGAAATAAAATTTATTTGATTTTTTATTAAATGCTTAATATTTCTATATTTTGGGAAAGTCATTTTATTCCCTCTCTCATATTTTTATAATAGAAATAATTGGTGATAAAATAAATAAAATCAAATGATCCTGTTTACATAATTTGAGAAAACTCAAATACGTGAATAACGAAATCCCCAACTCTCTCCGTGGGTCCTTGAGTTGCTTAGGATTTTCTAGGATCAAAACTAAATGCAAAATAAAATATGATATGCATGATGATCTAATGTATAACATTCCAAATTGAAAATTTGGGATGTTACATAATATGGTGTCAGATGGATGTCGTGGTGGTGGCGTGTGCCGTAATCCTGGACGTGAATGCTTGTTCTGGCCCATGCCACCCTACTACTCCTACTACTTACTCCTACTAGTATATAGTATACAGTAGTATCAAGGATTCGAGGTACTGGTTACGTACAACGAACACATTAACATATGGCTACAGTAAAAACACCCGCCCGACGCGCGAAGCATGTGAAGCTAGTACAAATTTAGAGAAGCGACTCGAAAGCCATTCATAAATTTAGTAAGTTTATCACAGGCATGTCATTTTATTACATACAATAGGTCATCAACCCACATCGACAACGAGGATACATTATAAATACTAAAGTTTTCACCACACAACAAATAACAAGCCATGAAATGAACTTCAACTCAACCATTCCGCGGCGTTGGAAACGCTTGCTTTGAACCACAAGTGATTCTCTGGGACGGGCCATCCGTTGTTGATCTGGAGACCAACGCAGGACCAATCATCCAAGCTGAAGCGGCCTACTATATCAGTACCAGGGTAGGGAACCACCCAAATGTCCGAGGTATAGACACAGTTGCTTCTCATAAATGTGTCAACAACAGTTGGATCACCTTTCACCATCATCGGATAGTTTTGTCCAAGGAAGAGCGAGTTTTCTCCAAGACTATCAATTCTGTGCCAGGGAGAAGGAGTTGGCACTAGCACACTAGTATCCATCCCGAATACCACGCAACAGGTGTTGGAATAGGTCCGGAGAGTGCGACCATGGGAGACACCTGGTTCCTTAGCAGTAACATCATCAGTGGGCTGTATACACACAAGAAGAGGTGATCCATCGGAATTAGTTGCCAGGCGCCACAGAGTATATGGGCGCTGCTCGTCCTCATGCTCGCGATCATCACCATCGGCATCTCCCCCTTGGTTATAAAAATTTTCAAGTACAGGTGGTGGGATGTTCACAGGACCTTGGAAACACAAGAAGAAGGTTAATTAGTAAATGGAAACTTGCTAACCCGCATGCATGTGGATGAAACAATTATAATTACGATGGAAGACAAATGTACTGAAACTACTAGGATGCCATGCAAAAACAGTGCCACGAGTGGTGGCAGCAAACACAAGGCCCTCGTATTGAATTGCATCACAGTACTCATCTGTGTACAGAAACTGATTTTTGAGCAATATCCATCGAGTCGAACCATGAAGGACGGTTGGATGTCCATCCAACGGCCGTCGTGCTTCTTCAATCTCTGCTCTTCCTGCTCCACCCGCTCAAACAAGCGCCGGCAGGACCGCCTGCTCCCTCCTCCCCGCGGCCGGCTGTGCTGCCGCGCATGCCTCACCGCCCCACCGTACTCCCATCGCTGGCCTTGCCATCCCTCTACTCAACCACACCTGCTGTTATTCTCCGGCGACGGCAGACGAACCAGTAAACCCTCGTACAGTCGTAATCCCCTCTGCATGGGAAACAAAAACAACGACCGAGTCTTCCCTACCTCTGTGTCGTTCCCTTCCTAGGCCTCGCCGTCGTCCATCGCCCTGGTGCTCTCGGCGTGGCGTGATCAGCGTGGTCAACGACCGACATGCATCTGAAGTGGACTATACGTGGAGAGGCTGACAGCTGGGTCCACGGCCGCACGCAAGGAAATGCCTCCTTATTACGCGCAAAATAATGATTTCCTCCACCTGACATCTGGGACACACCTAAACGGCCTCTGTATTTCGCGAAAAAACATTACCGCCGCTGACAGCTCGGACCCACCAGCTATATCTTCGCACGCAAGGAAGTGCCTCCTTATTACGTACAAAAAAATGAATACTCCCCCTGCTAGCTGGGACCCAGTATAGTGGGCCTACTAAGTTGACGGGGACGAAGGGCTTTGTCAACTTAGTCAATATGCACGATTCTAGCTCGACTGACCGTACGATGTCCATCCAACGGCCGTAGTGCTTCTTCAACCTCTAGTCTTCTTGCTCCAGCTGCCCAAAGCAGCGCCGGTCATGCCGCCTGCTCCTGCCACCCGTGGCCGGCTGTGCTGCCGCGGAGGCCTCACCGCCCCCATACTACTCCCTCTGGCCAGGCCATCCCTCCACTCCACTCACCCACACCCCCTGTTATTCTGCAGCGAGGGCAGCGCAGCCGAACCAGTGAACCCTCGTACTCCTCTTTGCGTGGGCATCCACTGCCGCGTCTTCCCCGGCTCCACGTCGTCCCCTTCCTAGGCCTCACCGTCGTCCACCGCCGTGGTGCTGTCGGCGCGGCGTGGTCAATGTGGTCAACGACCGAATTTCATTAGAAGAATACTGTACGTGGAGAGGCTGACAGCTGGGTCCATGAAAGCTGCAAGGAAGTGCCTCCTTATTACACAGAAAATAATTATTCCTCCACCTGACAGCAGGGACCCATCGGACGCCCACCAGTATATCGCGAAAAAAACGTTTGCCCCTGACTGCTGGGATCCACCCGACGGGCCACCGTATTTCGCGAAAAAAGGTTCCCCTGCTGTCAGCTCGGACCCACCGGAAGTGCCTCCTTATTACGCACAAAAAAATGAATACCTCCTGCTAGCTGGGACCCACCTTGGTGGGAGGCTGACTTGTGGGCCTACTAAGTTGACAAAGATGGAGGGCTTTGTCAACTTAGTCAATATGCACAATTCTAGCTCCAGTGACCGTACGATGTCCATCCAGCGGTTGTAGTGCTTCTTCAACCTCTGGTCTTCTTGCTCCAACCGCCCAAACCAGCGCCGGTCGTGCCTCGTGCTCCTGCCTCCCGTGTCCGGCTGCGATGCGGTGGAGGCCTCACCGCCCCCTACTACTCCCACCGCTGGCCAGGCCATCCCTCTACTCACCCACACCCCCTGTTATTCTGCGGCGACGGCAGCCTCACACCGCAGCGAACCAGTGAACCCTCGTACTTCTCTATGTGTGGGCATCCACTGCCGCGTCTTCCTCGGCTCCGCATCGTCCCCTTCCTAGGCCTCGCTGTCGTCCACCGCCTTGGTGCTCTCGGCGCGGTGTGGTCAACGTGGTCAAGGAACGGCTTTCATCGGACGTGGACTGTACATGGAGAGGCTGACAGCTGGGTCCACGGCCGCAGCAAGGAAGTGCCTCCTTGTTACGTGCAAAATAATTATTCCTCCACCTGACAGCGGGGACCCACCGGACGGGCCACCATATTTCGCGAAAAAAACATTTGCCCCTGACTGCTGGGACCCACCAGCTACATCTTCGCATGCAAGGAAGTGCCTGACAGTCGGGACCCACCTAGTCGAAGCGCACGTAGCGTTGTCAGTCTGGTCGGGAACATGTACGTACATATATACTGGTGGATGTAGAGGCGCGCACGTGTCGTAGTAGAGGCGCGCACGTAGCATGTACACGTACGTACATCGGCTAGGGTGCAAGAAAGAAAATACGGCCACGTATGTGTACATATGGGCGGGGTCTCGAACGCCTACTCGCGCATACGTACAGCCAGGGCTCGTGTACATGGCTGGGCCGGAACGGAGAAACAACGTCGTCATCGTGTTCATGGGGAGGCAACGAAAAGCGTCGTGTTCATCGGGAGGGCTTGGACAGAACAGGCGATGGAAACGAGGCCTGGCGTATCGCAGAACGGAGGAAACGGCCTTGTGTTCGACCGGCCACGTTCGAAACGGGAGTTGATCGGGAGGGGTCTGGCGTACCGCAAAACGAAGGAAACGGACCTCCTACGGTCGAAACGGGGGTCCTGTTCATCGAGAGGGGTGTGGCGTACCGCAAAATGGAGGAAACGGACTTATGTTGGAGCGCTACGGTCGAAACGGGGGTCTGTTCATCGGGAGGGGTGTGGCATACCGCAAAATGGGACTCCACAGGATACTGTTCATCTCCACCATCGACCCCCTCTAGCCTCCACGAGCTATTGTTCATCCACCATCGACCTCCTCCAGCATCCACAAACGACTGTTCATCCACGGGCTCCTGTTCATCCAGCCTCCACCGCGCGCTACTCCACCGGCTACTGTTCAACCAGCCCTCTCCACGGGCTCCTGTTCAACCACCCCTCCACGGGCTACTATTCATCCTGCCCTCCACCATCTACTGTTCATCCTGCCCTCCACGGGGTGGTCCTATTCATCCAGCCCTCCACGGGGTCCTATTCATCCAGCCCCAACTGGCTCAATCAATCGGGGTCCTGTTCATCCAGAGGCAACACCACGGGGTCCTGTTCATCCACCCCCACCGGGAACTGTTCATCCACCCCCCCAACGCTCACTGTTCATCCAGAGGCAGCATCGATCGGCTTCAGTTAGCAGCAGTAGCGAAGGAATCACATCGAGTTCAGTTAACAGCCATCGATCGATCGCTCGGGTTCAGTAACGCGTAGCCTGCAGTGCAATTGCTCGGGTTTAGTTAGAGCCCAACGCCTCGCTCGGGTTCAGCTAGAGCCAACGCCTCGCACACACACGCGTATGTGTATGAGAGAAGTGCACATCGCTCGGCCCCCAACCTCCCACCGTAAGCGGGAACTCCCTGAAATTTTCCTCCCCCTCGCTTCTACCACGATTTTTTCCGTCATGGACGGCCCAAAGAATGTCATGCAGCTGCGTCTCCAGCCCGCCCAAGACGAAAAGCCCATTTTGTATCATGATTTTTTGTCATATAAGTAGGAGCCCACCACATCTATGATGATATCGGGTTTTGTCACAATTATTGTCATAGAAGTGTCATATGTATGATAGAAAAAAATTTCGTTCGACCCAAAATGTCACAGATGTGTCTTTTTTTGTAGTGATCACACACGACTTTCTCTTGAAAACTGTTTGCGTTAGGCCACCTTGCGCAAACGTTTACCACATGAAAACTATGTGTGATGGACAACCTTTGCCACATAGTTTCTTCCATGGACCGTGTGTGATATATTCAATAACACAAGCGATTTGTCGAGAAAAATTGTGTGTGATGTACCTGTGAACGGAAACGTTTTCCTTCGAGCGACTATGTGGGATGTACATATGACCAGAAATGTTTAGTGGGGACTGACTGTGTGGGATGTACTTGCAACCGAAAACAATTTCGCCGTATAATTGTATTTTTTAGCTTTACTATATGTATTTTCGTATTTGAGCGCTCGCCGGTCGCACACGACCTCATTTTGCCAAATGTGTGTGCCAGGAGGGCATATCCCCGATGGTTTCTGGGTCGTGTGGGAAGGACCCCCCTATCGCCCACACTCACTTGGCGACGGTTCTAGATGTCGTCGCGGAAAGGGGTTTTAAACCATTTGTTTAGTAGCTCACTGTACTAGTGCAATATGAGCATCCAGGTTCCGCTATTGGTTATTGACCGGAGATGAAATGTCTACATAGTTCTCAAACCCGTAGGGTCCGCACGCTTAATGTTCGATGACAATTAGTATTATGAGTTTATGTGTTTTGATGTACCGAAGGTGGTTCGGAGTCCCGGATGTGATCATAGACATGATGAGGAGTCTCGAAATGGTCAAGACATAAAGATTGATATATTGGACGGCTATATTCGAACACCTGAAGTGTTCCGGGTGGTTTCGGATAAAACCGGAGTGCCGAAGGGTTACCGAAACCCCCCGGGGAACTAATGGGCCTAGATGGGCCTTAGTGGAGAGAGAGAGGGGCGGCCAGGGCAGGCCACGCGCCCCCTCCCCCTTGAGTCCAAATTGGACTAGGAGGGGGCGGCGCCCCCCTTTTTCCTTCCCCTCTGCCACTCCTTCCTTCCCCTTCCTAGTAGGACTAGGAAAGGATGAATCCTACTCCTACTAGCAGGAGGATTCCTCCCCTCCTTGGGTGCCCCAAGGGCCGGCCGGCCTCCCCCTTGCTCCTTTATATACGGGGGCAGGGGGCACCCTAGAACACACAAGTTGACATTGTTTAGCCGTGTGTGGTGCCCCCTCCACCCTAATCCACCTCGGTCATATCATTGCAGTGCTTAGGCGAAGCCCTATGCCGGTAGCTTAATCATCACCGTCATCACGCCGTCGTGCTGATGAAACTCTGCCTCGACACTCAGCTGGATCTAGAGTTCGCGGGACGTCACCGAGCTAAACATGTGTAGATCGCGGAGCTGCCATATCTTCGGTGCTAGGATCGGTCAGATCGTGAAGACGTTTGACTACATCAACCGCGTTGTCATAACGCTTCCGCTTACGGTCTACGTGGACTATACTCTTCCCTCTCGTTGCTATGCATCACCTAGATAGATCTTGCGTGTGCGTAGGAAAATTTTGAAATTACTGCGTTCCCCAACAGTAATAATAACAGTGATAGCAGTAATTTTGTAGCAAGTGTAACAGTGATGATAGCAGTAGTAACTTAGCCGAAATAATATAAGATAAATTCGTAGGCATTGGATCGGTGACTTGTTGGATGATATTCATCATGTGACAGTTATAACCTAGGGCTATTAGGTACTAGCTCCAGTTTGTCGATATAATGTAGGCATGCATTCCGTAAATAGTCATACGTGCTTTATTAAAAGAACTTGCATGCCATCTTTTGTCCTACCCTCCCGTGGCAGTGGGGTCCATATTGGAAACTAAGGGATATTAAGGCCTCCTTTTAATAGAGAACCAGAACAAAGCATTAACATATAGTGAATACATGAACTCCTCAAACTACGGTAATCACCGAAAGAAGTCCCGGTTATTGTCACTCCGGGGTTACCGGATCATAACACGTAGTAGGTGACTATAACTTGCAAGATCGGATCTAGAACATATATATAATGATGATAACATAAACGGTTCAGATCTAAAATCATGGCACCCGAGCCCAAAGTGACAAGCATTAAGCATGGCAAAGTCATAGCAACATCAATCTAAGAACATAGTGGATACTAGGGATCAAGCCCTAACAAAACTAACTCGATTACATGATGAATCTCACTCCCGGTGGGGAGCATCATGGAATTGGCGATGTAGAAGGGCTGGTGATGACGAAGAACGAAGATCCCCCTCTCCAGAGCCCCAAACGGACTCCAGATCTGCCCTCCCGAGGAAGAACATGGCTTGGCGGTGGCTCCGTCTCGTGGATCACGACAATTATTTCTCCCTGATTTTTTCTCCAAAATTGGATTTTATAGCGTTGGTTTCAGGGTCAGCGGGGCTACTAGGTGAGGACAACCCACCTGTGCGCGCCAGGAGAGGGGGGCGCGCCCTGGTGGGTTGTGCCCACCCAGGTGCCCCTCTCCGGCAGGTCTTGGCTCCAGGAATTCTTATTATTGATATAAAAATCCTCGCAAAGTTTCGTTCCATTCCGAGAACTTTTATTTCTGCACAAAAACAACACCATGGTAGTTCTGCTGAAAACATCGTTAGTCCGGGGTTAGTTTCATTCTAATCATGCAAATTAGAGTCCAAAACAAGAGGAAAAGCATTAGGAAAAGTAGATACGTTGGAGACGTATCACAGAGCAAGGTGCTCCCTTGTTCTGTGTGATTCGGTTTAACCACCTAGAGTTTTAGCTATGTCGACTGCAGGGATAATCAAGCTCTCTGCTGTGTGCCCGGTCTTTGATGGCACTGATTACCCCTACTGGAAGAATAAGATGCGTATGCATCTTGAAGCCATTGATGTCGATCTCTATATGTCGTCGAGAATGGCATTCCCAAGGTCGGTTAAGGTTTCACCGCTGCTGGTGTCAAGAGGTTCATTCAACTGGATTCGACTGCCAAGAACATCATCTATGGTCATCTGACCAAAGGACAGTATAGTCATGTGAGTGCATTGGAAACTATGAAGCTGGTCTGGGACTGGCTCTCCAAGGTCAACAAAGGTGTTTTAACTCAGAGAGATTCAAGGATTGATGTTCTTCGCAACCGCTTCAAGAGAAACGACAATGAGAATGTCCAGCTCACATTTGATCACCTCACTGATCTCACAAATGAGCTATGCGCACTTGGTGCCACTGAGATCACCAAGCACGAAATCGTCAAGAAGCTCCTGAGATCACTTGACAGCTCATTCGACACCCTGGCCCTAATGATTCAAGAACGTCCTTACTACAAAAATCTCGATCCGTCTGGCATACTTGAGAGGCTCAACACACATGAGTTCCAGCTATCTAAGAAGAGATACATCTATGGCCCCAACTATGGACGAACCAGGGCTTTGAAGGAAAAGGTTGTGTCCTCATCCGAAGAAGAATCTAACTGCAGTTCTGTGGATCTTAAAGACATTGGAAATGATCTAGCTATGCTCGTGAAGAAGTTCCAGAAGTTCTCCAAGAAGAAAGGTTTCAGAAAGTCTTCAAGATCCAGCTCAAGAAATGATGAAGCTTCCACTCGTGACCACAAGAAGAGAACATGCCACAAATGCAAGAAACCTGGTCACTACGTCTTTGAGTGTCCTCAACGGGAAAATGAGACCAAGAAGAAGAAGAAGAATAAGAAGAGTAAGGAATATGATTCTGATGACAAGAAGAAGAAGAAGAAATCCTCAAAGTCTTCTTCAAAGTCTTCATAAAAAATTTCATCTCACAAGAAGAGCTCATCCAGCAAGGCTCGTGCATTTGTTGGCAAGGAGATGGATTTAGAGGAGGAGTCTGCTTCTAAGGAGGCGGAGGTGGAGTCTGAGGAGGAGTCCGATTCAGGCGTGGCAAGCCTGGCTCTAGCTTCAGCTTACGCCACCAAGTCAATCTTCAACACCGAAGATAATGGCCTCGTTGCCGATGCTGATGCTGATGATGAGGATGACTCTGCTCCTACCTACTGCTTCATGGCACGTGCTACCAAGGTAAACTCCCGCAATGCTTACTTTCAAACATCCAGTGAAGATGATTGTGAATGTGAATCTAAACCTAGCTACAAAACACTAGCTAAAATTGCAACTGAACAACAAAATGCTATGGAACATATTCAAAAGTTGCTAGACAAAAGCGATGACCCGTTGGACGCGGAAATGACTCGAACTTAGTCCTTAATTGAAGACATTAAAAATCTTCACGTTAAGTACGAGGAACTTGAAAGTCGTCATGAAACACTCTCAGCTACTCATGAGAAGCTTTCCTATGATTATCTTCAAAGGAAGCAAGAACTTGAGAACCTGAGGGCGTCTCATGAAGATCTTCAAAAGGAGAACGAGTCACTTCGCGCTAAATAGATCAGTACCGCTTAGGAAGACTTTGAGCCACCATGTTTAAAATGTCTTGAGTGTGATAATGTTGTCTTTGTTGCTGAATGTTCTACTGCTGCTACTGTTGATGTATCTTCAACTGCTGATGTGGTAACTAACCCTTCTTTTGAGGATACCACTACTATTGCTGATGAGAATGCTAGGTTGAAGACATTGCTTGAAACAGGGATGTACAAAAGCCTCAAAGGGCATCACACACTATGTGATGTCCTCAAGAAATAGATTCTAAACCGAAACCCTAGGAAAGAGGGTGTTGGGTTCGAGAAGAAAATGAATGTTGATGGTTCATACTGGAAGCCTGGGAAGTACCCCAAAACCACATGGGTTGCTGCAAAGGGTCCTTCAGTGGATCCATCTACCTTATCTGGTTTCACTTGTGCTAACCCGATTATCATTGATGAATCCTTTGATCCAAACTATAAGCTATTTAAGAATCAGAATGGTGAAGTGTTTGCCAGGTATGTTGGTACTAACTGCAGGAATGGACCTCCTTTGAAGAAGATATGGGTGCCTAAAAGTTGTCTTGATAAGCTTCCTGTGAATGTCATCATGACACCACCTGGGAAGAAGACAAACCCCAGACCGAAGGCGTCATATGGTTCAAAGGCTTCATACAGACAGAGAATCCACCAGGGTCACCCTAACGCCAATGTTTTGCAGGGAAACCATACCCAGACTTATGAATATGAGCGTGTTTCATCAAACCGCTATGTTCATAAGACCAAGAACTTTTCAGCTTATTCTTATGAGTATTATTCACCACCTACAAGGCTATTTGCTAGGGCTCCAAAGCCAAAGTTCTCAGATGATGCACTTAGACTCATTGCTTCTAAGCCGCCCGTGAAGATGTGGGTGGTTAAGAAAAATTAACTCTCTTTTGCAGGGAAAGGTCTCTAGCCGGAAATCAAAGGCTTCTGATGCTTATGCTGGGGACCAAAACATCTTGTGGGACGCAAGATAAAATGCCAAAATGGTCTTACTATGTATTTCGTCCCAGGATTTCTTGACAAACATCCTATCTACCCTAACAAGGATCTGAACTTTAATAATATGCTTGTTCGTCAAATGTTTATGCTTCACATTTCCCTTGGTGAAGCCTATCCCCCAAACTGCACTGTAGGGTACGACACCAAAGGCTTCTGAGTGGATTATGGACAGTGGATGCACTAACCACATGACAGGTGATCAAAGTCTTCTTATGGATTCAACCTTACGCCCGTCTGACAAGAGTCACATCACATTTGCTGACACTGGTAAAAGCAAGGTATTGGGCCTAGGTAGAGTTGCAATCTCAAAGGATCAGCACATGGATAAAGTGATGCTTGTTGAATCCCTGGTTTCAACTTAATGTCTGTCTCAATGCTTTGTGATCTTAACATGATTGTGATATTTGGAAAATATCATTGCCTTGTGCTTATGGAATCTGACAAATCTCTAGTCTTCGAAGGGTATCAAAAAAACGATCTGTATATGGTAGATTTCTCCGCAGGACCACAGTTGGCCGTATGTATTCTAGCAAAAGCTTCAGAGTGTTGGCTCTAGCATCAGAGGCTAGGGCATGCGGGCATGAGGAACTTATACACTCTCGCGAAGAAGAAGCATGCCATAGGCATCGAGGGCGTCAAGTTCAAGAAGGATCATCTATGCGGTGCCTGCGAGGCTGGAAAGATGACTAGGGCCAAGCATCCCTCAAAGACAATCATGACGACGACACGTCCCTTTGAGCTGCTTCACATGGACTTATTTGGCACTACTCACTACTCTACCCTTACTACCACTGCTTGCCTCTATGGTTTCGTCATTGTTGATGATTACTCAAGATATACATGGGTGCACATAATTCTCTACAAGACTGAAGTGCAGGATGTCTTTAGACGATTCACCAATTATGCCATGACCAACTATGGCATCAAGATCAAGCACATCAGAAGTGACAACGACACTGAATTCAAGAACACTAGCCTCGACACTTATCTTGATACATTGGGCATCACACATGAGTTCTCGGCTCCATACACACCTCAGCAGAATGGCATCATGGAGTGCAAGAATAGAACCCTCATTGAGATGGCACGGACGATGCTTGATGAGTACAAGACTCCAAGGAAGTTTTGTCCTGAAGCTATTGACACTACATGCGACATCATCAACCGTGTTTATCTCCACAAGTTCCTAAAGAAGACATCATATGAGCTCCTGACTGGTAAGAAGCCAAACGTCAGCTATTTCAGAGTCTTTGGTGCTAGGTGCTGGATCAAGGATCCACATCACACTTCAAAATTTGCACCAAAAGCACATGAAGGTTTTATGCTTGGCTACGGGAAGGACTCGCACTCCTACGGAGTCTTCAACCTCTTTCACTACAAAGTGGTTGAAACTATGGATGTGCGATTCGATGAGACTAAAGGCTCACAAAGAGAGGACCTGCCAAATGTGCTAGATGAAGCAACACCAAGTGAATCTATCAAGCTTACGCGTACTGGAGAAATCATACCTTCAGAGGCACAGGCTGAAGAGGAAATCATCATTTCTGCACCTAATCAGCCTGAAGACACTGCTCAGCCTGAAGCCAATGCTGAAGATGAAGACAATGATCAGCAAGGGCAAAATCTTCGTCCAGTTCATCCTTGTGTTGCAAATGAAGTATAGATTCAGAAGATAATTGCTAGCATAAATGCACCTGGTCCACTCACTCGTTCAAGAGAAACACAGCTAGCAAATTTCTCTGGACATTTTGCTTTTGTCTCTATATCTGAACCCAAGAAAGTTGACGAAGCCTTCATGGAACTTGAATGGATTCAAGCTATGCAAGAGGAGCTTCAACAGTTCGAGCTGAACAATGTATGGGAGCTTGTAAAGCATCCAGATCCTCGCAAGCACAATATCATCGGCACCAAATGGATATATCGCAACAAACAAGATGACCATGGTCAAGTTGTCAGAAACAAGGCTCGTCTCGTTGCTCAAGGTTACACACAATTTGAAGGGATTGACTTCGATGAAACATTTGCTCCTGTGGCTAGGCTCGGAGTCATTCGCATACTACTAGCCTGTGCCAACCACAACAACATTCCTCTGTACCAAATGGATGTAAAGAGTGCCTTTCTCAATGGCAAAATTGAAGAAGAAGTGTATGTTGCACAACCACCTGGTTTGAAGACCCAAAGCGTCCTAATATGGTATACAAGCTCAACAAGGCACTGTATGACCTCAAACAAGCACCTCGCGCTTGGTATGACACACTCAAAGACTTCCTGAAGAGCAAAGGCTTCAAACCTGGTTCTCTAGATCCCACTCTCTTCATGAAGACATGTGCTGGTGAACTGTTTGTATGCCAAATCTATGTGGATGACAATATCTTCGGCTGCACTAACAAGAGATACAGTGATGAGTTTGGCCATATGATGCAAGAGCAATATCATATGTCCATGATGGGTAAGCTGAAATTCTTCCTTGGTCTTCAAATCCGCCAACAGAGTAATGGCATCTTCATATCACAATAAAATACCACAAAGATTGCCTGAAGAAGTTTGGAATGCAAGACCGCAAAGGGTACACGACACCAATGCCAACCAAAGGTCAATTGGGCCCCGACGACAATGGTAAAGAGTTCGACCAAAAGGTATATCGCTCCATGATTGGTTATTTACTCTACTTATGTGCATCTAGGCCTCATATAATGCTTAGCATTTGCATGTATGCCCGATTCCAAGCGGCACCAAAGGAATCGCATCACTTAGTTGTGAAACGAATTCTTCGATATTTGGCTTACACCCCAACACTAGGATTATGGTATCTGCTACCTCTTGAGCACTGCATTGGTTTTCCCTTGAAGAGGAAAGGGTGGTGCGGTAAAGCAGCGCAAGTATTTCCCATAGTTTTTGAGAACCAAGGTATCAATCCAGTAGGAGACCACACGCGAGTCACATCGTACCTACACAAACAAATAAGAACCTCACAACCAACACGATAAAGGGGTTGTCAATCCCTTCACGGTCACTTGCAAGAGTGAGATCTCATAGAGATGATAATAATAAGATAAGTATTTTTGGTATTTTCATGATATAGATTAAAAGTAAAGATTGCAAAATAAAATAGATTGGAAACTTGTATGATGGAAAATAGAGCCCGGGGCCATAGGTTTCACTAGTGGCTTCTCTCAAGATAGCATAAGTATTACGGTGGGTGAACAAATTACTGTCGAGCAATTGATAGAAAAGCGAATAATTATGAGAATATCTAGGCATGATTGTATGTAGGCATCACGTCCGTGACAAGTAGACCGACTCCTGCCTACATCTACTACTATTACTCCACACATTGACCGCTATCTAGCATGCATCTAGAGTATTAAGTTCATAAGAACAGAGTAATGCCTTAAGCAAGATGACATAATATAGAGGGATAAACTCATGCAATATCATGTAAACCCCATCTTTTTATCCTCGATGGCAACAATACAATACGTGTCGTTTCCCTTTCTGTCACTGGGATCGAGCACCGCAAGATTGAACCCAAAGCTAAGCACTTCTCCCGTTGCAAGAAAGATCAATCTAGTAGGCCAAACCAAAATGATAATTCGAAGAGACTTGCAAAGATAACCAATCATGCCTAAAATATTTTAGAGAAGAATCAAATATTGTTCATAGATAGACTTGATCATAAACCCACAATTCATCGGATCTCTACAAACACACCGCAAAAAGAGTTACATCGAATAGATCTCCAAGAAGATCGAGGATAACTTTGTATTGAGATTCAAAGAGAGAAGAAGAAGCCATCTAGCTAATAACTATGGACCCGAAGGACTAAAGTAAACTACTCACACATCATCGGAGGGGCCATGGAGTTGATGTAGAGGCCCCCCGTGATCGATGCCTCCTCCAGCGGAGCTCCGGAAAAGGCCCCAAGATGGGATCTCTTGGGTACAGAAGGTTGCGACGGTGGAAATAGGGTTTCATGGTGCTCCTGGATGTTTGCGGGGTATGTGAACATATGTAGGAGGAAGAAGTAGGTCGGTGGAGCAACGAGGGGCCCATGAGGGAGGAGGGCGTGCCCAGGGGGTAGGCGCACCCCCTGCCGCGTGGCCGCCTCGTTGATTGCTTGACGCCCACTCCAAGTCCTCTGGATCACGTTTGTTCCAAAAATCATGTTCCCGGAGCTTTCATTCCGTTTGGACTCCGTTTGATATTCCTTTTCTACGAAACACTGAAATAGGCAAAAAACAGCAATTTAGGCTGGGACTCGAGTCAATAGGTTAGTCCCAAAAAATAATATAAAAGTGTAAAATAAAGCCCATTAACATCCAAAACAGATAATATAATAGCATGGAACAATCAAAAATTATAGATACGTTGGAGACGTATCAGTATCCAAAGGGCTCGGAGTTTGATCTAGTTGGATTCTTGCTGATTATGCTGGTGACAAGGTTGATCGCAAGTCCACATCAGGCACATGTCACTTTCTTGGACGATCTCTTATCTATTGGTTTTCAAAGAAGTGGAACTGTGTATCACTCTTCACTGCTGAATTCAAATACATTGTTGCTGGATATTGCTGCACTCAACTTCTATGGATGAAGCAAACTCTCAAGGACTATGGCATCCACCTAAAACATGTGCCACTCTACTGCGATAATGAAAGCGCCATCAAGATTGCCAACAACCCAGTTCGGCACTCGAAGACAAATCACATTCAGATCCGTCATCACTTTCTCAGAGATCATGTCATGAAGGAAGATATTGATATCATTCACGTCAATACTGAAGAGCAATTGGCAGATATCTTCACAAAGCCCTTGGATGAGAAAAGGTTTTGCAAGTTGCGGTGTGAGCTAAATATCTTAGAATCCTCAAATGTCCTGTGATTGGACACACATCCTAATGCTTATGCATGTTGATGACTTAGGTGTACAACACACGAAGTAACGTGTATCTTCAATCATGAAGACTTACACTCTAAGTGTGAATACATTAACGCAGAATTTGACTTTGGAGCTCCACGATAATTGTGCGCCGTGTCTGGGTCTAATACTTCCTATATGGTGGGTAACACTACCACCAAACTTTCTCGAAGATTTTCATCTGGTGTCATGATTGCATTATCTTCGCTTTTTGGTTTGTCTTCAACATTGATTTGACTTCAAGGTTTATTTTTGCAATGTTGATTTGGTCTTCTCTGGTATATAAATCTATATATGTTTTGTCCTCTACAACATTCACTTATAGCTATGTCTTCAAACTTGCCATTTTCTGAACCAAGTGAATGTGATCGGACCCTAACCCCCCCCCCTCTGTGCTTCTTCCTCAAATTATGTCTATGTAGTCATATGCATTATGTTGAAATGTGTAAAATGTCTTCACCACGTCCTTGTCAGCCGAAGATACAGAGACACACATTTAAAACTGCTTTTAATGCTATATCTCTTTTGCCTGAATACCAGAGAAGCCGGAACGACCACCCGATAAACCAGGTGTGCGTGGGAACATGGAACAACTTTCAATGAGTTGCATGCATGCCACGTGTCCATTAGATGTGAACCGCTAGGGGCACCTGCATAATTATGTTGCGCGGCCCTTTACCTTATAAATACACATCCACGCACGGTCATTATATCCTCTTGCACCTCGCCACCTCGCTCAAAGCCTAGCGCCACTGCTAGCTCGCATGGACACCAGAGACGAAGCGCTTAGCTGCCGCGACCTCTTCGACGCCGTCCTCACGCTGGCTGTGGACTTCGTCTTCTCCGCCACCCCCGTAGCTGTCTTCCGTCGCCAAGTTAGGGCGTGGGAGATTGGACTGCTCGGCCTCCCTTCTGCCTTGTCTAGCATTTTGTTCGGGGTAAACAAATCTCACTTTTTACAGTCTTTTTGATCTATCAAATCCATCCACTTCAACCAAAAGTGGTTTCCACACTTCCAAATCTGAATCTGTCTCTTTATGAATCTCATATCTTGCAAAGTATATTCACTTATGCTTCATAACTAGTTAGATTCCTCACTTGTACTTATTCATGGATTCGTAAAAATCTGGAACCAACTCACTTCAAATAAGTGAATGTCTTCGCACTATGAGGTCAATGTCTTCAAACTGATTTATCTTCAAAATCTTCTGAGAATGCATATGACCTGTTCCCCTTCCCTTGAAGGAAATATGCCCTAGAGGCAATAATAAAGTTGTTATTTATATTTCCTTATATCATGATAAATGTTTATTATTCATGCTAGAAACGTATTAACCAGAAACTTAGTGCATGTGTGAATACATGGACAAAACAGAGTGTCCCTAGTATGCCTCTACTTGGCTAGGTCGTTAATCAAAGATGGTTAAGTTTCCTGACCATAGACATGTGTTGTCATTTGATGAACGGGATCACATCATTAGAGAATGATGTGATGGACAAGACCCATCTGTTAGCTTAGCATAAATGATCGTTTAGTTTTATTGATATTGCTTTCATCATGACTTATACATTTTCCTATGACTATGAGATTATGCAACCCCCGAATACTGGAGGAACACCTTGTGTACTATCAAACGTCACAACATACCTGGGTGATTATAAAGATGCTCTACAAGTGTCTCCGATGGTGTTTGTTGAGTTGGCATGGATCGAGATTAGGATTTGTCACTCTGATTGTCGGAGAGGTATCTCTGGGCCCTCTCGGCAATGCACATCACTATAAGCCTTGCAAGCAATTTGACTAATGAGTTAGTTGCGGGATGTTGCATTACAGAACGAGTAAAGAGACTTGCCGGTAATGAGATTGAACTAGGTATGATGATACCGACGATCGAATCTCAGGCAAGTAACATACCGATGACGAAGGGAACAATGTATGTTGTTATGCGGTTTGACTGATAAAGATCTTCATAGAATATGTAGGAGCCAATATGAGCATCCAGGTTCCACTATTGGTTATTGACCGGAGATGTGTCTCGGTCATGTCTACATAGTTCTCGAACCCGTAGGATCCGCACGCTTAACGTTCGATGATGATCGATATTATGAGTTTATGTGTTTTCATGTACCAAAGGTAGTCCTAAGTCTCGGATGTGCTCACGGGCATGACGAGGAGTCTCAAAATGGTCGAGACATGAAGATTGATATATTGGAAGGTTATGTTTGGACACCAGAATGGTTTCAGATGATTTCGGGCATATACCGGAGTACCGGGGGTTACCGGAACCTCCCAGGGGCTTAATGGGCCTACATGGGCTTTAGTGGAAGAGAGAGGAGACGGCCAAGAGGTGGGCCCCCCCCAAGCCTAATCCGAATTGGGAGGGGGGCCGGGCCCCCTTTCCTTCTTCTCCTCTTCCCTTCCTACCCCCTCCTATTAGGACTAGGAAAGGGGGGAAACCTACTCCTAGTAGGAGTAGGAATCCCCCCTTGGGGGCGCACCATGAGGGCTGGCCGGCCCCCTCCTCCCCTCCTTTATATACGGGGGAGGGGGCACGCCATAGACACACAAGTTGACAATTGTTTTAGCCGTCTGCGGTGCCCCCCCCCTCCACAGATACAAACCTTGGTCATATCTTCGTAGTGCTTAGGCGAAGCCCTGCGTCGGTAACTTCATCATCACCGTCAACACGCTGTTGTGCTGACAAACTATCCCTCGGCCTCAACTAGATCAAGAGTACGAGGGACGTCACCGAGCTGAACGTGTGCGGATCGCGGAGGTGTCGTGCGTTCGGTACTTGATCGGTTGGATCACGAAGACGTTCGTCTACATCAACCGTGTTTCTTAACGCTTCTGCTTTCGGTCTACGAGGGTACGTAGACATACTCTCCCCTCTCTTTGCTATACATCCCTAGATAGATCTTGTGTGATCGTAGGAATTTTTTTTGACATACTGCATTCCCCAACAGTGGCATTCGAGCCAGGTCTATGTGTAGATGTTATATGCATGAGTAGAACACAAAGGAGTTGTGGGTGTGGGTATATACATATTTCTTGTCGTCACTAGTTGTTTCTTGATTCGGCGGTATTGTTGGATGAAGCGTCCCAGACCGACATTACATGACTGCGTTCATGAGACTGGTTCTACCGACGTGCTTTGCACACAGGTGGCTGGAGGGTGTCTGTTTCTCCAAGTTTAGTTGAATCGGATTCAATGAACATGGTTCTTTCTAAAGATCAAAAAGCAATCACTATACCACATTGTGGTTTTTATGCCCTAGGTAAGAACGGTTCTTGCTAAGCCCGTAGCAGCCACGTAAAACTTGCAACAACAAAGTAGAGGACGTCTAACTTGTTTTTGCAGGGCATGTTGTGATGTGATATGGTCAAGATGTGATGAGATATAAATTGCTGTATAAGATGATCATGTTTTTGTTAAAGTTATCAGCAACTGGTAGGAGCCTTATGGTTGTCTCTTTATTGGATAAGATGCAAGCGCCATATAATTGCTTTACTTTATTGCTATGTGATAGCAATAGTTGCAAAAGCAATAGTTGGCGAGACGACCATGTGACGACACATTGATAAAGATCAAGATGATGGAGATCATGGTGTCATGCCGGTGACGATGGAGATCATGATGGTACTTTGGAGATGGAGATCAAAGGCACAAGATGATGATGGCCATATCATGTCACATATTTTGATTGTACATGATGTTTATATTTTATGCATCCTATTTTGCTAAGTACGACGGTAGGATTATGAGATGATCCCTTACTAAAATTTCAAGGTATAAGTGTTCTCCCTGAGTATGCACCGTTGCGACAGTTCGTCATGCTGATACACCACGTGATGATCGGGTGTGATAAGCTCTACGTTCACATACAACGGGTGCAAGCCAGTTTTGCACACGCAGAATACTCGGGTTAAACTTGACAAGCCTAGCATATGCAGATATGGCCTCGGACCACTGAGACCGAAAGGTCGAGCGTGAATCATATAGTAGATATGATCAACATAGTGATGTTCACCATTGAAAGCTACTCCATCTCACGTGATGATCGGACATGGTTTAGTTGATATGGATCACGTGATCACTTAGATGATTAGAGGGATGTCTATCTAAGTGGGAGTTCTGAAGTAATATGATTAATTGAACTTAAATTTATCATGAAGTTAGTCCTGATAGTATTTGCATATCTATGTTGTAGATCAATTGCTTGCGTATAGCTACCCCGTTTTATTTATGATATGTTCCTAGAGAAAACTATGTTGAAAGATGTTGGTAGCAATGATGCAAACTAGCTCCGCGATCTAAGGATTATCCTCATTGCTGCACAAAAGAATTATGTCCTTGATGCACTGCTAGGTGACGGACCTATTGCAGGAGCAGATGCAGACGTTATGAACTTTTGGCAAGCTCGGTATGATGACTACTTGATAGTTTAGTGTGCCATGCTTTTGTTGGGGAACGTAGTAATTTCAAAAAAATTCCTACGCACACGCAAGATCATGGTGATGCATAGCAACGAGAGGGGAGAGTGTGATCTACGTACCCTTGTAGACTGACAGCGGAAGCGTTAGCACAACGCGGTTGATGTAGTCGTACGTCTTCACGGCCCGACCGATCAAGCACCGAAACTACGACACCTTCGAGTTTTAGCACACGTTCAGCTCGATGATGATCCCCGGACTCCGATCCAGCAAAGTGTCGGGGAAGAGTTCTGTCAGCACGACGGCGTGGTGACGATCTTGATGTACTACCATCGCAGGGCTTCGCCTAAGCACCGCTACAATATTATCGAGGATTATGGTGGAAGGGGGCACCGCACACGGCTAAGAATATGATCGCGTGGATCAACTTGTGTCTCTAGGGGTGCCCCCTGCCCCCGTATATAAAGGAGCAAGGGGAGGAGGCCGGCCGGCCCTATGGCGCGCCAAGGAGGAGTCCTCCTCCTAGTAGGAGTAGGACTCCTACTAGGAGGGGGAAGGAAGTGGGGAGGGAGAAGGAAAGGGGGGCGCCGCCCCCCCTCTCCTAGTCCAATTCGGACCAGGGGAGAGGAGGCGCGCGGCCCACCCTTGCTGCCCCTCTCTCTCTCCACTAAGGCCCATATGGCCCATTACTTCTCCCGGTAGGGTTCCGGTAACCCTCCGACTCTCCGGTTTTCTCTGAAATCACCCGGAACACTTCCGGTGTCCGAATATAGCCGTCCAATATATCAATATTTATGTCTCGACCATTTCGAGACTCCTCGTTATGTCCGTGATCACATCCGGGACTTCGAACTAACTTCGGTACATCAAAACTCATAAACTCATAATATAACTGTCATCGAAACCTTAAGCGTGCGGACCCTACGGGTTCGAGAACAATGTAGACATGACCGAGACATGTCTCCGGTCAATAACCAATAGCGGAACCTGGATGCTCATATTGGCTCCTACATATTCTATGAAGATCTTTATCGGTCAGACCGCATAACAACATACGTTGTTCCCTTTGTCATCGGTATGTTACTTGCCCGAGATTCGATCATCGGTATCTCAATACCTAGTTCAATCTCGTTACCGGCAAGTCTCTTTACTCGTTTTGTAATACATCATCTCGCAAATAACTCATTAGTTGCAATGCTTGCAAGGCTTATGTGATGTGCATTACCGAGAGGGCCCAAAGATACCTCTCCGACAATCGGAGTGACAAACCCTAATCTCGAAATACGCCAACCCAACATGTACCTTTGGAGACACCTGTAGAGCTCCTTTATAATCACCCAGTTACGTTGTGACGTTTGGTAGCACACAAAGTGTTCCTCCGGCAAACGGGAGTTGCATAATCTCATAGTCATAGGAACATGTATAAGTCATGAAGAAAGCAATAGCAACATACTAAACGATCGGGTGCTAAGCTAATGGAATGGGTCATGTCAATCACATCATTCTCCTAATAATGTGATCCCGTTAATCAAATGACAACACATGTCTATGGTTAGGAAACATAACCATCTTTGATTAATGAGCTAGTCAAGTAGAGGCATACTAGTGACGTTTGGTTTGTCTATGTATTCACACAAGTATTATGTTTCCAGATAATACAATTCTAGCATGAATAATAAACATTTATCATGATATAAGGAAATAAAAATAATAACATTTATTATTGCCTCTAGGTCATATTTCCTTCAGTCTCCCACTTGCACTAGAGTCAATAATCTAGATTACACAGTAATGATTCTAACACCCATGGAGCTTTGGTGCTGATCATGTTTTGCTCGTGGAAGAGGCTTAGTCAATGGATCTGCAACATTCAGATCCATATGTATCTTGCAAATCTCTATGTCTCCCACCTGGACTAGATCCCGGATGGAATTGAAGCGTCTCTTGATGTGCTTGGTTCTCTTGTGAAATCTGGATTCCTTTGCTAAGGCAATTGCACCAGTATTGTCACAAAAGATTTTCATTGGACCCGATGCACTAGGTATAACACCTAGATCGGAAATGAACTCCTTCATCCAGACTCCTTCGTTTGCTGCTTCCGAAGCAGCTATGTACTCTGCTTCACATGTAGATCCCGCCACAACGCTTTGTTTAGAACTGCAGCAACTGACAGCTCCACCGTTTAATGTAAACACGTATCTGGTTTGCGATTTAGAATCGTTCGGATCAGTGTCAAAGTTTGCATCAACGTAACCATTTACGATGAGCTCTTTGTCACCTCCATATATGAGAAATTTATCCTTAGTCCTTTTCAGGTATTTTAGGATGTTTTTGACCGCTGTCCAGTGATCCACTCCTGGATTACTTTGGTACCTGCCTGCTAGACTTATAGCAAGACACACATCAGGTCTGGTACACAGCATTGCATACATGATAGAGCCTATGGCTGAAGCATAGGGAACATCTTTCATTTTCTCTCTATCTTCTGCATTGGTCGGGCATTGAGTCTTACTCAATTTAACACCTTGTAACACAGGCAAGAATCCTTTCTTTGCTTGATCCATTTTGAACTTTTTCACAACTTTGTCAAGGTATGTGCTTTGTGAAAGTCCAATTAAGCGTCTTGATATGTCTATATAGATCTTAATGCCCAATATGTAAGCAGCTTCACCGAGGTCTTTCATTGAAAAACTCTTATTCAAGTATCCCTTTATGCTATCCAGAAATTCTATATCATTTCCGATTAGTAATATGTCATCTACATATAATATCAGAAATGCTACAGAGCTCCCACTCACTTTCTTGTAAATATAGGCTTCTCCAAAAGTCTGTACAAAACCAAATGCTTTGATCACACTATCAAAGTGTTTATTCCAACTCCGAGAGGCTTGCACCAGTCCATAAATGGATCGCTGGAGCTTGCACACTTTGTTAGCTCCCTTTGGATCGACAAAACCTTCGGGCTGCATCATATACAACTCTTCTTGCAGAAATCCATTCAGGAATGCAGTTTTGACATCCATCTGCCAAATTTCATAATCATAAAATGCGGCAATTGCTAACATGATTCGGACAGATTTAAGCATCGCTACGGGTGAGAAGGTCTCATCGTAGTCAATCCCTTGAACTTGTCGAAAACCTTTTGCGACAAGTCGAGCTTTGTAGATAGTAACATTACCGTCAGCGTCAGTCTTCTTCTTGAAGATCCATTTATTCTCAATTGCTTGCCGATCATTGGGCAAGTCAACCAAAGTCCATACTTTGTTCTCATACATGGATCCCATCTCAGATTTCATGGCTTCAAGCCATTTCGCGGAATCTAGGCTCACCATCGCTTCTCCATAGTTCGTAGGTTCATCATGATCTAGTAGCATGACTTCCAGAACAGGATTACCGTACCACTCTGGTGCGGATCTTACTCTGGTTGATCTACGAGGTTCAGTAGTATCTTGTTCTGAAGCTTCATGATCATCATCATTAGCTTCCTCACTAATTGGTGTAGGTGTCACAGAAACTGGTTTTTGTGATGTACTACTTTCCAATAAGGGAGCAGGTACAGTTACCTCATCAAGTTCTACTTTCCTCCCACTCACTTCTTTTGAGAGAAACTCTTTCTCTAGAAAGTTTCCGAATTTAGCAACAAAAGTTTTGCCTTCGGATCTGTGATAGAAGGTGTATCCAATAGTTTCCTTTGGATATCCTATGAAGACACATTTCTCCGATTTGGGTTCGAGCTTATCAGGTTGAAGCTTTTTCACATAAGCATCGCAACCCCAAACTTTCAAAAACGACAACTTTGGTTTCTTGCCAAACCATAGTTCATAAGGCGTCGTCTCAACGGATTTTGATGGTGCCCTATTTAACGTGAATGCGGCCATCTCTAGAGCATAACCCCAAAACGATAGCGGTAAATCAGTAAGAGACATCATAGATCGCACCATATCAAGTAAAGTACGATTACGACGTTCGGACACACCATTACGTTGTGGTGTTCCGGGTGGCGTGAGTTGCAAACTATTCCGCATTGTTTCAAATGTACACCAAACTCGTAACTCGAATATTCTCCTCCACGATCAGATCATAGGAATTTTATTTTCTTGTTACGATGATTTTAAACTTCACTCTGAAATTCTTTGAACTTTTCAAATGTTTCAGACTTATGTTTCATTAAGTAGATATACCCATATCTGCTTAAGTCATCTGTGAAGGTGAGAAAATAACGATATCCGCCACGAGCCTCAACATTCATCGGACCACATACATCTGTATGTATGATTTCCAACAAATCTGTTGCTCTCTCCATAGTACCGGAGAACGGTGTTTTTGTCATCTTACCCATAAGGCACGGTTCGCAAGTACCAAGTGATTCATAATCAAGTGGTTCCAAAAGCCCATTAGTATGGAGTTTCTTCATGCGCTTTACACCGATATGACCCAAACGGCAGTGCCACAAATAAGTTGCACTATCATTATCAAATCTGCATCTTTTGGCTTCAACATTGTGAATATGTGTGTCACTACTATCGAGATTTAATAAGAATAGACCACTCTTTAAGGGTGCATGACCATAAAAGATATTACTCATATAAATAGAACAACCATTATTCTCTGATTTAAATGAATAACCGTCTCGCATCAAACAAGATCCAGATATAATGTTCATGCTTAACGATGGCAACAAATAACAATTAATTAGGTCTAATACTAATCCCGAGGTAGATGTAGAGGTAGCGTGCCGACCGCGATCACATCGACTTTGGAACATTTCCCACGCGCATCGTCACCTCGTCCTTAGCCAATCTTCGCTTAATCCGTAGTCCCCGTTTCGAGTTGCAAATGTTAGCAACAGAACCAGTATCAAATACCCAGGTGCTACTGCGAGCATTAGTAAGGTACACATCAATAACATGTATATCACATATACCTTTGTTCACCTTGCCATCCTTCTTATCCACCAAATACTTGGGGCAGTTCCGCTTCCAGTGACCAGTCTGCTTGCAGTAGAAGCACTCAGTTTCAGGCTTAGGTCCAGGTTTGGGTTTCTTCTCTTGAGTAGCAACTTGCTTGCTGTTCTTTTTGGAGTTCCCCTTGTTCTTCCCTTTGCCCTTTTTCTTGAAACTAGTGGTCTTATTGACCATCAACACTTGATGCTCCTTCTTGATTTCTACCTCCGCAGCTTTCAGCATTGCGAAGAGCTCGGGAATAGTCTTATTCATCCCTTGCATATTATAGTTCATCACGAAGCTCTTGTAGCTTGGTGGCAGTGATTGGAGAATTATGTCAATGACGCAATCATCTGGAAGATTAACTCCCAATTGAATCAAGTGATTATTATACCCAGACATTTTGAGTATATGCTCACTGACAGAACTGGTCTCCTCCATCTTGCAGCTATAGAACTTATTGGAGACTTCATATCTCTCAATCCGGGCATTTGCTTGAAATATTAACTTCAACTCCTAGAACATCTCATATGCTCCATGACGTTCAAAACGTCGTTGAAGTCCCGATTCTAAGCCGTAAAGCATGGCACACTGAACTATCGAGTAGTCATCAGCTTTGCTCTGCCAGACGTTCATAACATCTGGTGTTGCTCCAGCAGTAGGCCTGGCACCCAGCGGTGCTTCCAGGACGTAATTCTTCTATGCAGCAATGAGGATAATCCTCAAGTTACGGACCCAGTCCGTGTAATTGCTACCATCATCTTTCAACTTTGCTTTCTCAAGGAACGCATTAAAATTCAATGGAACAACAGCATGGGCCATCTATCTACAATCAAACATAAACAAGCAAGATACTATCAGGTGCTAAGTTCATGATAAATTTAGGTTCAATTAATCATATTACTAAAGAACTCCCACTTAGATAGACATCCCTCTAATCCTCTAAGTGATTGCGTGATCCAAATCAACTAAACCATGTCCGATCATCACGTGAGATGGAGTAGTTTCATTGGTGAACATCGCTATGTTGATCATATCTACTATATGATTCACGCTCGACCTTTCGGTCTTCGTGTTCCGAGGCCATGTCTGTATATGCTTGGCTCGTCAAGTATAACCTGAGTATTCTGCATGTGCAACTGTTTTGCACCCGTTGTATTTGAACGTAGAGCCTATCACACCCGATCATCACGTGGTGTCTCAGCACGAAGAACTTTCGCAACGGTGCATACTCAGGGAGAACACTTCTTGATAATTAGTGAGAGATCATCTTAAAATGCTACCGTCAATCAAAGCAAGATAAGATGCATAAAAGATAAACATCACATGCAATCAATATAAGTGATATGATATGGCCATTATCATCTTGTGCTTGTGGTCTCCATCTTCGAAGCACCATCGTGATCACCATCATCACCGGCGCAAAACCTTGATCACCATCGTAGCATCATTGTCGTCTCGCCAATCTTATGCTTCCACGACTATCGCTACCGCTTAGTGATAAAGTAAAGCATTACAATGCAATTGCATTGCATACAATAAAGCGACAACCATATGGCTCCTGCCAGTTGCCGATAACTTGGTTACAAAACATGATCATCTCATACAATAAAATTTAGCATCATGTCTTGACCATATCACATCACAACATGCCCTGCAAAAACAAGTTAGACGTCCTCTACTTTGTTGTTGCAAGTTTTACGTGGCTGCTACGGGCTTAAGCAAGAACCAATCTTACCTACGCATCAAAACCACAACGATAGTTTGTCAAGTTGGTGATGTTTTAACCTTCGCAAGGACCGGGCGTAGCCACACTCAGTTCAACTAAAGTTGGAGAAACTGTCACCCGCTAGCCACCTTTGTGCAAAGCACGTCGGGAGAACCGGTCTCGCGTAAGCGTACGCGTAATGTCGGTCCGGGCCGCTTCGTCCAACAATACCGCCGAACCAAAGTATGACATGCTCGTAAGCAGTATGACTTATATCGCCCACAACTCACTTGTGTTCTACTCGTGCATATAACATCAACACATAAAACCTAAGCTCGGATGCCACTGTTGGGGAACGTAGTAATTTCAAAAAAAATCCTACGCACACGCAAGATCATGGTGATGCATAGCAACGAGAGGGGAGAGTGTGATCTACGTACCCTTGTAGACCGATAGCGGAAGCGTTAGCACAACGCGGTTGATGTAGTCGTACGTCTTCACGGCCCGACTAGGAGGGGGAAGGAAGTGGGGAGGGAGAAGGAAAGGGGGGCGCTGCCCCCCCTCTCCTAGTCCAATTCAGACCAGGGGGAGGAGGCGCGCGGCCCACCCTTGCTGCCCCTCTCTCTCTCTCCACTAAGGCCCATATGGCCCATTACTTCTCCCGGTAGGGTTCCGGTAACCCTCCGGCTCTCCGGTTTACTCCGAAATCACCCGAACACTTCCGGTGTCCGAATATAGCCGTCCAATATATCAATCATTATGTCTCGACCATTTCGAGACTCCTCGTTATGTCTGTGATCACATCCGGAACTCCGAACTAACTTCGGTACATCAAAACTCATAAACTAATAATATAACTGTCATTGAAACCTTAAGCGTGCGGACCCTACGGGTTCGAGAACAATGTAGACATGACCGAGACACGTCTTTGGTTAATAACCAATAGAAGAACCTGGATGCTCATATTGGCTCCTACATATTCTACGAAGATCTTTATCGGTCAGACCGCATAACAACATACGTTGTTCCCTTTGTCATCGGTATGTTACTTGCCCGAGATTCGATCGTCGGTATCTCAATACCTAGTTCAATCTCGTTACCGGCAAGTCTCTTTACTCGTTTCGTAATACATCATCTCGCAACTAACTCATTAGTTGCAATGCTTGCAAGGCTTATGTGATGTGCATTACCGAGAGGGCCCAGAGATACCTCTCCGACAATCAGAGTGACAAATCCTAATCTCGAAATACGCCAACCCAACATGTACCTTTGGAGACACCTATAGAGCTCCTTTATAATCACCCAGTTACGTTGTGACGTTTGGTAGCACACAAAGTGTTCCTCCGGCAAACAGGAGTTGCATAATCTCATAGTCATAGGAATATGCATAAGTCATGAAGAAAGCAATAGCAACATACTAAATGATCGGGTGCTAAGCTAATGGAATGGGTCATGTCAATCACATCATTCTCCTAATAATGTGATCCCGTTAATCAAATGACAACACATGTCTATGGTTAGGAAACATAACCATCTTTTATTAATGAGCTAGTCATGTAGAGGCATACTAGTGACGTTTGGTTTGTCTATGTATTCACACAAGTATTATGTTTCCGGATAATACAATTCTAGCATGAATAATAAACATTTATCATGATATAAGGAAATAAAAATAATAACATTTATTATTGCCTCTAGGGCATATTTCCTTGAGCTTTACGACTTAGAACTGGGAATTCAAAAAAAATTGAACGCCACAGAGCATATAAGATGTTTCAAGAGATAAAATTGGTATTTCAGACTTATGCCCGAGTCGAGAGGTATGAGACCTCTGACATGTACTTTGCCTACAAGATGGAGGAGAATAGCTCAACTAGTGAGCATGTGCTCAGAATGTCTAAGTACTACAATCGCTTGAATCAAGTGGGAGTTAATCTTCCAGATAAGATAGTGATTGACAAAGTTCTCTAGTCACTATTGCCAAGTTACTGGAACTTCATGATGAACTATAAGATGTAAGGGATGACGAAAGCGATTCCCGAGCTCTTCACGATGCTGAAATCAGTGAAGGTAGAAATTAAGAAAAGCATCAAGTGTTGATGGTTGACAAGACCACTAGTTTCAAGTAAAGGGCAAGGGAAAGAAAGGGAACTTCAAGAAGAATGGCAAGCAAGTTGCCACTCCCATGAAGAAGCCCAAAGAGACCCAAGCCTGAAACTAAGTGCTTCTACTGCAAAGGAAATGGTCACTGGAAGTGGAACTGCCCTAGATACTTGGTAGATAAGAAGGATGGCAAAGTGAACAAAGGTATATTTGATATACATGTTATTGATGTGTACTTTAGTAATGTTTATAGCAACCCCTCAGTATTTGATACTAGTTCAGTTGCTAAGAGTAGTAACTTGAAACGGGAGTTGCAAAATAAACAAAGACTAGTTAAGGGTGAGGTGATGATGTGAGTTGGATGTGATTCCAAGGTTGATAAGATCACCATCGCACACTCCCTATACCTTCAGGATTAGTGTTGAACCTAAAAGAAATGTTATTTGGTGTCTGCGTTGAGCATAAATATGATTGGATCATGTTTATTGCAATACGGTTATTCATTTAAGTCAAAGAATAATTGTTGTTCTATTTACATGAATAAAACCTTCCATGGTCATACACTCAATATAAATGGTTTATTGAATCTCGATCATAGTGATACTCATATTCATAATATTGAAGCCAAAAGATGCACAGTTAATAATGATAGTGCAACTTATATGTGGTACTGTCGTTTAGGTCATATTGGTGTATAGCGCATGAAGAAACTCCATGCTGATGGACTTTTGGAATCACTTGATTATGAATCACTTGATGCTTGCGAACCATGCCTCATGGGCAAGATGACTAAGACTTCGTTCTTCGGAACAATGGAGCGAGCAACATACTTGTTGGAACTAATACTTACTGATGTGTGTGGCCAATGGGTGTTGAGGCTCGCGGCGGGTATCGTTATTTTCTGACCTTCATAGATGATTTGAGCAGATATGGGTATATCTACTTGATGAAACATAAGTCTCAAACATTTGAAAAGTTCAAAGAATTTCAGAGTGAAGTGGAAGATCATCGTAACAAGAAAATAAAGTTTCTACAATCTGATCATGGAAACAAATATTTGAGTTACGAGTTTGGTCTTCATTTGAAACAATGTGGAATAGTTTCGCAACTCACGCCACCTGGAACACCACAATGTAATGGTGTGTCCGAACATCATAACCATACTTTATTAGATATGGTGCAATATATGATGTCTCTTACCGAATTACCACTATCATTTTGGGGTTATGCATTAGCGACAACTGCATTCACGTTAAATAGGGCATCGTCTAAAATCCGTTGAGATGACACCGTATGAACTGTGGTTTAGCAAGAAACCTAAGTTGTCGTTTCTTAAAGTTTGGGGTTGCGATGCTTATGTGAAAAAGTTTCAACCTGATAAGCTCAAACCCAAATCGAAGAAGTGCGTCTTCATAGGATACCTAAAAGAACTGTTGGGTACACCTTCTATCACAGATCCGAAGGCAGGATCTTTGTTGCTAAGAGTGGATCCTTTCTAGAGAAGGAGTTTCTCTCGAAAGAAGTGAGTGGGAGGAAAGTAGAACTTGATGAGGTAACTATATCTTCTCTCGAATTGGAAACTAGTTCATCAGAGAAATCTGTTCCTGTGATGCCTACACCAACTAGAGAGGAAGTTAATGATGATGATCATGAAACTTCAGATCAAGTTACTACAGAACTTCATAGGTCAACCAGAGCATGATCCGCACTAGAGTGGAACGGTAATCCTGTACTGGAAGTCATGTTACTAGACCATGATGAACTTATGAACTATGAGGAAGCGATGATGAGCCTAGATTCCGTAAAATGGCTTGAGGCCATGAAATCTGAGATGGGATCCATGTATGAGAACAAAATATGCACTTTGGTGGACTTGCCCAATGATCAGCAAGCCATAGAGAATAAATGGATCTTCAAGAGGAAGAGGACGCTGATAGTAGTTTTACTATCTACAAAGCTCAAATTGTCGAAAAATAGTTTTTGACAAGTTCAAGGTGTTGACTGCGATGAGATGTTCTCATTCGTAGCGATGCTTAAGTCTGTTCGAATCATGTTAGCAAATTGCACATTTTATGAAATCTGGCAAATGGATATCAAAACTACATTCCTTAATGGATTTCTTAAAGAAGAGTTGTATATGATGCAACCCAGAAGGTTTTGTCAATCCTAAAGGTGCTAACAAAATGTGCAAGCTCCAGCGATCCATCTATGGACTGGTGCAAGCGTCTCGGAGTTGGAATATACACTTTGATAAGTTGATCAAAGCATATAGTTTTATACATACTTGCGGTGAAGCTTGTATTTACAAGAAAGTGAGTGGGAGCACTACAGCCTTTCTGATAAGTATATGTGAATGACATATTGTTGATCAAAAATGATGTAGAATTTTCTAGAAAGCTCAAAGGAGTGTCTGAAAGGAGTTTTTCAAAGAAATACCTTGGTGAAGCTGCTTACATATTGGGCATCAAGATCTATAGAGATAGATCAAGACGCTTGATAAAGATTTTTCAATGATTACATACCTTGACAAGATTTTTGAAGTAGTTCAAAATGGAACAGTCAAAGAAGGAGTTCTTGCCTGTATTGCAAGGTGTAAAGTTGAGTAAGACTCAAAACACGACCACGGTAGAAAATAGAAAGAGAATGAAAGTCATTCCCTATGCCTCAGCCATAGGTTCTATAAAGTATGTTATGCTGTGTACCAAACCTATTGTGTACATTGCCATGAGTTTGGCAAGGGGGTGCGATATTGATCCAGGAGTGGATCACTTGACAACAGTCAAAATTATCCTTAGAAGACTAAGGAGATATTTCTTGGTTATGGAGGTGATAAAGAGTTCATCGTAAAGAGTTACGCCGATGCAAGATTTTACACCGATCTAGATGACTCTAAGTCTCGATCTAGATACATATTGAAAGTGGGAGCGATTGGCTAGAGTAGCTCCATGCAGAGCATTGTAGAGATAGAAAATTTGCAAAATACATACGGCTCTGAATGTGGCAAACCCATTGACTAAACTTCTCTCGCAAGCAAAACATGATCACTCTTTGGGTGTTAATCACATAGCGATGTGAACAAGATTATTGACTCTAGTAAACCCTTTGGGTATTAGTCACATGGAGATGTGAACTAATCACATGGCGATGTGAACTATTGGTGTTAAATCACATGGCGATGTGAACTAGATTATTGACTCTAGTGCAAGTGGGAGACTAAAGGAAATATCCCCTAGAGGCAATAATAAAGTTGTTATTTATATTTCCTTATATCATGATAAATGTTTATTATTCATGCTAGAATTGTATTAACCAGAAACTTAGTACATGTGTGAATACATAGACAAAACAGAATGTCCATAGTATGCCTCTACTTGACTAGCTCGTTAATCAAAGATTGTTAAGTTTCTTGGCCATAGACATGTGTTGTCATATGATGAACGGGATGACATCATTAGAGAATTATGTGATGGACAAGACCCATATGTTAGCTTAGCATAAATGATCGTTTAGTTTTATTGCTACTGCTTTCATCATGACTTATACATGCTCCTCTGACTATGAGATTATGCAACTCCCGAATACCGGAGGAACACCTTGTGTGCTATCAAACGTCACAACATAACTGGGTGATTATAAAGATGCTCTACAGGTGTCTCCAATGGTGTTTGTTGAGTTGGCATAGATCGAGATTAGGATTTTTCACTCCGATTGTCGGAGAGGTATCTCTGGGCCCTCTCGGTAATGCACATCACTATAAGCCTTGCAAGCAATGTGGCTAATGAGTTAGTTGCGGGATGTTGCATTACAGAATGAGTAAATAGACTTGCCGGTAATGAGATTGAACTAGGTATGATGATACCAGCGATCGAATCTCGGGCAAGTAACATACCGATGACAAAGGGAACAACGTATGTTGTTATGCGGTTTGACCGAGAAAGATCTTCGTAGAATATGTAGGATCCAATATGAGCATCCAGGTTCCGCTATTGGTTATTGACCGGAGATGTGTCTCGATCATGTCTACATAGTTCTCGAACCCGTAGGGTCCACACGCTTAACTTTCGATGACGACTGGTATTATGAGTTTATGTGCTTTGATGTACCGAAGGTAGTTTGGAGTCTCGGATGTGATCACGGACATGACGAGGAGTCTCGAAATGGTTGAGACATGAATATTGATATATTGGAAGGTTATGTTTGGACACCAGAATGGTTTCAGATGAGTTCGGCCATATACCGGAGTACCGGGGGGGTTACCGGAACCCCCGGGGGCTTAATGGGCCTACATGGGCTTTAGTGGAGAGAGAGGAGGCGGCCAAGAGGTGGCCCCCCAATCCCAATCCGAATTGGGAGGGGGGCCGGCCCCCTTTCCTTCTTCTCCTCTTCCCCTTCCCCCCTCCTATTAGGACTAGGAAAGGGGGGAAATCTACTCCTAGTAGGAGTAGGAATCCCCCCTTGGGGGCGCACCATGAGGGCCGTCTGGCCCCTCCTACCCTCCTTTATATATGGGGGAGGGGGCACCCAATAGACACACAAGTTGACAATTGTTTTAGCCGCGTGCGGTGCCCCCCTCCACAGATACACACCTCGCTCATATCATCGTAGTGCTTAGGCGAAGCCCTGCGCCGGTAACTTCATCATCACCGTCAACACACCGTCGTCCTGACGAAACTCTCCCTCGGTCTCAACTGGATCAAGAGTACGGGGGACGTCACCAAGTTGAAGTGTGCAAATCGTGGATTTGTTGTGCGTTCGGTACTTGATCGGTTGGATCGCGAAGACGTTCATCTACATCAACCACGTTTCTTAACGCTTCCGCTTTCGGTCTACGAGGGTACGTAGACATACTCTCCCCTCTCGTTGCTATGCATCCCTAGATAGATCTTGTGTGATCGTAGGAATTTTTTTTGAAATACTGTGTTCCCCAACATCCCTCGCATCTCTAATGCTGTCACAGGTGCATGTCCGTGGGAGAATTCCTTGCTTCTCATAGTCTGCATTCATTTGCAGAATTCTTACAGCATCATATTCACTCCCCTGAAGCCAGTTCTTGCTTGACAAGTAGACGAAAGCCTTTCACTGTTCTGAAGCCTATCAGTCTGAATATCATGGCCACTGAGAAATCTACTAGGAAGGGTGGCAGGCAGTGCCGTGGAAATACAACTCTAGACCTGCCTCCGGATCTGTATGAAATGTACAAGACCGATCCAGAGGAGAACTACAATCAGCTCAAAACCCGGATCCAATAGATCCGAAGATATTAGGCAGAAAAGTGGTTCAAGTACAACTTCGTCACTGCTGAATATGCTGAGAAGAACGCCATCAAGCGCCCGTGGGGCAATATTCCCTACAAGAATCTGCAACCCAAGGCCAAGCCTGAAGCTATTGCCCAAGGCTACTATCCTTGCATGGTCAGAGGACCGCAACTTGAAAATGCCGACCCGTCATCTTTGTTATGGTGTCATGACGACAATCTCTTCAAGCAGAACTATCAGTTCGCAAAGGAGTCAGCTGCTGATACATCTCCAGTGCATCTATAATTTTTGATTGTTCCTTGCTATTTATTATCCATCTAGGATGTTTTATATGCATTTATATGCTATTTTATATGATTTTTGGGACTAACCTATTAACCTAGAGCCCAGTGCCAGTTTCTGTTTTTTCCTTGTTTTTGAGTTCTACAGAAAAGGAATACCAAACGGAGTCCATTGACGTGCCAATTTTTGATGATTTTTATGGACCAAAAGAAGCCCCTGGAGTAAAAGAGTTGGGCCAGAAGAGTCCCGAGCCGTCCACGAGGGTGGAGGGCGCGCCCTACCCCCTGGGCGCGCCCCCTTGTCTCGTGGACGACTCGGGGACCCCCCTGACTTGTTCCCGACGCCAAAAATTCCTATAAATACTGAAACCTCCGGAAAAATAACCTAGACTAGGATTTCCACCGCTGCAAACCTCTGTAGCCACCAAAAACTAATCTAAACCCGTTCCGGCACCCTGCTGCTACCTCTTGAGCACCGCGTTGGTTTTCCCTTGAAGAGGAAAGGGTGATGCAGCAAAGTAGTGTAAGTATTTCCCTCAGTTTTTGAGAACCAAGGTATCAATCCAGTAGGAGGCCACACGCAAGTCCCTCGTACCTACACAAACAAATAAGAACCTCGCAACCAACGCGATAAAGGGGTTGTCAATCCCTTCACGGTCACTTACGAGAGTGAGATCTGATAGAGATGATAAGATAATATTTTTGGTATTTTTATGATAAAGAGTAAAAGTAAATATTGCAAAATAAAAGGTAATGGAAATAGCTTGTTGACGGAAGATTAATACAATGGAGAATAGACCCAGGGGCCATAGGTTTCACTAGTGGCTTCTCTCAAGATAGCATAAGTATTACGGTGGGTGAACAAATTACTGTCGAGCAATTGATAGAAAAGTGAATAATTATGAGAATATCTAGGCATGATCATGTATATAGGCATCATGTCCGCGACAAGTAGACCGACTCCTGCCTGCATCTACTACTATTACTCCACACATCGACTGCTATCCAGCATGCATCTAGAGTATTAAGTTCATAAGAACAGAGTAACCCATTAGGTAAGATGACATGATGTAGAGGGATAAACTCAAGCAATATGATATAAACCCCATATTTTTATCCTCGATGGCAACAATACAATATGTGTCATTTCCCTTCCTATCACTGGGATCGAGCACCGCAAGATTGAACCCAAAGCTAAGCACTTCTCCCATTGCAAGAAAGATCAATCTAGTAGGCCAAACCAAACTGGTAATTCGAAGAGACTTGCAAAGACAACCAATCATGCATAAAAGATTTCAGAGAAGAATCAAATATTGTTCATAGATAGACTTGATCATAAACCCACAATTCATCGGATCTCGACAAACACACCGCAAAAAGAGTTACATCGAATAGATCTCCAAGAAGATCGAGGAGAACTTTGTATTGAGAATCAAAGAGAGAGAAGATGCCATATAGCTAATAACTATGGACCCGAAGGTCTGAAGTAAACTACTCACACATCATCGGAGGGGCCATGGAGTTGATGTAGAGGCCCTCCGTGATCGATGCCCCCTCCGGCGGAGCTCCGGAAAAGGCCCCAAGATGGGATCTCTTGGGTACAGAAGGTTGCGGCGGTGGAAATAGGGTTTCGTAGTGCTCCTGGATGTTTTAAGGGTATATGAGTATATATAGGAGGAAGAAGTAGGTCGGTTGAGCCACGAGGGGCCCACGAGGGGGAGGGTGCGCCCAGGGGGGTAGGCGCGCCCCCTGCCTCGTGGACACCTCATTCATTTCTTGACGTCCACTCCAAGTCCTCTGGATCACGTTTGTTCCAAAAATCACGTTCCCGAAGGTTTCATTCTGTTTGGATTCCGTTTGATATTTCTTTTCTGTGAAACACTGAAATAGCCAAAAAAACAGCAATTTGCACTGGGCCTTAGGTTAATAGGTTAGTCCCCAAAATAATATAAAAGTGTAAATAAAGCCCATTAGCATCCAAAACAGGTAATATAATAGCATGGAACAATCAAAAATTATAGATACGTTGGAGACGCATCAAGCATCCCCAAGCTTAATTCCTGCTCGTCCTCGAGTAGGTAAATGATAAAAACAGAGTTTTTGATGTGGAATGCTACCTAACATAATTCTCAATGTAATTCTCTTTATTGTGGCATGAATATTCATATCTGAAAGATTCAAGACAAAAGTTTAATATTGACATAAAAATAATAATACTTCAAGCATACTAACTAAGCAATTATGTCTTCTCAAAATAACATGGCAAAAGAATGTCCATCCCTACAAAATCATATAGTTTGGTCATGCTCCATTTTCGTCACACAAGAATGCTCTCATCATGCACAACCCCGATGACAAGCCAAGCAATTGTTTCACACTTTAGTAGTCTCAAACTTTTTTTTCAACTTTCACGCAATACATGAGCGTGAGCCATGTATATATCACTATGGGTGGAATAGAATATGATGATGGGGGTCATGTGGAGAAGACAAAAAAGGAGAAAGTCCCAGATCGATGCAGCTAATCAATGGGCTATGGAGATGCCCATCAATTGATGTCAATGCAAGGAGTAGGGATTGCCATGCAACGGATGCACTAGAGCTATAAATGTATGAAAGCTCAACAAAAGAAACTAAGTGGGTGTGCATCAAACTTGCTTGCTCACGAAGACCTAGGGCATTTGAGGAATCCCATTGTTGGAATATACAAGCCAAGTTCTATAACGAAAAATTCCCACTAGTATATGAAAGTGACAAAACAAGAGACTCTCTATCATAAAGATCATGGTGCTACTTTGAAGCACAAGTGTGGAAGAAAGGATAGTAGCATTGCCCCTTTTTATTTTATATTTTTTGGGCCTTCCTTTTTTATTTGGCCTTTCTCTTTTTTTTATTTGGGACAATGCTCTATGAATGATGATCATCACACTTCTATTTATTTACAAATCAATGATTACAACTCGATACTAGAACAAAGTATGACTCTATATGAATGCCTCCGGCGGTGTACCGGGAAGGGCAATGAATCAAGAGTGACATGTATGAAAAATTATGAACGATGGCTTTGCCACAAATACAATGTCAACTACATGATCATGCAAGGCAATATGACAATGATGATGTGTGTCATGATAAACGAAACGGTGGAAAGTTGCATGGCAATATATCTCGGAATGGCTATGGAAATGCCATAATAGGTAGGTATGGTGGCTATTTTGAGGAAGATATAAGGAGGTTTATGTGTGACAGAGCGTATCATATCACGGGGTTTGGATGCACTGGCGAAGTTTGCACCAACTCTCAAGGTGAGAAAGGGCAATGCACGGTACCGAAGAGGCTAGCAATGATGGAAGGATGAGAGTGCATATAATCCATGGACTCAACATTAGTCATAAAGAACTCACATACTTATTGCAAAAATCTACAAGTCATCAAAAACCAAGCATTACGCGCATGCTCCTAAGGGGGTAGATTGGTAGGAAAAGACCATCGCTTGTCCCAGACCGCCACTCATAAGGATGACAATCAAATAACACCTCATGTTTCAAATTTGTTACACAACGGTCACCATACGTGCATGCTACGGGACTTGCACCCTTCAACACAAGTATTTATCAAATTCACAACTACTCAACTAGCACACTCTAATATTACCACCTTTATATCTCAAAACAATTATCAAGTATCAAACTTCTCCTAGTACTCAATGCACTTTTTATGAAAGTTTTTATTATACCGATCTTGGATGCTTATCATATTAGGAATAAATTTATAACCAAAGAAAATTACCATGCTGTTCTAAGGGACTCTCAAAATAATATAAGTGAAGCATGAGAGATCAATAATTTCTATAAAATAAAACCACCACCGTGCTCTAAAAGATATAAGCGAAGCACTAGAGCAAAATTATCTAGCTCAAAAAGTATAAGTGAAGCACATAAAGCATTCTAATAAATTCTGATTCATGTGTGTCTCTCCCAAAAGGTGTGTACATCAAGGATGATTGTGGTAAACTAAAAATCAAAGACTCAAATCATAGAAGACGCTCCAAGCAAAACACATATCATGTGGCGAATAAAAATATAGGTCCAAGTAAAGTTACTGATGGACGAAGACGAAAGAGGGGATGCCTTCCGGGGCATCCCCAAGCTTAGGCTTTAGGTTGTCCTTGGATTTTACCTTGGGGTGCCTTGGGAATCCCCAAGCTTAGGCTCTTGCCTCTCCTTCTTCCATAATCCATCAAATCTTTACCCAAAACTTGAAAACTTCACAACACAAAACTTAAAAGAAAATCTCATGAGCTCCGTTAGTAAAAGAAAACAAACCACCACTTCAAGGTACTGTAATGAACTCATTCTTTATTTATATTGATGTTAAACCTACTGTAGTCCAACTTTTCTATGGTTCATAAACTCTATTACTAGCCATAGATTCATCAAAATAAGCAAACAACACACGAAAAACAGAATCTGTCAAAAACAGAACAGTCTGTACTAATATGTTGGTTTCGAATACTTATGGAACCCCAAAAATTCTAAAATAAATTGCTGTACGTGAGTAATTTATCTATTAGTCATCTGAAAAAATAATTAACTAAATAGCACTCTCCAATAAAAAATGGAAGCAAATCTCATGAGTGCTAAAGTTTCTGTTTTTTACAGCAAGATCGCAAAGACTTTCCCCAAGTCTTCCCAAAGGTTCTACTTGGCACAAACACTAATTAAAAGCATAAAACCACATATAAACAGAGGCTAGATGAATTATTTATTACTAAACAGAACCAAAAAGCAAGGAACAAAAAAAAATTGGGTTGCCTCCCAACAAGTGCTATTGTTTAACGCCCCTAGCTAGGCATAAGAGCAAGGATAGATCTAGGTATTATCATCTTTGGTTTTAATTTTATTAGCGGAGTCATGTTCGAATCCGGGAGGTTCCTTACGCTTCCCTTCATATTCGAAATTTTTTAGATCTAAAGAATCCAACTGCTTATTGCAAAGGGTAATTAACATATTCATGCGGTGAAGATTTCCGCTGACACTCTTGAGAGGTTCAAGAGATTTTTGTAAAATTTTCGTTACTTCGCAAATCTTCTCAAAAACTTGTGTCTCTCCCTGGGTATTATGTGACCCTTTTTGTGGGGGTAGTGCTCCCACTATTCCCTCTATGATTTCATGAGCAATACTAGGATCAATTTCGATAAAATTCCCTTTGGCAACGCAATCCAAGAGTTGTCTATGCGACATATTTAGCCCAACATAAAAATTGTGAAGTAAAATTCTAAAATTCACCTCTAGGGTGCAATTACGATAAGATTCCATCATCCTAAACCAAGCATCTTTTAAATTTTCTCCTTGTCTTTGTTTGAAGTGAAGAACTTCAAACTCGGGAGACAAAGGGGTAGATAAAGGACTAGCCATACCGACGAAGCAAGCGAAAGAAAAAGAGAACAGAAAAAGAGAGCAAATAAAACGGAAAGGGTGAAGTGGGGGAGAGAAAACGAGAGGCGAACGACAAATAATGTAATGCGAGGGATAAGAGTTTATGATGGGTACTTGGTATGTCTTAACTTGTGCGTAGACTCCTCGGCAATGGTGCCAGAAATCCTTCTTGCTACCTCTTGAGCACTGCGTTGGTTTTCCTTTGAAGAGGAAAGGGTGATGCAGCAAAGTAGCGTAAGTATTTCCCTCAGTTTTTGAGAACCAAGGTATCAATCCTGTAGGAGGCCACACACAAGTGCCTCGTACCTACACAAACAAATAAGAACCTCGCAACCAACGCGATAAAGGGGTTGTCAATCCCTTCACGGTCACTTATGAGAGTGAGATCTGATGGAGATGATAAGATAATATTTTTGGTATTTTTATGATAAAGAGTAAAAGTAAAGATTGCTAAATAAAAGGTAATGGAAATAGCTTTTTGATGGAAGATTAATACAATGGAGAATAGACCCGGGGGCCATAGGTTTCAGTAGTGGCTTCTCTCAAGATAGTATAAGTATTACGGTGGGTGAACAAATTACTGTCGAGCAATTGATAGAAAAGCGAATAATTATGAGAATATCTAGGCATGATCATGTATATAGGCATCACGCCTGCGACAAGTAGACCGACTCCTGCCTGCATCTACTACTATTACTCCACACATCGACCGCTATCCAACATGCATCTAGAGTATTAAGTTCATAAGAATAGAGTAAAGCATTAGGTAAGATGACATGATGTAGAGGGATAAACTCAAGCAATATGATATAAACCCCATTTTTTATCCTCGATGGCAACAATACAATACGTGTCGTTTCCCTTTCTATCACTGGGATCGAGCACCGCAAGATTGAACCCAAAGCTAAGCACTTCTCCCATTGCAAGAAAGATCAATCTAGTAGGCCAAACCAAAATGATAATTCGAAGAGACTTGCAAAGATAACCAATCATGCCTAAAATATTTTAGAGAAGAATCAAATATTGTTCATAGATAGACTTGATCATAAACCCACAATTCATCGGATCTCTACAAACACACCGCAAAAAGAGTTACATCGAATAGATCTCCAAGAAGATCGAGAAGAACTTTTTATTGAGATTCAAAGAGAGAAGAAGAAGCCATCTAGCTAATAACTATGGACCCGAAGGTCTGAAGTAAACTACTCACACATCATCGGAGGGGCCATGAAGTTGATGTAGAGGCCCCCCGTGATCGATGCCCCCTCCGGCGGAGCTCCGAAAAAGGCCCCAAGATGGGATCTCTTGGGTACAGAAGGTTGCGGCGGTGGAAATAGGGTTCTGTGGTGCTCCTGGACGTTTTCAGGGTATATGAGTATATATAGGAGGAAGAAGTAGGTCGGTTGAGCCATGAGGGGCCCACGAGGGGGGAGGGCGCGCCTAGGGGGTAGGCGCACCCCCTGCCTCGTGGACACATCGTTCGTTTCTTGACGTCCACTCCAAGTCCTCTGGATCATGTTTGTTTCAAAAATCACGTTCCCGAAGGTTTCATTCCGTTTGGATTCCGTTTGATATTCCTTTTCTGCGAAACACTAAAATAGGCAAAAAAACAACAATTTGCACTCGGCCTTGGGTTAATAGGTTAGTCCCAAAAATAATGTAAAAGTGTAAAATAAAGCCCATTAACATCCAAAACAGGCAATATAAATAGCATGGAACAATAAAAAATTATAGATACGTTGGAGATGTATCACCTGCCAGAGGGGGGAATCAATCAGCGGTGGCCACCTTCACCATCCTGGCGCTCTCCATGACAAGGAGGGAGTAGTTCACCCTCGGGGATGAGGGTATGTACCAGTAGCTATTTGTTTGATCTCTCTCTCTCTCTCTCTCTCTCTCTCTCTCTCTCTCGTGTTCTTGATTCGGCACGATCTTGATGTATCGCGAGCTTTGCTATTATAGTTGGATCTTATGATGTTTCTCCCCCTCTACTCTCTTGTAATGGATTGAGTTTTCCCTTTGAAGTTATCTTATCGGATTGAGTATTTAAGGATTTGAGAACACTTGATGTATGTCTTGCATCTGCTTATCTGTGGTGACAATGGGATATTCACGTGATCCACTTGATGTATGTTTTGGTGACCAACTTGCGAGTTCCGTGACCTTGTGAACTTATGCATAGGGGTAGGCACACGTTTTCGTCTTGACTCTCCGGTAGAAACTTTGGGGCACTCTTTAAAGTTCTTTGTGTTGGTTGAATAGATGAATCTGGGATTGTGTGATGCATATCGTATAATCATACCCACGGATACTTGAGGTGATATTGGAGTATCTAAGTGACATTAGGGTTTTGGTTGATTTGTGCCTTAAGGTGTTATTCTAGTACGAACTCTAGGATAGATCGAACGAAAAGAATAGCTTCGTGTTATTTTACTACGGACTCTTGAATAGATCGATCAGAAAGAATAACTTTGAGGTGGTTTCGTACCCTACAATAATCTCTTCGTTTGTTCTCCGCTATTAGTGACTTTGGAGTGACTTTTTGTTGCATGTTGATGGATAGTTATATGATCTAATTATGTTATTATTGTTGAGAGAACTTGCACTAGTGAAAGTATGAACCCTAGGCCTTGTTTCCTAGCATTGCAATACCGTTTGTGCTCACTTTTATCATTAGTTACCTTGTTGTTTTTATATTTTCAGATTACAAAAACCTATATCTACCATCCATATTGCACTTGTATCACCATCTCTTCACCGAACTAGTGCACCTATACAATTTACCATTGTATTTGGTGTGTTGGGGACACAAGAGACTCTTTGTTATTTGGTTGCAGGGTTGTTTGAGAGAGACCATCTTCATCCTACGCCTCCCACGGATTTATAAACCTTAGGTCATCCACTTGAGGGAAATTTGCTACTGTCCTACAAACATCTGCACTTGGAGGCCCAACAACGTCTACAAGAAGAAAGGTTACGTAGTAGACATCAAGCTCTTTTCTGGCGCCGTTGCCGAGGAGGTTAGTGATTGAAGGTATATCTTTAGATCTTGCAATCGAATATTTTAGTTTCTTGTTTTATCTCTAGTTTAGTCTATAAAAGAAAATTACAAAAAATGGAATTGAGGTTGCCTCATATGCTTCATCTTTTTAATGTCTTTCGTGAAAATAAGGAGTCCGATAATTGTGCCAAAGTGTTAGAAGAAGAATGCATTAAAAAATTTGGCACTAAATATTTGAATGATGAGTATGATTGCAGTGTTGTTAGTATGAATTCCTTGGATATCCATGCTGCTAATGATATGCAAAGCCACAAGCTTGGGGATGTTATGTTTGATGAAGATGATATTTTTATTCCCCCAAGTTTTGATGAGCAAATTTATTATGATGATAGCATGCCTCCTTTTTATGATGATTATGTTGATGAAAGTGGTTACGGAGAGGTCATGACTTTATTTAGTGATGAATCCACTATTTCGGAAGAGGTTCCAATTGATTATGAGAACAAAGTTGCTATCCATGATGATTATTGTGATGACATGTATGCTATAAAGAACAATGATAACCATGAAACTTGTCATCTTGACTTTAATTTTCAATTGGATTATGCCTCACATGATAGTTATTTTGTTGAGTTTGCTCCCACTACTATTCACGAGAAGAAATTTGCAAATTTGCTTATGTGGAGAGTAATAAAAATTCTATGCTTGTGGCTCATGAAAAGGATGCCTTATGTGATAGTTATATTGTTGAATTCATTCATGATGCTACTAAGAATTATTATGAGGGAGGAATATATGCTTGTAGGAATTGCAATAATACCAAGTTTCCTCTCTATGTGCTTAAAGTTTCGAAGTTATGCTTGTTTTGCTTTCCTATGCTAGTTGATTCTTGTTCCCATAATTTGTTTGCTCACAGAATCCCTATGCATAGGAAGTGGGTTAGACTTAAATGTGCTAGTCATATTCTTCATGATGCTCTCTTTATGTTTCAATTCTTATCTTTTATGTGAGGATCATTGAAATCGTCATGCCTAGCTAGGGGCGTTAAACGATAGCGCTTGTTGGGAGACAACCCAACATTTACCCCTATAGTTTTTGTGCGTCCTCATGATTAAGCTACTATAGTAATCATGTTTTATAGCTTTTGTTTCAATAGAGTGCCAAGTAAAGCCTTTAGGATCTTCTTGGGTGATTGTTGTTTGATCTAGCTGATAAAACAGAAAGTATGCGCTCACAAAAATAATTTTCATTTTTTACCAGGGAGCGATAAAATACCAATTCCAACTGAAGTATATCAATATAAAAATTTTCCTGGTCTTCCTAATTTTTCAGAATTTTTTCAGTTACAGAAGTATTCGAAACCTCCAGATTGCTACAGACTGTTTAGTTTTTGACAGATTCTGTTTTCTATGTGTTGTTTGCTTATTTTGATGAATCTATGAGTAGTGTCGGAGGATATGAACCATAGAGAAGTTGGAATACAATAGATATTACACCAATATAAATAAAGAATGAGTTCACAACAGTACCAAAAGTGGTGATTTATTTTCTTATACTAACAGAGCTTACGAATTTTCTGTTGAGTTTTGTATTGTGAAGATTTCAAGTTTTGGATAAAGATTTGATGGAATACGGAATAAGGAGTGGTAAGAGCCTAAGCTTGGGGATGCCCAAGGCACCCCAAGGTAATATTCAAGGACAACCAAGAGCCTAAGCTTGGGGATGCCCCGGATGGCATCCCCTCTTTCGTCTTTGTTCATCGATAACTTTACTTGAGGCTATATTTGTATTCACCACATGATATGTGTTTTGCTTGGAGTGTCATTTTATTTTCTTTTGTTTTGCATGTTGTTTGAATAAAATACCAAGATCTGAAATTCTTAAATGTTAGAGAGTCTTCGCATAGATACATAATTATTCAACTATTCATTGAGCTTCACTTATATATTTTGAGCTAGATAATTTTGCTCTAGTGCTTCACTTATATATTTTTAGAGCAAGATGGTGGTTTTATTTTATAGAAATTATTGATCTCTCATGCTTAACTTATATTATTTTGAGAGTCTTTTAAAGAACAACATGGTAATTTGCTTTGGTTATAAAATTAGTCCTAATATGATGGGCATCCAAAGATGGGTATAATAAAAACTTTCATATAAAGTGCATTGAATAGTAGGAGAAGTTTGATACTTGATGATTGTTTTGAGACATGAGGATGGTGATATTAGAGTCATGCTAGTTGAGTAATTGTGAATTTGAGAAATACTTGTGTTGAGGTTTGCAAGTACCGTAGCATGCACGTATGGTAACCGTTGTGTAACAAATTTGAAGCATGAGGTATTTCTTTGATTGTCTTCCTTATGAGTGGCGGCCGGGGATGAGCGATGGTCTTTTCCTACCAATCTATCCCCCTAGGAGCATGCGCGTAGTGCTTGGTTTTGATGACTTGTAGATTTTTTCAATAAGTATGTGAGTACTTTATGACTAATGTTGAGTTCATGGATTATACGCACTCTCACCCTTCCACCATTGTTAGCCTCTCTAGTACTGTGCAACTTTCGCCGGTACCATAAACCCACCATTTACCTTTCTCAAAACAGCCACCATACCTACCTATTATGGCATTTCCATAGACATTCCGAGATATATTGCCATGCAACTTTCCACTGTTTCGTTTATTATGACACGCTTCATCATTGTCATATTGCTTTGCATGATCATGTAGTTGAGTTGTATTTGTGGCAAAGCCATCGATCATAATTCTTTCATACATGTCACTCTTGATTCATTACACATCCCGGTACACCGTCGGAGGCTTTCATATAGAGTCATATTTTGTTCTAAGTATCGAGTTGTAATTCTTGAGTTGTAAGGAAATAAAAGTGTGATGATCTTCATTATTAGAGCATTGTCCCATGTGAGGAAATAAAAAAAGGAGAAAGGCCGAAAAAAGAGAGAGAAGCCCCCCCTCCCCAAAAAAACAAAAAAAAGAGAAAAAGAGAGAAGGGGCAATGCTACTATCCTTTTACCACACTTGTGCTTCAAAGTAGCACCATGATCTTCATGATAGAGAGTCTCCTATGTTGTCACTTTCATATACTAGTGGGAATTTTTCATTATAGAACTTGACTTGTATATTCCAACGATGGGCTTCCTCAAATGCCCTAGGTCTTCGTGAGCAAGCAAGTTGGATGCACACTCACTTAGTTTCTTTTGTTGAGCTTTCATATATTTATAGCTCTAGTGCATCCGTTGCATGTCAATCCCTACTCACTCACATTGATATCTATTGATGGACATCTCCATAGCCCATTGATACGCCTAGTTGATGTGAGACCATCTTCCTCCTTTTTGTCTTCTCCACAACCACCACTCTATTCCACCTATAGTGCTATGTCCATAGCTCACGCTCATGTATTGCGTGAAAGTTGAAAAAGTTTGAGATTACTAAAGTATGAAGCAATTGCTTGGCTTGTCATCGGGGTTGTGCATGATTTGAGTATTTTGTGTGATGACGATGGATCATGACCAAACTATATGATTTTGTAGGGATGAACTTTCTTTGGCCATGTTATTTTGAGAGGACATAATTACTTTGTTAGTATGCTTGAAGTATTATTATCTTTATGTCAATATTAAACTTTTGTTTTGAATCTTATGGATTTGAATATTCTTGCCACAATAAAGAGAATTACATGGATAAATATGTTAGGTTTGGTCGCGCTCAAGGGGGTCGACAACCATTTCGTACTTGTAGTTGTTGGACAAGCTAGGGGAGAGGTTAGTTGCATCTTTTTCTATTTTGATTTTCCGATCATTCATGTTATATATTTCAAAAGTCCATATATTAGTCGATGATGTAATCCTCAGTGAGTTTTCTGATAATTTCTGAAAATTAACTAACTTTTGGACTCTCATAAAGTTCATCGTAATTTTAAAGATGTTATTTAATAATGTAGGCAGTAAAGTTGTGTAAATGTTAATTATAAATTTCTACAAGTTCATCATAATATTTCTGAAAGTTCATCTGTGCTATTTGAAAGCTATACTGTCCTCAATGCCAAGCTTTTAACAAAACTATTGGAATTTGCGATTCCCCTATTGTTATTTCCTTTGCATCTAAGGTGAAAGGGAATAGGGCATTGTGGTTATTGCACGTCTCATGTCTCAATGGCCTTTTAATACATTTGGAAGTAAACTCTGTAGAATCGTGTGGTGGGTACCTGGCATTAGCCTCGCTCCTAGAACAGAACACATAAAAAACAAGAAGGAACGCCACACTCATGTGTAGAGCAAACTAGCCCATCAAATGGAACCCTTGCTACACCAAGGTTAGATCTTTTGGGCGTGTATTTGTCTCGTTGGTTGTGATCTTCCCAGCTTGGATGACAATTATTCGTAGATCTAGGGGCTCTTTTATTCAAATGATTTTATAGAATTTATTTGGCATTGGAGACGTTAAGTTAAGATCAAGACTTGAAGGTGGTGTTGTACATGTGCTCGAGAATGTTAGACTCGTGGCAAGGATTCGAATAAATCTAATGTCTACAAAGTGGACAGAAACAAGGAAACTAAGAGTCTATAAGGAACAAAAAATGCTCGTGATGAAGGGAACAAGGACCAATAACATTATGTAGCAACCATAGTTGCAGGTGCATCCGATGAGAAGCTAGGTGTGGTGACATCTTTTAATCGATGCTGATAAGTATGAGAATGAGGACTTGGCAGCCAGCTCATGCAAGTGAGCAACAAAGGAATACCCCAGGTTCAAACATGCACATGCGTTCACGTGAAAACGACATGTTCGCTAAGGTGATGTTTGATCAAATTAGTGTCCAGTATGTGCATGGGGCTACAATTGGACTTGGAATATGCGCAAGGTGGGGTGATGGAGTCGAACGCGGGTAAAACCAAAACTAACATATGAAAGACACGACGAGGAGCCAAAATTAGACTATACAAACAAGTAGGCTAAACATGAGAATATGGAAGAAGGCTCTCGCTGCCCATGGCTGAGGCATGAGGGCTTCACAAGCTTTGTCTTCGTCGTTGTACTAGGTTGATTTACTGCACGAGGCATCTATAATCATGTATGTGGATGTAGATGTTGATCGATGAACCTCATTAGCAAATATAGTCCGCCATGTAATAGTTTAATCGCAAATTTGTACTAGCATCCAATTGCTAAGTATATTGAACTTCATTTAAGGCCTCTTTCGTTCGCAAGATTCCTAAAACACGTGAATAAAAAACAGATGAATGGAGTGGCATGCCAATCTTCAATACTAGGGGATTAGTATGGGCTTTCGATTGTGCGCAGGAAAAGCTTAGAGCATCTCCACTCGTCCCCCCCCCCCCCAGGAGCCATTTTTTTAGCCGGTTGGGGTCATGCTGGCGGAAATTTTGGCATGGGAGGGGAGTTTCCCAGCAGTGCCCCCATCCAACAATGAAGGACAATAGAGATGAGAGGAAAAAGATGGAGTGTGGGAGAGCTGAAGGCATGCACGTGGGTGGGCCTGTTGCATGCAAGAGAGATAGAGAGAGAGGCGAGATGGAGTGGGAGGCTGATAGTGGGCCTGCTGCATGTAAATAATAGCGCCGACGCCTCCGTCGGACCCCCGGCTCCCTGGGTTTGGGTTGGGATCGCCGGATGTAACTCTGCCCAAATCCGGCGCAAAACAAGGTGGTAGGGGCGTGACTGGAGTAATCTTTTACTGGCGATGCTAGAAAAGGCCTTGGGGGGAGGGGGGCTGGGTGGAGATGCTCTTAGGGCATGTACAATGCATAGCCTCAAGGTGATGCCTCGCATGCCATGTAGGATCGGATATGACGTAAAGTAGGTTCGGATAGGGAAACATGATCCTCTCCAGGAGACGGGTGCTTGAAGAGAAAACGTGTGGTCCAGTGACAAAAGCTAAAAAGGTTGAAATGAAAAATAGAGATGTATGTGTACTAGAGTCTTTATTTTCTATTTCTTAATGAGGTCCACTAGTGATAGCTTGCATTGGAGAGAGAAAATTAATGTAGATGCTTCAAATTACTTTTTGTCATGGCGCATATGTATCCATATACCACCATTGTACATGCCCTTAAGATTAAGTTGGAGTGGACGAAAGTTTTTCTATAACCTAAGGAAAGTTTTCTATGGAATTATAATCCAACGAACCAAACAACCTATGCAGCGGAAAATCCTAAGGTTTAGAATCCTCCAAATTTCCTTGAGAAATTATTTGAATCAAAGAGGCCCTTAAGGTGTCGATTAGGTGGTCACATTTTCGTTTATGATGTTTGATCAGATGAGGCAAATCTTACGCTTTGCTAAGAACTAGTCAGTCAAACTGATCTTTAAAAAGAGTCAACCTTACATCTTTTGTCATCGTGACAGTTGCGCATGAACTAATCAATTCAGACATGCCCTTGCCTGCTTTACATGTGTGTAGCATGCAAGCTTGCAAAACCACACGAATTTCAGAAGACAGAGCACGATAAAAAAAAGCCCGAAAAGAACCTACACTCTCCCGTCCATTCCATCAAAAAGTCCCGACCACATCCCTTTGACCTGCGGCAGCTGCGCCACGAACGCTTGCCATGGAGGATAGCCGACGCCGCTGCCCCGGACGCGGCCGTCCATCCTCAGCGACAGGTACCTGCGCACAACATCCGTCGGCGAGAAAGAAAAATTCGATTACGAGAATTCAACAGCCCGAACAGCTGAAAGCTTCAGCGAAATGTTCAGACGAACTAATTTCAGTGCTACTCACACAGGGGAATCAGGCGTCACATTCGCCATCTTCTTCTGCTCAGCCAACCATCTGCAACAAGTAACAGAGTATCAATCAGCACGACGAGATTCGCCATTGTCAATCCTTCGTGTGGGAGCAAGAGAGTAGATTCTTCGTGGTCTCGTACTTTGCCCACTCGGAGGTGTACACCGGCGAGAGCTGCCAGAGCCTCCTGCTCTTCCTGACGACCTCCTCGTCCTCCGCCTCCGCCTCCCCGCCGTCGCCGTCCTCGCCGAACTCCAGCGCCGGCGCGTTGCCGTCCGTGGGGAAGGGCAGCACCAGCACGCCCCTCTCCATGAGGTCCCTGAGGAACGGCCTGCTCCGGCGGAACGACTCGGCGACGAACTCGGCGGGGCCGGCGACGATGACGAGCCGCGCGCTGCCCCGCAGCTCGCTCAGCGGCACCACCCGGCCGCCGTCGCCGACGCGGAGCTTGAGCCTCGACAGGTTCTCCTCCCGCGTCAGCCTGGCCACCTGCGCGTCGCTGGCCTTGCGGTCGCGCGAGTAGAGGAACGCGAAGACGGCCACCGCCGCCACGTCGATGCCCAGGCCCTTGAGCGTCTCCGGGACGCCCGCCGCCCTCGCGGGGTTCCCCAGCGCCGGGAGGAGCTGCGTGAGCGCGATGAGGCTACCCAGGCCCGCGCTGGCCATGAAGGCGAGGTAGAAGAACATGCGCACCGACCGGAACGGGGACAGCACCTCGCTCCTTATCTTGGCCATGGAGCTGCTGCTGCCGCCGCTGCGAGAGTCGAACGAGGCCATGAACGACGGGCCCAGAGCCGAGCCAAGCACAGACAAGAAGAAAGACGACGGGGCGGCTACCTTACCTCGTTGCCCGGAGCGGCGGAAGGGGGTGAGGAGGGCTTGTTCGCGGCGGAGCACCGGGCGCCGCGGCGTGCTCTGCTGCTGCAGGATAAGGAGGCCGACGGCTTCCGAGAAATCGGCGGGAGAAAGAGGAGCGGGGCGGGCAGGGAGACGGTGGCGGGGGAGGAGGGGATCGGCCGCGCGGCCATCGTCATGGAGCTGCAGGTTCGCTCGCTGGCGCTGCGTGCAGCAGACCGGAGCCTTTCGCTGCGACGGAGGGTAGGATTTCCCTTTCTTCTCCTCTGCTTTTTTAACCGCCACTCGATTTGTGGCGGCAATCGCAACAGCAAGGCGGGCAAGGGAAGGAGAGGAGCGGCCCACGCTTGGCCTTGTAGGCAGGCAGGCAGTCACTTCGCTCGAGTTTGCCTGGCTTGCCAAGTTGCTGTGTACATTCTCTCGAAAAAACAAGTTGGTGTGTATTTTGGCAGTACCAGTATTCAGATAAATTCCAAAACGCTTACTGCTATTTGAGCTCCTGAGGCAGACCAAATATCCAGATGGTATTGGCAAGACTGCAGCACGGTTACACTGTCAACAAATGTAATGTAAAGCTGATGCATTGTGCAAACTGGGCGTAAGCTCAGGAAAAAAAACTGCAGCATTGATCTGTATTCAGATTACTAGCACAGAGGAACTGGCAAGAGCAAGGCTTCATCAAAAGATTATGGTTAAGCTGTGCCACAGCCTGGAAGACGATGCAGTTATCTGTATGCAGATTTGTAGAGCACAAGCTGAAGAAGTTCCACAAATAGTATGGTTACAGTGTCTCAAAGCTGCAAGCTTAACTCAGTAAGCTGCAGACAACACAAGCTGATGTTCGATCTGAATTCGGAGTCGCAGAGACTACGCCGTATTGTAAGAAAACTTGAGCTTCTTTAACTGCTCCTCCAGCACCGGGTGGCACTTCTCGAAGGACAATGTCCTCAGGGAGACCGGCAAGCCCGTATGTGGCAACGACCAAATCTTCGGACAGTTGAATATCCGCAGGAACTGGAGAGTCGACAAAGTGCACAGCTCTTCAGGGAGTGCAACAAGATTCCCACAGTCCTGAAACAACAGCTCTTGCACCGCTGGAAAGCACCAACACAGCTTCTTGTTGTGAGGACCATGAACAACCAATGAGTCGGTGGACTGGTAGAGGACAACGGTCTTAAGGGCAGGTAATGTGCTTCTCATCATCATGCTGAGCAGAGAGGTGCTACTGATGGTCAGGCACTCCAGCTTCTGTAACCCTGGCCTTCGCCGACGTCCAGAAACATCAAGGGATCAAGGTCTGTCAACCTAGGGCAGTTCACAATATGCAGGTTGATGAGTGACGAAAGGTGGTGCAGTCCACCCAAGGATCGCAGGCTGCTGCAGTTATCGACATACATCCCTCGGAGTGATCGCAGCTGCGAAACTATTTCTGCTGGAAGGGATAGTAAGTTAGGACAGTTGTATATAATCAAGCTTACAAGTGAAGGCAGGTTGTGCAAGCAGGATGGAAGTGATGCATCGACATGGCCGCATGATCTCATAAGCAACTCCACCATTGATGGCGGCAGGGTCAGTTTCCTTGTGGGTGGAAGCTCTGGACAATTTTGAATTTCCAATACGCGAAGAGAAGCAAAGCCCCGAAATCTTTCCACAGGGAGCAATGCTAGTTTTGAGCAGTTCATAACAGTTATTTCGGTGATTCCCTGCAAGCTCTGTGCCTGTAGACACTCATCGAGACTCCTGAGGTTTCTGCACCGTATGATGTGCAACCTCCTGAGGGAAGAAGGGAGGCTGGTGACTTCAGTTAGGAAATGGCAGTTGGAGAGACTGAGCTCGCACAAACAGCAAAGTTTTCCAGCCTGCAACCAAGATGGTGTTGGGATGCCACTGTAGTGCTTCAATTTCAAACTCTCAAGGTTGGGATGGGGCTCAAATGATTCAACAATAATGCTTTCTTGTGAATACTTGGCATTGCTGACTTCCGCATTACCAGTTTTGCTTGAAGACCATTCCAGAATCAACCGTTGTAGGTGCGCCTTTGTGCTCATCTTGGCTTTTAAAGCATCATCCTTCACAACATTCTCAAGATTCGTAACATGTAAAGTTTCAGTCAGCTGTGTCATGTCCTTCAGTTCGGCGATTCTGTGCCCTTGTCCTTTCGGAATTTCAAATACCAACGAGTTCTCGAGTGATGTCAAATTGCTTATATTGCTCATCACCGAAGTAATCGGTTCATTCACGTAACATTTCCTCAGATTGACTAATCTAGTCAAACCTTTGGGATGGTTCTTCAGAGGGACGTTCAGTACATTCAGAATTTGCAAATTGTTTAGTTGGCAAATGGAGTCAGGCAAACATTGGATCTTTGTGTAAGAGATATCGATATACCGGAGAAGTTTCAAATTGCCAATATTCCTAGGGAGCTCTTTGACCGCACACCCCCGTAGCACCAGCACGCGGATATTACTCAGTTTATCAAACAAAATGTCAAGTGAGCAACTCAAATCTTGCCCAGACATACCGAGAATCAAAAGTGACCGCAGCTTTGTGTATCTACCCAGTTCAAGAAACTTGCTCAGTTCAAGATGTTTGGTGCACACTGACAGATGGCGAATGGTTGAAGGGATTTTCGGAAGGCATCTTTCATCAGTCAGACAAAAACATTCATCTATAGAGAGCGACTGTGCAAGATCAGACATCAGGTCATGCATGACATAACAGGAGTCACTGAACATGTGTTGCTGAAAGAAGGACCTGCTGAGCAATTCTTTCAAGCATATGCTCCCAAAGTCGCCTTGAGGTGAGATGAAGCCTTCTGCAATCCACATGTCAATAAGAGTGTCCTTCCCGAAGATATACCCCTTCGGAAATATCGCGCAGAATATGAAGCATTGCTTGAGGTGTGCCGGGAGGTACTGGTAACTCAGTCGGAGAGCCGGGAGAATGCCTCCTGCACCTTGATCAAGCTCCCACAACCCACTTGCCATGACTATGCTCCAATGCTTTGTGCTCATGTCAGAGCTCAGTGCCACGCCGACAGTCTTGGCAGCAAGAGGGGAGCCCTTGAGCCTGTGGGCAATCTTCTTCCCAATGGCCACCAATTCAGGATGGCCGGCAGGGTCCTCATTGCCGAATACATACTGCTTGAACAGCTCCCAGTAAGCCTCCTCCGGCAATCCATTCAGACACAACAGCTCCGCTGCTCCGGTGGCATCCGCAACCTTGCAAGAGCGACTGGTCACCAAGATGGCACTTCCAGGATACCCAAACTTCAGTGGTGCCACGAGTGTCTGAAACTCCACACTGTCCTCACACCAGGCATTGTCAAGGACAAGAAGGAACCTCTTGGAACTGACCAAATCTCTGAGAACCACCTGAAGTGAGTCCAAATTGGCAAGGCCGGTTTGCGCCGCCGCGCCTTTGGTTGCCGACTCGATGATCACCTTGGTCACCAGTGTCACGTCCGGCGATTCCGGCAGGCAAACCCACATCCGCAGGTCGAAGTGGTCCTGCACCCTCTGGTCGTTGTACACAACCTGCGCCAGAGTGGTCTTCCCCACGCCGCCCATGCCAAGGATCGCCAACACGGCCACGCCGTCACGGCTCTTCCGTCGCTTCGCGCTGCCGCCGCCGCCGCCGGGATCGTGGGCACGGACTGGATTCAGAAGCAGGCGGACCACATCCTCGCGCTCCCGGTCTCTGCCAAGAACCAGGGGCCTCCCGGCGAACGAGCTCGTCTCCCGGAACGCGCGCCGCGGCGTCGCCTTGCCGGCCGCGTCCAGTACGGCGAGGGCGCGCTCCAGGTCCGTGGACGCGTACTCGAGCCGAGACTGACGGCTCTGGCTCTATCCGCCGCGCCGGTGACCAATCCGCGCAGGAAACCGCGCACGGATGGGAAGAGGCTCTGGCTCGCCCGCTTCTCGTCCGTGGCGAGCTCGTCCGCGAGGTCCTCGGCGTCGCAGGCGGCGTCCCTGAGCCGTGCGAGGAGATCGGCAACGCCGGGGTTGGCGAACCGCCACTGCTCCGCTCGCTCGACGAGCGCGTGCACGCGGGACAGCACGGAGCGCAGCCTGCCCACTTCGTCGCCGAGGCCTGCGTGGGCGCCCCACGCGCCGGCGGTGGCCGACAAGCCGGTGGTCAGGAGCCAATCCATGGAGGCGGCAGTTCCGTACTTGGGTTTGCACGAGTAGATGGACCGAGGCAAAAAGAGGTGGAAATGGGTGAAGATTTAAAGTAATGTAATCCTGTACGTCATTAAACCACAATGAGGCTGGGTGTGGCTTAACAATTAACAAGTCTAAGTCAAATGACATAGTAACAAGTAAAAAAACAAAAACAAAAACAAAAACAAAAACAAAAATTTTGCACGAATCTTCACGTAAGATCTCATAAAAATAGCATCCACTGAGACTACATGAACCCGCCCACGATGAAACCTGGTATTCCCTTCGTTTTTATTTACTCCCTGTATTAGTTTTGACCTAGGTCAAAATTTATAAGGGTTGATCAAGTTTATAGAAAACAATCTAAACGTTCACAACAATAAATATACTCCCTCTGTAAACTAAGATAATATTGTTTAGATATATTATTTTATAGAAGGAGTATATGATATGAAAATATATTCAATGATGATCTAATTGATAGGGACGAACTAGTCTCAATTACTTGGCAACAATTTCACAGGAATATGAATTTAGGTGTCGATTACAACTCAATTGCAAGATAGTGGCTAGGGTTCATGCGAGATGGGGAATGGGGTAGGTAGCTGCGCCGTCGGGTGCCTGATCCTCTAGATGCCCTTCTCTTCCCAGCGATGCCGTTAAGTAGTAGGTGGGAGCAGTTGGGCCGCGGTGACCCATGTTGGAAATATGCCCTAGAGGCAATAATAAAATGGTTATTATTATATTTCTTTGTTCATGATAATTTTCTATTGTTCATGCTATAATTGTGTTATCCGGAAATCGTAATACATGTGTGAATACATAGACCACAACACGTCCCTAGTGAGCCTCTAGTTGACTAGCTCGTTGATCAAAAGATAGTCATGGTTTCCTGACTATGGACATTGGATGTCATTGATAACAGGATCACATCATTAGGAGAATGATGTGATGGACAAGACCCAATCCTAAGCATAACTCAAAGATCGTGTAATTCGTTTGCTGTAGCTTTTCCGAATGTCAAGTATCATTTCCTTAGACCATGAGATTGTGCAACTCCCGGATACCGTAGGAGTGCCTTGGGTGTGCCAAACGTCACAACGTAACTGGGTGACTATAAAGGTACACTACAGGTATCTCCGAAAGTGTCTGTTGGGTTGGCACGAATCGAGATTGGGATTTGTCACTCCGTATGACGGAGAGGTATCTCTGGGCCCACTCGGTAATGCATCATCATAATGAGCTCAATGTGACCAAGAGGTTGATCACGGGATCATGCATTACGGCACGAGTAAAGTGACTTGCCGGTAACGAGATTGAACGAGGTATTGGGATACCGACGATCGAATCTCGGGCAAGTAACGTACCGATTGACAAAAGGAATTGTATACGGATTGATTGAATCCTCGACATCGTGGTTCATCTGATGAGATCATTGAGGTGCATGTGGGAGCCAACATGGGTATCCAGATCCCACTGTTGGTTATTGACCGGAGAGTCATCTCGGTCATGTCTGCATGTCTCCCGAACTCGCAGGGTCTACACACTTAAGATTCGGTGCCGCTAGGGTTGTAGAGATATTAGTATGCAGTAACTCGAAAGTTGTTCGGAGTCCCGGATGAGATCCTGGACGTCACGAGGAGTTCCAGAATGGTCCGGAGCTAAAGATTTATATATAGGAAGTCTAGTTTTGGCCATCGGGAAGGTTTCGGGGGTCGCCGATATTGTACCGGGACCACCGGAAGGGTCCCGGGGGTCCACCGGGTGGGGCCACCTATCCCGGAGGGCCCCATGGGCTGAATTGGGAGGGGAACCAGCCCCTAGTGGGCTGGTGCGCCCCCCCTTGGGCCTCCCCTGCGCCTAGGGTTGGAAAACCCTAGGGGTGGGGGCGCCCCCCACTTGGCTTGGGGGGGGGGGAGCCACCCCTTGGCCGCCACCCCCCTTGAAGATCCATCTCCTAGGCCCCCCCAAGGCCCCTATATAAAGAGGGGGGAGGGAGGGCAGCCACACCCCTTGCTCTTGGCGCCTCCCTCCCCCTCCGTAACACCTCTCCTCCCCGCTTGCGCTTGGCGAAGCCCTGCCAGGATCCTGCTGCATCCACCACCACGCCGTCGTGCTGCTGGATCTTCATCAACCTCTCCTTCCCCCTTGCTAGATCAAGAAGGAGGAGACGTCTTCCAACCGTACGTGTGTTGAACGCGGAGGTGCTGTCCGTTCGGCACTTGGTCATCGGTGATTTGGATCACGACAAGTACGACTCCATCAACTCCGTTCTCTTGAACGCTTCCGCGCGTGATCTACAAGGGTATGTAGATGCACTCCTCTCTCCCTCGTTGCTAGATGACTCCATAGATTGATCTTGGTGATGCGTAGAAAATTTAAAATTCTGCTACGTTCCCCAACAGTGGCATCATGAGCTAGGTCTATGCATAGTTTCTATGCACGAGTAGAACACAAAGTAGTTGTGGGCGTCGATATTGTCAATTATCTTGCTGTTACTAGTCTTATCTTGATTCGGCGGCATTGTAGGATGAAACGGCCCGGACCGACCTTACACGTACGCTTACGTGAGACTGGTTCCACTGACTGACATGCACTAGTTGCATAAGGTGGCTGGCGGGTGTCTGTCTCTCCCACTTTAGTCGGATCGGATTCGATGAACAGGGTCCTTATGAAGGGTAAATAGAAATTGGCAATTCACGTTGTGGTCTTGGCGTAGGTAAGAAACGTTCTTGCTAGAAACCTATAGCAGCCACGTAAAAACTTGCAACAACAATTAGAGGACGTCTAACTTGTTTTTGCAGCAAGTGTTTTGTGATGTGATATGGCCAAAGGATGTGATGAATGATATATGTGATGTATGAGATGATCATGTTCTTGTAATAGGAATCACGACTTGCATGTCGATGAGTATGACAACCGGCAGGAGCCATAGGAGTTGTCTTTATTTATTTATGACCTGCGTGTCAACATAAACGTCATGTAATTACTTTACTTTATTGCTAAAGCGTTAGCCATAGTAGTAGAAGTAATAGATGACGAGACAACTTCAAGAAGACACGATGATGGAGATCATGATGATGGAGATCATGGTGTCATGCCGGTGACAACGATGATCATGGAGCCCCGAAGATGGAGATCAAAAGGAGCAAATGATATTGGCCATATCATGTCACTATTTGATTGCATGTGATGTTTATCATGTTTTACATCTTATTTGCTTAGAACGACGGTAGCTTAAATAAGATGATCCCTCGTAATAATTTCAAGAAAGTGTTCCCCCTAACTGTGCACCGTTGCGAAGGTTCGTTGTTTCGAAGCACCACGTGATGATCGGGTGTGATAGATTCTAACGTTCGAATACAACGGGTGTAAGCCAGATTTACACACGCAATACACTTAGGTTGACTTGACGAGCCTAGCATGTACAGACATGGCCTCGGAACACAGAAGACCGAAAGGTCGAGCATGAGTCGTATAGAAGATACGATCAACATGAAGATGTTCACCGATGTTGACTAGTCCGTCTCACGTGATGATCGGACACGGCCTAGTTAACTCGGATCATGTTTCACTTAGATGACTGGAGGGATGTCTATCTGAGTGGGAGTTCATTGAGTAATTTGATTAGATGAACTTAATTATCATGAACTTAGTCTAAAATCTTTACAATATGTCTTGTAGATCAAATGGCCCACGTTGTCCTCAACTTCAACGCGTTCCTAGAGAAAACCAAGCTGAAAGATGATGGCAGCAACTATACGGACTGGGTCCGGAACCTGAGGATCATCCTCATAGCTGCCAAGAAAGATTATGTCCTAGAAGCACCGCTAGGTGACGCACCTGTCCCAGAGAACCAAGACGTTATGAACGCTTGGCAGTCACGTGCTGATGATTACTCCCTCGTTCAGTGCGGCATGCTTTACAGCTTAGAACCGGGGCTCCAAAAGCGTTTTGAGAGACACGGAGCATATGAGATGTTCGAAGAGCTGAAAATGGTTTTCCAAGCTCATGCCCGGGTCGAGAGATATGAAGTCTCCGACAAGTTCTTCAGCTGTAAGATGGAGGAAAATAGTTCTGTCAGTGAGCACATACTCAAAATGTCTGGGTTGCATAACCGCTTGACTCAGCTGGGAGTTAATCTCCCGGATGACGCGGTCATTGACAGAATCCTTCAGTCGCTTCCACCGAGCTACAAGAGCTTTGTGATGAACTTCAATATGCAGGGGATGGAAAAGACCATTCCTGAGGTATATTCAATGCTGAAATCAGCAGAGGTGGAAATCAAAAAGGAACATCAAGTGTTGATGGTGAATAAAACCACTAAGTTCAAGAAAGGCAAGGGTAAGAAGAACTTCAAGAAGGACGGCAAGGGAGTTGCCGCGCCCGGTAAGCAAGCTGCCGGGAAGAAGCCAAAGAATGGACCCAAGCCCGAGACTGAGTGTTTTTATTGCAAGGGAAGTGGTCACTGGAAGCGGAACTGCCCCAAATACTTAGCGGACAAGAAGGCCGGCAACACTAAAGGTATATGTGATATACATGTAATTGATGTGTACCTTACCAGTACTCGTAGTAGCTCCTGGGTATTTGATACCGGTGCGGTTGCTCACATTTGTAACTCAAAGCAGGAGCTGCGGAATAAACGGAGACTGGCGAAGGACGAGGTGACGATGCGCGTCGGGAATGGTTCCAAGGTCGATGTGATCGCCGTCGGCACGCTGCCTCTACATTTACCTACGGGATTAGTTTTAAACCTCAATAATTGTTATTTAGTGCCAGCTTTGAGCATGAACATTGTATCAGGATCTCGTTTAATTCGAGATGGCTACTCATTTAAATCCGAGAATAATGGTTGTTCTATTTATATGAGAGATATGTTTTATGGTCATGCTCCGTTGGTGAATGGTTTATTCTTAATGAATCTCGAGCGTAATGTTACACATATTCATAGTGTGAATACCAAAAGATGTAAGGTTGATAATGATAGTCCCACATACTTGTGGCACTGCCGCCTTGGTCACATAGGTGTCAAACGCATGAAGAAGCTCCATGCAGATGGACTTTTGGAGTCTCTTGATTACGAATCATTTGACACGTGCGAACCATGCCTCATGGGTAAAATGACCAAGACTCCGTTCTCAGGAACAATGGAGCGAGCAACCAACTTATTGGAAATCATACATACTGATGTGTGCGGTCCAATGAGTGTTGAGGCTCGCGGTGGCTATCGTTATGTTCTCACCCTCACTGATGACTTGAGTAGATATGGGTATGTCTACTTAATGAAACACAAGTCTGAGACCTTTGAAAAGTTCAAGGAATTTCAGAGTGAGGTTGAGAATCAACGTGACAGGAAAATCAAGTTCTTGCGATCAGATCGTGGGGGAGAATACTTGAGTCACGAATTTGGCACACACTTAAGAAAATGTGGAATAGTTTCACAACTCACGCCGCCTGGAACACCTCAGCGTAATGGTGTGTCCGAACGTCGTAATCGCACTCTATTAGATATGGTGCGATCTATGATGTCTCTTACCGATTTACCGCTGTCATTTTGGGGCTATGCTTTAGAGACTGCCGCATTCACTTTAAATAGGGCTCCGTCGAAATCCGTTGAGACGACACCGTATGAATTATGGTTTGGGAAGAAACCTAAGCTGTCGTTTCTAAAAGTTTGGGGATGCGATGCTTATGTCAAGAAACTTCAACCTGAAAAGCTCGAACCCAAATCGGAAAAATGCGTCTTCATAGGATACCCTAAAGAAACTATTGGGTATACCTTCTACCTCAGATCCGAAGGCAAGATCTTTGTTGCCAAGAATGGGTCCTTTCTAGAGAAAGAGTTTCTCTCGAAAGAAATAAGTGGGAGGAAAGTAGAACTTGATGAAGTATTACCTCTTGAACCGGTAAGTGGCGCAGCTCAAGAAAATGTTCCTGAGGTGCCTGCACCGACTAGAGAGGAAGTTGATGATGATGATCATGAAACTTCAGATCAAGTTGCTACTGAACTTCGTAGGTCCACAAGGACACGTTCCGCACCAGAGTGGTACGGCAACCCTGTCTTGGAAATCATGTTGTTAGACAACGGTGAACCTTCGAACTATGAAGAAGCGATGGCGGGCCCGGATTCCGACAAATGGCTGGAAGCCATGAAATCCGAGATAGGATCCATGTATGAAAATGAAGTATGGACTTTGACTGACTTGCCCGATGATCGGCGAGCCATAGAAAATAAATGGATCTTTAAGAAGAAGACAGACGCGGATGGTAACGTAACCATCTATAAAGCTCGGCTTGTCGCTAAGGGTTATCGACAAGTTCAAGGGGTTGACTACGATGAGACTTTCTCACCCGTAGCGAAGCTGAAGTCCGTCCGAATCATGTTAGCAATTGCCGCATTCTATGATTATGAGATATGGCAAATGGACGTCAAAACGGCATTCCTTAATGGTTTCCTTAAGGAAGAATTGTATATGATGCAGCCGGAAGGTTTTGTCGATCCTAAGAATGCTGACAAGGTGTGCAAGCTCCAACACTTGATTTATGGGCTGGTGCGAGCATCTCGGAGTTGGAACATTCGTTTTGATGAGATGATCAAAGCGTTTGGGTTTACGCAGACTTATGGAGAAGCCTGCATTTACAAGAAAGTGAGTGGGAGCTCTGTAGCATTTCTCATATTGTATGTGGATGACATACTGTTGATGGGAAATGATATAGAATTCTTGGAAAGCATAAAGGCCTACTTGAACAAGTGTTTTTCAATGAAGGATCTTGGAGAAGCTGCTTATATTAGGCATCAAGATCTATAGAGATAGATCGAGACGCCTCATTGGTCTTTCACAGAGTACATACCTTGACAAGATATTGAAGAAGTTCAAAATGGATCAGTCAAAGAAGGGGTTCTTGCCTGTATTGCAAGGTACGAGATTGAGCACGGCTCAATGCCCGACCACGGCAGAAGATAGAGAAAAGATGAGTGCCGTCCCCTATGCCTCGGCCATAGGGTCTATCATGTATGCTATGTTGTGTACCAGACCTGATGTAAACCTTGCCGTAAGTTTGGTAGGAAGGTACCAAAGTAATCCCGGCATGGAACACTGGACAGCGGTCAAGAATATCCTGAAGTACCTGAAAAGGACTAAGGATATGTTTCTCGTTTATGGAGGTGACGAAGAGCTCGTCGTAAAGGGTTACGTCGATGCTAGCTTCGACACAGATCTGGATGACTCTAAGTCACAAACCGGATACGTGTATATTTTGAATGGTGGGGCAGTAAGCTGGTGCAGTTGCAAGCAAAGCGTTGTGGCGGGATCTACATGTGAAGCGGAGTACATGGCAGCCTCAGAGGCAGCACAAGAAGCAGTCTGGGTGAAGGAGTTCATTACCGACCTAGGAGTCATACCCAATGCGTCGGGCCCGATGACTCTCTTTTGTGACAACACTGGAGCTATTGCCCTTGCCAAGGAGCCCAGGTTTCACAGGAAGACCAGGCATATCAAGCGTCGCTTCAACTCCATTCATGAAAGTGTTCAAAATGGAGACATAGTATTTGTAAAGTACATACGGACCTGAATGTGGCAGATCCGTTGACTAAACCTCTCCCTAGAGCAAAACATGATCAACACCACAACTGCATGGGTGTTCGATTCATCACAATGTAACTAGACTATTGACTCTAGTGCAAGTGGGAGACTGTTGGAAATATGCCCTAGAGGCAATAATAAAATGGTTATTATTATATTTCTTTGTTCATGATAATTTTCTATTGTTCATGCTATAATTGTGTTATCCGGAAATCGTAATACATGTGTGAATACATAGACCACAACACGTCCCTAGTGAGCCTCTAGTTGACTAGCTCGTTGATCAAAAGATAGTCATGGTTTCCTGACTATGGACATTGGATGTCATTGATAACGGGATCACATCATTAGGAGAATGATGTGATGGACAAGACCCAATCCTAAGCATAGCTCAAAGATCGTGTAGTTCGTTTGTTGTAGCTTTTCCGAATGTCAAGTATCATTTCCTTAGACCATGAGATTGTGCAACTCCCGAATACCGTAGGAGTGCCTTGGGTGTGCCAAACGTCACAACGTAACTGGGTGACTATAAAGGTACACTGCAGGTATCTCCGAAAGTGTCTGTTGGGTTGGCACGAATCGAGACTGGGATTTGTCACTCCGTATGACGGAGAGGTATCTCTGGGCCCACTCGGTAATGCATCATCATAATGAGCTCAATGTGAACAAGTGGTTGATCATGGGATCATGCATTACGGCACGAGTAAAGTGACTTGCCGGTAACGAGATTGAACGAGGTATTGGGATACCGACGATCGAGTCTCGAGCAAGTAACATACCGATTGACAAAGGAAATTGTATACGGATTGATTGAATCCTCGACATCGTGGTTCATCTGATGAGATCATTGAGGTGCATGTGGGAGCCAACATGGGTATCCAGATCCCGCTGTTGGTTATTGACCGGAGAGTCGTCTCGGTCATGTCTGCATGTCTCCCGAACCCGTAGGGTCTACACACTTAAGGTTCGATGACGCTAGGGTTGTAGAGATATTAGTATGCAGTAACCCGAAAGTTGTTCGGAGTCCCGGATGAGATCCCGGACGTCACGAGGAGTTCCAGAATGGTCCGGAGGTAAATATTTATATATAGGAAGTCCAGTTTTGGCCATCGGGAAGGTTTCGGGGGTCGCCGGTATTGTACCGGGACCACCGGAAGGGTCCCGGGGGTCCACCGGGTGGGGCCACCTATCCCGGAGGGCCCCATGGGATGAATTGGGAGGGGAACCAGCCCCTAGTGGGCTGGTGCGCCCCCCTTGGGCCTCCCCTGCGCCTAGGGTTGGGAAACCCTAGGGGTGGGGGCGCCCCCCACTTGGCTTGGGGGGGGGGAGCCACCCCTTGGCCGCCGCCCCCTTGGAGATCCATCTCCTAGGGCCGGCGCCCCCCAAGGCCCCTATATAAAGAGGGGGGAGGGAGGGCAGCCACACCCCTTGCTCTTGGCGCCTCCCTCTCCCTCCGTAACACCTCTCCTCCCCGCTTGCGCTTGGCGAAGCCCTGCCGGGATCCTGCTGCATCCACCACCACGCCGTCGTGCTGCTGGATCTTCATCAACCTCTGCTTCCCCCTTGCTGGATCAAGAAGGAGGAGACGTCTTCCAACCGTACGTATGTTAAACGCGGAGGTGTTGTCCGTTCGGCACTTGGTCATCGGTGATTTGGATCACGACGAGTACGACTTCATCAACTCCGTTCTCTTGAACGCTTCCGCGCGCGATCTACAAGGGTATATAGATGCACTCCTCTCTCCCTCGTTGCTAGATGACTCCATAGATTGATCTTGGTGATGCGTAGAAAATTTAAAATTCTGCTACGTTCCCCAACAACCATTCCGGCCCGCTGACTCGTGGGTTGGCAATGCGTGGTCGCTTGGCCCGTGTGTCGCTGACCACCTGAGTCCTTGTGGATGGTCCCGCCTTGTCAGGGACGCTGACATCCCCCTCTTCTTGACGTGCGGCTTGCCCCCAAGCCGCCGCGTGGGGAAAACGAGCGCGAAGCGCCTCCTTGTCCTCCCAGGTTATGCCGATGGCTCCAGACCAGCGCACCTGAACTTGCTCGATGATGGAGCCGCAACGAGCGCGCCAGTGGAATTGCAGCACTTCCACAGGAACAGCAAGATCATCAGTACTCAGAGACAGAGTAGGCTCGACCCGTGTACTTGAGTGCAGGGCTCGCGAGATGTGAAACACCGGGTGCACCCATCCTGTAGCTGGTAACTTGAGTTCATACGCCACCTCATTGATTTTCTTGATGATAGGAAACGGCCCGAAGAACTTGAAAGAGAGCTTGTGGTTTGCCCGTGGAGCAACGGAGGTTTGAATGTATGGTTGCAGCTTGAGGAAGACTTGATCGCCCACTTGGAATTCTCGGAACGATCTCTTTTTATCTACCTGAGACTTCATTCATTGTCGCGCCCTGTTGAGGTGTTGTTGTACCAGGTCCTGCACCACTCGGCGTTCTTCTAGCCATGCTCGGAGAGAAGGCACCAAGGTACTGGGCGGTGTGGTGATGCCCCAATGCCGAGGCTCATGGCCATACAGTGCCTTGAAAGGCGACATGCCAATTGCCGAGTGTGGGGAAGCATTGTACCATAATTGTGCCAGGGCGATCCAAAGACTCCAGCGGCGAGGGCAAACTTGAGTGAAACAGCGGAGGAAGGTTTCTAAGCATTGATTTACCCGTTCCGTTTGACCGTCTATCTGGGGGTGGTTGGGAGTGCTCATCCTCAGCTCTGTGCCTGCGTACCGGAATAGTTCACGCCATAAATGGCTGGTGAACACTGGGTCCTTGTCCGAGACGATGGCTTCGGGAAACCCATGCAGCTTGTAGATCTGAGACATGTAGACTTGCGCCACCTTAGCTGCTGTGTAGGGGTGGGTGAGAGGAACAAAGTGAGCAAAACGAGTCCTCTTATCCACCAACACAAGTATGCAGTTGAACTTCCCGGACTGTGGCAGGCCGTCGATAAAATCCATAGTTATGAGATCCCATGGCTGTTGAGGAATTGGGAGTGCTACCAACAGACCTGGAGATGCGGCACGGTCTGGTTTGGCTTGTTGGCAAACTTGGCAGCATGCGACGTAGTGCTTGATGTGTGCTTTCATTTTGGGCCATGCAAAAAGACGATGGATGCGCTTGTATGTCACGGGAAATCCCGAGTGACCGCCCAAAGCACTGTCGTGGAAGGCTGTGATGATGCATTGTTGTAGTGTTGTGGACCTCCCGAGCCAAATCCGGTCGCGAAAGCGCAAAATTCCTTGCTGGAGTGAGAATCTCTTCTTGGGATCACCCCGAACAACCAACTGCTCCAAAATGTGCTGAGCTTGGGGATTCTAATGGTAGCTGCTGATGATGTCGTCGAGCCATGCTGGCTGACAAGAAGTGACAACAGCTAGCATCTCCTTCGGCTCTGCTCGTGAAAGTGCGTCGGCCGCTGAATTTTCCACTCCTTTTTTGTACTTGATGCAGTGTAACGCCCCAGATATAATTTTCCCAATTTGTACTCCAACTCTTGCCATTTCCAGCGTTAAGTTATATTTATTCCTCGGGTTCGGGTCTTTGTCTCTGTGTGTTGTTTTCGTTTTCTTGCATCTCATATCATGTCATCATGTGCATTGCATTCGCATACGTGTTCATCTCATGCATTCGAGCATTTTCCCCGTGGTCCGTTTTGCATTCTGGCGCTTCGTTCTCCTTCGGTGGTCATTTCTAGCTTTCTTTCGTGTGTGGGGATTAAACATTTCCGGATTGGACCGAGACTTGCCAAGCGGCCTTGGTTTACTACCGGTAGACCGCCTGGCAAGTTTCGTATCATTTGGACTTCGTTTGATACTCCAACGGTTAACCGAGGGACCGAAAAGGCCTCGTGTGTGTTGCAGACCAACACCCCTCCAATTTGGCCCAAAACCCACCAAACTCTGCTCCATCATCTAGATCGTTCGATCACGATCGCGTGGCCGAAAACCGCACATCATTTGGACTCTCCTAGCTCCACTTATGCCTATAAATAGCCCCCCCGTTTTCGGATCTCGGATCTCTCCCCGTCCAACCCTAAAAAAAACATCTCCGCGCCGATGGACATGTCCGGAGCCTAGCCGGACACGTCCGCCGCCGCCCCGCGCCCAACCGGACGCTGCCACGTGGCACCGGCCACACCCGCCGCCGCCGGGCCCGAAGGCCCATAGCCGGCCCCCGCCGCCGCCTCCGCGGGCCAGAGGAGACGCCCGCACCGCCGCCCTTCTCCTCCGACGCCGGCCGCCGCCCCGCCACCGCTCGCCGCCTCGCCGAGCCGGCGCCGCCCCGCCGCCGCCCGGAGCACGCCGCGCCGCCGCGGGCCACCACCTCCGCCGGGCCGGAGCAAGCTCCACCGCCGCCCGGTCCTCTCCACCGACCCCGACCTTCTTCCCTGTCGAATCCGGCGAGCAGCTACAGTAAATCTGGCGACCTCGGTTCCTGTGCCCGATCTGGATCTAGATCTGGAAATTGGACGGTTGACTTTCTCCTCCCGAAACCCTAATTTTCGAGCATAGTTTAACCTGCCATATCTCCGCATCTGTAGCTCCGTTTTGGACATATAGTATATCAAAATGTTCGTCTCGAAGAGTACACCATTTCATTCCATTGCATCATTTTCATTTGAGTTCATCTTGATGCCCGAAATGCTGCTAGAAGGAGGCTTCGTGAGATAATTGTCAGATCTGCTAGTTCATCTTAGACTTTTGTCATTTTTGCCATGATTATTGTGTGCATGATATGCCTGTGAGTCCTTCATATGTTTTGTTAAGCATCTTGTCTTCTTTCCAGAGGTGCAACCCATGCATTTTTAGGATGCGTGTGGTGACTTGTGCAAGCTTGCAAAGAGAGGCACCCGGGAATCTGTTTTCAGGGACTTAGTTGTTTTCACTAAGTCTGAGATTATTTAGTTCATGATGCCATATGTTCAGCTTGTTTCCTAGTGATCCGTGCCTCTTTTGAGGATGATCAGTAAAGGAGTTTTGTTAATCATGTTATGCTCTATCCATCCATGTCTTTACTTGCAAATATGGAGCACCCTAGCTTGAGTCAATCGAGCTCTACTTTTGCTTCGTTGTGAATCTGGGCAGATCGTCAACTCGTTTGCGATTTTGCTGGTGTTATTGATGTTGATCCGTGCATGCTATGCCATTATTCTTGCCATGTCTAGCTAGCATTTTGTACTTTCTTAATGGATGTGTGCTTGCCTTGTCATGACTTGCACCGTAGTGAGTGCATCGAGCTCGTTTACATGCCTTCGTGAGTTAAATTTCAGCATGTCTCGGTTTTCACTAAGTCTAAAAACTGATTGTGTTTTATCTATGTTCGTGGGCTCGTTAGTATATTTTGTGAAACCTTTTGGCCCCAGGTCACTTTGGGTCTTTTGTTAAGCTTGTTGAGTAGCTCCATGCCATGTTCTTACTTTTCATAATCAGGTCATGTGTCATGTTGTTTTGCTGCTCCAAAGAGGGCTTCGTGATCTGAAATTTCAGACTAGTGTTAATTTCACTAAGTCTGAAATCTGTTTTGCATTTGCGTTTTTGCCATGTCTGTTTGAACCTCATAATGGATGAATTGGCCGTGTCTCAGTGCTAGTCTTTTGTTAAGTATCTTGTGTAAATCCCTACCATGTATTTTGTTGTCATGTTTGGTGGCTGTAGCATGTTCATTTCATTGCGTTTAGAGGCCTACTTGTTGTAAATCGCAGACCAGTGTCATATCTTAAAACGCTTGCCATTTCCAAACCGTAACTCCGATTCCAATGATATTTATATTGTTTTCAAGCAATTTCATACTCTCTATCCAGTGGCACACTTGGTTTTCCAAGTTGAGGCCAGGTTCATGCATTTCCTGTCATGTCTTGCATTTTGCATCCCGCATCGCATCCCGCATAGCATGCCACCTTTGCATCTTATTGTTTGAGCTTGCACATGGTTGATTGTATCCTTGTTGCTTGTTTGTATTGTTTGGGTAGAGCCGGGAGACGAGTTCGCTAACGAGGAGCCCGTTGAGTTTGCTTTTGAGGATCCAGTCAACTCTGACAGCTTTGCAGGCAAGATGATCATACCCTCGAAATCACTACTATCTTTGCTATGCTAGTTTGCTCGCTCTTGCTATGCCAATGCTACGATGCCTACCTTTTGCTTGTCAGCCTCCCAATTGCCATGTTGAACCTCTAACCCACCATGTCCTAGCAAACCGTTGATTGGCTATGTTACCGCTTTGCTCAGCCCCTCTTATAGCGTTGCTAGTTGCGGGTGAAGATTGGAGCCGTTCCTTGTTGGAATATTTATTTACTTGTTGGGATATCATTATATTGCTATGTTATCTTGATGCATCTATATGCTTGGTAAAGGGTGGAAGGCTTGGCCTCTCGCCTAGTGTTTTGTTCCACTCTTGCCGCCCTAGTTTCCGTCATATCGGTGTTATGTTCCCGGATTTTGCGTTCCTCACGCGGTTGGGTTATAATGGGAACCCCTTGATAGTTCGCCTTGATTAAAGCTTTTCCAGCAATGCCCAACCTTGGTTTTACCATTTGCCACCTAGCCTTTTTCTTTCCTTGGGTTCTGCAGACTCAAGGGTCATCTTTATTTAACCCCCCTGAGCCAGTGCTCCTCTGAGTGTTGGTCCAAACTGTCAGCCGCCGATGGCTACCAGGGGCAACTCTGGGCTGGCCTACCGGAAGTTTAGACAATCTGAGTGTGCCCTGAGAAAGAGATATGTGCAGCTCCTATCGGGATTTGTCGGCACATTCGGGCGGTGTTGCTGGACTTGTTTTAACCTGTCGAATTGTCTCGTTGTACCGGGTTACCGAGTCTGATCGGTGTGTCTCGGGTGGAGGTCTATTCCTTCGTTGACCGTGAGAGCTTGTCATGGGCTAAGTTGGGACTCCCCTGCAGGGATTGAACTTTCGAAAGTCGTGCCCGCGGTTATGGGCAGATGGGAATTTGTTAATGTCCGGTTGTAGATAACTTGAACTAAACTTAATTAAAATGAATCAACCGTGTGTGTTACCATGATGGCCCCTTCTCGGCGGAGTCCGGGAAGTGGACACGGTGTTGGAGTTATGCTTGCGCAGGTTGTTCTTCTAGATTCTCGCTCGCGCTTTGCCTCCTCTTCTCGCTCTCTTTTGCGAATAAGTTAGCCACCATATATGCTAGTCGCTTGCTGCAGCTCCACTTATATTGCCTTATCCTTCCTATAAGCTTAAATAGTTTTGATCGCGAGGGTGCGAGATTGCTGAGTCCCTGTGGCTCACAGATACTATAACTCCAGATGCAGGTCCAGGTGTTTCCGCTCCAGGTGACGAGTACGAGCTCAAGTGGGAGTTCGACGAGGACTCTCAGCGTTACTACGTGTCTTTTCTTGACGATCAGTAGTGGTGCCTAGTTGGGGTTCGATTCAGGGCCTTGTCGCATGTTGGGTTCTTTTCTATTTTGGCGCCGTAGTCGGGCCATGAGTGTTTGTATGATGGATGTTATTTATGTACTTTGATGTGACGTGGCGAGTGTAAGCCAACTATGTATCTCCCCTTTATTACTTATTACATGGGATGTTTGTGATGATTGCCTAACTTGCGACATTGCTTTCAATGCGGTTATGTCTCTAAGTCGTGCCTCGACACGTGGGAGCTATAGCCGCATCGAGGGCGTTAAACCCAACAGCTTGGTGAAGGCCTTCTACTGCCAGGGTGTAGTCAATCGTTGTTCCTCCAGGCGGACTCACTACAAGAAATATGTCAACTTGTGACCTTGACTTTTGGTCACTGAATGGTCATTATTTTCCATTTGTGACCTTTTTGTGACCAAAAACAGATGGTAAAAAGCTGACAGTCGTAAATTGAAATTAACGACCTTCTCTGTGAGGTCGTAGACGTTTACGACCAAAATATGCCTTCTGTTTTGTTTTGGTCACTAGTAGCCTCCCCAGGCCACGTAGGCATCCGACGTGGCAATTTGATGTGGCACAAAAACCAGCCCGGTCCAATTCGGTGTTTATATGGGCCGAGCCCATTAATTCAGCCCATTTATATTTTTTTCCTGTGAATTTTTTGTCAGCTTCATGGACCAAGCCCAATATTGCAGCCTTTTTATTTTTGGCCCATGGCCTTTTTGTCTCAACAGTTTCATTTTTTTCTTTTTTTGTCAGGGTCACATTCTTCATTTTCCAATTTAACGTAAATAAATACACAATATTTAAATTGGCACACAGAAAACACACAAAATACTTCAAATGTTACCAGCCATATATGTTGGAGCCGGGCCCACTAGTCAGACAAGCCCCACATTTCATAATCTCATACATAGTGCTCAAAAAAACATAATCTCGTATATTGGTCCCACAGATCAGATTTTCAACATCGCTCAGATTATTTTGGTAAGTGGATCCCACTGATCAGGTTTCCATTTGACAAATTTTTAAATCACTATTTCAAACAAAACAAAACAAACATAATTTATCAAATAACACTAAATCTGTTACAATGTCACAATCTCTATAGCCTATTACAGTCAAACAGAACAAACAAATCTCTAGCATCACGGCTTTGCACTTGGCTTCATGGCTTTGCACTTCAAATTTGTCCTGGCGCTCCTATAAAAGAGTGAACACAAAGACTTCTAGCATTAGTGTGCTGCTACTGGTCAGAACCAAACAAATGCAATGACAACAGTAATGTAAGCAGGAAAGTACTAGAACAAAGGCATCTAACAATAAACAAAAGGAGTTAGAAACAGAATAAAAACAAACATACAAAGCAGCTAGGGACTGAATCATGAAGCATATGTACATATAACAGTAACAACCACAAGGACCACGCAACACAAGAGACAAGAAAGCACAGTTGGAGCATGAACACCAACACGGACAGAATGGTTCTAGATGTTGAACGCAAAAAATGATTCAATCTCAGATGGTTCATTGAGCATGCACAAATGACTTAAGATAACAGGACATATGTTCTACACTAATTTTACACAAATCATTATCAATTAGAACAGACTCAAAACAAAATACCATAGCTTCTATATCACATAGGGAATCGACACAATAATACTCCCTTCGTCCCAAAATAAGCATCTCAAAACCAAGTAACAGAAAAAATGGGATAGACCGAAGACTTATCTAACTGGAGAAGATATCGTTGTTGCGGTTGTAGCACAGTGACCTCATGACTAAGAATGTGGTACCATGGCTAGGGTTGATACGCTCCAGCGAGGTAAGCATCATGGCTTCATCAGGTCTGCGAGAACAACCAATCAAAATTTGGATCAACAAGCATGGAGTGTTATCAAGCAGTGAGCGCTACGCCTCACCGACATGGCAGTACACAATAGATTTCAGGATGGAGCACAAATAGAATACCTGGAAAATAATAGCAAAGAGCTATACAGTTTAAGTAAACATCCTTGGCTGTACAGATCAATATGTGGTGAGAATGATTTGGATCTATTTAGAATTTCTGTTGAGAAACCGTAACTTGATGTAAAGTCACCTGGTTAGCATTTAATATTTATTTCTTATGATCTTTAATTCATCACATGATAAGGACTGCACCAAATATTCATATAAAGAGGCTGTATCAGAACTAAGAAAGTGTTATTTGAACCTCTTTTGGCTATGTAAGAATCTCCTAATCTTACAGTTGACATTTTCACAATCATTTCTTCACTAGTTTTAGCAATCAAAGATGAGACATAATACAAGTTTGATATTGGGTTATGACAGAATTTACCATAGTAGAAAGGGTTTGTAGGGCTGCTGCACACAGCGAAGTTGCTCTCTCGTCCTCTCCTGCTTCTTGGCTAGTTTAGAGTCTTGGGACCAGCACTTCTAGATTGGATCATAGGTGTAGTAGTACAGCAGTGCCGCTGCCGTATACACAGCTGCTGGCCAATCCATCTATACGGGCTGAGATCACCAGCACCAGACCGCTAGAGCGAGAAGCTTCAGCAAGGAGGCGCAGGCTCCACCCTTGCGTCCGGTAGCACCTGCAGAGAGGGAGAGGGACTGAGAAGCAAGAAAATAGAATACTGAAGTTCAAGGCAACCAAGCTCATGCTAGGGATCAACAACACTAACCCATAGGGCACATACGCAAGCAAATGGCAAAACGAAAATGAAAAATGGGTAAAATAATTATGGTACAAGTTTAATTAGACCATGAAAAAAATCAGCCGCCTTCATAAGCACCTAAAGTCAGATACAATCTAGGAGCTCGGCTCTTTGTCAGCTTAGTAACAAACTAGTTCACTTCCTTTAATCAACGTAATAAGACAATGGCATGACTAGGTTATAGAATTTACAGAATCTAAATCTACATGGAACCATCTCAGTAACATATGAATTTAGGCCATGTTCAAGTGGAAGTACACATTATCAATGTGTGTTTCTCAGTTTGATTTGTGTAGTCAATAAAAGTGCTTTGGACTGTCACATGTCATAATAAACTTTCAAAATCATGCATCAATCCACTGGTTTTGCACAGTCTCACAAATTCCAGAGCATATAATTTCAACAAGGTTAACCAAATTCCAGAGAAACTTGACGGATTTTCAGAACGAAGTACTGCTGGTACTGCTACCGCTGCAGAATTGGTTGGAGATGCACCCACCTTGTTGGTGTAGATGGCCCTGTTGATGAAGAGCTCTGACAGCATGGCTCCGAGCAGCCCGAAGAGCGCACCGGAGGCGCAACTCCACCAAGAACATCACTTGACTGAAACAGCAATAAATCGTCAGCCTCTACCCTCTAGTCTGGTACCACATCCCCACAAAATCATGCAGGCCAATGTCACAAGCACGAAAGCAGGTTACAGCCAGGATCTATGATAATTTTCTACTATGCACTAGTATTGCTAGATAACTCGTCGAGCAAGACAAAATATAGACACAGGATCTGATGATGATACAGCACGGGCGACCACAATGATGAAAGGAGCAACCATTCCTTAGCAGCAAGCATAACTGGAAAAGATAGTGAGGGAAATTATATACATTGAATGCAATGAACAAGACAGCCTGATAAATTGCTAGCAAATGCTAGTAATCCACCAAATGTACTCCAGAGTCTTGGTGTAAGTATGTTCTAAAGAACAACACACTTCTAATCGGCAGAGCAGCATACTGAAATATTTTGGACCAGCAAGAAGTAGAATATAGAACTCAAAACAAATTCTTAATGACCAAGACAAATGGCAACACATTCATGGCTAAAATGATAGTACTACAGAACACCAATTTAGTTAGGTAGATGAAATAAAATTAAACCACTCTAGCAACATCCCAGCTACAACAACATAAAAGGCGTGAATGCTCCAATGGTCAGAGCTCTCAGTGAATTAAATTGGTTGCATGTCTGACTGGAACTAGATGAATGAGACCTTGCAAATGCAGAGCTGCCTGTTCATCATACAGATGCTGCTCACGAGCAGTAAGCTGGCATTTTTTGAAAAGAGGCTAAGTTATCAAGGACTGTCCAGTAAAGCAGTAACAACCTAGCCTCCAAATCTGGACCAACAAGCCCAAATCTAGTCCAATTCCATGCCACCCCCGAATACCAGTTGTACATTGCAGCAAAGCATGTAACGATGGCACTAAATCTGGATAACTATCTCACGCCGGGGCGGGAGGAGAGAGGGGGACGGGGCAGGGGCGTTATACCTTGATGTAGACGTTCTCGGCGGCTGTCTCCTCCTTGCCGATCACCTTGCCGGAGGAGCGGTGCCTGGTCTGCACGAACCGCGCCACCGCCCTACCCCGGGCCCGTGTTGCCGCCCTCGCCGCTGTCGGCTAGCTCGACGGGGCGTCGCGCATCGAAGCACGCACGCACGCGCCGGCGAGCAAGCCAACCGTGATGCTGTTGTCGTTGGGTTAGGGTTAGGGTTCCATCGATGGAGGCTTGGGGTGGCGATGCGGTGAGGAAGGGAGAGGGTCTGAGTGGCGATGCGGTGAGCACCAACTCGGATGAATGAGCGGCGCGATAGGAGGAGAGGAGAGTAGAGGAGTGACGATGGGCGGCACGCGCTGGGAAGGAGTGGTGGTGGTGGCGGCGCGAGGGAGGGAAGGAAGAGAGGAGGGCGTGGGGGAGGCCATGGACGACGGGGAGCTCCGCCGGAGGAAGGTGGCGGCCGCGATCTGGAAGGGAGGAGGTGGTGTCTGCGATCTAGAAGGGACGAGCGCGGATCCGACCGCGGCCATGGGAGAGAAGGGGAGGGGTGGGGAATCGCCGCGGCGCTTCCCACCGACGAGATCGAGGGAAGGATCGGTGGAGCTGGCGGGAAGGAAGGGGACGGGCTAGGGTTTGCGCTGGTGAGGAAGGGGACGGGATCGAGAGGAGCGAGGGAAAGAAATGAGGCGGGGGTGGATGGAAATTGACCCGAAGGACATAGCTAGGGTTTCGGGGTTGGTGTCGATGGGTCGAGGACAACCGTTGGATCCCCGAGCATCCGACGGTGTTGGATGCACGATCCGCGTGATATGTCCACGGACCAATCAGAATGCAGTATGATTTTATGACCATCTAAATTGGTCGTAGTTGACTTAAAATAATGTGTTAAAATCATTTAAGCTACTTTATGATCTGAGAATTTCTAAAACAAATGGAAAACCTTCTCATTGTGTCACCAAAATTTGAACAAGTTTTTAGAAAAAATAACAACATGGAATAAGATAAATATCTTTAAAAAGGTGTCATCGGAAATGAGTTTTTTGCAAAAAAAAAATCCCTTTTTCGAGTGCCCAAAATGAGTTTTTTTTGTGAAGAACCTATAATATATTTATTGCAAAACTGGATGAAATCAATTTTATAAACTATTAGGCCATATTTAATGCACAAATGACCAAATAGTTGGGTGTCAACATATTTTATCCACCTCTGGTAAAAAAACAATTTCCGCTGATCCAGCTGGAAGCGGGTCAAATTTGAACTGTAGCTGCCTCATAGTTTGCTATTTATTTTTTCCAAAAATCATTTCTAGGTACATAAGTATCTATTTAACAAGAGAAACATCAAATGTTTTCCAAGATTCAACCACTAGCTAGGAACGGTCAAGCCCGCTATTTTGACCGCATTTTGAAACGGGTATAAAAAATTCAAAAAAAATCAAAAATTTGGAAAACCTTCGCCTTGTGTCATTATATGTGACCAAGTTTACAGGAAAAATAATAAACTTATAATACGGAAGTTATTTTGTAAAAATGTTCTCAAAAACGAGCTATCATGCGTGAAGATTCATGGCTTTCAAGCCAAATGATCAATCTTATGGCCACATTCATGGCATAGTTTGTTCAAATGATCTCATATTGTTCATAAGGGTGCATCTTGGAATTCCAAACAATGTTGCCTAAGGGAATTTTCAATTTCTTTGCACAGAAAATTCATTTTCCATTTTCCGAGTGCCTGAAATGAGTTTTTTTGTGAAGGACCTACCATATATTTGTTGCAAAATTGGACCAAATCAATTTTCTAAAATACTAGGCCATATTTAATGCATAATTGACAAAAGGGTTGTGTGTCAAAAGTTTTGATCCACCTCTGATGAAAAAGACAAATTCTCGTCGATTCAGTTAGAAGCGGGTCAAATTTGAACTACAGGTGCCTCATAGTTTGCTCTTTATTTTTTCCAAAAAACATTTCTAGGTAAATAAGTATCTATTTAATAAGAGAAACATCAAAAGTTTTCCAAGATTCAACCACTAGCTAGGAACGGTCTAGCCCGCCGTTTTGACCGCATTTTGAAACGGGCATAAAAAATTCAAAAAATCAAAAAATTGGAAAACCTTCGCATTGTGTCATTATATGTGACAAAGTTTCCAAGAAAAATAATAAACTTGTAATACGGAAATTATTTTAAAAAAGTGTTCTCAGTAATGAGCTATCATGCGTGAAGATTCATGGTTTTCAAGCCAAATGATCAATCTTATGGCCACATTCATGGCATAGTTTGTTGAAATGATCTCATATTATGCACAAGGGTGCATATTGGAATGGCAAACAATGTTGCCTAATGGGACTTTTTATTTTCTTTGCACGGAAAATTCATTTTCTATTTTCTGAGTGCCCGGATTGAGTTCTTTTTGTGAAGGACATACCATATATTTGTTGCAAAATTGGACCAAATAATTTTTCTAAAATACTAGGCCATATTTGATTCACAATTAACCAAATGGTTGGGTGTCAAAAGCCTTGATCCACCTCTTGTGAAAAAGACAAATTCCCGCGATTCAGTACGAAGCGGGTCAAATTTGAACTGCAGCTGTCTCATAGTTTGCTCTTTATTTTTTCAAACAATCATTTTTAGATAGATAAGTATCTATTTAATCAGAGAAACATCAAAAGTTTTCCAAGATTCAACCACTAGCTAGGAATGGTCAAACCCGCCGTTTTGACTGCATTTTGAAACAAAAATAAAAAATTCAAAAAAAATCAAAAATTTGGAAAACCTTCGCATTGTGTCATTATATGTGACCAAGTTTCCATGAAAAATAATAAACTTGTAATACGGCAATTATTTTAAAAAAGTGTTCTCAGAAATGAGCTATCATGCGTGAAGATTCATGGCTTTCAAGCCAAATGATCAATCTTATGGCCACATTCATGGCATAGTTTGTTCAAATGATCTTATATTATGCACAAGGGTGCATATTGGAATGGTAAACAATGTTGCCTAAGGGACTTTTTATTTTCTTTGCACGGAAAATTCATTTTCCATTTTCCGAGTGCCTGAATTGAGTTCTTTTCGTGAAGGACCTACCATATATTTGTTGCAAAATTGGACCAAATCATTTTGATAAAATATTAGGCCATATTTAACGCATAATTGACAAAATGGTTTGGTGTCAAAAGTTTTGATCCACCACTTGTGAAAAAGACAAATTTCTGTCGATTTAGTAGGAAGCGGGTCAATTTTGAACTACATCTACCTTATTGTTTGCTCTTTATTTTTTCAGAAAATCATTTCTAGTTACATAAGTATCTATTTAATCATAAATACATGGTTTGGTGGCGATACATCGAGGTTTGGATGTGGCACAGGGCCCCAACTCCAAAGCGCATAAACTCGCATGCCCGCCGCGTGGTCACCGCGTGACCTTCGTGTTGACATGCTTTCTGGGAGGCCTAGGCATATCTAGTGAGTTGGGCACTCCCCAGGTAGGTGCTAGGAAGAAAATTACAACAGAAGAATCTCACGAGGAAACTGACCTATGCTCAAAGATGAATTAGCAGCCAAGTGTTTGATTAGCGGTACGGGAAATGCACATGGCCAATGGGCGTGAGTTCTGGCTGAGGATGATCATCTACTAAGGAGAATGTCTTCACAAATTTTTAGCTCAAAAGGAGGATCATAGGTGGTACTTGCTTTGCAAAGTACCACACTGTACAAAAATATGAATGTTGAAGCTGGGCTCAAAATAATGAATGGATTGAGCTGAAATTTGGTGGAGGATGGTTATTTGGGAATAGGAAAGCATTGTAGAAAATTGATACCATTTGGACATGCCAAAGTAGTACTTCCTTCACAATGCTCTTCTATGGACAGAAATTTGGGAAAACTAGTGAGAGAGATTGGATGAATGAAATGAGCTAAAAATTGGTGTAGGTAAGTTACATAGGTATGGTCATGCGCTGGTAAATTTTCAGATCATTTGGGTAAGCCTAGCTAGTACTTACTTCACAAAGCTTCTCTCGAGGTAGAAACTTTGGAAATTTCCCGAGAAAGATTTACTAGGAAAATTGAGCTGAATATTATCATGTGGCAATGATTTGGGTATGGAAGAGTGACCGAAAAGTTTGAGGGTAATAGGAGGGGTCTATATAACACTTGCTTCGCAACGTGCCAATTTGGCCATAAAATATAAATTGAACTTGGGCTCACATAGATGATTTGACTGAGCTGCAATTTGGAGGAGGGTGATAATTTGGGCATATGAAGGAACTGTATAAATTTCATGTCATTTCGATATATGAAAAAGGTACTTCCTTCACAATGCTTCTAGGTGGACAAAATCTTTGGAAATTTGCCGAGGAAGATTTGCTAGGAAAATGGAGCTGAATTTTGTCATGCGGTAATGATTTGGATAGGAAAGAGTGCCCAAAAATTCCGAGGGCAATCAAGACTATATAAATAGCACTTCCTTCATAAAGTGTTGTTGTGAACAGAATAGGAAAATGAATATTGTTGAATTAGTTTTGAACTAGCCAAGGAAGGATTTTTACATATTTTATGAAGATATGACCCAAAGAATTTATGAGATTTTTTTGGGAATTTTGGGAATGACAGAAATATAGGTGGCTTCACAACCTAGGGCAAAAACTGCCACATGGACATGACACATAGGCAAAACTGATGAGGTGGCGCCTAGTCATAGCAACCCACCACAATTTACAAGGTTATGACCATCTATATTGGTCATGATCAGCTAGAAATAAGGCAGCAGACCAGTGCTATCTGCTTTATGACCATTTCGTGTAAGGAAATTACGACCTTTCTGACCAAAATGGTTGTTATAGTTTAGGGTTTGGAGCCCCCCGAATAGCTTTTGACCAATTGGTCTGAAATGGTCATAGATCTATGACCAATTCTTCCAGGGTCACTGACAGAAGGTCACTAGTTGACATATTTCTTGTAGTGACTAGGTTGCGTTGATCTGTGAAGATAACGAACTCAACATGTTGCAGGTACGGACGCCATTGGTCAACAGCAACGATGATAGCCAGATATTCCTTTTCATAAGTCGACAACCCTTGATATCACGGACAGAGCGCCTTGCTCATGAAGGCAATTGGGTGACCCCCTGTTGGAGAACTGCACCGACCCCCTTGTCGCTGGCGTCTGTCTTGACCACGAACTGTTTGGAGAAGTCCGGAAGTGCCAGAACTAGAGCTGTGATTAGGTGTTGCTTCAGGGTTTGGAATGATGTTTCTGTGACCGAAGACCATACGAATGGAGTCCCTTTTTTTAACAGATTGAACAGGGGTCGCGCGATCACGCCGAAGTGGCGCACAAATCTGCGATAGTAGCCTGCGAGTCCCAAAAAAACTCCGGACACCTTTGACATTTGTGGGGGATTGCCAATCCGCGACGGCTCGTATCTTAGTGGGCTCTGTAGCTACTCCTTGTGGACTGATGACATGCCCCAGATAGGAGAGCTGTTGCTGGCCGAACACACACTTAGATGCCTTGACTTTCCATTGATCCTTGCGCAGCAGTGTCAGCACCTCCTTGAGATCCTCTCGGTGCTGCTCCAAGGTTTTACTGAAGACTAAGATGTCATCAAAGAAGAGGATCAACACTTTCTGTTGACAGGCTTGAGAGTGGTATGCATTGCGCTGTCGAAAGTACTCGGTCCCCCTACCAGCCCAAAGGGTACAACCTTGTACTCAAACTACCCAAAATGTGTTTGGAAAACCGTCTTGTACTCATCACCTTCTGCAATCCTGATCTGGTGGTATCCTGCACACATGTCAAGTCTGGAGAACCACTGTGCGCCCTGTAGCTCATCCAATAATTCCTCGATGACCGGGACCGGAAACTTGGCTACGCACGTGAGTGCGTTGAGGTGCCGATAATCGATGCATAGGCGCCATGTACCATCCTTCTTCTTGACCAGAATGACCAGGGACGAGAAGGGACTGTTGCTGACCTGAATCAATCCTGCTTTGAGAAGCTCGGCCACCTACCGTTCAATTTCATCCTTATGCTCTGGTTTGTGTCTGTAGGGCCTGATGCTAAATGGTTGTGCGTCAGGTAGCAGGGGAATGTGGTGATCACAGGACCTTTTTGGCGGCAGCCCTTCCGGTGTTCCAAACACGTCAGCAGAGTCGTCCAAAATCTGCTACAAACAAGCTGGAGTTGGTGTGGCCTCGGCTTCGTTGCTGGTAGTAACATAGATATGTACCACGTGAGTGATATCATTGTTCTTGCACAATCCCTTAAGTTGCATGCTGTTGATGAGGAAGCAGGTCGAGGACGTGGCTTCATGCCCTTGCAGACTGACGGTGCCAGTCGGCGATTGGAATTCCAGGTGCTTGGCGCGCCAGTCCATTGTCATCGGACTATGGGCTTCGAGCCAGTCCATACCCAGGATGGCGTCGTACACGCCCAAGTGAAGCACCTTCAGGCCTGTGATGAATTTGTGCCCTTGGGAGCACCACACACAATTGGGAACAACTGCAGAGCAGAGAATCTCTCCGCCGTCGGTGACCCGCATGCGATAAGCGCGCGGAAGTGGTTGTGCGCCTATCAACTGGTTTGCCAACATGGAGTCGATGAAGGAATTCGTGATGCCAGAGTCGACTAGCATGAGTACTTCCCGACCTTGTATCCAAGCGTGAAGTTGAAAAGCCTTGGCGGAGACCCCGCCTGAGACGACAGACTTGGAGATGGCCATCACTGTGTCATCCGGCGAAGGCAGTTGCATGTTGATGGTGTTGTCGAGGCCGAAAAGGCCGAGGAGTTCCTCGACGACATGGAGTTGGACCGAGGTGGGGCACACGTGGTCGTTGAAAGAACATGCGGTGCCCCCATGTTTGGTTTTGGTAATTGATGACAATCTCGATGGACTAATGGTTGCCTTGAGTTATATTTGAAGGTTTTGTCCATAGGCTTTTCTTCGAGTACATGTGTTGGTTTCAAGGAGAGTTTGTGTCGACCAAGGTGTTATTCAAGGAATTATCCAAAGATTGGTCATGTGAGAGTTGAGCTTATTGCAAGCATGTCTTGAATAAGAAGATTGTGTGATCATTCATGTCTACCTTCAAGACATCATCCAAATGAAGAGAATTGGAAAGGTTCAAGGTTGATCAAGACTAAGTCAAGAGTGAATCAAGTTGATCAACTCACAAAGCGCAGAAGATGTACCGAGAGGGATCAGGTGATCCCATGGTATGGTAAGCATTGCCAATTACGCTTTGTGTACTAACCCATGGTCTTCGTGAGAGTTCTGTGTGGGTTTTGGTTGCCGTGTGCAAGTTCAAGTGATGCATCACAAAGAGATCAAGTGCTTGAAGCTTGCCGTCCATTGTGGTGACAATGGACTTGTGAAGATGTGCGGAAGAGTGGCTCACCCATAGTGGAGTATGGGGGAGCAATCAACTAGTCTTCATCGAGCCAACACAATCAAGAAAGGTGGTCCAACTTGAGGGAGTCAAGATCGTCATCATCTAGCTCAAGTGGACCATGTGCGAGGCAAAGGTTTGCCCTTGATAGGTTTTCTATTTTACCGGTCTCATAGTGGTAGTTGGGAGACTGGGTTATAGGATCGATTGCCGTACTATCAAGAGGGGCTCTCGATGAGTAGCTTGATCGCATCGTTCGTAGAGAGCTCAAACCATTGCATTCTTGCATCATCTTTATTGGGTCTTGTTTGGTTCTTCTCTTTGTGAGTTTTGGAGCTTATGGTCATCTTGGTGACAAGCTCGAGTTCATCGAAAACAGAGTTCACTCGCATCTTCTATGACGTTTTCGATGTTGGTGGTTATGCCGGTTCTTCTCGGTTGGAGGTTTCACTCCTCTATTTGTTGGCATACCTCCCCTGCCTCTTCTTACTATAACCAATCGCTGTTTTGATGCTACTCGTCGTCTTGTTTCCAACAAGCTTGAGTTTGCTCAATTCGGAGCTCATATGCAGAAGTTATGGCAGTTCTGGTTTTCCGTGGAGTATGCTTGTTTTCTTGGAAGTAGCTTTTGTCTGGTCCCAGCGGTAGCACCGCGAGCTCAAGCAATAGTACCGCTTGGAGCTCTCAGCCGTAGTACCGCTGCAGTACCGCTCTACTACCGCCTCGATTTTGGGTCCTGCTCTTTTCGTGTCGGGTTTAGCAGTAGTTGCACGGTAGTAAGGCACGGTAGTACCGCCTAAGGGGTAGTACCGCTCCGATCGGGTGGTAGTACCGCCACTGCATTACTGCCGCCGTACTCTGCTCTGCCCTGCCTCTTTTGGTCCCGTGTTCTGCTCCTCCAGCGGTAGTACCCCTGGGGTGAGTGATAGTACCGCTTATATGCGGTACTACCGCCCCAAGGTTCATGTTTTGTTGCTCCTTTTCCTTGTTTCTTCCGCCCGAGCGGTAGTACCGCTCGTGGAGCGGTAGTACTGCTTGTGCGCGGACTGAGCACATAACGGTTGGATTCGGGAGCTCCTATAAAAGGGGGTCTTCTTCCCCATTCAACCTAATCCTTTGAGCTCGTGTTCTTCCCCCATTGTTGACCTTCTTCGAGCTTGCTAACTCTCAACCCCTCCATGGATTCTTGCTAGTTTTTGAGGGAAAAGAGAGAGGAGATCTAGATCCACATTTCCACCAATCACTTTCTCCTCTATGTGAGGGGAACCCCTTGGATCTAGATCTTGGAGTTCTTGGTGTTCTCCTTCTTGTTCTTCCTCTCATTTTCCTCCCAAGCATTAGTTGCTTCGGTAGGATTTGAGAGAGAAGGACTTGGGCACTCCGTGTGCCTTTGCCATTGCATTTGGTGCATCGGTTTGAGTTCTCCGTGGTGATACGTGGAAGTTACAAGTTGAGAAGCTTATTACTCTTGGGTGCTTGGTACGCTTGAGCTTGTTCCTCTTGGGTGCTTGGGCGCCCTAGATGGTTGGTGGTGTTCAGAGCTCAATCATTGTGGTGTAAAGCTCCGAGCAAGCGTCGGGGTCTCCAATTAGGCCCCGAGCAATTTGACGGGTACCGGTGACTGCCCCCAAGGGTTGCCAAAGTGGGGTTCGGTGACCGCCCCCAAGGGTTGCCATTTGTACGGGTTCGGTGACCACCCTCAAGGGTCCCTTAGTGGAATCAAGGCATCTTGCATTGTGCGAGGGCGTGAGGAGATTACGGTGGCCCTAGTGGCTTCTTTGGGAGCATTGTGCCTCCACACCGCTCCAAACAGAGATTAGCATCCGCAAGGGTGTGAACTTCGGGATACATCGTCGTCTCCGCGTGCCTCGGTTATCTCTTACCCGAGCCCTTTACTTATGCACTTTACTTTGTGATAGCCATATTGTTTCTTGTCATATATCTCGCTATCACATAGTTGCTTATCTTGCTTAGCTTAAGTTGTTGGTGCACATAGGTGAGCCTAGTTGTTTTAGGTTTTGTGCTTGACAAATTAACCCCTAGGTTTATTCCGCATTTGTTCAAGCCTAAACCGTAATTATTTTAAAACGCCTATTCATCCCCCCCTCTAGGTGACATCCACGATCTTTCAGTCGTGCCCCCCGCTCGCCGCACTTGAAGCAGAGGCCGCGGGCGCGGCGATACTCTCGTAGCGTCTTCAGTTTTGCTGAGTCCGCGTGCGCGGCGTCCATGCCGCGACCATTGGTGGTGCCCGTGGAAGTCGCTGGCCGGGACGGGGATAGTGGCGTGCCCAACCGCTGGATCGGTTCAGGTGGTCGGGGAAGAGACCCAAACGTGCCCTCCACCACCTCCTCCTGCAGCAAGGCGAGGGCGCACGCTGTATCCAAGTCGGGTGGCCGTTGGACGAGTACCACCGCTCGGATATCCGTCCTCAGTCCCTCCACAAATCGAGTGAGAAAGTAGTAATGATGAATCGAATTAGAGTACGAGCTCAAATGATTAATGATTAGTTCAAATTTCTCAATGTAGTCTGCAACAGATGATGTTTGCCTGACAATGTAAAACTGACAAATCAGCATCTGATGCCGATCATGGCCAAAACGCGTGCAAAGCAGAGAGGTAAACGACTCCTAATCAAACTCGGCCAACCGTTTCTGGATCGTTTGTAACCAAACGGAAGCGGTGCCAGTGAAATTAAGGGCGGCCATGGGAACCCGGAAGGTAGCATGGATTCCAAACATGGAGAAGCATTGCTCACACAAGGTTTTCCACAAATTCGGGTTCTCCCCTGTGAACTGTGGAAACGCTATGGAAGGATGGACCTGGCCAAGCCCAGCCAACATCTGACTTGCGTGAGCGAAAGGGGACAAAGCTGAAGGTGACAGAAGGGAATCGGACTGACCGCTGACCGGGAGCGGCGGCGGTGTCTGGAACGACATCGTCGATTGCCCCCGTGGTAGGTTGAAGACGTGGCCATGATGCCCTGGATGTTGTGTCGCCGCGCCATTCACGGGTCTGATGGGGTCGGCGTGCGTCGCAGGCGGAGGTTGGGGCGGCTCGCGGGCGGTCAGGTCCGCGCCACCGTCCTTGGGCGGCGGCCTTTGCGCCAGCTGCAGCGCGGTCACCGCGTCACTGAGATCCGCGACGCGGCGCTCCAGATCGGGACACCACGTGAGGAGTTCGTCGATTTTGGTCGACGTGACGTGCTAGGCCTTGGTTTGGGCGTCGATCTTGGCCTCCAAGTTGGCTTCCAGCTTGGTGAGGAACGCGGAAACGCCGAGATCCATCGCTTCCAACTGCGCTCGGGCTTGGCGCAGGCTTCTGGTCTCGACGAGTTTCGCCAGAGCGGGCGGAAAGGGAGGTGGGTGGTCTCTGATACCAAATGATATGGACGAACTAGTCTCTCAATTACTTGGGAACAATCTCAGAGGAATATGAATTTCGGTGTCGATTACAACTCAATTGCAAGATAGTGGCTAGGGTTCATGCGAGATGGGGAATGGGGTAGGTAGCTGCGCCGTCGGGTGCCTGATCCTATGGATGCCCTTCTCTTCCCAGCGATGCCGTTAAGTAGTAGGTGGGAGCAGTTGGGCCGCGGTGACCTAGTCTGGCCGCTGACTCGTGGGTTGGCAATGCGTGGTCGCTTGGCCCGTGCGTCGCTGGCCACCTGAGTCCTTGTGGATGGTCCCGCCTTGTCAGGGACGCTGACATGTTATGGATGATATGAAAATATATTCAATGATGATCTAATGGTATTGATTTGGTGTTATGGATGTTAATATTTTGCATAAATTTGATCAAAATTTACAAAGTTTGACTCGTGACAAAACTAAATATGCGAAGTAATTAAAAATGGAGGGACTGTCCTCGAAACATCGCGGAGAAGCCCAAGAAACAAGTTAAATGATGCTATACAGAATCTTGCAACAAGCTAGTGCTGCGTTTATCTCTTTGCAACAATGGCTTTGTTGCAATCTTTTTTCTTTGATCTCTGCAACAAAAGCCTTTTTTTGCAGGGATCTGCAACAAAAGCCTTGTTTGGCTTTCTGCAACAATAGACTTGTTGCAAAAAACTTTTTGAACTGTTTTGTTTTCTTTTGCGAACATGTTTTTCCCTTTAAACCGTGTGTAGCGGAAAATTTTTGTAATAGAAGAAAACACAAATCCATGAGCTCACGGATCCGCGACCACGCCTCCTCCCCAACTAATTCCGTGCCATCGGTCGCCGTCCCAGGCTGCCCTGGTCCTCCCTCCCTCCCTCCCCTAAAACCAAATGCACTTTAGAAAGCCAAATCATGTTATGCTTATTTGGATTCGAATTTATGTTTGAAATGTTCCGCAAGTAAAAGTGATTATGTGAGGAGTTCTGTTTTCAGGTTACATTCCTACATCCTCGACAGCACGGCCGACTCCACGCCACTAGAACGCCCACGGTGCGAAGAAGCCTCCGAGAGCCCCGCGCGCACATTGGCCGTGAACCTCACCATGGCGCGCGGCGGCAGGCACATCGGCACGGTGATCCCCCCGCCGGCCGCAGGAATGTGGAACGTGGCCAGCGTCGTCGTGGCCGGCCCGCCGTACACCGGCAGGCCCCATCCGAGGTCCACATTGTGCAGGTTCGCCTTGGTCAGATCCGTCACAAGGTACGTCCGCGCCGTCGTGAACCGCGGCCGCCCGAGCAGCACCAGCGCGTCGGCCACCGACTGTGCGTAGTTGTCGGCGGCGACCCGCGCCCTCGCGGCTACGATCAGCTCCACGGCGCGGCCCAGCGGTCCCGAGCAGAGCTCGCCGGCCGTCGTCCGCGCCACGCCGAAGGTGAGCGCGTTCCCGTAGAACCCCTCGGGGAGCGGCCGGCCGCGCTTCCCGCGGGCGTTCACCACGAACATGAACCGCACCTCGTCGCCGGGCGCGTACCCGAGCGCCGCGGTCCGGCAGCGCCAGGCGAACGCCGACAGCAGCAGGAACCGGGAGCACCGCAACCTCATCCGCGGCGGTAGCTGGTCCCTCAGCGAGGACAGCTCCTTGGGGCCGAAGAGGAACGCCCGGTGCACGAGCTCGGCGCCCGGACGGAGCCTGTCGTTGGCCGCGTCGGCCGCCAGCTCGTACTCGGGGTGCTGGTAGCTGGGGCACGGGGGGTCGCGCGCGTCGAGCAGCTCCCTCGCCCACACCGGCCGCACGCTTGGCGCCTCCATGCCGCCCGCCAGCTCGCCGACGGCCTGCAGGAACTGCGTGACGCCCGGCGCGTCCATGAGGTTATGGCACACCTGGATGCCGAACACGAAGCCTCCGCACCTCAACCTCGTCACCTTCATGCCATCATGCATGATGCATGTCAGTGTCACGTATAGCACAAATTGCAGACAAAGCAACATGTTCTCAAGCATGCACCACCAACTCTTCAACCCTAACATAGTTATTTTAGAAAGAAAAATAATTCTTCAACGCATGCACCCAAGACTTACTTTTTTTTTTTTGCAGGGACACCCAAGACTTACTTGAACGTAGAGCAGTGGACGGTCGACAACGACGGCGGAGTTGCTCTCCGGCAAGCACAGGAGCTGGCCAGCGCAAGGGACCGGCGGGCACAGCGTGTCGCCGAACTCGTCCAACGCGACGTCCGCGTCGGCCTCGACGAACCACACCCCCTCGCCGGTGCAGTCCACCGCGAGCTTCCTGCCGGGCAGCTCGCGGAGCCGCCCGGCGATGGGGTAGTAGTGCACGAGCGCCGCGGCCAGCCCGTCGCGTACGACCCTGGCCGGGTCGGCGCGCGCCCGCGAGGGGCAGCCCCGGTAGAAGTAGATACCGGAGCGGTAGAACCGGAGGCTCTCCTGGTCGTCGAGGTCCGAGAGCCTCTTGAGCTCGCGCGGCGTCGGCCCGGCCGGCGCGACCAGCTCCGGCTCGCCGCGGCGCGCCACGAATACCAGGGACGTGGCGGCCATAGTAGCTAGTGGCGCTAGATTACCGGCCGGTTTAAGCCTGCTGCTGCTGCTGCTGCTTAGTTAGTCTTGGCCGTTGGAAAATGGCGGGCGCTGGTCTGGATCGTAGTCGATCGTCTAGTGTGCATCTATGAACGTACGAACATCCAGATATATAGGAGTGGTGGGTCGAGTTTACGCTGTGAAGAATTCATCGTGCTTTGGTCGCCGGTGGCGAAGCAAGAAAATGGGAGTATGATAACCGTATGAGAATTGTTCAGCACGTGAGTCGCCGTGCGTGGTCCGGTCGCTTAGTGCGGCATGCATAGTTTTGTCGGTCGAGGACGCGTGAGCCATAATTTGTTCGGTGCGCCTTTCACGTGCCACTACAGGGAAAAACTTTTAAGCCGTGTGCTCAATACACTCGGCTTATATCGATTTGCACTCGGTTTATATATAAACTATGTGTTTTTTACGGTTTACATCGCACGGCTTAGTAAGGACCGGCTTATCAGAGGTAAATCGAGAGCCACGCGAAAAATAGTCGGTTTATATACAAGCCGAGTATTTCTATGTAAACCGAGTGTCAATGAGACACACGGTTTATATATGGTTATGGGCCGAGGTGAATCACACCGTATAAGCCGGGAGCCCTGCTCATGAAATACTCGGCTTACTATTTATAGCTGAATTAAGAAAACATCGACCCCGGCGCTGCCTGTGCAAGCTAGCTAGCTCCACGTACTGCTCCTGCCTGTGTGTTAACTCTCAATCTCTAGCTCTATCTATAATTTCATGGAGTTCATCTCAATTTGAATTACATCTCAGGAAAGGGGAAAGGAGGAGGAAGACGACCTGCCCATGCTAGCCTATCCTTAGCCAAATGCCCTTCGCCAGCCTTACAGAGAAAAGGAGAAAGGGTACTTAACCAACTACGTGGCCTAAGGCCCATTCGGGGCCTGCTAGCCGAGCAGGGAGGCGAGGCTTGCGGCCCGGCCCGTTGCTAGTAACTCCTGGCTCTTTCTGCCTTGACTCGGTCTTGCTGCTGACAATCCCCTCCCGTTGAGATACGGCTTGCCCCCAAGCCGCTGCACGTGGGAACCTTTGCTTGACATCTTCAAAATATTCCCACGTAGCAAGATCTTCAGAATCGCCTGTCCACCGCAGCAACACTTGAATGATCTTCTTGCCATCACGACGAAGAACACGGCGCTGAAGGACTTGTTGAGGTATCTTCAGAGCATCATCGGAAGTTGGAAGTTGAGGTAGCACTTGATGTATTGGTTTGAGCACCTTGCGAAGGAGAGACACATGAAGCACCGGGTGGACTTTGCTTGTTGCCGGCAAGTCGGGCGATAAGCAACCTCTTCCACACGTTCCAGCACTGTATATGGTAAAAAAAAACTTGTATGCAAGTTTGTGGTTGGCACGAGGAGCAACAGATGTCTGTAAGTATGGCTGGAGTTTGAGGAAAACCAGGTCACCCACATTAAAACTCCTTTCAATGTGGTGCTTGTCAGCCTACGATTTCATTCTCTGTTGTGAACGCAACAGCTGTTGACGGACTGACTCCAATAGGGGTGAGCATAAAAACCGACGAACCGAAGACCGAACCGAAGCCGAATAAACCGAAATTTCGTTTTTTCTACTTTCACAGGAAAATTCGGTTTCCATGTCCACTAACCGAACATAATTCGGTGGATTCGGTTTTCAATCCGGTTAACCGAAGAAAAACCGAGCAACGTGACTCAAGTCAACGAATAACGCAAAAGTAGGCGCGCACGCGCAGCCAACAACGACTCTCGGGAGTCACGCGCCCACGATCTCTTTCTTCTAGGCGACGCCCACAATCCCGAGAGTCACGCGCCCACGTTTGTTTGCTGTTTGCTCATGCACGATGTGTATTTTTTTTAGAACGCAAGATGTGGTTGCTAAGCGCTAGCATGCAAGGATGTTGGGCTTACAGGATGCAAGGCCCAGCTCACGTCGATGGGGTGTGCCTGTGCGTGTGCGAGCTGGCGAACAGTGGCTCCTTTAGTCCCACCTCGCCCGGCTAAGGAGATGTGGCAGATACTTTTGCCTATAAGAGGGTGACGCGGCTGCACACATAGCACAAATGCTTAAAGCATGGTTTTCGGTGTAAAACCGAATACCGAACCGAATTTCCGGTTAACCAAGATGTCGGTTAGCTGTTTCAGCTTGCTATTTTCGGTTTCTTCTTTTACTAACCGAATTCCAAAAAAACCGAACGAAAATTCGGTTTCTACCGAATGCCCAGGCCTAGACTCCAATATCACACGGCGTTGTTCAAGCCATGATGAGAGATCAGAAGAAGCAACTGTACATTCTGGGGAAAGACCAGAGTGCCCATAGATGATCTTGAAAGGTGTTTTATTGGTGGCGGAGTGCCAGTTGGTGTTGTACCAATACTCGCAGAGAGACAACCATTTGGCCCACTTGGAAGGATGCGAACTGACGAAACAGCGAAGATAGCATTCGATTTGCTGATTGACGCGTTCAGTTTGGCCGTCGGATTGTGGATGGCGAGCAGAGCTCATTCGCAGCTGGGTGCCTTGTGAGTGTTGAAAAAGTTCTTTCCAGAAGATGCTGGTGAATACCTTGTCTCGATCTGAAACAATGGATGGAGGCATACCATATAGCTTGTAAACTGTATCCAAGAAGGCTTCAGCCACTATTTGTGCTGTGAATGGGTGTTGAAGAGGAATGAAATGTCCATATTTAGACAATTTATCAATGATCACCAATACACAATTGTAGCGTCCGGATGTTGGTAACCCTTCAATAAATTCCATAGTTACCATTTCCCACGGAAGAGAGGGCACTGGGAGAGGCTGCAGAAGGCCAGGACAAGCTACCCGCTCTAGTTCTGCTTGCTGGCAAACTGTACAGTGCTGGACTATGTCCTTGATTGAAAGGATCGATATGGTTGACTAGAGGGGGGGGGTTGAATGGGCAACTACCAATTTTTAACTTTTCTTAATCAAATTAAACTTTGCATCAAAGTAGGTTGTCTAGATGCGCAACTAGGTGAGCAACCTATATGATGCAATACCAACAAGCAAACAAGCAAGCAAGAGAAGTAACACTAAAGAGCTTGCACAAGTAAAGGTAAGAGATAACCAAGAGTGGATCCGGTGAAGACGAGGATGTGTTACCAAAATTCCTTCCCTTTAAGGGGAAGTACGTCTCCGTTGGAGCGGTGTGGAGGCACGATGCTCCCCAAGAAGTCACTAGAGCCACCGTATTCTCCTCACGCCCTCACACAATGCGAGATGCCGTGATTCCACTATTGGTGCCCTTGAAGGCGGCGACCGAACCTTTACAAACAAGGTTGGGGCAATCTCCACAACTTAATCGGAGGCTCCCAACAAAACCACGAAGCTTCACCATAATGGATTATGGCTCCGTGGTGACCTCAACCGTCTAGGATGCTCAAACACCCAAGAGTAACAAGATCCGCTAGGGATGAGTGGGGGAATCGAAAATCCCTTGGTGGAAGTGTAGCACTCCCGAGCAAATCAACAAGTTTGATTGGCTAGAGAGATAGATTGGGCGAAAATGGAGCTTGGAGCATTTAATGGAGCTTGAGCAATAAATGGAGCTTGGGGGAGGAAGAGGTAGGTCAAAGAGAAGAAGGGGACTCCCTTTTATAGTGGGGGCAACAATCCAACCGTTGCCCCCCACCAACCAGCCCCGCACAGGGCGGTACTACCGCTGAGGGGGCGGTACTACCGCCAGGACAACGGTACTGCCGCGCCAGCCAGCGGCACTATCGCGCAGAGGAGACTAGGGGGAATAGGACCCAAACGCGGTACTACCGTGGTGGTAGGGGCAGTACTACCGCTCCTGGAACGGTACTACCGCCTCTACAACCGTAACTAGTGCCGCAAAACCCGACACGAGAAAAAGACCCCTCGAGTCGAGGCGGTAGGAGCCACACAGCCCAGCGGTACTACAACAGCGGAGTCACGGGCGGTACTACCGCCGTGGAGCGGTACTGCCGCTTGTGACCCTTCGGCCGTACTACCGCTGGCAGTGCGGTACTACCGCTGGGGCACATAAGAGAGAAAGAGAATCTCTCCAAAGATGCTGAGGACGAGGTGGAGGTGCCAGGCACCCCAGCGGTACTACTGTTGTGGAGCCACGGGCGGTACTACCGCTGTGGAGCGGTACTGCCGCTTGTGGCTCCTCAGCGGTACTACCGCTTGGTTGCGCGGTACTACCGCTTGGACCCAGACAGGACAAGGAAGAGAGGAGAGAACTCTACAATGGAATGGAAAAGCTCAGAGGGTGAGAAGCTGATGTGTACGTGATGATTCCACCCATGCAATACCCCAGCGGACCCCCTCTTGATAGTACGGTGCCCTCTACGCAACTAGTCCACCGAGAAAGAAACGAAAGAGCTACACCGTCTTGAAATACACTCCGAGGGGAAGAAAGCGTCTCGTGCCAGGGGAGAATCTGTGAATTATTCAAAGCACAAGATTAGTCCGCAAACATGTTGTCATCAATCACCAAAACTACCTTGAGAGAGATATGCCGTAACAATCTCCCCCTTTTTGGTGGATTGATGACAACTAGGGATTTGCGCAAGGAAAAGAAATAAACGAAGAAAACTAAGAACTACAAAATATAGACGGGCTCCCCCAAAATGTGTGCACCTAGATAGGGCAAGACACACACATTCGGATCAACACTCCCTCTATATTTTATAGTCCAACAATACTAAGCACAAGATATATGAGAGAAGAGAATAAACAGGACAAGCATGCATCTCATAATAAACTACAGTACTCTGAATAGACATAAGTAATAAGGTAGCGATAGGGAGCATATGTCTCACACCATATGTCTAGAACTTAGGTCTCACAGGCACCAAACCAAACCAAATAAAGACACCGAGAGAACACACAAGAAACCACAAGACGACTCAAAGCACGTCAACAACACAAATCCCTACACTCTCTCCCCCTTTGGAAGCGAGACACCAAAAAAGGGCAAAGAGTGACGCTATGACTCCAGGTGATGGGAAGAAGAAGATCTCGAACATCACATCTCTGCATCTTCATCGTGGGTCAAAAACTGCTCGGCATCGGAGTCGGTCCAAGGGCAATGCTGATGAATCCATTCCTCCTCTTCAGTGATCTGACCCTCAGACCCACTGGCAACTGTTGCTCCCATCTGACGCATGAGCTCCTTGTGGCGCGTCCTGGCATGCTTCTCCGCCACATGAGTCATGTACTGACCATGAGACTCTATGCAGAAAAGCTTCTTCATCTTGCGTTTAAGCTTCTGTGCCCATGACGGTTCTGTACTAGAGGGCCCAAAGTCCTCCTCATGATCATCAGTAGCAGCCCCATCCTCGGTCCCCATGGCAGCAGCAGCAGACGGACCCCCTGTGTGAGGCGCTGGGGTGGTCCAATTGTCCTTCTTCCTCAGACGCTTGATCTCATGAGAAACCAAGTCTCTAGTTTCTAGCAACACTCTGGGATAAGTCTGTGCCCAGGCCCTCTCAATGAGCCTCATGATGAATGGACCATATATAGGGCACTTGCGCTCAGACACGACAGAGAGAAGTTCAGACCACATGACATGAGAAATATCCAGGCTATCTCCAGTGCTTGCTTCCTTCTCATGCTGATAGAAAAGGAGCATGTCCATGAGGTAAGAGTGGACCATATCCAGATTCCCGATCCAAGGGAAGAGAGTCTCACGGAAGATGCAATGAAGAATATCCAGATACGGAGACAACTCATAGGTCTTCTTCTCAGTTACTGGGTGAACTTTCACAGTGCAGTAGGGCCAAAGGGCTTGCTTGTGGGTGGACTTAACATTGCGGTGAGGGCGGAAACCGACAGGAGTCTCAAGCCCGTGATCCACCACATCAAGTAACTCCATGAAAGCCTTCCACTTGACGGAAAGCAGCTTGCCATTGGTCATCCATGTCAGAGTCCTGTCGACATCCGTCCCAAGATGGACGGTGGCATAGAATTGAGCCACCAAATCCGCATCGAAATCCTTGTTGAATTGCATGATCCTGAGAATGTTCAGCTGAGTGCACATCTGAAGGGCTTCGCCAAAGTACTCTGGGTCCTTCTCCATAGCATCAGTGTCAATGGAGCGAACATCGACAAAAAGATTCTTCTTGGCCTTGATCACATCAAAGTAGATGGCAAACTGAAAACGGTTCCAGAACGGGCGGTTGACCAAAGTGGGTTCTTGGTCCACCGCATAGGGGTTGCGGCGACGCTTCTCCCAAAACTCCTTGTTGGTCATCTCAGTCACAGTCTTCCCGTTTGGCTTGTTGGCGGATCGCTTCAATTGCTGAGGAGGTGGAGGAACACTTGCAGATGCACTTTCTGGAGGCGGTTGGGTGCTCAAGGAACCACCGGCTGGCTCTAAGGTGCGGTAGCGTTTTGATGTAGCACGCCCAGGGTTGATACGGCGACCTTGCTGCTCGAAATGGTCATCACCTAGAGCCAAACACAAGAACACGCAAAACAACCAGAAAGAACGAGCATAAGCCAACAAACACAACAAAAATGATCAAGGTAAAGCAGGAATATGATGGAATTTGACATGTAGCGGTAGTACCTTGACATGCCCGCGGTAGTACCGCCTCAAGCGGTAGTACCACCCCAAAGAGAGCGGTAGTACCGCTTGAGGTCAAGCGGTAGTACCGCTCAAGGTCAAGCGGTAGTACCGCTCCAACGAGAGCGGTAGTACTGCTTGAGGCGAAGAAACAACAGTTTCCTACCGCACGAGGCGGAGAAACAGCGGTGTCCTACTACCGTGGTCAGATCCGGCACTACCGGCCTACCAAATTCAAAAATATTCCTACCAAACTCTAATCGAGATAGTCTAGTTGCCTTCTCCAACCAACTCAAGCCTAGATTTAGCCAAAAATCTAGAGATGCAACCACCATTGCCCCTAAGAAACAAGATCTGAAAACGAGACAAAAGGAAAGAAGGAACGGGGGCAATACCGGCATCCATGGCAAGAGAACGAGGTGGGGATCGACTCCACCAAAGGAAATGGAGAGGGATGCCCCGGAGACGGAGATCCACCGGAGCCCTCCCGCGGCGAGTGGAGGCTGGAAAGAGGAAGAGGAAAGAGGGGTGAAGTGAATGGGTATGGGGGAGAAGAAACCTCCCCCTGCCCCGACTTAACCCCCTGGTCCCGTCCCTCAGTGGTAGTACCGTGCTGGGGGCGGTAGTACCGCTTATGAGCGGTAGTACCGCGCACCACCAGCGGTAGTACCGCCCAGCACGCCACGGCAACCAAACAAACAAGGCTTTTGCTCGAAGGAAAGACAAAAACGGCAAGAAAAAGAGCACACCAGCAAACGACCAAGACACACCTCTTCAAAAGAGGGCGGTGGTCGAGGCCACCTATGTTTGAGTCAAAAGGTATGGCGCCGCGAAGATTTTAACCTTGGGCCCATGACCAAAACTCATCTTTGAAGCACAAGTACCATCAACAATGGCTAAAGTGAAAGACTTGATCAATTTATGCATGATGGGGGAGGGAGAGTTCATTGAGAGAACAACACTCCCCCTATGTCCATGCCTACACCTAAACTAGACAACAAAAATAGCGTGGTGGGGTGTGCAAGGGTTCAAGCCACATTGCTCGAATCAATGATATTTAGCTCATGCCTTAACTCGCGAAATCTTGCTTCATCCAAGGGCTTCGTGAAAATATCTGCAAGGTTGTCATGAGTGTTGACATAGTTGAGCTCGATCTCTCCTCGCCTAATGTGATCCCGGATGAAGTGATACCGAATCTCAATATGCTTCGTCTTGAAGTGTTGCACCGGGTTGAGAGAGATCTTGATGGCACTTTCATTGTCACACCAAAGAGGCACTTTGTCACAAGTGACACCGTAATCCTTTAAAGTTTGCCTCATCCATAGGAGTTGTGCACAACAACTACCGGCGGCAACATACTCCGCCTCAGTGGACGAGAGAGACACACAACTTTGCTTTTTGGAAGACCAACTTACCAAAGAGCAACCAAGGAATTGGCACCCTCCGGAAGTGGACTTCCTATCCACTTTGTCTCCCGCCCAATCGGAATCCGAGTACCCTACAAGCTTGAAGTTTGATCCTCTTGGGTACCATAAGCCAAAGTTTGGGGTATGAGCCAAATATCGAAAGATTCGTTTGACCGCCACATAGTGACTTTCCTTAGGTGCGGCTTGAAACCGTGCACAAATTCCCACACTCAACATGATGTCCGGTCTAGATGCACAAAGGTAAAGCAAGGATCCAATCATGGAACGATATACCTTTTGATCCACCACTTTACCATTGGGATCTAAGTCAAGTTGGCACTTGGTGGGCATTGGAGTGGAAGCCGGCTTGACGTCACTTAGCTTGAATCTCTTGAGCATGTCTTGAGTGTATTTGGATTGATTGATGAAGGTTCCTTCTCTTCTTTGCTTCACTTCGAACCCTAGAAAGAACTTCAACTCTCCCATGGAGGACATCTCGAACTTTGAGGTCATGAGAGCGGCAAATTCCTCATTGAAAGCTTTGTTAGGAGAACCAAAGATAATATCATCAACATATAATTGGCACACAAACAACTCCCCTTTGACCTTCTTAGTAAAAAGAGTGGGGTCGATTAGCCCAACTTCAAAACCACGGTCTTGTAACAACTCGGTAAGGTGGTCATACCACGCACGTGGGGCTTGTTTAAGGCCATAGAGTGCCTTATCGAGTTGATACACATGATCGGGAAAGTAGGGATCCTCGAACCCGGGGGGTTGCTTGACGTAAACCAACTCATTAATAGGACCATTAAGAAAAGCACTCTTCACATCCATTTGTTGTAACTTAAAGTTATGATGAGAAGCATATGCAATCAACATGCGAATGGATTCAAGACGAGCAACGGGAGCAAAGGTTTCACCGTAGTCGATACCCTCGACTTGGGAGTAGCCTTGTGCTACCAAACGAGCCTTGTTGCGAATGATAATCCCATGGGCATCTTGCTTGTTCTTAAATATCCACTTGGTTCCTATGACATTGTGATTCCCGGTTGGTCTTGGCACCAATCTCCACACTTTGTTGCGCTCGAAGTTGTTGAGTTCTTCATGCATGGCATTGAGCCAATCCGGATCTTCTAGCGCTTCATAGACCTTGTGGGGTTCCACACAAGAGACAAACGCGTGATGCTCACAATAATTTGCTAATTGTCTACGAGTGCTTACCCCCTTTCTTAAGCTTCCAAGCACATTCGTCATGAGATGATCCTTGGTGGAGAGCTTGGAAGCAACCTTGGCGGCACGACGCTCTAATTCCTCCTCGGGGGTGAGACGAGGAGTGGTCACTTGATCATCTTGAGCGTCGTCTTGGGCTTGTTCTTGTTCTTGAACTTGCTCGGAGGAGAGAACTTGACCTTGGGCATCACTTGATGTGTCAACACCGTCTTGAGCGTGATCTTGCCCTTGGTCATGTTCTTGAGGATGAGGGCCTTCATGTTGTTCTTCGGAAGCGTGTGGGCCTTGGGTTGGTGATGGCTCCACTTGAGTGGAGCTTTGTCCTTCTCCTTCGGCCACAAGGGGTTCCTCAATGGGTAGGATAAAGCCAACACCCATTCTTCTTATGGCTTGGGGAGGAATTTCATCACCTACATCACAAGTGCCACTTTGCTCCACTTGGGAGCCGTTATTCTCATCAAACTCCACGTTACACGTCTCCTCAATAAGTCCCGTGGATTTATTGAGGACACGGTAAGCATGAGAGTTTGTAGCATAGCCAACAAATATGCCCTCATAAGCTCTAGCCTCAAATTTAGACAACCGAACACCTTTCTTGAGAATGAAACACTTACACCCGAATACCCGGAAGTACTTGAGGTTGGGCTTGTTACCGGTGAGTATCTCGTATGGAGTCTTGTTCAAGCCCTTGCGGAGGTAGAGCCGATTGGATGCATGACACGCGGTGTTGATGGCTTCGGCCCAAAAGTTGTACGGAGACTTGAACTCCGCCATCATGGTCCTTGCCGCATCCATCAACGTCCGGTTCTTCCTCTCTGCAACACCGTTTTGTTGAGGGGTGTAGGGTGCGGAATATTGATGCTTGATTCCCTCATCACTAAGAAACTCATCCAAGGTGTAGTTCTTGAACTCGGTGCCGTTGTCACTTCTTATTGTCAAGATCTTTGCATTGTGTTGACGTTGTGCTTCATTTGCAAAGTCAATGACGGTTTGTTGGGTCTCGCTCTTCCTCTTGAAGAAATACACCCACGTGTACCTTGAGTAGTCATCCACAATCACCAAGCAATACTTCCTACCTCCAAGACTATCGAAGGATGGAGGCCCAAAGAGATCCATGTGAAGGAGCTCCAAAGGCCTCTTTGAATAAATGATAGTCGTGGGAGGGTGAGCCTTCTCATGTAGCTTTCCTTCGATACAGGCACTGCAAGCACGATCTTTAGCAAAACTAACATTCGTTAGTCCACGGACATGGTCCCCCTTGAGGAGACTTTGCAAAGATCTCATATTGACATGGGCTAAACGGCGATGCCAAAGCCATCCCACATCAACTTTAGCCATTAGGCATGTCGCGGTCTTAGTGGGTCGCTCCGAAAAGTTAATCACATATAGACCGTTCTCGACATGCCCAACAAAAGCTACTTTAAGAGTCTTGCTCCACAAGAGGGCCACGGTATCGATATCAAAGAAAGTGGCAAAGCCCATGATTGCAAGTTGACGAACGGAAAGTAAATTGTATGCAAGGGACTCAACAAGCATGACCTTCTCGATCGTGAGATCATGAGAGATGACCACCTTGCCAAGTCCCAATACCTTAGAAGATGAGGCGTCACCCCACTCGACATTGGTGGGCATAGATGGAACCTTGTGCACGTCCACCACCAAGTCCTTGCTTCCGGTCATATGATTTGTAGCTCCGCTATCGAGCAACCATGATCCCCCACCGGAAGCAAACACCTACAAGAGATCAATGCTTGGTTTTAGGTACCCATTTTGTAATGGGTCCTTTGATGTTAGTAACAAGGGTTTTTGGAACCCAAATAGACCATTCAATGTATTCATGAGGAGAACCAACAAATTTGGCATAAACATGCCCATCACTAGCACGGCATAACACATAAGAAGGATTAAAATCGCCGGCTTTGTTGGGAGGGGTGACATTGCCCTTCTTGACATTGTTCTTCTTCTTCTCCTCGGAGGCACTCTCTCCCTCCTTCACAAAGGTTTGCATGAGAGGAGGAGGTCGTTTGGTCTTGTCATTCTTCTTCTTGTTCTTGGAGTCGGGCACGTACCCAACCCCTTCCTTGGCCACAACTCCCTTTTGGTTGATCAAGAGATCGTTGAGGTTCTTCTTGCCTTGTATGCAAGTCGCAAGACCTCTCTCAAGTTGCCCCTTTAGCTTAGCGTTCTCCTCAACGAGATGCACATGCTCACAACACGGGTTAGTAGCATTTGCATTATCAATTAACATCATACGAGGGAAAGTGGCTTTTTCCTTGGTTAGCTTTACTTGAAGTTGATCATGAGACTCTTTGAGGCTAGCATGAGCACCCTTCAAGACCTTGTGAGCCTTGTCAAGTAGATCAAACTCCTCTTTGAGTCTAGCAAGATCAACCTCAAGTTCGGCCTTCTCGGAGTTTAGCACATGAGAAACTATGAGGACATGATCATAATCTTTCTTTAACTTAGCATGATCAACGTTGTGTGACTCCTCAAGAGCCAAACGAAGACCACACTCTTCCTCAAGAGCATTGGAAAGATCCGAAATCTCATCGGCATAGTCACGACTATGCCCTTCCATCTTAGTGATGGTGTCTTCATGAGCCTCGATCATGTCATTGGCTTCACCAAGTTGTTCCAAGAGAGCAACAAAGTGCTTCTTGGATTTTCCCTTGAGTTTGCCCATAAAGGCCTCAAACTCGTTAGCCTCCACATTAGCTCCCTCAAGTTCATTAATGCTATCCATCAGAGAAGGATGATTAATGATGGTACTTTTGATATTGGGGGTTACCTTGTTGGTGGCTTTAGCCATGAGGCACTTGGCGGTGATGCTCTCATTGGGTGAGTCGAAGATAGATACACGTGAAGTCGTCGCAATGGCAATGGAGGCCATGGCAACCGACTCATCATCTTCATCATCGTCATCATCCTCATTGTACTCTTCTTGTACAACCAATGCCTTGGGAGGAGTCTTCTTGGTGAAGTTGTTCTTGTTGGGGAACGACTTGGCCTTGTCCTTTCGGATGAGCTTGCCACCATTGTCTTCCCTCTTCTCATACGGGCATTCCACAACAAAATGACTCACGTTGCCGCAATTGTAGCAAGTCCTTACACGTTGCTTGCCCCTCGTGCCACTCGAGTTGTTTTTGCTAAAGTTTGGCCTCGAGTTTTTCTTGCTCCAAAATTGCCTTGAAGCAAGTGCCATGTGTTCATGATATGCATACTTCGTATCTTCGGGGTTGCTCTCCTCTTCTTCCTCTTCTTCATCTTCAACGGTGAGCTTGGCCTTCAATGCAAGGTTAGGCTTCTTTGCCCGTTGAGAACGGAGCACCGCATTGTCGGCGGTCTTGTCCAAAATGTTCATGGCCACAAACTCATCCAACACTTCGCTTGAGGTCAAAGTGTGGAAGTCCGGTCTTTGACGAATGACGGAGGACATGGCCTTGTGATAGGGCATCATTGCCTTGAGGAATTTGCGCTTGATCCAATTGTCATCCGTGTCCTTGCTCCCGTGATCTCGTAGTGAGACCGCGAGTTTGGTTACTCTCCGATAAAGCTCACGAGGTTCTTCATCTTCTTTCATTGCAAACTCATCGGCCTCATCTTGTACCACTTCATAGTTGGAGCGTTGAATGCTTGCGCTTCCCCGGTAGAGAGAGACAACACAATGCCATGCATCTTTGGCCAAGGCGAAGGGACGAAGATGAGGTAGGTCTTCGGGTGGAATTGCATCTTGAATGATGAAGAGAGCATTCTCATTGAATTGATTGTCCGCGGCTTCTCGAGGAGTGAAGTTGCTTGGATCATGTGGATAGAAACCTTCTTCAATGATTCTCCAAAGGTTAGTGTTCACATGATTTAAATGACGTTTAAAGCGGTAAACCCAAGAATCAAAATCCTCATTTTTCACAATCTTAGGGGGAGGACCGGCATGATTCAAATGAGTGGAAGGAACCGGTCCACCATAAACAAGTGGTGGTTCCACATGGGCAAAGATGTCGGTGCCATTCTTACCACTAGAAGAAGGAGCCTTTTCACTACTAGCTTCCCCCTTGTCGGGGATAGCATCCGTCACCTTGTTGGCGGGGTCACCCACTTTCAACGGTGCGGTGGATAGTTTAAGCCCCTCAAGAAATTTAGTAAACATGCTTTCAACTTCGGTCGTCATGGAGGTTTTCAATGTCTCCAAGGCCACATTGAACTCCTCACGAGAGACCGAGGTTCCCCCATCTCCCGTAGACGAGATCGGATTCACACCGGAGTGTTCCTCCACACCGTCTACGGTATCAACCATACTCTTTGGACGGTAAAGTCCTTAATAAAGAGACGAGGCTCTGATACCAATTGAAAGGATCGATATGGTTGACTAGAGGGGGGGTGAATAGGCAACTACCAATTTTTACTTTTCTTATCAAATTAAACTTTGCATCAAAGTAGGTTGTCTAGATGTGCAACTAGGTGAGCAACCTATATGATGAAATACCAACAAGCAAACAAGCAAGGAAGAGAAGTAACACTAAAGAGCTTGCACAAGTAAAGGTAAGAGATAACCAAGAGTGCATCCGGTGAAGACGAGGATGTGTTACCGAAGTTCCCTCCCTTTTAGGGGAAGTACGTCTCCGTTGGAGCGGTGTGGAGGCACGATGCTCCCCAAGAAGCCACTAGGGCCACCGTATTCTCCTCACGCCCTCACACAATGCGAGATGCCGTGATTCCACTATTGGTTCCCTTGAAGGCGGCGACCAAACCTTTACAAACAAGGTTGGGGCAATCTCCACAACTTAATCAGAGGCTCCCAACAAAACCACGAAGCTTCACCACAATGGACTATGGCTCCGTGGTGACCTCAACCGTCTAGGGTGCTCAAACACCCAACAGTAACAAGATCCGCTAGGGATGAGTGGGGGAATCGAAAATCCCTTGGTGGAAGTGTAGATTGGGGCCTTCTCAACCACTCCCGAGCAAATCAACAAGTTTGATTGGCTAGAGAGATAGATCGGGCGAAAATGGAGCTTGGAGCATTTAATGGAGCTTGAGCAATAAATGGAGCTTGGGGGAGGAAGAGGTAGGTCAAAGAGAAGAAGGGGACTCCCTTTTATAGTGGGGGCAACAATCCAACCGTTGCTCCCCACCAACCAGCCCCGTAAAGGGCGGTACTACCGCTGAGGGGGCGGTACTACCGCCAGGACAGCGGTACTGCCGCGCTAGCCAGCGGCACTGCCGTGCAGAGGAGACTAGGGGGAATAGGACCCAAACGCGGTACTACCGCGGTGGTAGGGGTGGTACTACCGCTCCTGGAATGGTACTACCGCCTCTACAACCGCAACTAGTGCCACAAAACCCGACACGAGAAAAAGACCCCTCGAGTCGAGGCGGTAGGAGCCACATAGCCCAGCGGTACTACGACAGCGAGGTCACGGGCGGTACTACCACCATGGAGCGGTACTGCCGCTTGTGACCCTTCGGCCGTACTACCGTTGGCAGTGCAGTACTACCGCTAGGGCACATAAGAGAGAGAGAGAGAGAGAATCTCTCCAAAGATGCTGAGGACGAGGCGAAGGTGCCAGGCACCCCAGCGGTACTACTGCTGTGGAGCCACGGGCGGTACTACCATTGTGGAGCGGTACTGCCGCTTGTGGCTCCTCAGCAGTACTACCGCTTGGTTGCGTGGTACTACCGCTTGGACCCAGACAGGACAAGGAAGAGAGGAGAGAACTCTACAATGGAATGGAAAAGCTTGGAGGGTGAGAAGCTGATGTGTACGTGATGATTCCACCCATGCAATACCCCAGCGGACCCCCTCTTGATAGTACGGTGCCCTCTACGCAACTAGTCCACCGGGAAAGAAATGAAAGAGCTACACCGTCTTGAAATACACTCCGAGGGGAAGAAAGCGTCTCGTGCCACGGGAGAATCTGTGAATTATTCAAAGCACAAGATTAGTCCGCAAACATGTTGTCATCCATCACCAAAACTACCTTGAGAGAGATATGCCGTAACAACGAAGCTTTTCATACCAGCCCATCGAAACAACTGACGAATATGCCTGTAAGTGACAGGAAATCCCAAATGCCCTCCAAGTGGTGTATCATGAAATGCTAGTGTAATTCTAGACAGTAGCTCAGTGTTCTGACCCACCCAGATACATCCATCAGTACTAAGTAGACCATTCTGGAGAAGAAATTTACTATCAGCGGTAGGGTCAGCTGCAAGCTTCAGAAGAAGTTTCTGACAGAAAATGTCATTGTCATAACTAGTGATGACTTCAGTTAACCAAGTAGGCTGAGAGCTAGATATAGCATGGAGTTCCACAGTAGAATGAGGCCTTCGCGAGAGAGCATCTGCTGCAGTATTTTCAGAGCCTTTCTTGTACTGGATAATGTACTGCAGTCCCATCATCTTGGTCAATGCTTTTTTCTGCCAATTGGTGTGTAGACGCTGGTCAGACAAGCTAGTCAAGCTGCGTTGATAAGTGAGAATAACGGACTCCTTGAGCACTAGATATTGACGCCAATGTTCAATAGCCAACAAAATAGCTAAGAACTCCTTCTCATAAACTGACAATGACCTATTTCTAGGCCCAAGAGCTTTACTAACATAGGCAATAGGGTGCCCATCTTGCATCAACACTGCACCAATGCCAACATCGCAAGCATCTGTGGCAATCACAAAAGTTTTGTTGAAGTTGGGAAGAGCTAACACAGGAGCAGAAAAAAGAGCTTGTTTCAAGGATTGAAAAACTTGTTCTTCTGTAGCAGACCAACGGAAAACTACACCTTTCTTCAAAAGAGCAGTGAGAGATCGGCAGATGATGCCGTAGTTCCTTATAAACTTACGGTAGTAGCCAGTGAGTCCAAGGAAACCACGAACCTCCTTAACATTCTTTGGTGTTGGCCAGGTTTCAACATCCGAAATCTTACTTGGATCCGTGGATACCCCCTCACCACTGATGACGTGCCCCAAATATCCAACCTGACGTTGCGCAAAAGCACACTTCGACAACCTCACTTTCCATTGATGTTCGGACAACAACTTGAGAACTGATCTGATGTGTGCCAAGTGCTCCTTAAATGTGACACTAAAGATCAGTATGTCATCAAAGAAAACCACCACAAACTTACGATTGCAAGGTGACAGAGTGTGGTTCATAGCGAACTGAAACATATTAGGACCACCTGTCAATCCGCAGGAAACAACCTAAACTCATAATGTCCCAGATGAATTTGAAACGCGGTTTTGTACTCTTCTCCAGGTGCGAGATGAATTTGATGATAACCCGATCGCAAGTCCAATTTGGTGAACCAACTGGCACCAGATAACTCATCCAAAAGCACATCAACCACAGGAATAGGAAATTTCCATTTTTGGGTTATAGCATTTAAGTGGCGATAATCAATCACCGGTCGCCATGTGTTATCCTTCTTTTTGACCATAAGGAGAGGTGAAGATAAAGGACTGTTGCTCACACGTATCACACCACTGGCTAGCATCTCTTGTATCTGTCGCTCCAATTCAGTTTTCAAGGCTGGGGCAATGCGGTAGGGCCTCATGGATACTGGAGCAACACCAGGTATGAGAGGGATTGTATGATCATAAGCTCTTCGTGGAGGAAGTCCAATGGGTGGTTCAAAAACATGTTTAAATTGGTCCAAGATAACTTGCACTTCTGGTGAAATAGGTAAACTGTCAGTTGTCAATAAGGCACAAGCTTCTAGTACTGTTAGATGAGGAGTAACAACTTCAGTCCCCAACAGTGTTACTTCTGCATTTTTGTGAGAAAAGGACATCCAATGGTTTTCCCAATCCACCAACATAGGGTTGTGGGAAGAGAGCCAATCCATACCAATAATGCCATCATAGCTGCCTAGAGGAAATATCTTGAAGTTGCTGACAAACTTGTGTCCAGAACAAGACCAAACACCATTCAGTAACTGGCTGTTGCACAGGACAATGTCTCCATTTGCTATCTTGACAAGAACCTTGGCCATAGAAGTAACATTCATCAGTTTAGCTGACAGTGAAGCATTTAGAAATGAATGAGAACTACCAGAATCAACCAGGAAGGTGAGATTGAGCCCTTGCAGTTGAGCTTTAAACTGCATAGTTCTGGTCTGTGGAGCTGGTTCATCACCCATGGCCACTGCAGAAATAGTAATCATGTGCGCTTCAGCTACAAATGTTGTGTCAACTGAATCCTGAATTTCAGCTTGCTGTAATATGTCAATAATTTCTTGCACTACATGCAATTGAACCTCTTTCTTACAAGTATTGTAACGCCCCGTATGTAACTTGCCATATTTGTATTCCAACTCTTGCCATTTTCAGCACTAAGTTATGAAATTCCCTCGTGGTTGGGTTTTGTCTTCGTTTTGCATGTTGTCCATGTCATGCATCTCATATCATGTCATCATGTGCATCACATTTGCATACGTGTTCGTCTCATGCACCCGAGCTTTTTCCCCGTTGTCCGTTTTGCATTCCGGCACTCCTATGTCCTCCGGCGTCTCCTTTTACCTCTTTTCGTGTGTGGGTGTTAAACATTCTCGAATTGGACCGAGACTTGTCAAGCGGCCTTGGTATACCACCGGTAGACCTCCTGTCACGTTTCGTGCCATTTGGACTTCGTTTGATACTCCAACGGTTAACCGATGAACCGTGAAGGCCTCGTGTGTGTTGCAGCCCAACACCCCTCCAAAGTGTCCCAAAACCCATCTAAACCCCCTCCATCCTCTTGGCCGTTCGATCACGATCGCGTGGCCGAAAACCGCACCTCATTTGGACTCTCCTAGCTCCTCCTTCCTATAAATATGTGTCTCCCCCTGGTTTTTCGCGCAGTACAAACCCTAAAACTCCTCCCCGCCGCCACCAGACATGTCCGCGCGCCGCCGGACAACTCCGCCACCGCGCCCGCACCAATAGGAGCTCGCCATGTGGTGCCCACGCCACTTCCCCGCCGAAGCCCGCCAGGCCCGTCTCCGGCCCCCGCGGCCCGCTCCGCCCCGCTGCCTGCCCGGCTTCGCCCGCGCGCGTGCCGCCCGCGCCTCCGCTGCCTGTCGCCGCCAGCACCGCGCTGCCCGCCGCCGAGCACGCCGGCTCCGGTGATGCCCCACGCTAGCTCCGCTGCCGACCGGCCTCCTCCTCACCTGCGGCCGCGCCGCTCGCCGCCACCTCGCCGCCTCCCCTGCTGCTCGTCGCCCGTGAGCGGATCCGGCAAGCTCCGACCACCGCCCCGTCTTCTCCGGCGAAGCTCCGACGTGCCTCGAAAACCATGCCTCAGATCTGGATCCAGAGAGAGGGTTGACCCCGTTTTCTCCCAAGTTATTTTCTGTTATTTTTTTAGCATTCTTCATCATGCCATATCTCTGCATCCGTAGCTCCATTTTGGGCGTGCCATATATCGATTTATTCATCTGGATGTCCTCTTCATTTCGTTCCATTGCACCATGCTTGTTTGAGTTCATCTTGATGCCCTAAATGCTATTGCAAGAGTGCTATATAATGTTAGTTTCTGTTTCTTATCAGATTATGGACATTTGTCATTTTTGTCATGATTGTTGTGTGCCTCCTATGAACTTGAGCCCTACATGTGTTTGGGGCTATGCCATGCCATCTTTACAGGGGTATATGCCATGTATTTTTGTGATCAATGTGGTGACTAGCACAAGCATGTAAAGTAGCTCTCGTGATGTTGCTGATTTCAGGGACTTAGAATTCTTGTAAGTCATTTCCCTGATGTTATTTTTATGCCATGTATTCATGTTGCTATAGAGAGATCGATGCCTCTTTTGAGCATGTTCAGTAAGGATGATTTTGAGATATTGCTATGTTCTATCCATCCATGTATTTGTTTGCAATTATGGAGTACCCTAGCATGACTCAATATTGCTCCACTTTTGCTACAAAATGTTCCTGGCAGATTGTTTACGTGTTAATCAATTTTGCCGAGGTTGTTGTAGTTGATCCATGCATGCTATGAGATTGTTCTTGCCATGTTTAGCTTTTTGAACATGCCTTCTTGTTGGGTGTATGCTTAGTTTGTCATGCAATGCCTTGTAGTGAGTGCATCGAGCTCGCAAACATGCCTATGTAACTCTGTTTTTGCCATGTCCAGTTTTCTGCTAAGTTTGAATCTGTTAACGAAACTTGCTATGTTTACAAGGGTGCCATCTTATTTTCTGATCCCTTTTGGCTTATGGTCAGTAAGGGACTTTTGTTATATGCTTTGAGTAGTTTCCTGCTATGCCTTGCTTTGCCATGATATGTTCCTGTAGCATGTTGTTATCTTGCTCTAAACATTGCTTCCTGATGTTAAATCCTGGCATGTTGTTATTTTCACTAAGTCTGTGAACCTGATATCTTTTGCACTTTTGTCATGCTTGTTTGAACCTGCTATTGTGTGATTTAGCCGTAGCTCAGTGTTCATCTTTTGTCAAGCATCTTGAGTGGATCACTAACATGTGTTTTGTTGCTATGTTAGAGTGCAGTAGCTCATTTTCTTGATGTATTTTAGATGGCATCATGCTGTTAATCACAGATTGGTGCCATTGTTGTTTTGCTTGCCATTTGCAAGCCGTGCATCCGATTCCGGTGATCTTTATATCGATTTCGACCGAAATCAACTCATCTTTCCAGCGGCTCTCTTGGTTTGCCAAGTTGAGGCATGGTTCAATCTTTCCCTTCCGAAGCACGCATATGCATTGCATTTTACATCCCGCATATCATGCATTGTTTTGCATCATGTTGCTTGCGCATTGCACCGTGGTTGATTGCGATTCCTTTGCTTGTGTTCTTGCTTTGGGTAGAGCCGGGAGATGAGTACGTGATCGAGGAACCCGTTGAGTATGCTTACGAGGATCAAGCTTACGTCAACTCGGAGAACTTTACAGGCAAGATGACCATACCCTCGAAATCACTTCTATCTTTGCTTGCTAGTTGCTTGCTCTATTGATATACCTATGCCACGATACCTACCACATGATTTATCATGCCTCCCATATTTCCATGTCAAACCTGTAACCCACCTTGTCCTAGCAAACCGTTGTTTGGCTATGTTACCGCTTTGCTCAGCCCTTCTTATAGAGTTGCTAGTTGCAGGTGAAGATTGGAGTTTGTTCCTTGTTGGACCATGATTATTGTTGGGATATCATTATTATATCTTGTTTACTTTAATGCACCTATATACTTGGTAAAGGGTGGAAGGCTCGGCCTTATGCCTGGTGTTTTGTTCCACTCTTGCCGCCCTAGTTTCCGTCATACCGGTGTTATGTTCCTTGATTTTGCGTTCCTTACGCGGTTGGGTTATAATGGGAACCCCTTGACAATTCACCTTGAATAAAACTCCTCCACCAAGGCCCAACCTTGGTTTTACCATTTTCCACCTAGCCTTTTTTCCCTTGGGTTCCGCGGACTCAAGGGTCATCTTTATTTTAACCCCCCCCGAAGCCAGTGCTCCTCTGAGTGTTGGTCCGAACTGAGCTGCCCGTGGGGCCACCTCGGGGAAACTTGAGGGTTGGTTTTAATCGTAGCTAGTCTCATCGGGATTTGTCGGCACATCGGGTGGATTTTCTGGTCTTGTTTTACCATTGTCGAAATGTCTTGTAACCGGGATTCCGAGTCTGATCGGGTCGTCCTGGGAGAAGGAATATCCTTCGTTGACCGTGAGAGCTTGTGATGGGCTAAGTTGGGACACCCCTGCAGGGTTTTGAACTTTCGAAAGCCGTGCCCACGGTAATGGGCAGATGGGAATTTGTTAATGTCCGGTTGTAGAGAACTTGTCACTTAACTTAACTAAAATGGATCAACAACGTGTGTGGCCGTGATGGTCTCTTTTCGGCGGAGTCCGGGAAGAGAACACGGTCTCGGGTTATGCTTGAACGTAAGTAGTTCTAGGATTACTTCTTGATCATAGATTCTCGAACGTGCTTTGCCTTCTCTTCTCGCTCTCATTTGCGTAGTTAGCCATCATATATGCTAGTGCTTGCTGCAGCTCCACCTCATACCTTTTCCCTACCCATAAGCTTAAATAGTCTTGATCGCGGGGTGTGAGATTGCTGAGTCCCCATGACTCACAGATTACTTCCAAAACCAGATGCAGGTGCCGATGAACCATTCCAGGAGATGCGACTGAACTCAAGTGGGAGTTCGATGAGGACTCAGGACATTACTTCGTTTCCTTTCCAGACGATCAGTAGTGGAGCCCAGTTGGGGCGATCGGGGATCTTATGCATTTGGGGTTGTCTTTATTTTGGTTCCGTAGTTGGACCTTGATTGTATCTGGATGTTGTAATACTATTTTTATGTATTGTGTGAAGTGGCGATTGTAAGCCAACTATGTACCTCTTTCTTATTCAGTACATGGGATGTGTAAAGATTACCCCTCTTACGACATGCCTACAATGCGGTTATGCCTCTAAGTCGTGCTCCAACACGTGGGAGATATAGCCGCATCGTGGGTGTTACAAGTTGGTAATCAGAGCCTTCCCCGACTTAGGAGCCCCCTGCTTGATCGAATCGCTAGCGTTGTTGAGTCTAGAAAAAATGTTTTGAGTCTTTTAGGATTATATATATATATATATATATATATATATATATATATATCAGAGAGTAGGATTCTTTTTACTCCTCAGTCCTTTTGTCGCTCTGGTGAGGCATCCTGACGTAGAGTTTTGACTCTTCCCTTCTCAAATTTCACTAAAAAAATTTAGGATCACGTGGGTATCTTGGAATCGTTCCGATGGTTTTGTGACGAGAACATTGTTCTTGGTGCCTCCTGACATTTAGGGGTTGTGGCAGTGTCCCGGGGAGTTGAGCTCCAGGTGTTGTCGTCACAATTTTATCGTTGCAGTTTTGGAATACCTGAGTTTCGCCGACATCGAAAATCTCTTTTATGCAGTTGTTGGTGAGATAACCTCGACGCCACCCAGTACTGGGGCGGCAGTTCGGGAGTATTGCCATAACTCGTATAACGGATGCTTCTCGAAGGTTGAGGTAAATGATTTCCGAAGGTTGCTTGGTTATGTGTTGAAGGATGGATACAGCTGGATGTAGGATTTGCTAGTTTTGGGTTAGATATTATGCTTCCCATGTATCCCCAACACCTGATTGCATAACCGGAAAGTTTCGGGAGTTTCATAGGTGGGAATTCACGTAGCTCTAGTATTTCTTCCGCAGATATTTGGTTTGTGATTGGGTAATCCTTACCAAGTATTTGTTCGTGGCCGTGCCTTGTTGTTTTATTCATCTACCTCTATCTAAGTGGCTTCTCAATTTATGGAAGTGTGATCATTTAATTTGGAATTCATTCGTTCATTATTGTTCGAATGTTAAGGCTATATGTTGCAATTTCGATCCATTTGATTCAGCTTGAATATATGTTTTTCAAGATGGATGTCACCCTCTTCAGGATGGCTCCTCCAACGCGTCAGAACCCGGAACCACCGCCACCACCTCCACCTCCGGAGGCATGGCAAGCTGTGATGGCTGCTACTAACGCCAACACGCAGCTGATTATGCAACTCTTGCAAGAGCGCAACCAAGGAAATCAAGGCCATGGCAACAATCAAACTCAGTTTGCTACCCTCAACCAGTTCCTCGCAAACCAGCCAAAGACCTTCGGTAACTGTGTCGAGGCCACAGATGCTGATGACTGGCTCGTGGATATCTGCAAACATTTTGAGTGCAGTAATGTCAAGCCTGAGGACTTTGTCAAGTTTGCTTCGTTCCAACTCAAAGACCAAGCTGATGAGTGGTATCAACAATACAAAGATTCCAGAGGAGGTCGTGTGATTACCTGGGATGATTTCCGCCAAGACTTCAAAGCTCACCACATTCCTCAGAGTGTTGTTGAGAGCAAGCGTGAGGAGTTCCGCAATCTGAAGCAAGGCAGCTTGTCTGTTTACCAATACAACATCATGTTCCAGAAGCTCTCTCGCTTCGCCAAGCAAGACGTCCCTGACAATAAGAGCATGATTTATCAATTCAGAGGTGGCCTCAGAGAAGATCTGCAACTAGCTCTTGTGCTTTTTGATCCGAAAAAGTATGATGAGTTCTACAATATGGCACTGAAACAAGAAGTTGCTCAGATCAAGTGCGATACTTCCAAGAAGAGAGTCAGGGATGCAACTCCTTCTTCTTCTTCAACTCAAGCGGTAGCTAAGCAGCAAAAGTACTGGTTGCCTCATCCTCCTCCATTCCATCAGCCTTATCAGCAGAAGAGCAAAGGTGGCAATGGATCTTCCCACCCACCCAACCCAGGCTTTCAGAACAAAACTTCGTCTCATGCTCCAAGGTCAAGTGCTCCGTATCACCGACGCTCTCAGAGGTCACGTGCAACAAGTGTCAGCAGAAGGGTCACTATGAAAACAAATGCTTCAACCAGAGGCGTCTTCCGCCTCCTCCTCCTGTGAGATTTGCCAGCAATGCAGTGGTTAAGCATAATCCCAAGCATGTCAAGGTTAACATGATGAACGCAGCCCAGGCAGAGGACTCGTTAGAAGTGATCATGGGTAACCTTCCTGTTAACGATACTCCTGCAAAAGTTCTTTTTGACTCTGGTGCATCGCATTCTTTCATGTCATTCCCATTTGCATCGGAGCACAACTTTGACACTGAGGCATTACCTAAAGCATTGCAAGTTGTTTCTCCGGCTAAGCGTTTGAGTTCTAGCATGATGGTTCCGGATGTTTCTATCATGATGGGCGACTACAAATTTCTAGCTTCTCCAATTGTTCTTGGTAACTCGGATATTGATCTAATTCTCAGCATGGACTGGCTTTCTAAGCACAAGGCTCAGCTTGATTGTGCTGCCAGGCAGATTCAATTGACACACTCGTCTGAGGATGTGATCGTTTTTGCCGCTCGTGATGATACCATTCGACTATTTTCTCTCAATGAGAAGGGCGAGTTGAATGCCATCTCTCAGATTCCAGTCGTTTGTGAATATCAAGACGTCTTTCCAGAAGAGATTCCAGGAATGCCTCCTCACCGGCCAGTTGAATTCGTCATTGATCTTGAGCCTGGCACGGAACCTGTTTGCAAACGTCCTTACAAGCTTGGACCAGAAGAGTTGAAGGAGCTGAAGAAACAACTCGATATTCAAGAGCGTATGGGTCTGATCCTACTGAGTTCTTCTCCTTGGGGTTGTGGTGTTCTTTTGTCAAGAAGAAGGATGGTACGGACCGACTTTGTGTCGACTACTGTGCATTGAACAAGAAGACCATAAAGAACAAGTACCCACTTCCCAACATCAATGAGCTTTTCGAGCAACTCAAGGGAGCTCAAGTTTTCTCCAAGCTTGACCTCCGTATGGGCTATCATCAGATTCGCATTCGTGAACAAGACATCCCCAAGACAGCATTCAGGACAAGCTATGGTTCCTATGAATACAATGTCATGTCTTTCGGCCTTGCCAATGCTCCTCCAACGTTCTCTCGCATGATGAACTTCATTTCAACCCCTACACAAATGACTTCGTCTTGGTCTATCTCGATGACATTTTGGTCTTTTCCAAGAACAAGGAGGATCATGCCAAGCACTTGATATTGGTGCTGGACAAACTCAGAGAACATCAGTTCTATGCGAAGTTTTCAAAGTGCGAGTTTTGGCTCGATGAAGTTCTCTACCTTGGGCATATCATCTCCGCCAAGGGCATAGCTGCTAATCCTGAGAAGGTGTCTACAATTGTGAAATGGGAACCGCCTCAGAATGTGAAGCAACTCCGCAACTTCCTTGGGCTCGCAAGCTATTGTTGAAGATTCATTGAGAATTTCTCTAAGATCGCGAAGCCTCTTTCTAACCTCCTCCAGAAGCATGTGAAGTATGTCTGGAAGCCTGAATGTGACATCACTTTCAACACCCTCAAAGAGAAGTTAGTCACAGCTCCAGTTCTGACTCCTCCTGATGAATCCAAACCATTCAAGGTTTTCTGTGAGGCTTCCCTACAAGGTCTCGGTGTTGTGTTAATGCAAGAGAAGAAAGTTGTGGCCTATACCTCTCGCCAGTTGAAGCCTAACGAAAAGAACTACCCCACTCATGACCTCAAGTTGGCGGCAGTTGTCCATGCTCTTTTAACATGGAGACATCTCTTGTTGGGAAGGAAAGTGAACATCTTCACTGATCATAACAGTCTCAAGTACATCTTCACTCAGCCCAACCTCAACCTCAGGCAGACTCGTTGGGTCGAAATGATTCAAGAGTATAATCCGAGTATTGAATACACTCCAGGCAAGGCCAATGTCATTGCTGACGCATTGAGCAGGAAGGCTTACTGCAACAGTTTGATTCTCAAGCCCTTCCAATTGGATCTTTGTGAAGCTTTCCGCAAACTTAATCTCCAAGTTGTTCCTCAAGGATTCCTTGCCAACCTCCAAGTCTCTCCTACTTTGGAAGATCATATTCGTGAGGCTCAACTTCTTGATGCCATGGTGAAGAAGGTGAAGATTGGGATTGCCAAGAGCCAACCCAAGTACAAGTGTTATCGCCTTGATGACAAACATACTCTATTCTTCGAGGATCACATTGTTGTTCCTAAGGGTGACCTTCGTAAAGTCATTATGAACGAGGCTCACAATTCACTCCTTTCTATTCATCCTGGAAGTACAAATATGTACCATGACCTCAAGCAGTCGTATTGGTGGACTCGAATGAAGCGCGAGATTGCTCAGTTTGTGAATGAATGTGATGTCTGCAGAAGAGTGAAAGTAGAACACCAACGACCTGCTGGTCTCCTCCAACCTCTTGCCATTCTAGAATGGAAGTTTGACCATATTGAGATGGACTTCGTGACTGGATTTCCCAAGTCCAAGCGTGGCAATGATGCTATCTTCGTTGTCATCGACAAGCTCACTAAAGTGGCTCATTTTCTTCCTATCAAAGAATCTATCACAACAGCTCAGTTGGCAGAGCTATATACCTCCAGGATTGTCTCTTTGCACGGCATTCCCCAATTGATATCTTCAGATCGTGGAAGCATCTTCACTTCTAAGTTCTGGGATTCTTTTCAGAAGGCCATGGGCACCAACATTCGCTTCAGCACAGCTTTTCACCCTCAAACTAGTGGACAAGTCGAGCGAGTAAATCAAATTCTTGAAGATATGCTTAGGGCTTGTGTCATTTCTTTCGGTATGAAGTGGGAAGATTGTCTTCCATATGCCGAGTTCTCCTACAACAACAGCTTCCAAGCGAGTTCGGGCAAGGCCCCATTCGAGATTCTCTATGGCAGAAAGTGCATTACCCCTCTTAACTGGTCAGAGACTGGTGAACGCCAACTTCTTGGCAATGACTTGATCATAGAGGCTGAAGAAATTTGCAAAGTCATTCGTGAAAATCTCAAAGCCGCACAATCGCGCCAGAAGAGTTACTATGCTAGCAAGCATCATGACTTGGCTTTCGAGATCGGAGACCATGTCTACCTCCGTGTCTCCCCAATGAAAGGTACTAGTCGCTTCAGTATTAAAGGGAAGCTTGCCCCTAGATACGTGGGTCCTTTCAAGATCATTGGCAAAAGAGGCGATCTCGCCTATCAATTTGAGCTTCCATCCAACTTTGCAAACGTGCACGACGGGTTTCACGTGTCTTAGCTTCGCAAGTGTTTCAAGACTCCTGATCGCACCATCAACTTCGAAGAGATTGATCTCCAAGAAAACATGTCTTATCATGAGCATCTCGTTGCTATTCTTGAAGAAACTGAGCGCAAGACTCGCAACAAGTCTATCAAATTCCTGAAAGTGAAGTGGTCACATCATTCCGACCGTGAAGCCACCTGGGAATGTGAGGACCACCTCTGTTCTGAATATCCGGAGTTTTTCCAGTCCTAGATCTTGGGATGAGATCCTTTCGTAGTGGTGGAGTGTTGTAACGCCCCGTATGTAACTTGCCATATTTGTATTCCAACTCTTGCCATTTTCGGTACTAAGTTATGATATTCCCTCGTGGTTGGGTTTTGTCTTCGTTTTGCATGTTGTCCATGTCATGCATCGCATATCATGTCATCATGTGCATCGCATTCGCATACGTGTTCGTCTCATGCATCCAAGATTTTTCCCCGTTGTCCGTTTTGCATTTCGGCACTCCTATGTCCTCCGACGTCTCATTTTACCTCTTTTCGTGTGCGGGTGTTTGTCAGGACCCCGACTCGATGTCACATCGATCTAGCCGGTAACACCTCATATCACTTTGCGGCCTCACGCACGGTATTCCCACGGGTGTCGCCTTACCTTTGCCCGGGACCGTTTGCGCCTTTTGGCTCACGTATATGATAGTGTCGCTAGCATCCATATGATAAAGAGCCCGGGCTGACATGACTAGTCGTAAACCCAAAGTGGCACAGACTTACAGGGACAGGCATCCATGACCCAGCTCCGAACGTGTCGGTCATCAGCAATGGGTCCGGGCTGTAGCACTGGGCTAGCAGGACTCCGGTAAACCGGGCTGTAGCGGGCTAACAGGGCTCAGGTACTCAAAGCGTGACATTTCCCCGAAGGGACAGACACAGGAACAAAGAAGGACACATGCCGGCCAGCCTAAGTGTTCCAGAGCAGTAGCAAGCTACCATGGCTCAGCGGTAACACTAGGAGACATTTCCCGGTAAGAGAGGCTACTAAAGATAAACAACTAGATAGTCAGATCCCACACATACCAAGCATTTCAATCATACACACAATATGCTCGATATGTGCAAATACAACGAAGCATCACAACATGACTCTACGACACAAGTATTGTATTTAAGGCCCAGGGAGCCATACATATCATACACAAAGGTACGGGTCTCATGACCCAACATACAAGTCATACAATCATACAAACCAGCAGCGGAAGTACATTGTCTGAGTACAGACAACTAGTAAAATAAAAGAGGCTTGGTAAGCCTAGCTATACTACGTGGTCCATCACAAGCTCAGGGTCACCACCTGGGTCCTTAGCCTACTCGTTGATGTCAACGTCTACATAGAACCCATCAGAAGGGGTTGCAGCGTCTTCTAAAAAATGTAGATTATAGCAACATGAGTACAAAGGTACTCAGCAAGACTTACATCAGATCCTACATACATGCATATTATCAAGAAGGGTTGGTGGAGTTATTGCAGCAAGCCAGCTTTGACTCTTGGCTAGACTATCCTACGATACCCCAACTTGAAATGGTTTTGCGCACACGAGTCCACTACTCACCACTTCAATACACTACCGAGGATCCACCTCCGTCTTCCTACGGAAGAGCCATCCTCGGCACTCACACTTATCTTGAGGCTTTTAGTAGTTTCCATTTACTTGTCTATGAACTGTATCGGCAACCAAGTAGTCCTTTACCGCGGACGCGGCTATTCGGAATAGATCATGTTAACCCTGCAGGGGTGTACTCCTTCATACACGCTCTCACCACTTACCGTCGTTTACACGACATGTACTCGGCAACCTTCAAGCGGAAGCCCAACGTGGGTGTCGGCCACGACCTACCTAATCACCTAAGCCTCCAGTCCAGGTTTATCGCCTATTCAGGTTCCATCCGCAGGGAGTCCGGCCGAGGTTTCCCATACGGCCCCGAACGATGTGAACAGGGTTCCCGAGATACCTAACGGGTATTCGGTACACCGTGCCACGTACCTACCGCATCACAGCCCACCCCTACGGTCAGCGCTGTCCACGGCCTCCAGTAGGCTACAAACACCAGAAACTACTTGCAACTCCTGGACGGAGAACTAGGGTGAATAAGAAGCCGAGAGGGTCCATTGGTTTCGGGCCCAATGCATGGTAGTAGCTGATTCTTAAATCACACATACAGATCTCAGTGCTTAAGGTCGGCTTCAATGAAACAACCCACCATGTACTCCTACATGGCCTCTCATCGATACCTTTACCAAATCGTGTTCACCACACCACTCTCATTACCGACATAATCATTTCACTCTAGCCCATCACCCAGATGAACCAGACCTGACACGACTCTAAGCATAGCAGGCATAGCAAGGTAGGAACAACACATACACAGGGCTCAATCAACTCCTACACATGCTAGTGGGTTTCATCTAGTTACTGTGGCAATGACAGGTCATGCAGAGGAAATGGGTTCAACTACCGTAGCACACAGCAGTTTGAAACGCGTTGTCTTAATGCAGTAAAAGAGAGCAGGAGCGAGAACATGGGATTGTATCGATATGATCAAATGGTTGGTTGCTTGCCTGATGGTTCGATGCACGGATATGATTCTTCGTTAGGGTAATCACGGTACTCCTCGGGGGCAGAACCTGTCGCAAAGAACACCGATACACAACCATCACCAAACAATGTGCAACAATATGATGCATGCATGAAACATGGCAATATGAGTGTGTTGGGCTAATGCAACTAAAACTAGAAGGGTTTGAACAAATTTGAATCAAAGATTCAAATTTCAAACTCAAACATGGCCTTTTAAAGTGCTTTTCCTTGTTCTGCTTAAAACATTAATTTAACTTATTTGGTCATGCATGAAAATAGTACAGATGGATAGATTGGATTTTTCTGATCATTTTTCATATATAATTTGTCCAATTTGGAGTTACAGAATAAAAGTTATGAATTTTTGAAGTTTAAATTATATTCTGGAATTTCCTGATTTAAATTAAATCCAGAAATTATAATTATTGCGCCAGCATGACGTCAGCATGATGTCAGTGGTCAACTGCGGCTGGCTGGGGTCAAACCTGACGTGTGGGGGCCACATGTCAGTGACAGGGGGGGTTTAATAGGTTTAAATTAATCTTAATTAGGGATTAGTGGCGCTGGGGCCCACTGTCAGTGTCAGGGGGGGGGGGTTGACTAACGGTAATTAGCACTAACTGACCACCTGGCCGATGGGGCCCACGCGTCAGTGACCCTGGGGGGGTCAAACCTCAGGTCGAACAAGTCAAACCCGCCGGCGGTTAGTCGCCGGCGAGGTCCGCGGCGTACACGGGCCTCGGGTTTCCTCTGTGGTGCTCCAAACGGCGTGCGGCTAGGTGCGTTGGATAGCTAGCTCGACGGCGCGTCGGACGGTGGTCGTGGCTGGGCCTGGGGTGGCCGGAGTCGACGGCGGCGAGCTCGGCTGCGGCCGCCGGAGTTCGGGTGCGGTCGGAATCGGCGTTGCAGGGGGTTTGGGGAGGCGTTAGTGTGTGCTGCGTGATCCTAGTGAGGTGTGGAGCACGATAGTGTGCTCGGTTGGGCGCTACGGTGACCGTGGCCACGACGGCGACATCGCCGGCGGCGTGGAGCTCTCGGCCAAGGTGGGGCTAGGGCCTAGAGGTCGGGAGAGACCAGGGGAGAAGGGGAAAACGATCCGGGGGCTCACCGCGGTTGCAGTGGGCGTCGAAGCGGGCTCGGAGACGCGCTGGAGACGGCGAATTCAACGGCGACGATGGTCGGAGCCCGAAGAGGGGAACGGCGACGTGGCGGCGATGCAGGGTTTCCGGGGAGCTGTGGAGCGGTGGGGAGGAAGAGGGGGTCGTGGCGGAGCTTCTGAGCTGGTCGGGGGAGCGAGGGGTGGCCGGAGATGGCTGCTATGGCGAACGGCGGCGACGGTGGTGTTCGGCCGTGTGAGAGAGAGAGCGAGGGGGAGGAGGGAAGAGCCGGGGGAGAGTGAGAGAGAGCAGGGGGGAGGCGTGGCGTCGTCCAGGGCATGGAGCGAGGAGGGGAGGGCAGGCAAGCAGGGAGAGAGGTGGCGTGGCGCGGTGGCGCGTGCGCGCGCCGGCCACACTCCCCTCCCTCTGTCGGGACGAAGACGACAGAGGAGGGAGGTGGGCTGGGCCGGCTGCTGGCTGGGCCAGCCAGCTGGCTGGGCCGCACCGTGGAGGAGCCCAGGTAAGCTTCTCCCTTTTATTCTTTTTGTTTTCTAATTTCTGACATTTGTTTTGATTTAAATAAAATATTAAATCATTTTATTTCTTTATGCCAATTTTTGCAGGAGCTAGATATATTATTTCAGAGCTCCTTTATAAATGGCATAATATTTGGACATATATTAATATATATAATAATATATTTCCAATGCAAATATTTATGCATTAATTCCAAATGCCCAAAATAATACCTATGAGCTCTTAAAAATATTGGTTTGATTTTTATCTCTGTCCAATATTTTCAGAGAGCAACATGAGCATTTTCTTGGACCTTTTTGGAGAAATTTTTATTTGGATCATTTTCAAAATGATTCTGAGGGTTTCACAGATCCCCATTTCAAATTAAATGGAATTTAAACATGATGCACACACTCTGATGCATGACTAGCTAGGGTGTGACAACTCACCCCCACTCAAAAGAATCTCGTCCCGAGATTTGAGTTCCTCCGGGAAGAAGGCGGGATACTCGAGTCGAAGACGATCCTCCCTTTCCCAAGTTGCTTCATCCTCAGAATGGTGCGACCATTGAACTTTGAGAAACTTGATATTATGACGTCGGGTGGTACGTTCGGCCTGATCGAGGATACGAACGGGGTACTCTCGATATGTAAGATTATCTTGGAGATCAAGCGTTTCGTGGTCCACTTCACGGATAGGATCCGAGAAGCAACGCCTGAGTTGAGAAACGTGGAAGACATCGTGGACTCTGGAGAGGTGCGGAGGTAGTTCCAACTGGTAGGCAACTTCTCCTCGTTTGGCGAGAATGCGAAAAGGTCCAATGTAACGAGGAGCCAATTTGCCTTTGATACCGAAACGATGGGTTCCCTTCAGAGGGGTGACCCGAAGATAAGCCTTCTCGTCAACCTCGAAAGTCATAGCCTTATGTTTTCGGTCATATTGACTCTTTTGACGAGATTGGGCTGTTTTCAACTTTTCACGAACGATACGAACTTGTTCTTCTGCTTCCTGAATCATATCCGGGCCAAAGAATTGTCTTTCCCCGGTCTCTGACCAGTTAAGGGGTGTTCGACACCGTCGTCCATAGAGAACTTCAAAAGGGGCTTTACCCAAGCTAGATTGATAGCTGTTGTTGTAGGCGAATTCGGCAAATGGAAGGCACTTCTCCCAGTCCATTCCGAAAGAGATAACAGAGGCTCGAAGCATGTCTTCTAGAATTTGGTTGACACGTTCCACTTGACCACTCGACTGAGGGTGGAAAGCGGTGCTAAAGGAGAGACGGGTTCCCATAGCATTTTGGAAACTTTCCCAAAATCGAGAGGTGAAAAGACTTCCTCGATCCGAGTTAATTTCCAAAGGAACACCATGAAGAGACACTATACGGGAGATGTATAAGTCTGCCAGCTGACTAGCGGTTATACTCTCACGAACAGGTAAGAAATGAGCTACTTTGGAAAGACGATCGATAACGACGAAGATAGCATTATTCCCTCTCTTGGTCCTGGGAAAACCGGTAATGAAATCCATACCAATTTTATCCCATTTCCATTCAGGAATAGCTAAGGGTTGAAGGGTGCCAGCAGGCCGTTGGTGCTCTGCTTTTACACGACGACAGACGTCGCAGTTAGCAATATACTGAGCAATTTCTCTCTTCATCCTAGTCCACCAGAACCTCTGGCGTAGGTCCTGATACATCTTAGTACTACCGGGATGAATGGTGAGAGGAGATTCATGAGCTTCCTTAAGGATCAATCGCCTCAGGTTCCGCACTTTGGGAACCACCAGTCGATTCGCGAAGTATACGACCCCTTGATCATTAATGGAGAAACAATTCGCAACTCCCTTCTGGATGTTTCTCTTGATGCGGGAAATTCCCGGATCTACCTTCTGTGCTTTGATAATTTGATCCGTAAGGGTAGGTTTTGCCACCAAGGTGGAAAGAAAACCTTGAGGTACAATGTGAAGGTTAAGCTTCCGAAATTCCTCATGGAGAAGCGGTTGACTTTGTTATAACATCAGATTGTTACAATAAGATTTACGACTTAGCGCATCAGCCATGACGTTGGCTTTCCCTGGGGTGTAGGTTATTCCTAAGTCGAAGTCTGTGATCAGTTCAACCCAACGTCTTTGCCTGAGATTCAAATCCGGTTGGGTGAAGATGTACTTCAGACTTTGGTGATCAGTGAATATTTCGCAACGATTACCGAGGAGGTAATGTCGCCAGGTCTTAAGTGCATAGACTACGGCTGCAAGCTCTAGATCATGAGTAGGATAATTCTCCTCATGTGGGTGCAATTGTCGTGAAGCGTAAGCAATTACGTGTCGATCTTGCATGAGAATGCAACCTAGTCCTTGTCGCGAGGCGTCGCAATAGATAACAAAGTCCTTGGAGAAGTCTGGCGGTACCAGCACGGGAGCAGAGGTCAGGCGTCTTTTCAGTTCCTGAAAGCTGTGCTCACATTGAGGAGTCCATTCGAACTTCTTATCTTTCTTGAGGAGTTCGGTTAGGGGTTTGGCAACTTTGGAGAAGTTCTCGACAAAGCGACGACAATAGCTCGCTAAGCCTAGAAAACTCCGAACTTGCTTGACCGATTCAGGTGGAGTCCAATTAAGGACGGCTTGAACTCGCTCAGGGTTAACAGCAATACCTCTACCAGATATTACATGACCCAGATAGGTCACTTCTGACAGCCAGAATTCACATTTAGAAAATTTGGCATAAAGGCGATGCTCTCGTAGTTTCTCCAACACTAGCCTTAAATGTTCGGCATGTTCTTCCTCGTTCTTGGAGTAGATGAGTATATCATCGAGATAAACTACGACGAATTTATCCAAATACTCCATGAAGATTGAGTTCATTAACCGAGAAAAAGTGGCTGGAGCGTTGGTTAAACCAAAGGACATGACGGTGTACTCGTATTGGCCATAACGAGTAACAAAGGCCGTTTTAGGAATGTCCCCGTTTCTGATTTTGATTTGATGGTAGCCCAGCCTCAAATCCATCTTGGAGAAGACTGAGGATCCAGCGAGCTGATCATACAGATCGTTGATCCTGGGAAGTGGATATTTGTTCTTGATCGTGACCAAATTGACAGGTCGGTAATCTACAACCATCCGGTCCGTACCATCCTTCTTCTTGACGAATAGGACGGGGCAAGCCCACGGAGATGAACTAGGGCGGATGAAACCCTTGTTCAAGGATTCATCGAGTTGTTTCTTAAGCTCGGCTAGTTCTAGTGGTGCCATCTTATAAGGTCTTCTAGCAATCGGAACGGTTCCGGGGATGAGGTCGATTACGAACTCAACATCCCTGTCAGGTGGAACACCTGGCAATTCCTCTGGAAAGACATCCGGGAAGTCACGGACTACCGGAATGTCCTCAAGGTCTGGCAAGGGCTGGCGTTAAGAGAATATAATTGTCGCTTGGCTATTCGGGTCAAGACATTGACTATCTTCCCCGAAGGATGGGTGAGTTGAACAGTCCTAGAGAAGCAATCAATTTTGGCTTGATGAGCTGACATCCAGTCCATACCCAAAATGATATTAATATCTGAAGATTTAAGGGCTATCAAAGATGCGAGAAAAACAAGTCTGTCGACTTGGATTTCATTTCCATGGCTTACTCTAGAAGTTTGCCATTTGGATCCCGGAGTTTGAATTACCATAGAGGTTGGCATATCACCGAATGCGACGTTATGCAAGCGAGCATAGTTTTCAGATATAAAAGAATGAGAGGCTCCTGTATCGAAAAGAACAGATGCCGGGTGGCAATTAACAAGAAGCGTACCGAGAACGACGTTGGGATCCTCTTGAGCTTCTTCGGCAGAGATACAGTTGACATGGCCACGTGAAGCGGTGACCGGCTTGGCGTGGAATATTTTTCCTATCGGCTTGCCACGGCCAACAGCTTTAGCAGACTGGTTGGGGTTGGTCTGGGGACACTCACGCATATAGTGACCAGATTCCCCACACTTGAAACATGTCACGGAACTGGTACGTGGAGGAGCATTGTTAGATGGACCCCCATAGGGCTTGGCCGGTGCAGACTGTTGAACAGGGCGAGGCGCCTGGAAAGATGGCCTCGGTGTGAACCTGGGTGGCAGCGCGGTGTTGGGCACCCACACGCGGCGCTTCTGAGGACCACCACCGGATGAGGAGCCCATATCACGGCCATGCTTGCGTGTTGCGTCATAGTCAGTCTGACCAGTTTCAGCACTGATGGCTTTATTGACAAGTTTCTGAAAAGATGTGCACTCATGCAGACGGAGGTCGCGGCGAAGCTCAGGACTAAGTCCCTTACGGAACCTTGCTTGCTTCTTGGCGTCAGTAGAAACTTCCTCGGTTGCATATCGTGCGAGATTACCAAACTCCCTGCTATAAACATCCACAGAAAGTCGGCCTTGGGTGAAATTGCAGAATTCCTCACGTTTACGGTCCATGAGACCCTCCAGAATGTGATGTTCACGGAAAGCCTCGCTGAATTCAGCCCAAGTAGTGACATGGTCTGCTGGGCGCATAGCTCCATAATTCTCCCACCATAGACTGGCGGGGCCTTCAAGATGATATGCAGCAAAGGTGACCTTGTCAGCCTCTGCTACCAGCGCAGAACGCAGTTTGTGAGCGATACTACGAAGCCAGTCATCAGCGTCGAGAGGCTCGACGGAGTGGTGGAACGTGGGTGGATGTAATTTGATAAAATCACTGAGTGACACCACGTTAGTCCTCTGATGGTGTGCTGTGTTCTGTTCAATACGCTCCAACAAACGGTTGGTCTCCCGCTTGTTTCTCTCAGCTTCCATCATAACCTCGGCTAGTGAAGGAGGATGAGGCAGATTTGTATCCCTGACTTCACTGCCTTCGGCCTGCTCTTGAGGAGCAGGGTTAGTGCGCGTGTTGACCATCCTAGGTAAACAAGACAATGATTTAGTCAGAATGATAAAATCCGACATAGGATACATAATGTAAGGAATAACTCGGAATGCAAGATGATCATCCGTATGACATGGTAGATACAGAAACTGCTTCTTTTATTCCATCGTCATACACACCATACAGGGTTTAGTACAAGACCAAACAAAGTACTAATACGGTGAAAAGAGGATTACATCTCATCGGAGGCATCCCAAGCTCCTATACATTATTTTTCTACACCTCCGGAAAGAGTACAAACTAGGTCATATCCCACGAGTCACACGGGACGATAGACGACACAGCTAGTGCGAACTAGTGATACTACCGCTAACTCAGACCGATCCGTAGTAGTCCTCGTAGAAGTCGCCTCCATAGCCTGGAAGTTCAACATGATCATCCGGAAACAGACGGTCTCGCGGAGCTTGTGGACCATAGGGGCTAGGATGAGGCCTTGGACCAACAGACGGTGGCCTGCGGGGACCGCGAGGTGGGGTGATGCCTCCTACATCACGCCAAACCATCACGTCCGGCAGAGCAGATCTCACAGGATAGAGATCGCGCATATCTGAATATCCAGCTTGCACCGCCGGTGCGAACCGAGTCAAAGTGGCCCAGTGGTCAGCACGGGTATTGAAGAGCTCTAACCTCAAGGCCCGATTTTCACGGTCCTTATCCTCGAGCATCTCAGCAGTGGTGCGAGTCCGTGAATCCTCCTGAGTGGGGTCAGCATAAATAGCCTGGAGATACCCTTGTGCTCCCGGAAGTGATCCTGGCATATACCGGAAATCAGAGTCCCGAAATAAACCAGATCTGACTCGCATAATGGTCATCATAGAGTAGGCGGCGTCCTGCACAGCCATCTCAATAGTAACCCCGAGTCCATAGGAGCAGTGAAGAGGCTCGGTGGATCCAGGATAAGATGGAAATATCCTGACAGTGCAGAGATACTGGCTTTGATTAAAGTCTCGGAATTGCTCTTCGACCGTGTACTCAGGATACCAACGGTATCCAGCCTCAGTCATTACCCTGACCAACTTGGCAGTATGGCCGGGTACATCTAGGCATCGAGTCAGGCGAACCACTTGATTGAGGTCGCGAGTGGCCATCTGAAAGCACAATCATAATGCAAAGGCATTAGAACTTCTAGCAAAATTTCGGCAGCATAACAGCTGTAAATGCTCAAAAAGGATTTTGAGACATTTGACAAAGGATTTCGTACACACTCAACATCATCATATCAAAGTTCTGAAACCATTCTAGCAACATAATGTGGTAGTAGAACTGAACTAGGCTTGAATCCATCAACTTATAAGGTACTACTGATTAGTAACTCGTGATCCTGATAGAGAGAACAGATCCTAATTCCTTAACCCCCGGTGGAAGAATGGACTGACTCAGATCAGAATGACATAAGATAGAGGAGTAAAAAGAGCCTTACGTTCCAACCCACAAACAATTCCCCTACATATAACTAAAGAATTTCTAGACTCAACATCGACCAGTTTGGCTTGGAGAACCTACAGGCAGTCCGGCTCTGATGCCAACGCTGTCAGGACCCCGACTCGATGTCACATCGATCTAGCCGGTAACACCTCATATCACTTTGCGGCCTCACGCACGGTATTCCCACGGGTGTCGCCTTACCTTTGCCCGGGACCGTTTGCGCCTTTTGGCTCACGTATATGATAGTGTCGCTAGCATCCATATGATAAAGAGCCCGGGCTGACATGACTAGTCGTAAACCCAAAGTGGCACAGACTTACAGGGACAGGCATCCATGACCCAGCTCCGAACGTGTCGGTCATCAGCAATGGGTCCGGGCTGTAGCACTGGGCTAGCAGGACTCCGGTAAACCGGGCTGTAGCGGGCTAACAGGGCTCCGGTACTCAAAGCGTGACATTTCCCCGAAGGGACAGACACAGGAACAAAGAAGGACACATGCCGGCCAGCCTAAGTGTTCCAGAGCAGTAGCAAGCTACCATGGCTCAGCGGTAACACTAGGAGACATTTCCCGGTAAGAGAGGCTACTAAAGATAAACAACTAGATAGTCAGATCCCTCACATACCAAGCATTTCAATCATACACACAATATGCTCGATATGTGCAAATACAACGAAGCATCACAACATGACTCTACGACACAAGTACTGTATTTAAGGCCCAGGGAGCCATACATATCATACACAAAGGTACGGGTCTCACGACCCAACATACAAGTCATACAATCATACAAACCAGCAGCGGAAGTACATTGTCTGAGTACAGACAACTAGTAAAATAAAAGAGGCTTGGTAAGCCTAGCTATACTACGTGGTCCATCACAAGCTCAGGGTCACCACCTGGGTCCTTAGCCTACTCGTTGATGTCAACGTCTACATAGAACCCATCAGAAGGGGTTGCAGCGTCTTCTGTAAAAATGTAGATTATAGCAACATGAGTACAAAGGTACTCAGCAAGACTTACATCAGATCCTACATACATGCATATTATCAAGAAGGGTTGGTGGAGTTATTGCAGCAAGCTAGCTTTGACTCTTGGCTAGACTATCCTACGATACCCCAACTTGAAATGGTTTTGCGCACACGAGTCCACTACTCACCACTTCAATACACTACCGAGGATCCACCTCCGTCTTCCTACGGAAGAGCCATCCTCGGCACTCACACTTATCTTGAGGCTTTTAGTAGTTTCCATTTACTTGTCTATGAACTGTATCGGCAACCAAGTAGTCCTTTACCGCGGACGCGGCTATTCGAATATATCATGTTAACCCTGCAGGGGTGTACTCCTTCATACACGCTCTCACCACTTACCGTCGTTTACACGACATGTACTCGGCAACCTTCAAGCGGAAGCCCAACGTGGGTGTCGGCCACGACCTACCTAATCACCTAAGCCTCCAGTCCAGGTTTATCGCCTATTCAGGTTCCATCCGCAGGGAGTCCGGCCGAGGTTTCCCATACGGCCCCGAACGATGTGAACAGGGTTCCCGAGATACCTAACGGGTATTCGGTACACCGTGCCATGTACCTACCGCATCACAGCCCACCCCTATGGTCAGCGCTGTCCACGGCCTCCAGTAGGCTACAAACACCAGAAACTACTTGCAACTCCTGGACGGAGAACTAGGGTGAATAAGAAGCCGAGAGGGTCCATTGGTTTCGGGCCCAATGCATGGTAGTAGCTGATTCTTAAATCACACATACAGATCTCAGTGCTTAAGGTCGGCTTCAATGAAACAACCCACCATGTACTCCTACATGGCCTCTCATCGATACCTTTACCAAATCGTGTTCACCACACCACTCTCATTACCGACATAATCATTTCACTCTAGCCCATCACCCAGATGAACCAGACCTGACACGACTCTAAGCATAGCAGGCATAGCAAGGTAGGAACAACACATACACAGGGCTCAATCAACTCCTACACATGCTAGTGGGTTTCATCTAGTTACTGTGGCAATGACAGGTCATGCAGAGGAAATGGGTTCAACTACCGTAGCACACAGCAGTTTGAAACGCGTTGTCTTAATGCAGTAAAAGAGAGCAGGAGCGAGAACATGGGATTGTATCGATATGATCAAATGGTTGGTTGCTTGCCTGATGGTTCGATGCACGGATATGATTCTTCGTTAGGGTAATCACGGTACTCCTCGGGGGCAGAACCTGTCGCAAAGAACACCGATACACAACCATCACCAAACAATGTGCAACAATATGATGCATGCATGAAACATGGCAATATGAGTGTGTTGGGCTAATGCAACTAAAACCAGAAGGGTTTGAACAAATTTGAATCAAAGATTCAAATTTCAAACTCAAACATGGCCTTTTAAAGTGCTTTTCCTTGTTCTGCTTAAAACATTAATTTAACTTGTTTGGTCATGCATGAAAATAGTACAGATGGATAGATTGGATTTTTCTGATCATTTTTCATATATAATTTGTCCAATTTGGAGTTACAGAATAAAAGTTATGAATTTTTGAAGTTTAAATTATATTCTGGAATTTCCTGATTTAAATTAAATCCAGAAATTATAATTATTGCGCCAGCATGACGTCAGCATGACGTCAGTGGTCAACTGCGGCTGGCTGGGGTCAAACCTGACGTGTGGGGGCCACATGTCAGTGACAGGGGGGGTTTAACAGGTTTAAATTAATCTTAATTAGGGATTAGTGGCGCTGGGGCCCACTGTCAGTGTCAGGGGGGGGGGTTGACTAACGGTAATTAGCACTAACTGACCACCTGGCCGATGGGGCCCACGCGTCAGTGACCCTGGGGGGGTCAAACCTCAGGTCGGACAAGTCAAACCCGCCGGCGGTTAGTCGCCGGCGAGGTCCGCGGCGTACAGGGGCCTCGGGTTTCCTCTGTGGTGCTCCAAACGGCGTGCGGCTAGGTGCGTTGGATAGCTAGCTCGACGGCGCGTCGGACGGTGGTCGTGGCTGGGCCTGGGGTGGCCGGAGTCGACGGCGGCGAGCTCGGCTGCGGCCGCCGGAGTTCGGTGCGGTCGAAATCGGCGTTGCAGGGGGTTTGGGGAGGCGTTAGTGTGTGCTGCGTGATCCTAGTGAGGTGTGGAGCACGATAGTGTGCTCGGTTGGGCGCTACGGTGACCGTGGCCACGACGGCGACATCGCCGGCGGCGTGGAGCTCTCGGCCAAGGTGGGGCTAGGGCCTAGAGGTCGGGAGAGACCAGGGGAGAAGGGGAAAACGATCCGGGGGCTCACCGCGGTTGCAGTGGGCGTCGAAGCGGGCTCGGAGACGCGCTGGAGACGGCGAATTCGACGGCGACGATGGTCGGAGCCCGAAGAGGGGAACGGCGACGTGGCGGCGATGCAGGGTTTCCGGGGAGCTGTGGAGCGGTGGGGAGGAAGAGGGGGTCGTGGCGGAGCTTCTGAGCTGGTCGGGGGAGCGAGGGGTGGCCGGAGATGGCTGCTATGGCGAACGGCGGCGACGGTGGTGTTCGGCCGTGTGAGAGAGAGAGCAAGGGGGAGGAGGGAAGAGCCGGGGGAGAGTGAGAGAGAGCAGGGGGGAGGCGTGGCGTCGTCCAGGGCATGGAGCGAGGAGGGGAGGGCAGGCAAGCAGGGAGAGAGGTGGCGTGGCGCGGTGGCGCGCGCGCGCGCCGGCCACACTCCCCTCCCTCTGTCGGGACGAAGACGACAGAGGAGGGAGGTGGGCTGGGCCGGCTGCTGGCTGGGCCAGCCAGCTGGCTGGGCCGCACCGTGGAGGAGCCCAGGTAAGCTTCTCCCTTTTTTTTTTTGTTTTCTAATTTCTGACATTTGTTTTGATTTAAATAAAATATTAAATCATTTTATTTCCTTATGCCAATTTTTGCAGGAGCTAGATATATTATTTTAGAGCTCCTTTATAAATGGCATAATATTTGGACATATATTAATATATATAATTAATATATTTCCAATGCAAATATTTATGCATTAATTCCAAATGCCCAAAATAATACCTATGAGCTCTTAAAAATATTGGTTTGATTTTTATCTCTGTCCAATATTTTCAGAGAGCAACATGAGCATTTTCTTGGACCTTTTTGGAGAAATTTTTATTTGGATCATTTTCAAAATGATTCTGAGGGTTTCACAGATCCCCATTTCAAATTAAATGGAATTTTAAACATGATGCACACACTCTGATGCATGACTAGCTAGGGTGTGACAGTGTTAAACGTTCTCGGATTGGACCGAGACTTGTCAAGAGGCCTTGGTATACCACCGGTAGACCGCCTGTCAAGTTTCGTGCCATTTGGACTTCGTTTGATACTCCAACGGTTAACCGAGGAACCGTGAAGGCCTCGTGTGTGTTGCAGCCCAACACCCCTCCAAAGTGGCCCAAAACCCATCTAAACCCCCTCAATCCTCTCGGTCGTTCGATCACGATCGTGTGGCTGAAAACCACACCTCATTTGGACTCTCCTAGCTCCCCCTTCCTATAAATATGTGTCTCCCCCGGCTTTTCGCGCACTACAAACCCTAAAACTCCTCCCCGCCGCCACCGGACATGTCCGCGCGCCGCCGGACAACTCCGCCGCCGCGCCCGCACCAATAGGAGCTCGCCACGTGGCGCCCGCGCCCACTTCCCCGCCGAAGCCCGCCGGGCCCATCTCCGGCCCCCGCGGCCCGCTCTGCCCCGCCGCCTGCCAGGCTCCGCCCCCGCGCGCGCCGCCCACGCCCTCCGCAGCTAGCCACCGCGCCACCCGCCGGTGAGCACGTTGGCTCCGGCGACGCCCCGCGCCAGCTCCGCTACCGACCGGCCTCCTCCTCGCCCGCGGCCACGCCGCTCGCCGCTACCTCGCCGCCTCCCCTGCTCCTCGTCGCCGGCGAGCGGATCCGGCAAGCTCCGGCCACCACCCCCGTCCTCTCCGGCGAAGCTCCGACATGCCTCGAAAACCATGCCTCAGGTCTGGATCTAGAGAGAGGGTTGACCCCGTTTTCTCCTAAGTTCTTTTCTGTTATTTTTTTAGCATTCTTCATCATGCCATATCTTTGCATCCGTAGCTCCGTTTTGGGCGTGCCATATATCGATTTGTTCATCTGGATGTCCTCTTCATTTCGTTCCATTGCACCATGCTTGTTTGAGTTCATCTTCATGCCCTAAATGCTATTGCAAGAGTGATATATAATGTTAGTTTCTGTTTCTTAACAGATTATGGACATTTGTCATTTTTGCCATGATTGTTGTGTGCCTCCTATGAACTTGAGCCCTACATGTGTTTCGGGCTATGCCATGCCATCTTTACAGGGGTGTATCCCCTTTTGTGATCAATGTGGTGACTAGGACAAGCATGCCAAGTAGCTCTCGTGATCTTGCTGATTTCAGGGACTTAGAATTCTTCTAAGTCATTTCCCTGATGTTATTTTTATGCCATGTATTCATGTTGCTATAGAGAGATCCATGCCTCTTTTGAGCATGTTCAGTAAGGATGATTTTGAGATATTGTTATGTTCTATCCATCCATGTCTTTGTTTGCAATTATGGAGTATCCTAGCATAAATCAATCTTGCTCTACTTTTGCTATAAAATGTTCCTGGCAGATTGTTTACGTGTTAATCAATTTTGCCGAGGTTGTTGTAGTTGATCCATGCATGCTATGAGATTGTTCTTGCCATGTTTATCTTTTTGAACATGCCTTCTTGCTAGGTGTATGCTTAGTTTGTCATGCAATGCCTTGTAGTGAGTGCATCGAGCTCGCAAACATGCCTACGTAACTCTGTTTTTGCCATGTCCAGTTTTCTGCTAAGTCTGAATCTGTTAACGAAACTTGCTATGTTTACATGGGTGCCATCTTATTTTCTGATCCCTTTTGGCTTATGGTCAGTAAGGGAGTTTTGTTATATGCTTTGAGTAGTTTCATGCTATGCCTTGCTTTGCCATGATATGTTCCTGTAGCATGTTGTTATCTTGCTCTAAACATTGCTTCCTGATGTTAAATCCTGGCATGTTGTTATTTTCACTAAGTCTGTGAACCTGATATTTTTGCACTTTTGCCATACTTGTTTAAACCTGCTATTGTGTGATTTCGCCATAGCTCAGTGTTCATATTTTGTCAAGCATCTTGAGTGGATCACTTCCATGTGTTTTGTTGCTATGTTAGAGTGCAGTAGCTTATTTTCTTGATGCATTTTAGATGGCATCGTGTTTTTAATCGCAAATTGGTGCCATTATTGTTTTGCTTGCCATTTACAAACCGTGCATCCGATTCCGGTGATCTTTATATCGATTTCGACCAAAATCAACTCATCTTTCTAGCGGCGCTCTTGGTTTGCCAAGTTGAGGCCTGGTTCAATCTTTCCCTTCTGAAGCACGCATATGCATTGCATTTTACATGCCGCATATCATGCCTTGTTTTGCATCATGTTGCTTACGCATTGCACCATGGTTGACTGCGGTTCCCTTTGCTTGTGTTCTTGCTTTGGGTAGAGCTGGGAGACTAGTACGTGATCGAGGAACCCGTTGAGTACGCTTACGAGGATCAAGCTTACGTGAACTCGAACAACTTTACAGGCAAGATGACCATACCCTCGAAATCACTTCTATCTTTGCTTGCTAGTTGCCCGCTCTATTGCTATGCCTATGCCATGATACCTACCACATGCTTTATCATGCCTCCCATATTTCCATGTCAAACCTCTAACCCACCTTGTCCTAGCAAACCGTTGTTTGGCTATGTTACCGCTTTGCTCAGCCCCTCTTATAGCGTTGCTAGTTGCAGGTGAAGATTGGAGTTTGTTCCTTATTGAACCATGTTTATTGTTGGGATATCATTATTATATCTTGTTTACTTTAATGCACCTATATACTTGGTAAAGGGTGGAAGGCTCGGCCTTATGCTTGGTGTTTTGTTCCACTCTTGCCGCCCTAGTTTCCGTCATACTGGTGTTATGTTCCTTGATTTTACGTTCCTTACGCGGTTGGGTTATAATGGGAACCCCTTGATAGTTCGCCTTGAATAAAAATCATCCAGCATGGCCCAACCTTGGTTTTACAATTTGCCACCTAGCCTTTTTTTCCTTGGGTTCCGCGGACTCAAGGGTCATCTTTATTTTAATCCTCCCCCGACCGGGCCAGTGCTCCTCTGAGTGTTGGTCCGAACTGAGCTGCCTGCGGGGCCACCTCGGGGAAACTTGAGGGTTGGTTTTACTCGTAGCTAGTCTCATCCGGTGTTGCCCTGAGAATGAGATATGTGCGACTCCTATCGGGATTTGTTGGCACATCGGGTGGCTTTGCTGGTCTTGTTTTACCATTGTCGAAATGTCTTGTAACCGGGATTCCAGGTCTAGTCGGGTCGTCCTAGGAGAAGGAATATCCTTCCTTGACCGTGAGAGCTTGTGATGGGCTAAGTTGGGACACCCCTGCAGGGTTTTGAACTTTCGAAAGCCGTGCCCACGGTTATGGGCAGATGGGAATTTGTTAATGTCCGGTTGTAGAGAACTTGTCACTTAACTTAATTAAAATGGATCAACAACGTGCGTGGCTGTGATGGTCTCTTTTTGGCGGAGTCCGGGAAGAGAACACGGTCTCGGGTTATGCTTGAACGTAAGTAGTTCTAGGATCACTTCTTGATCATAGATTCTCGAACGTGCTTTGCCTTCTCTTCTCGCTCTCATTTGCGTAGTTAGCCATCATATATGCTAGTGCTTGCTGCAGCTCCACCTCATACCTTTTCCCTACCCATAAGCTTAAGTAGTCTTGATCGCGAGGGTGTGAGATTGCTGAGTCCCCGTGACTCACAGATTACTTCCAAAACCAGATGCAGGTGCCGATGATACCATTCCAGGAGATGCGACTGAACTCAAGTGGGAGTTCGATGAGGACTCAGGACGTTACTTCGTTTCCTTTCCAGACGATCAGTAGTGGAGCCCAGTTGGGGCGATCGGGGTTCTTATGCATTTGGGGTTGTCTTTATTTTGGTTCCGTAGTCGGACCTTGATTGTATCTGGATGTTGTAATACTATTTTTATGTATTGTGTGAAGTGGCGATTGTAAGCCAACTATGTACCTCTTTCTTATTCAGTACATGGGATGTGTAAAGATTACCCCTGTTGCGACATGCCTACAATGTGGTTATGCCTCTAAGTCGTGCTCCGACACGTGGGAGATATAGCCGCATCGTGGGTGTTACAAGTATGGTCCTTTCTCCAACGTTCACCACACACAAAACACAGACCTCAAGCTCTTCGATAAGCACGCAATGCTCCCCACTTGTCAGTACCCTGGCGTCTGACACCTTCAGAAATTCTTCTGTCCTTAGTAACACGGCCTGACAGGGGACTGGGCGCAGGAGCTGGTGGTGGTGGTAATGGCAATGTTGAAGCTCTACGGCTGGAACTAACAACAGAAGAACTACTAGAATGCATGCCCAATTCTTCATGTAACAAGGCCAATTGATAGGCAGTATCCAACTCAGTTGGCTGTTGAATGCCGATAGCGAGTCTGACAGTAGGCTGTAACCTCTCCATGAAGCGAGTTACATAGTGTACTGTATTTGGCGAACTTTCATAAGCAACTAGTTGATCAAACAACTCAGAGAATTCCACATATTCCTCTACAGTTCCTGTCTGCGATATGTGAAATTTTTTCCTCAACACTGACTGGTGAAGGTTCCGGCCAAACCTGCCCCGAAGCAACCTACAAAACTCATCCCATGTGGAATTGAGTGCTCGCCTGCGCACTGATTCGAGCCATCTAGCAGCTGGTCCTTCAAACAATGATGTGGCGAGAGAGATCCACTAATTATGTGGTGTGCCCCAAAATCTGAAATAATCCTCGCAATGAGTCTGCCACAATTTTGGGTTGGCCCCATCAAAACGCGGCATCTCGATCCGAGGTCCAACACCGAACACATCAGCAGAAGTCTGGCGAGAATTTTCCAAGGGAGCAAAAGGAACACGTTGTATTGCTTGGTCGAAATGCATACCTCTGACGGGAGGTGGGACATAAACCTTATGCCCTTGCTCCCTATTCTCGTTGTCGAAACGGAGGCCATCAGGACCCGTGGATCCGCCGCTCGGAGCTCTCGGCGGCGTAACTGGTGCGCTCCTCGGCAGCTCGAGAGCCTGCGGCGTTGACTTGTCGAGGCCCTGCCGCAGCTCATCGAGGTTGACCCCAATCGACACCTTGACCTCATCGATTCGCCCAGAGAGGAGGTCGAGTTTGGCATCGAGTTGGGCGAGGGCCTTCGCTGTGGACTCAATGCGGTCGCGGTTGGCTTGATCGAAGTCGGCGCGAAGGAGGTCGTAGATGGCCTTGGTTTCCGACGGAATCCTATCCATGGCGGCGGTGCGCAGCTTGTCGGCGAGACGTGTGTGGCAGTGGTGGTGGGGCACGGCCGCCGGAACAAACATCTCTGATGCCAGATTGTTAACACTCAATCTCTAGCTCTATCTATAATTCCATGGAGTTCATCTCAGTTTGGATTACATCTCAGGAAAGGGGAAAGGAGGAGGAAGACGACCTGCCCAAGCTAGCCTATCCTTAGCCAAATGTCGTTCGCCAGCCTTACAGAGAAAAGGAGAAATGGTACTTAACCAACTATGTGTCCTAAGGCCCATTCGGGGCCCGCTAGCCGAGCAGGGAGACGAGGCTTGCGGCCCGGCCTGTTGCTAGTAACTCCTGGCTCTTCCTGCCTTGACTCGGTCTTGCTGCTGAAACTGTGCAAGATAGCTAGCTAGCTTGCTAGCTCGATGTACCGGTGGAGCCCACGTACTGCTCCTACCTGTGGAAGATATCTAGCTAGCTCGATGCACTCTTGTTGCTCGCCAGTGTCGTTGCATACTACGGCTGCTTGTGCTCTCCACCGGTGAGTACTGCTGCTACAGCTGCTGGTGGTGGCCATCCTCACTACAAGGATTCCGGTCTATTGCAACAAAATTTATTGCCACAGATCTCTTCCGTTGCAATAAAATGCTATATTACCACAAAATTCTAGTTCATGGTAATAGGATCTACATATTGCCACAGTTTCGTTTCATCGTGCTAGGTACTCACTTTGTTGCAATAGAAGCCATGTATTGCCACAAGCTGCATTAGCGTTGCAATATGGTAGTGATATTGCGACAGTTGTGTCCCGTTGCGTGAATTGATCATTTTGTTGCAATAAAGACTAGGTATTGCAACAAAGTAAATCTTTGTGGCAATATTTAGACATATATTGCAACAATTCTGATATGTGGCGCTAGCCATAGATACTGTTGCAAAATACACTGCTTCTTATTGCAACAAAACATGTATTGGTTGTAATAGGGCGATTTTTTGCCTCAGTTTCGTTGTGTTGCAATAACTATTACATATTGCGACAACTTGTGCATCCATGGTAATACGTACAACATATTGCAACCATCCTCTAGTGTTGTGAAAAAAGGAGCAGGATATTGCATTGATATTCTCTACAGTGCCCCTGATTTTTTTCATTTATTTATTATACTATTTCTCAGGATCCGGTTAAAGGGGCGTACTAGTTCATAGAGGTATTAACACATTTGGTACCACAAATTGCACCTACGTTGTATTTTAGTCAGATATCTTTCAAAGTGGACATCAGTGGTACCACAACTTGAAGGTACATGCGCTTGCTCGCGGACGCCCTTCACTTTAGGGTTTCTTGCACCGCCAGGGTCTCCTCCACTCGCCCTACTAACCTCCTCCAGTAGCAAGGTCATCCTCGGCACCGGAAAGACATCAAGCTCACTGCCCTTCTCACCAAGGTGAGTCATGAGCACTGGGCAGCAAATTCTCACTTTCTCTTTCCTTCCTATTTTTCTGTATCTTTCTTGATGTGATTGTATGTATTTATGTGCTGTTAATAAAAATGTATAGCATCCAAAATTCTCTCACCCAAGGTACAACACGCTTCTCTACATAGTTTAGTTGTCTGATTTGTCATGGATTACTTCCTGCACAATGTCGTATTGTTAGACAGTATGGGTCGCGCTATTTGTCACCCTGGGTGAAGAATGCTTATTCCTCACCCCACCGATAGAGCGCACCATCCAGAGCCAGCCCGTCCATGGGCTTCCAGCGACATGATTTTGGATAACCACCACCGTAAGAAAAGCTGCGAGAAAGCTAAAGAAAACTTCCTTCACCCATTCTGACCAGCCAGGCACCAAAGTAAAAAAAGTTGCGAGCCTAAAGTAAGAAAATATTGTGTGTGCCCATTCGAGCCAGCCCACATTTTCCTTTTTTTGGCTAGAAGCCATCCCACATTTTATAACCCCAAAAGCAAAATTACTCTTGTAACTTTCTTATTACACACTGTAACATAGATATAGGGCTGACGTCTGACATAAGTAACATATTTAAGGCATGATAAATTCCAGCAATCTATAGACATCAACCTTGTGAGACTGCAATGTAAGACTTGCCCCAACATAAGAACTATCAGAATGACCAGATGAGACCAAAATTATGCCACATAAATAAACATGTTTTTGTTAGAAATAATTGACGAGAGAAAATGTAATTACAAAAGAAAGATCAAAGGCTTACAAGTTAGTATACTCCTAAAAACTGTATGCTTGCCTGCCAAAATCAGTACAATCTAGGCTTTTTCTGTACCAATATACGCACCGCCTTTCAAAAGACTAAACAATATCTGGATCACGTCAACTTTTCACTCTGTGCACACCCGCGTTACCCAAAGGGGACTACAGAAGTATGTCTAACAAAACTCGAGTAAGTATCAAGTCAAATACATTGGGAAAAAACAGGATGCTACTCCACTGAACTATACACATATCAGCCAGGATTCAGCCTGCATTTCACCTCATGAGATCAGCTTGTGTATCGCCTCATGTATAGTGTAGAAGAGATTAGTTCCTTATGAATTTTATATTTGTCAGGTGAACAAAGCCATACATTTCTCATTTCAATGGTGAGTAATTTTCTTTTAGTACCTACAATGGCAGAAAGTATTCCGTAAGTATGCCAAGTATATATAACAAAATGAGTACACGAGGAGAGAAGTGTATAATCAAAGGGAGCACATAACAAATGAGAATCATCTTCTTCATGCTGTTTTACGCATATGGAGTTCATGAGCAGGAATACAAAACGGGCTGATTTTCACTGAACTTGTGTGGAATCACATATTTTGAAATGGCAATAAGACATGGCCCACTACTTGAAACTGTAATCAATATTCTTCAGACACCACACTGAGTCTTTCAGCAACCATACAGAGTTCAAACAAACAGAATATTACCTATCTATTTCAAGGATTGCCTATTTTCTTCAGCAAGCCATACAGAGTTGAAACAGACAGAATATTACCTATCTAGTTCAGGGATTGCCTATTTTCTATCTAGTTCAATCATGCGATTTCCTTAACTTTACTGCCGACTCTTGGTAACATAAATATAACAGTAGTGATCCGTGATGAAAAACAGACAATGTCAATGGTTAACCAATTAATAAACCCCTTCACAGTTCAAAGACCACGTTCCCTTAGGACGAAATAGAGAATAGGAAATTTATTCAAAACCAATTCTGCAGTACTAATACGTGATGGAGAACAACTATTGTCAATGTGTCAACAATTAAATAAATTCACATGTGTTTTTCACCCAGAGAATCCAAGACAGGAGCAACAAGTCAAGCAGCATGCACCAATGGAGTAATTAGATTAGGATTGAGAAATATTAGTTACTTATCCGGGAAGCTGTCCACCTTTTGATGGCTTTTCCGTTCAAATAAAGATGGCTCTTGCTAGCCACTGTGTTTTCACCCTCACGCTATATCGCAAATCTTCTCATTTTCAGTGGACTTCAACTAGACAAAAGCGATCTTTCATAGGATTATTGCATACAAGTAAATTTTGATGTCCTAAGCAGAGAAATACACAGGTAGGCGGTCACTTATCACAGGTCGAAGTTATTTTTTTTGGAATCAAGAGTATGTTTTGATTCAGTTCACCAGCATCAAGTATGAGATTATTGGTCAACTATACTTGCAACTAAAGTGGCTCCTAATTTGCAATTCTAACTATTGATCAACTACAACACGTGAGCACATGCACAGCTGTATTTGAGTTCCTTGCAGATTGCAAAAGGAAACACAGACAAGCAAATATAACTGGGCCTTTATTTACATTGATTATTAAAGAACTAATACCTGTGCACTATAAAGAAATCAAACTGGAACTTGGTCGTAGCATCAATGATTTGGGCTCTAAACAAATTTGGCAGACAACAAGTGGAATTGTAATTGCCCAAGTAAAGGCTAAACATGCTGCACCGCCGCTCTTCCTCAGTCATCAATAATTCCTGGTTGTGCTCCTGCCTACCAATAGCTAGTAGTGATCAACAAGCCAAGAGAACACTAGTGCAGAACCGGGCAATAGCACCGGTTCGTAAGGCCCTTTAGTGCCGGTTCAGGAACCGGCACTAAAGTTTCGGCACTAAAGCCCCCCCCCCCTTTAGTACCGGTTCAGCACGAACCGGTGCTAAAGGGGAACCACGTGGCACGAGCCAGCTCCGGGGGCCGGGAGCCCTTTAGTACCGGTTGGTAACACCAACCGGTACTAAATGGTTGTGGGTTTTTGTTTTATTTTGTATTTTTCAATTAAATTTGTGGTATCAATTTAATTTAGGATTGTTTTACATTATAATGAGTTGTAGTCATCATCATCATCATCATCATCGCATATTAATAAATAAATAAACTCTAGCTAGCTAAAAATAATCATAGTCGTCTAGTTACCACTATTTAATCATCATAGTCATTACTGCTAGCTATCTAATCATCATCAACGCTGGCTAGCTTAAAGAGGAAACATTCACTTTGTAACAGAAGCAAAGATATCATCAAGTTCAACATAATCATCACCAACATCGAAGTTCAGGACAGGGACATGAGACAAGTACTAATTAAGAGCATGAACTAGTAGCTACTCATCCTGCTGCTCCCTCTCAGGTAGAATAGCATAGAACATGTATAGCTCTCCTGATTCATCATACTGGAGCATGTAGATGAATCTGTCTCCTAATCTTGGGTTGCGCTTCTCCTTGCTGCCCCTAGTACTTCTCTGTGATCGTTAATAATTTTGCTCCAATCTTTCACTATTAAGCATTCTTCGCTTTCAGAAATCCTGAATGCACTCATGTGCAATGTAGGAAATCTTGGTCGTAAGCTAACCATTGACATGCGACCTTTTGTCTCGATCCACTGAGGCACAACTGTCATCGGAAGTCCCTGTTGAAGAACATCGTATAGTAATTAATATACTAAGCTATGAAAGTTTAGCTTCAAAAATAATGTATGCAAAAGATGCACTAATTAAGGACAAATATTTAAAATCTTACCATCTTTCAATTATAGATGTGACCGTAGTTCAATACGATCACCATTGGTCGCACATTTTGAGTACTAACATTTCTAAGTTTAGAAAAAAAATTGTCTTCACAGTATTAAGATCCTCAAGCCATGAAACATAATGACTTATCTCCTCGCAGTTTAGTTGAGCCCCGGGGCAGTAGTAGGTCCTGTCTACCAAGCGCTGGACATGTTTGCTTGAACCGAAATAAGCTGACAATAGAAATTAGTTGTCAACCATTTTTGAATAAACTGTATGAAAGACATAAACATATGCATGCATGGTTGAGAAAAACTCACCAAATGGTAGAACTGGAGGCGTTTGCACATCGACCCAGATGTCTATATTACCTTCAATATTATCTTCCGGATGAATATCAAAGGTGATAACCATATCAGGCTCAAATGCATAAGCCTTGCATAGTGCTTGCCAAGTTTTGCATTCAAAATGGGTGTATGTGTCTCCATTATATAATTTGACGTTGAAAGTATACCCATGCTCCGTCTTCAAGTAAACTCTCTTTACCTCCATATCATCTATAGCACTAAAACCTATCTTATCCAAGACAAAAATTCTTGCATGGCAGGGGATGCGCTAGTAGAATAGTGAAAATTTAAAATTATAAGTTGAAGCAAATGAAGCATAAGTTTTGCATTCAAATAATAATTGATAGAGTGACTTACTGTATCAACTTCGAATGTCTCATCCAGCTTGATGCTGAAGCGCCTACCATCAATAAGGAAATTTTGGTCGCACAGGCCGCGCTGATCTTCACAGTGTTCGCACATAATGAAATCTTTTTCGTCGTCAGATGACATTTCCTATGTTCATATAGGTGAAACATTAAACACCTATATCTAGCCAAATATATATTCATCTAACATTTGACATTAATATATCTAACTATATTCATCTCTAACAATTGGCATTACTATATATTTAACTTTTCTATCGAATTCATCTAACATTCGACATTAATGTAACATTTATATAAACTAAAAATATATAAAAAATTAAATAAACAGAAAAACTCATTAACAAATAATATTTTAATTAGATCATCAAATCTCAGATATCTAAATTTTCTTACTAAAAATAAACTAGTTATATTAATTATTCAACTAGTTCAAATCTCATATACCTAAATAAACTAGTTCGACAATTTTCTTACTAAAAATAAACTAGTTATATTAATTATTCAACTAGTTCAAATCTCATATACCTAATTAATATCTAGCTATATTCATCTCTAACAATTGACATTAATATATATTTAACTTTTCTATCTAATTCATCTAACATTCGACATTAATCTAATATTCAATCATCTAATTAACTTTTCTAAAAAACAGAAAACAGAAAATATGTAAAAAAATGTGTGTGTGTGTGCATGTGTGTGTATGTATGTGTGTGTATGTGTGTGAGTATACTGCAGTGCCGCCCCGTACGCCGCCGCCCCGTACGTACGAGCGGGGACGCCGGCGTACGGGGCGGGGGCGGCGGCGTATGTATGGGCCGGTGCGCGCGGCGCGGGTGCGAGAGAGACGTACGGCCGCGGCGATGACGACGGACGGCGGCGGTGTTCGGGGCGGCAGCGCGAGATGACGGCGACGACAACGGACGGCGGCGGGGACAGGGACGATGACGACGGACGACGGGCGACGGGCGGCGACGACGGGATCGAGCGGCGCGCGCGGCGATGTCTCGCGAGAGGTTGGAGACGAAGTGGAGAGATGAAACTGAAATTTTCGTAAGTGCTATATATATAGGATGGGCCTTTAGTACCGGTTCGTGGCTCCAACCGGTACTAAAGGCCTATTTTCGCCAGGCCAAGCGGCGGGAAACGAAGGCTTTTAGTACCGGTTGGAGCCACCAACCGGTACTAAAGGGGGGGGGGCTTTAGTACCGGTTGGAGCCACCAACCGGTACTAAAGGCCTTGCGCTGCCATCCCAAAGTTTAGTCCCACCTCGCCCAGCGAAGGGCAGCCGCACTGGTTTATAAACCCAGCTGCGGCTACCTCTTCGAACTCCTTTATATAGAGCAGGCTTCTCGGCCTAATTAATTAAGGCGCGCTATCCTGTGAGTCTGCTGGCCCTTCTGGGGATCAGGTACGAGTTAAGGTATGGAACCTGTCCATAAAGGACTAGTATTTTAAATTTTCTTTTGAGGATCTGGGGTAGTTTTTTTAAGCTTACGTAACTCCTGAAATTACAAGAAGAGGATTTCGTCATAATACAGGACTTTCATGGGAAATAAGAACTTGATGATGCAAACAAAGAAGTTGTTTCAGTTTCATCGACTAGTATTTGACAAATGACTGTGTTCATGGTGCAATTAGACCAATATACATTAGATTTGCACACCAAGAGATTCAGTAACAGTATTCTGTTCATCCAATCTGGATCGCCATTAGTTTGAGGGCTACAATAGCTTTGTTTATCTCTTACCAGCTCAGTGCAAATATTGTATCCCAACAGATGTTGAATGAATTTTCCAAATAAAAGTTTGGTTGCTACAAACATATTCATTTTGAGATTTCAGATGAAAGGCAGCTTCGACGGTGTCTTGGCACTTCCTCAATAACGCTTCCTCGACCGGCCAGCGAAGACGGCGTCTTGCCGGTTTCCTGATCCGCCACTAGAGACGACATGACGGTGCATCCTCGACCCGCTAGCGGTAACTGCGTCTTGCCGGTCTCCCGATCCGCCACCGGAGACAGCATGACGACACTTGCTTGACCCGCTAGCAGCGACGGCGCCTTGCCAGTTTCCCGACCCGCCATCGGAGATGGCATTACGGCGCTTCCTCGACCTGTTAGCGGAGACGGCATCTTGGCGGTTCCTCGATCCGCCAGCGGAGAGGGCAAGACGGTGCTTCCTCGACCCGCCAGCGGCGACAGCCTCCGCATCCTCTGATTCTTCCGTCGATGAGGAATCGGTCAAAACGTGTGGGTTCTTCGTCGATCTGGCCGTCGTCGATCCGCCATCGGAGAGGCCTTGTTGGAGCTTCCATGATCCGGACCCATTTTTTGACATGTCCGCCTTGACATTTCGTCAAACACGTAGCAGGTCGGCCGGTGCGCCCAACGAGTGCTGCCTATGCTCGGTCGCCGTTGCTCCCGCCCCACAGCTCCGCCCTGCTACTCGCCCGGCAGCAGCAGCTCGGTTGAGAGAAGCCGCCCGCGCCCGCCTCTGCGATGCTCTCAGTCCGCACTAAAGCTCGTGCCCGCTCGTCGTGCTCTCGCTCGTGCGGCCACTCCTCATGCTCCTGCTCGTGCCCGCCAATGCTTGCGCCACCTAGTCCGTCTTTGGGTGTCAAGGTCACGTCCTGCTGCCCGGAGCTCTGAGCTCGCGTCACCGTGCCGCCGGGCCCAGCCGCCATGCTCGTCGGCGCCCCGAGCGCAAGTAGCCGAGCGCGAGGCACCGCCCCGCGCCCGCGGCTGTGACCGCACGCCCGATCTCGCGCTGACCTGCAGGAGCACCGATGTCGCATGGCGCCGGCGGTGCCGACGGCAGTGAACGCGGGGAGCATGGCGGGGCGTCACGGCGAGCATGCTCGTCGGCTGGGGATGTACGAGGCGCGGCATGGCGACGGCGGGGTTGAGCATGGCGCCGACGGGGATCTATAAGGCGCGGACGGGGATGGGTAAGACGGTTTGGTTGTTTAATTTACATAGTTGAATCTCCATGGTTATCGTTTGAACAAAAGCGACATAATTACGTTGGACCTACTCTAGCTGGCGTGGACGAACCCTTCATGGATTGTTCGGTAAGATGAAAGATGCTGATCTCACCCCATCTCAAGATCGGAATGTGAGATCGAGACTGATATAGATCGAACGTCTCATCAACCCATACCATGAGTACTTATGTTTCGAGACAAGTGTATAACCTAATAGTTTTAAAGTGAGGGTTGCATGAGGTTTATGTGAGCTGTAGTTCAAAATTGGCCAATTTTTTGCTGTTTTGACCAACATTTGACCAAGGCACAAATATTTGACATATCCCAACCTAAGTGTAGATCCATGATGGAACAACAGTTCCTAACACAATAAATCTCAAAACTAAATTGGTTTGGTTGTTTAATTTACATATTTGAATCTCTATATGGCTATCATTTTAACAAACCCGACATAATTATGTTGGACCTACTCTGGCATGGACAAACTCTCCAAGAATTGTCCGGTAAAATGAAAGATGCTGAGATCAGCCCATCTCAAGATCGGAATATGAGATCGACACTGACATAGATCGACCGTCTCATCAACCCACCCCATCAATATTTTTGCTGCTTTGACCAACGGCTGACCAAGGCATACATTTTTTATATTTCCCAACCCAAGTGTAGATCGATGATGAAACAACACTTTTCTAATTGGCTGTGGGTGGTTGGCGGGTCGGGGTTGCGGCGGAGGGGTTGAAGCACCGTGGTACATCACCTACCCAGTCTGTGCACTGGTCGACGGCGACGACGTCCGTGGACGTCGTGTTCCTCCTTGCAGGCTCCGCTGTGGTGCTCCCACTCCTGCCGTCTTACTCCGGGTGAAAACTTGATCTTCGGATCGGACGGTGAAAACGTTCATGGCCGTGCCCTTCCTGAAGGCGTCGTCTTGGAGTCCTTGGTCCAGCGTGTCCGTCGCACATCTTCGCGGATAATCACTCCTCGTGCTGGTGGTCTCCATCGGCTCTAAGCGGATTCGTTTTTTGCACATCTTATAGGTGCTTGGTAGTCATTGAGGTTGTGTGTCGGTGCCCGACATTCATGTATCCTGTCTTGGGTGTGTGTGGCATGTGTTTGTATCGGTTGCTTCGATGTATGTGATGGTTGCTTTATACTAAAGCGGGAAAACTCTTTTTAGTTCGTTAATTGGCTTTCTCAAATGGCGATGACTATACAAATATCGACGACAAGAACGTTACGGGAGAGGGTGCCGGATCGCCCCTCCATAATTCTTGGATTTGGTGGGTTTGTAACCATGATATAACTTTTACAAACAAATTTTAGTATTTCCTCTATCTCAAAATAGATTTACAAACTAGAACATTCCCTCAAAAAATTATTACTTTTTTAAAATAAAAATAATTACTTCCCACCACCTAATTTAGGTGTACCGTTGTTTGCGTCAATATTTTTTAACCTCTCGCTAAAAGGTCCTAAATTAGCGTCTTTGTTCCCACCAAAAAATAGCTTATATTAACCTTCCCCCTAAATACCCTCCTAACAGAACCACTCCACGGCGTCTTCACGGGAGATTGGATCTGAGCTCTCGTCCGTGGTTCCTCTGTGCTGCCGACGTCATGACGGCGTCAACACGGCGAACCACACCCGAGTTAGCTGCACGGCGTCAGGTCCCGATCTCCTCCCTTCCTGGAACCTCCGCTCCTCGATCTCGCCCTCCTCCCTCTCCTCTGCGCCCGCCGACGTGGGCCGCGTCTCCGTGTCCTCGGCCATACCGGCGGCAGCAGCGATGCGGTCTGGCGTCGGCGCCGACGGAGTTCCCGTCTCATCCCCTTGCCCATTAATCTCGTGTCTGGACCAAGCACGACACCACCTCGGTGTTGCACGCCGCGACAATGCCCGCCCGGGCTCAAACCCCCCTCCCCCACGAGCTCTTCCTCGACGTGCCGCTCTTTTCGTCCCTTCTCTCCTCCGCTCGCCGCTTGGTCGTAGAACTGGTCAGGGCAGGGGACAACATGGCCGCCGCCAAGCAGCAGCCGCCGCTATACATTGCCGTCGCCGACGACCGCCAGAGGAGCACCTTCCCCTGCATGCGCCCCATCCTGCAGAGCGCGCTCCAGCTCATGGGCTGCAAGCCACGCCACACCTTCAAGGTCTGTCTTCCCCCATCTTGCTTGTCCCACAATCTGTCAGCTCACTTCTTTTCCCTTGGGTTCAGTCTGAATCTTTAGATTAGACTCAGTATCCTACCATCTCTGCCGCATCCCTGAACCTCCATAGCAAGCGATGTAGATCAGTTTTTTTTGGTATTCCATACTCCTCATATCCTACTTCAATTGGCTGATGGGATCAGTCTCATAGTGTTTTTCGTTACAATTAGCGAGCGCTGTACATCTACCTCGTATCCTGCTTCAATTGGCTGAACCTACAGAGTGTATTTAATTAGTATGATGTTCACAGCAGGGGTGGAGCTACTAGGAGCCTCTGATGCATAGGCATCAGGGTCGATGTTGATTTCTTCAAGCGATTGTGTAGAGTTGTTTGGCCGTGCACCAGGTTAGGCTGACAGCGCTGCATCAGGTACAGAGACAATCCCATGGCGGCCTTGTTCGGAACTGGTTCATGGGTAGGCCAGGTCTTGTTCAGACGTGGCCAGGCCTTGGCGTAGCCTTGTGGGCTGTAGCCTTTTGGGTACGTTTGGTGTGGCTGGGCATCAAGGCGTCAATGCCCTTAGGTGTTGTAGGGTCACGCCGACACGCGATCACTCGACGAACCACATCGGATGGGCGACGCTGCGCTAGGCTCGGTCTTTACACCTAGCATCATCCATGCTAATCCGATCAGTCACTGACCTCAGCTCTAGCTCAAAGGTAGAGTATGACATATAGATGTAGTAAATCTTAAATCTCGGGTTAACCATTGCAAAAATTGTGCTTTTAGGCGGTATCTTCTTAGATTTTTTTTTAGTTCTACTAGCATAAATGCCCGTGCGTTGCAACGGGAGAAACAAACTCTCGCACACCCTAGCGAGCAATCCATGTTGTCACTTCTCCTCTTTGGCATCATTGTCGATGGTGGTCACTTGTGTAACTATTTACGAAAAAGGTTATCAATCCCTATGCGGTGAGCTAGGTCATTACACTCTACCATGCCGATTTCATGAGTCCCTCCCTATACTAACTTGCAATTCTTTGTGCGTAGCAACCGTCACATTCACTTCATGTGGTTCAACACCAATCATGTCTTTACATGTCATGCGGTGCATTTCCTTGTTTACCACACACAATAATAATTTTATTGACCACAGACAATAATAATTATTAGTGTAAATAATGTTAAGGTATGAGGTTATCAACTTGCCGACCGAACATAAGCTGCATACACCTTTTCTTTCTGCTCATATTTGTGAGCAAACTGGACCAACTTCTTGAGGCGGCTTATTAATTTCAGTTCATAGACATATATAAATTGGTCCGTCGAGTTATAAGAAAGCGAGTTGGGATAATTCAATAACCGAACTAATTAATTTCTTTGTGTTAGTTAATTGCATGCCATGTCTGGGTAATTCCTTTGCGCAATATTTTTTAGAAAAATCTCCTTCCTTATCTGATCACGCCCCGGTAGTATTTCGTCTTAGGATATTCTCTTTCCTCATCTGATCACGCCACCATGGTATTCCTTCCTTTTTCCGAAACTCTCCTTTTCTTCTTTGTACCCACTGGTATTATAATTCCTTAGGGTCATTATTATTCTCTCCTTCCTTATTTAAGCCCGCTGATCACGTCACACATTTAAGAACAAAAAAAAAAGATCACGTCACACATCCCATCCCATTAAATCTAAGCCACATATGTCAGCCCACCTTTGTTTCGTACTTCTCAAGGCTGCTTACTGATCTTGAATCACAAACAAATATAAATTGGGAGTAGAACATGTAAAGCAGCGAGGTGGTACTATTTAATAAGGGAACAATCCTGGTATTTCACACAATGATGTCCTAGCATGATTGGTTGCGTCCTTTGGTCTTGACATGCAACGTCTGGAGTTCGATTGCTCGTGAAGACGCTTTTTTTTTGTCTGGGCTGGCTCCATGTAATATTTCTGCCTAGGCCGATTTTGTTGTTGTTATGTGCTAGTAGAGTAGGCCCAATAGCTAAAGCTCCGGCCAAGGCCCAGCGAGGCGATCCAGATGCAAAGTTGGATCGAGACTTCTGTAATTACCGTGACGGAACGTACGTGAACGTGAAAATCAACAAAGCGAGCGTACGTGGAAAAAACTTTTAAGCGGGACGAAACCAAGAATATCACCTTCCTTTAATAGTAGGTATAGATGTACAAGGGTATTCTGAAGTTGAGAATTCAGTTCATTTACTTGACTTTATCAAATGTGGGTAGCCACAAGACTGGAGACGCGAGACTTTGTGTATAGTCTAATAATGTTGCAATAAGTCGCTCCATCGTCGTATTTTCCCTCCTTTTTGCAATAATTGTTCATTCACATTTTTTCAGAAATTATTGCCAATGTACTAAGTCTTATTCAGAGATTGTCAATATTGTTGGGCGTGTCCTGCTCTCCCTCTTTTATATTTGGTTGTTTGGTCTCACACTGAAGGTGCTAGATGTAATGTGGACTCAGGGCCAGAACAGAGAAGAACCAGAGCAGCTAGACTCGGGTGTGTGTTCAAGGCAACAAATGCCCTCTTTTCCACTGAACCACCAACACATGCTAGCTCTGCTCTTTTGATGTTCACTTACACAAAAAAAGACCACACTGTATCCATACCCGTGCATGCACAAGCCCACACTGTACTACACTATTTGGGTACACACTCAGTACAATATCTTCAGCTTCTACAATGGCTTGTCTGACTGGTTATATTTGGTTTCAATAAATTGATAGGAACGCAGCCAAAAGAACGCCGATAACCATAAGAAACAGAAGACAAAACATAAAATTGGATCAAAATCTTACTCGCAAGTAAGCTTTGAGAAGGTATGAGTCTAACTAAATATGTATGCCTCGCTGCTAAATATGGTTTCGTGTTTCAAGCATCTCATTGTTATATTACTTGCAGAGAAACTTGGAACTCACCCACACGAACGACGGAACATGGTCTAACACAGAGTCCTAGAAAGTTTGCGTAAGTACACTGACTTTTGGTTATTCTATAGTTATTTTATATAGTGTCAATATTGATGCCGTACCTATAATTGTTATTTTCATTTTTAGAACAAAGCACGTCAAGAGGTTCAAAACAAAGAAACTGAAACTGAAGGTCCACTTTCAAGTGAGCAGAAAAACAATATTTTCCAGACCGCATACAAAGAGACTCTGAAATGCAAGTCATCGCAGCCTTGTGGGTACGGATACATGGCCAAACCTTCAACTGGTTCTCAAAGGTTTCATATCCAGGTTGAAGAGCAAGCTCGTGCTACAGCAGCCACCCAACAGCAAAACTCTGAGCTCAGCCAGCAGGTCAACGAATTACAAGATCAACTACAAGCTGAACGTGCAAACACACAAGAGAGGATTAACTTGGAGTGTACTGAGAGAGAACAACTTGAGGAGAGGTTAAAAGAAGGGCATGCTGAAAGGGAAAGATTGTTGGAATAGGAGCGGACATCAAGACCGGAATTTGAAAAAAACATGATGCCAAAGTTTGTAGCATTGAGCCAACAGATGGGAACCCAACAGGTGATTACAGTCATATGCTTGCGACCTTGTAAGATTTATGTTGCTTACTTGCATTGCTAAAAGTGCACTTATATTTACAGGTGCCTAAGGATTGACAAAGAAAATAGTAACCCAAACTTGCAAAATACACTTTTATAGAGATCTAGTCCTAATAAGACTCCAGTTCAAGGCCAATTATTATTTCTTCAAATGCGCTCATACAAGCTGCAACAAGGAATTCTCGAATGTTTAAAGCAATGGTAAGTCACAACCTTACTTTTTCTTCATGTTCACTTGCATTTTATACGTCATTGGCATTCATAACTAGCTAGCTGTTTCTTCTCTTTCACCATGTGTTGTTGCTGCATCGAGTCACAACTTAAACAAAAAATGAATATGTGCTAGCTAGGAACATGAACTTAACTGAAACTATACATCGGGTCACAACTTAAATCAGTAGCAGAACCTTTTAGTAGATGTACTTGTGCTTATGCTTTAGACATTTACACTTGTATGATTGTTCTAATCCCTCAGTTACATGCTTGTTGACACAGTATTAGTCTAGTTAGTCTGGCGATAGTTCCTTTTAACTATGGGGCTGGAATAATTGTATGGTGTATGTTATGTTGGACTCATTAACTAGAACTTTTTTTATTTCTTGATTGCAGGATCCAAAGAACTAGCTGGCCTGGACTCTAGATCACGGACGGTTTAGTCTTTGCAATTAATTAGGATGGCTAAATTATATCTGAGTTTCATTTGATGGATATTTGCTACGAGAATTATGAACTTTATGAATCTACATATTATACGTATGGTTTTGAAATTGTAATTGAATGCATGTATTTTTTTACGGTTGCAATATGCTACAACCCACTTTGGGTTGCCACAAGCACCACCAAAAAAAGTGTTGCGTCATATCTCAGTCGATATGCCTACTATTTTGTTGCACTAGGATGTTGTAACGGATCACTTCATAATGTCTGGCACCACAAATTTTTTCATGACGCGATAACTGTTCGGTGCTACCAAAGTAATTTTTGTTGAAATAGAGTATCACCATGGAAATTTTAAATTGTCGCTATAGTTTCTCGCTACAAACATTTCAACTGTTGTGATACCTATTTATCACCACCAAAACAAGTATGTTGCAATTTCTTATTACGACGACAGGAATATTTGTTGCCATAAGTTAATGCCACAAGTGTAGTGGGTCGTGGCAACATGCCTAATGCGGCGAAACCAAGGATTGCTGCCATAGTTTATTGCCACAATTGTAGTGGGTCGTGGCAACATGCCTAATGCTACGAAAACAAGGATTGTTGCCATAGTTTTTTGCCACAAGTGTAGTGGGTCGTGGCAACATGCCTAATACCACGAAAATAGGGATTGTTGCCATAGTTTATTGCCACAGTTGACTATTACCACGGAAGAGTAATGCGCCACGAAACGAGCGTCGTTGGCATAGGTTGTTGCCACAAATGTCTATCACCACGAGATACTAGGCGCCACGATTCGTTGCATGTTGCATTAAAGCTATCTCCATAAATATAATTGTGGCATCAAGTGAGTGTTGCCACGGGAAAACATGTGGCAACTTCCAACATGAATGTTGCAATAGCACACTTTATTGCCACGGTTGCTTTTTGTGGCAATAACCTATTACCATGTGTCAAGTCGCAACAGCTGCCAACGAATGCCGTTTCGTGGCAATAGGTACTTATCGCCACGAAATGACATGTATTGCAACAAACGATTTTGTTGCAATAGACCCGGATCCTTATAGTGCCTCCACCGTAGTGGTGCTCTTGCTGGTCAACAGGGGCGTGTACTTCTGCTCGCTACTATCGCCGCTTGCCGCTGCTGTTGCTTGTGCTCGCCGCCGGCGCCGTACTGCGGCAGCAGCTCCTGGTTGTGGTTGTTGCCGCCTGTAGCGGTGCTGCTGCTGGTAGTGTGCTTTTACATATCTTGGCCTGTATGTACTAGGTAAGTGTAAGACAAGTGTTTGTGCGAACGTTGATTTGAGTTGTAACTTTTCACAAGTACTAGGTGGCTGCTATGAGAAAGCAGGTAGGTGAGCTATTTGGCAGGTTTTACGGCAATGGTTGTTGGTTTCACGCATGAAATGCCTAGAATATATAAGAGCAACTCCAATGAAGCGACCCATTTCGTCCGCCCGTTTCCGTTTGGGTCGGCGCGGACAAAAGTGGCGGCCCAACGCGCCGACCCAAACTCAAATCGTGTCCGCCCGGCATCCGCGCCGATCCATTTCCGGCCCAAAATTATGCCTGGAATGCGTCGGCGCGGACGCGAAGCGGGCGCGCCGCGCGTCTCCTCGCCGTCCACCGCATCCCCATCTGACGGCCACCCAACCGCCACGGTCAACATAATTTATGACGACCGCCCACCTTGGACCCACGCGTTAGCGACGGCGGTCATCCTTTTTTAAGCCGGGCGTGCAGCGGGGCCGTCCTCATCCACTTACCACTTACCACTCGCCCCCCGTCCCCATCTGGCCACCCCTGCCCCCACGCCGGCGACAACCCTAGCTACCGCCAGCATGGGTTTCTTCTCCGGCATCGGCAGCAGTCGCAAGGGCAAAGCCCCCGCCCGCCATTCCCCCTCCCTCCCCGCCCTCCCCGCGCCGGCGCGCGCTCCCTGGCAGAGGCAGCGCATCAACGTGCCGTTGCACCAGTTCGAGTGGCACTGACACCACCGCGTGCCTCTGCCATACCCAGACGTGACGCTGCCGCATGACTGACATTTGGATCCGGAGAGGATCCCAGTGCCGGCGGCGCCGCGGACGGCGAGGGCCCATGCGGAGGAGGTGCGGCGCCGGCGGGTGTTGCTGATGTCGGAGCAGCGTGCCGACCCGCACTTCGCCGCCGACTCGCCCAACTGGGCTCGATGGTTCGCCTTCGAACACGAGGAAGCGAGGCGATGCGGCGTCCGCGGCGTCGACCACAGCCTGCCGCCGCCCGCGCTCGTCGTCCGCGACGAGGACCAGGAGGCCAAGGCCACCTACCAGGCGGCCATCAAGAAGAGCGAGGAGGAGGAGTGGTGGAGGGAGGCGGACGAGGCGGCTTTCGAGGCTGCCATGGCGGAGGCCATGGCCCTCTCCGCGGAGGGCGACTGCGTCGTGCCGCCGGTGGCCCCGCCGTCCCCGCCCAAAGCTGAGCCGGAGGAGCCGGCCTACCGCGAGCGCTACTCCTGGACCGGAGTAGTGCGTGAGTGGGTCAGCGCTCCGCCGATCTGGCTCGGGGCGACGGAGAAGCAGGAGGCGGCCTACCTCAACCACTGGCGCCGTGTTCGGCTGGCCGAGGAGCGCCGGGAGGGCGAGCGCCTGCAGATGCTCGAGCGCGAGGCCGACGAGGAGGCGCGCCAGGCCCAGTCAGCGGCGGCAAAGCCCGGCATCGCCGCCGTTTGGAACACGACGTTTCCCTGGGCCAGCCCTGCGCCGACGTTGATCGACCTCACCGGTCCCGACGCAGACACCGCCACCGCCGAGGACGCCTAGAGCAGCGCGTCGTCTTGTTTTTAGTGTTTTTATTAATGTAATGTGGACTTTCGCCGGCTTTCGTGGCCGGCTTTTATGTTTAATTAAATGCATATGTTTATTTTCAAACTGCTCGCAATATTTTTTTTTGACGCGCCGACAAAATGAGTCGGGCCAGCGTTAGGCGCTCGTGCCGACCCAAACACAGCGCCGGACGTTGTGTCCACCGGGCCGACCCAAACGGACAAAAAGCGGACGAAAGTGCCGTTGGGTCGGTCCGTTGGAGTTGACTGTTGAAAGTGCTGCTTGAGTGCTGATTAGACGGGACTTCTCTACGCATAAATGTCATGATTAAAGCTGACTTAGCTAGTTCTACATGATTTTGTTGAATGTTCAACGTAAATATGTTTGACATGGTGAGGAACTTGAATATAGTCCAAAACATAAGTCAATGAGTTTTGCTTCGGTACACCGGCCCCCTCTTGAATATTTACACGAATCTTAAAGTTACTTAAATTTTACCGGAGCAAAACTAACTCTATTGTATATATACATGCTTGACGTAAAACTCTATTTGGCAAGGTATTATGATGGAAATTAGTGGGTTCATTTATGTGGCAGAGCCATAGACGTAGAGGCAGACTGTACTGTACGTTGTGCAGAGATGTGGAATCCTATATACTCCTACTTAAGAAGTTCATCCACACTATCATATTTATCTAAACATGCAGACTATCCACATTAACATCTAGCTAAGTCAGCAACTCTAAACATCCATACGTGCCATGTCATGCCTTCAGTTTCCATTTGCATGCAAACAGGCCGAAGCCCACTTTCCTGCGGTAGTAGTAAACAACTTCGCCCACTTTATGCATTCTCCCGTGTCATTAATTGATGTTTAACTAGCGCACAGTTCTTCATAATGTTCCACCACACCATCTGATTCGTCTCCCTTAATCAGCTGCGTCATTACACCCCTTAAACTCCCTCGTGCCATCCAACTTCCTGCAAATTGCAGCCTGTAATAATGGCAAATCAAGGATTAAAAGCCCCCATTGGGGCACTGCGTTGTGGTGAGTGGTGACCGCAGGCTCAGCTCCAGTTAGATCACCGGCCTCTGATCATGTATCCGGACGGAGCGGTACGTGACCTAGGGCCTCGCCATCCTCTTCCTCTCCCAATCTCCCTACCCGATCCATTCTGTCCGCAGGTACCAAGCACCTACAAGTTACTGCTGCTGTATTTGCTCAAGGCGTTGAATTTGGAGACCTCCATCATCGACCGGCCGCAGGTAGCCTGCTGCAGCCCCCATAATCTTTGCTCCGTGATCGAAGTTTGGTGTCATATCCAGCGCCTCTACCCTGTGTCTCTTGCCTATTGCATCATGGACAAGTCCCCTGCTCTTATCTAGCCTTTGACTGCAGCAAAGACCTTGCCCATGAGTTGGTAAATAACCAATGGCGTCAATCCTCAATTATTTCTCCTAAATTAATCTTGCCCTGTGGTTAATTTTCTTTTTCTTCATGCACCTCTATTTTTTCTCATACTGAGTTACCGATTGTAGTGCTCGGCGAAATTTGGATTCTCCATTGCTGCAGGTCCTCCCCCTCATGGCATCTGTACCATGTAGCATGCTGCTCCTTCTTTTTTGTGTGAAATGTAGCAGTTTATTTCTGATTGCTCCGTTCCCAATCCTCCTATGTATTATCTTGCTACTTTAGCGTGAGGTTATGCTACATGATTTGCATATTATGTCCTCCCCCTCATGGCATCTATACCACGTGGCAGGATATTCCTTTTTCTGTTTTGAGGGAATCGTAGTAGGCTATTGCTGATAGCTCCATTAGTAATCCTCCTATTATCTGCAATTTTACCATAAGGTTGTGCTACATGATTTGCTTATTACTTTTTGCAACGCCTTCTGTAGTTCTGTTCAGAGATGGATGAAAGATCGAATTATTATTCACCCCATGGATGCATGTTTATTGATTTATTTTTTGGGGTTTTTGTCAAATTATGCTGCCTGATCATTTCTTATATCAGAATAACGAAGCATATATGATTGGACGTATATGATTAAGGTACAGGAAACAGTAGGATGTCTTATACAAATAAGTTAATTTTAACAGGCACGCATAAGATAATAAGGAAGATGATCACATCAGATTATCGAGCCACTCTTGAGTAATACATATTGCTTTCCTAACTCTATGGAGTAACGCCATATATAATTCGTTTAAAAGTTTCCTTCCAATTACCCAAAAGCCAATGTGCCTCACCATCATGCTTCTGATCTTACCAAAATATGAAGCGTCCATTTGGTTTCCAATTATTTTTCTCAAAGTTTGTTCCTTATTTCAATTTCTGTCAAGACTGTCAAAGGCAACCCATGTACAAAAGACCAAATAGTTTAGAACCCAGTAATTAAGCATGAAGCGCTAAACATGTTCTCACAAAAAACATAGATTAACTAGCTGCATGGATAATATGATTTTCTCATTATTTATTTTGCCAATTATAAATCATATTTATCATGCATGAAAAAAGATACTTATATTAAATAAATACTTTACAATTATATAATAACACATATATGTATATTCGGATTTAGTTATCATATTACTAATCCAAATATTCATCTTCAATAAAATCAAATCACATTAGTATACTAGTAGAACGCCCGTGCGTTACCACGGGCTCTTAATTTTTTTTATTGCACCTATGAATACAATACATATCAAATTTGCATGTATAAATTTTATCTGATTGCGCATATAATGTATATTATATTTTGTAGGTAGAGAAAAGATAGCCTGCAACAATTAGAAAATAATTGAAATCCATTTCACCTGCAATGTAACTCGGTGATATATACATAGAGAACAATGATCCAAATAATTATATGTTACAAACTAAGATTTACTTGATGTGATTAAGATATTACCTTACGACGTCAGGTATGTTGTCTTAAGCTTCATTTGCATGGTACTTTAGCAAATGTAATAAAAAATTATTTCTCAACTTTATAACCATCCTGCACAAGCAGTGTATACTACATGTCAAACATAAAGCTTGGGAAGGATAAAGCACATCAAATGACATCTTTTAATGAAACATAGCCGACCTTTTTGTACCACAAAATCAATCTTATTCCTTGGCCCATTATTTTTGAAGTGCTTTCTCTTGACTTCTCTTTTCTATATGCACAAAAATCAATAGATCCAAAGAAGAGAAGGATCCAGAGATGTTCATACCTAGAGGCAATAATCAATTCGTTAGTCCACAACGACGACAAGTGCCAAGGCTCATGCATTTTAAGTCCATAATCCCAACCTACACCACAACCCAACAAAAGTCGACATCTTCTTGCTCCATTAAGAGCATCTACAGCCGAACTTGGCAAATTTGACCCCTCAAATGTCCGCGGACACGCCCGGGCGTCTCCGCGGATAGTGAATGGTCACCCATCAAAAAAAGCATTCCACATCCGGATACCTCAAATTAGAAATTTCAAATCCATATTATTAGATGCAACACAACGATCTTTGACCGGAGCTTCGTCCGGTTTCGCTCCCGCCCGCCCGCTCTCCCTAGTCACAAAAAAGATGTATAAGGGAAGGGGCAGATACATCTTGTAGAGCCATGATCTGCCACAATGCTAACCCACTACTTGTCAACAGACCATGCGAGTCATATTTTCCTCTCCTCATCAGATGTGCCATGTTCAAGTTCAAATGTCAGTGCACAGTTTGTGAGATTCATAAAAATGTCAGGGCACAGTTTGGAATAATTCAGTGAAAGTGAAGCCAAATTAGAGAGGTGTACATGTTACATCATCATCATTAGTTGAATAATAGCATCTAAAAATTCAACCGTTCGAAAGGAAAATGCATATATGTCAGGACTGCGCATGCAATATACTCACAAGATGTGATAGATTTGCCACCGACGCCCATGAATAAGGTTGTCGGCCACCCAATGCACTTGTGTTGTCAATGACCCTTCTCGTCATCTTGTGTACCCCAAGTACAATAGCATGTAATTGGACTGTTAGTAGACCTCGCTTTATGGAAGCCATTTTAGAGTTGATGAACTACAACACTCATGTTGTGGCCGCTTCGAGTGAAAAGTGTGACTAATTAGTTTTCCAAAAGAATCAAATCAAGCCAACTAATTTCACTTTGAATAGCCACATGAACAATACCTGAGTTGTTGTTTGGAAAGCTTTGCTAGGAATTTTTATGCCCCACCCTTGATCACAAACCAATTTGTATTCTGCCAGTCAATGGATCATTGCTCTAAAGGGCTCTCTGAAGAAACCTTTTCACCATGAGTTGATCATCCTTGGCTGCCGGAGCATTTGGATCACGAGAAATGCATCAATCTTTAAAAACAATCAGGCCAAGTGTTTACAAATGCAAAGAAGGACATTAAGGGTTGCTAGACCTACTGCTTCATGGTTTGTCTGAAACAATACACACAACTTTATCTTCTAACCCAAATGAAAACCTGGTAGGAGGCTTATTTGGTCTTAATCTTACTTGTTCTTTCCTGCCATGACCAACACATAACGCTTATTAACATTCCTGCAAGGAACAATCCACTAGTGCAGAACCGGGCAATAGCACCGGTTCATAAGGCCCTTTAGTGCCGGTTTAGGAACCGGCACTAAAGTTTCGGCACTAAAGCCCCCCCCCCCCCCCCCGCCTTTAGTACCGGTTCAGCACGAACCGGCAAGGTTGTCAGAATCATGATTATGAATCGGATCGGAGCCCTAATGGTAGAGTCGCAAATCGTAGAATCTTCACTACCAAAATCGTAGAAGCGTAGATTTTACTAGCCAGAGTCGTAGAATCATGTGAGTCAATATGAATCGTAAAGTCGTAGAATCGTACGATAGAATCGTGATTCTGACAACCTTGCGAACCGGTGCTAAAGGGCAACCACGTGGCACGAGCCAGCTCCTGGGGCAGGAGCCCTTTAGTACCGGTTGGTAACACCAACCGGTACTAAAATGTTTGGGGTTTTTTTGGTTTTATGATTTCTTTTTCATTTAATTTTGTGTTTTTCATTTTAATTCTTTTTCGTTTGCTGGTATTTTACGGTATTACACATTGTACACGTTATGCATATATATATATATATATATATATATATATATATATATATATATAGACACACACACACATATATATATATATAGAATTTCTAGTAGAACCAATCATATATATATCATCAATGTCTCACAAACCATATTAATTCACACATACACACATGTATAGCTATATACAATTTCTCCTACATATGCATGTTGCCTTCGGAGCCAGTGGCATTAGCCTAATTGGTGCCTTCGGAGCACGATGACAATTGGAAGTGGTTCATGGGGGCGGTAGCGGGTAATAGTATTCTCCCTTCGAATTTATGACCTGGTCGAGCAAAAATCCCGCTATTTCCTCTTGAAGTGCTTCTACGCGCTCTGTTTTTAGGAGCTTGTCCCGCACCTCTTTGAACTGTTCAGAAGGAGATTAATATGCATGTGTATTAGTTGTGTGACTAGATATCGATAATGGTATAAAAATTGTGAATAGTGTACTGACAAGCGTACCCATTCCTGTCTTTGAGATCTGCTCCTTTCGGACGCCATCATGCGAATGTTCTCGCAAACGCAGAATGCACACAGATCAGTCCCCTGCGCCTGCTTCAGGGCCTTTATTACGAGAATGGAATTTAATTTGATCAGATAATAATTAATCAAGCATGATAATTAAAGAGATGGCAGCTAGCTAGCTAGCTAGCTAGTACTACTTAATTACTTACCTTGGATCGAAACCATTTCAGCTTTGGTTTCCATTTGCCTTCCGTGACGCTGATGAACCTTGCCCAAGCCCTGCCCGCCGACAAAGAAAATGAATAAAGGGGTTATTAAATAGTTCATATCATGAAATGACGAATTACTAAATAGGCCGAGATATATAGTTAATAATGATTGAAATTACCTGTTGACTATCCCAAACAAGATGTTATAGTCACTTTGTTTTTTAAGTATCGAGTCCAGTATTTCAACTGTTCCGGCGTCAACTTTAATGATACACAAGATCCAATGAAATCTGCATGCACACACGTTTGCATGTCTTAATTAAGCGGGCATATGTAAGCAAAAACATGTAGCTAGCTAGCTAGTAGGCAAAAACAGAGAATTTGTAGTACAAGAAAGTGTGACTCACTGGAAGTTGTAAGGAAGTAGTATATCTTCATTCTATTTGAGACGCTTCAAGAACTCTAGCATGCTGTCCTCTACCTCTTTTTCTTGATGCTTGTTCATTTTCCATGTGTATTCATTAACGGTGTTTGGGTCAATGAACCCAATGCCATAGCGTCCACCTTTTCTCATTTCATACATCTTCATCCTGCATAATACCACAGAAAAGAATATAGTGAGGATAATTACGGGTAATGATTGATCAAAAGGATCACTACAGCTAGCTTGAGATTTAAATTACAGAAAGAAATCACTTACAGACAATAGCAACTGACGATAGATTTGTCGAGTGCGTCTTGATTGTATAACTGAAACAGTTTAGGATACTCAACGGCCACAGCTTTCTCATGGTAGTAATCATCCTTCTTGACATCCACCATGAGGGACTCTCGATTGGATCTCTTGGTAATGTCCATGTACCATTGATGGAATTCATACATTTTTGTTGGGAGCTTGTTGACATCTTCTGGCTCGACCAAAGGTTGGCCCCGGACATATTTCCGTTTTATTTCCTCCTCTGTAATCCCAGGCATGTCCTCGATCTCGAGGAGTTGTCCAACAGTGATCTTGAGTTCTTCAGCCTGCATTATATGCTCCTGGGTTATTACCACATCGCCCACCTCGAGAACGTAAACTGTTTGGCCACAATAATATTGAGCGCGCATACTGTCATGTGTTGTTGGCGGCACAACAAGCAGGGGGGTCGATTGCGCCCCCTGTTTTCCCAGCTGGGCAACGGTTTTCCCGGATTTTTTGACAGCTGCTTGTTGTTTGCTCGAGCTCGAGCTCGCCTCCTTCTGTAGATGTCGTCGATGTAACTTCCTGATGTGGCGCTCATAGTCTGTGTCAACAGGCTTAGGAGCTGGTGGTTGAGCCATACGAATGAAGTGGTCAACTACTTCCACAGGCACTTTCTCCCTTGGCGGCGGTGGCGGTTTAGGTCCAAAATGGGCGTCGACTTCTGCCTGCACTATGGCATTGGTTTGCTCCTCGGTCCTGTCGTAAGCCCTCACATGAAGAGGAGTAGTGAGGTTTGGACCATATTTATATCGCTTGCCTCCGCTTGTACTTCCTGTACTATGACCTCGACTCGTACCGCTACGCACCATAGCTGCGGGGTGTCTCTTCTGCGATTGCTGAGGCGGCGGAGACGGCTGACGGGGCTGAGTTGGACGAGGAGGAGTGGCCTGAAGCTGTGCCGGACTTGCAGTGGCCTGAGGTTGTGCCGGACTTGGAGGAGGAGTGGACGTCTGATGTTGTGTCGGACTTGGAGGAGGAGTCACCTGACACTTTGCCGGACTTGGAGGAGGAGGAGTGGCCTCACGCGTTGGTGGACTTGGAGGAGCGGGAGTCTGCTGACTCGGTGGCGGACTTCGACGAGGAGTCGGGTGACGCGGTGTCGGTGGCCTTCGAAAGATGATGCAATCCTTTCTCCATAGGATGACACGATGTATGGCCTCTCCCAATGTGTGCTCGTCGTCACCTCCAGGAATGTCAAGCTGTAGCTCCGAATATGGGTCCACCACCTCATCAACCAAGACACGAGCATAGCCCGCTGGAATCGGGTTGCAATGGAAGGTTGCCTCCGGGGAATTTGAAAAAGCAACGGCGTCCGCCACCTTCATGGGTATGTTCTTCATTTTGAAGTGTAGCTCGCAGTTAGTGTTCTCCGTGATGTCATCCACGGGGTATCTATCCAGCACTACTGCGTCGCCCGGGGTGGAACCCACGCTGCTTTTCGGCATGGATGGGGCGGTAGTATTCAATGCTGGATCATCCACTAGCTGCTGCAGATGCTGAGACCCCCTTTGCTGGCTAAGTGAGTCGATCTGCTCCTGCTGCCGCTGGAATTTAGCTGCCAATTCTGCTTGACTTGCTTCTAGGCCTTGAAGGCGTTCATAGTCCCGCTTCCTCTGCTCCTCCTCCATCTTCCTCTTCTTCTCCTCCGCAATCTTCTTTCTCGCACGGGTTCTGTAGTCGGCGTTCCAGTCCGAAAACCCCTCATACCACGGAAGAGTGCCCTTGCCTCGTGTTCTTCCCGGGTGTTCAGGATTTCCCAGGGCACGCGTAAGCTCGTCGTTCTCTCTGTTGGGCTGGAACACCCTCGATCGAGCCTCTTCTATTGCAACAAGTAGCGCATCATGGGCTCCGTTCAGACATGCCTTCATCGAAACATTGCCTGTCTTCGGGTCCAACTCCCCCCATGCGCATAGAACCAAGTCCTGCACCTGGGGGGCCAGCTCTTAGTAACCGGAGTGACACTTGCATCCTCCATTGCTTTGTCAGACTTATCCCACTTAGGCATTGCCACCGCGTAGCCACCTGGCCCCAGCTTATGGAACTTATCATTTTTTCGGCATTCTTCTTGTTTATTCTCGACCGTTCCTTAGCTAATTCTGAATCCTTGAATTTCACAAAATCGTCCCAATGAGCACTTTGATTCTCTAGTATCCCCTCGAATACTGAGTCTTCCTTCCTCCCTTGACGTACTTCTCCCACGTCGTTCTCTTGTGGTTCTTGAATGCAACCGCCATCTTCCTAAAAGCAGCATCCTTGACTTTCCGCACATCTGCTTCTGTGAAATTATCTGGTAGGGTGAAATGTTCCATGAGAGTATCCCAAAGCAGTTTTTTTTATTCTCGTCGACAAAAGTAACATTTGGACGTGGCTTTGCTGGCTTTCTCCATTCTTGAAGGGAGATCGGGAGTTGGTCCTTCACAAGAACTCCGCACTGACGAACGAACTTGTCCGCAATCTTCTTAGGCGCTAATGGTTCGCCATTAGGTTTGAATGCCTCGATATTATACTTTACGCCCTCCTTCAACTTTTTGTTCGGGCCTCATTTCATCCTTTTGCCTGAAGATTTGCTCGATCCGGATGGCTGAAAGAAGAAAGATCGATTCGTTAATATATCTTCAACTCATTTAAAACATGTGATGATCACCAGATTCCTGCTTATATAAATATATATACCTCGCCGGTGTTTGTTGTTTCAGGATCAACATGTTCTTCGTCGTAGTTCATGACTTCATCTTCTCGGTCGTCGCGATCGAATATCATATCACCCTCTCCGGTGTTGTTTAGAAATTCGGAGCCGTCAAAATCTTCTTCATTCTGATCATCATCTGGCCCGCGTATGATATCGAACATGGTCTGTTCTCTCTCTCTGTCGGTATTGTCCGCCATAGCTTTTATTTAACTATGCCAAAAGAAATATAAAACAATTTAGTATAATCTCGAATAATAGATATAATCTCGAATACATCGTCTCGAATAATAGATATAATCTCGAATACATCGTCTCGAATAATAAATTTAATCTTGAATACGTCGTCTCGAATAATAGATATAATCTCGAATACATCGTATCAAATAATATATATAATCTCGAATAAATCATCTCGAATATTATATATCGAATACATCACTAGCTAGCTAGCTAGCTAATAAAGATCGAATACTAGAGAGTAATCTAGGCGGTGGACAACCAAAGTGAAGGAACCATCACTGGATCATAGCTCGGGTGATCTCCCCAAAGAACCTACCAGGTATTGGAGAACCTGACGTACATAGCAGCCATGTAGCGATGGACGTGCTCGTCCTCCTCCCTGACACGACGACGTACCACCTCCCGCGGGGCCGGCTCCCTCCGCACCGAAAGTGGCCCACGCGAATGCCACCAAAGGAGATGAGGGTCGACGACGGGACCCGGGGCCGGGTTCCTCACCAAGCGTCACGCCCCTGAAGGTAGCACCTCCCAGTGCCAGCCCGGCGGAGCCCAGTCCCGGACATGGGTCCTCTGAAGCAGGACGTCGTCGCAAACGGGTCGACGGCGAGGATGCGGGCCGGGCATCGTCGACAACAAATACTATATGCAAATGTAACACTAATTATGCTATCATTGCATATGTCAAAATTCTATATGCTATTTCATACTAATTACGCGTCTAACACTAAAAAGAGAAAAAACAACTTCTATACATCCATTAAAAACAGAAAAACAACATTATATAAAAAAATTCCATACTAATTAAACACTAATTATATCCATCTAACATGCATTCATACATATATACTAGTGAAAAAATAATAATCTGAAAAATCTAAACTAATTAAACATACAAAATACGTATATACTAATTAACTTAAGGAAATGTGCGTGTGTGTGTGTTCATCATGCTTGTGTGTGTGTATGGGCTCGGGGAGGGGCGGCGCCCATGGTGGCCACCGGGGGCGAGGGAGAGGGGTTAGAGGGGGAGAGCTCACAGCGGGGCGACGGCGAGGCGACGGCCGGGGGCGGCGACGGGCCGGGGCGTGACGGGGCGGCGACGCGGGGACGGCGCGACGGGGACGGGCCCGGGGCGGCGACGGAGACGGGGGCGGCGACGGCGACGGGGGCGGCGACGGGGATGAGGGCGGCGACGAGGATGGGGGCGGCGACGGCAACGGCGCGCGATGGGGGCGGCGACGACGTCGATCGATCGGGAAGAAACAGAGGGATAATGAAATTTTTCGAAGTGATGTATATATAGAAGGCACCTTTAGTACCGGTTGGAGCCACCAACCGGTACTAAAGGCCTGTTTTAGTACCGGTTGGTGGCTCCAACCGGTACTAAAGGCCCCCCCCTTAGTACCGGTTGGTGCCACGACCCGGTACTAAAGGGTGTGCGCTGCCAGGCGAGGGGCGTAGAAGTTTAATCCCACCTCGCTAGCCGAAGGGCGCTCACACCTGCTTATAAACCCCGCCGCCGCTGCTGTCTCGAGCTCCTCTCTAAAGCAGGCCTTCTGGGCCTACCTCTGCTACTCTGCCCTGTGGGGCCTATTGGGCTTGCGGGCCTGCATCCTGGCCCAACAACAGGTTGGGTTTCTAGTCGTATGCAGGCCGTTGTGGCCCAGTAGGTGGGCTTTTTTCATTTAGTTTTTTTCTTTTCTGCTTTATTTATTTTGTTTTATTTATTTTTAGTTGTTTTTTGCTGTATTTAGAGTTTCTTTGTGAATATTTTTGATAGTTTTTAGAAACTTTCAGTTAGTGCCGGTAGTTTTTAAATTTGAATAGTTTAAATTTTGAATTATTTGAAATTTGTGTGAATCACTAGTTTGTGAATAACTTAACTTTAAAAATACATTTTCGAGTGATTCTTTTTTCTTATATTTAATATTAGTGTGTTTTATCATTATATTCAATTTGGTAATGCTTAAGTTATTTAAAAAATGAAATGCCTTTGTAACGGATGAGTTTTCGTCCGAAACCCTGATACTTCGAAACAGATTGTCCATTTTGTACACGAAGTGCATCCAGTTTTTGCGGTAACCCTCTCTACTTTTTTGCACATGCTACGTAGGTGAAATTATGATACCATGCCAAATTTTATCCTTTTCTGAGTTCATTTGAAATGCTTTTCAATTTCAGGGTCATTTAGCTGAAAAAATCAGTAAATGCATGAAAGAATTTGCTTGCACATAAAATTTCTTCGCGTTTCAAATGCCAAAACACATAACTAGCTACCATAACTATTACAGAGATTCCTTCCTGGGTGTGAAACACAGAAGAAAGTGATGATAGTTAAGCCGATCACATCCCAGATCTTTGGGTGTGAAACTTTTTCTTCGTGTGTGTCCCTTTGCGTCGTAGCCATGGAAAATCTTCATCATTTAACGGGATGCTCGGGTCAATATTCACTGTGAATGGAGCAATTTCATCAAACTTTTCATAATCTTCTGACTTGTCTGTCTTGTCATCCACTCCCACGATGTTTCTCTTCCCAGAAAGAACTATGTGCCGCTTTGGCTCATCGTACGATGCATTCGCTTCCTTATCTTTTCTTTTTCTTGGCTTGGTAAACATGTCCTTCACATAGAAAACCTGTGCCACATCATTGGCTAGGACGAATGGTTCGTCTGCATATGCAAGATTGTTGAGATCCACTGTTGTCATTCCGTACCGCGGGTCTTCCGTTACCCCGCCTCGTGTCATATTGACCCATTTGCACCGAAACAAAGGGACCTTCAAACCACATCGATAGTCAAGTTCCCATATGTCCTGTATATAACCATAATATGTTTCCTTTCCCGTCTTGGTTTCTGCATCAAAGCGGACACCACTGTTTTGGTTGGTGCTCTTCTTATCTTGGGCGATCGTGTAAAATGTATTACCATTTATCTCGTACCCTTTGAAAGTCATTATATTCGAAGATGGTAACTGGGACAGCAAGTACAAGTCATCTTCAATAGAGGTGTCTGTTGGAAATATGCCCTAGAGGCAATAATAAAAGCATTATTATTATATTTCCTTGTTCATGATAATTGTCTTTATTCATGCTATAATTGTGTTATCCGGAAATCGTAATACATGTGTGAATAACAGACATCAACATGTCCCTAGTGAGCCTCTAGTTGACTAGCTCGTTGATCAACAGATAGTCATGGTTTCCTGACTATGGACACTGGATGTCATTGATAACGAGATCACATCATTAGGAGAATGATGTGATGGACAAGACCCAATCCTAAACATAGCACAAGATCGTATAGTTCGTTTGCTAGAGTTTTCCAATGTCAAGTATCTTTTCCTTAGACCATGAGATCGTGTAACTCCCGGATACCGTAGGAGTGCTTTGGGTATGCCAAACGTCACAACGTAACTGGGTGACTATAAAGGTAGACTACGGGTATCTCCGAAAGTGTCTGTTGGGTGACATGGATCAAGACTGGGATTTGTCACTCCGTATGACGGAGAGGTATCACTGGGCCCACTCGGTAATGCATCATCATAATGAGCTCAGAGTGACCAAGTGTCTGGTCACGGGATCATGCATTGCGGTACGAGTAAAGTGACTTGCTGGTAACGAGATTGAACGAGGTATTGGGATACCGACGATCGAATCTCGGGCAAGTAACATATCGATAGACAAAGGGAATAGCGTACGGGGTTGATAGAATCCTCGACATCGTGGTTCATCCGATGAGATCATCGTGGAGCATGTGGGAGCCAACATGGGTATCCAGATCCCGCTGTTGGTTATTGACCGGAGAGTCGTCTCGGTCATGTCTGCTTGTCTCCCGAACCCGTAGGGTCTACACACTTAAGGTTCAGTTACGCTAGGGTTGTAGGGATATGTATATGCAGTAACCCGAATGTTGTTCGGAGTCCCGGATGAGATCCCGGACGTCACGAGGAGTTCCGGAATGGTCCGGAGGTAAAGATTTATATATGGGAAGTCCTGTTTCGGGCATCGGGACAAGTTTCGGGGTTATCGGTATTGTACCGGGACCACCGGAAGGGTCCCGGGGGTCCACCGGGTGGGTCCACCTGTCCCGGGGGGGCCACATGGGCTGTAGGGGGTGCGCCTTGGCCTAATGGGCCAAGGGCACCAGCCCCACATAGGCCCATGCGCCTAGGGTTTTAAGGGGAAAGAGTCCTAGGAGGGGAAGGCACCTCCTAGGTGCCTTGGGGGGGAGGGAAACCCCCCTTGGCCGCCGCACCCCCTAGGAGATTGGATCTCCTAGGGCCGGCCACCCCCCCCTTGGCCCTCCTATATATAGTGGGGGAGAGGAGGGACTTCATACCTGAACGCCTTGGCCTTTGGTTGCCTCCTTCTCCCTCTCCAACACCTCCTCCACCTCCATAGTGCTTGGCGAAGCTCTGCCGGAGTACTGCAGCTCCATCAACACCACGCCGTCGTGCTGCTGCTGGTGCCATCTCCCTCAACCTCTCCTCCCTCCCTTGCTGGATCAAGAAGGAGGAGACGTGGCTGTTCCGTACGTGTGTTGAACGCGGAGGTGCCGTCCGTTCGGCGCTGGTCATCGGTGATTTGGATCATGTCGAGTATGACTACATCATCACCGTTCTTTTGAACGCTTCCGCTCGTGATCTACAAAGGTATGTAGATGCATCTAATCACTCGTTGCTAGATGAACTCCTAGATGATCTTGGTGAAACGAGTAGGAAAATTTTTGTTTTCTGCAACGTTCCCCAACAGTGGCATCATGAGCTAGGTCTATGCGTAGTTCTTCTTGCGCGAGTAGAACACAATTTGTTGTGGGCGTAGATTTGTCAACTCTCTTGCCGTTACTAGTCCTTTCTTGCTTCAGCGGTATTGTGGGATGAAGCGGCCCGGACCAACCTTACACGTACGCTTACGTGAGACCGGTTCCACCGACTAACATGCACTAGATGCATAAGGTGGCTGGCGGGTGTCTGTCTCTCCTACTTTAGTTGGAGCGGAATCGATGAACAGGGTCCTTATGAAGGGTAAATAGAAGTTGACAAATCACGTTGTGGCTTTAACGTAGGTAAGAAGACGTTCTTGCTAGAACCCTAATTCAGCCACGTAAAACTTGCAACAACAATTAGAGGACGTCTAACTTGTTTTTGCAGCAAGTGGTTTGTGATATGATATGGCCAAAGTTGTGATGAATGATGAATGATCTATATGTGATGTATGAGATGTTCATGCTATTGTAATAGGATTCACGACTTGCATGTCGATGAGTATGACAACCGGCAGGAGCCATAGGAGTTGTCTTTATTCTTTTAATGACCTGCGTGTCATCGAGAAACGCCATGTAAATTACTTTACTTTATTGCTAAACGCGTTAGCCATAGTAGTAGAAGTAATAGTTGGCGAGCAACTTCATGGAGACACGATGATGGAGATCATGATGATGGAGATCATGGTGTCAAGCCGGTGACAAGATGATCATGGAGCCCCAAGATGGAGATCAAAGGAGCTATGTGATATTGGCCATATCATGTCACGTTTATTATTTGATTGCATGTGATGTTTATCATGTTTTGCATCTTGTTTACTTAGAACGACGGTAGTAAATAAGATGATCCCTCACAATAAATTCAAGAAGTGTTCCCCCTAACTGTGCACCGTTGCGACAGTTCGCTGTTTCAAAACACCACGTGATGATCGGGTGTTTTATTCAGACGTTCACATACAACGGGTGTAAGACAGATTTACACATGCAAACACTTAGGTTGACTTGACGAGCCTAGCATGTACAGACATGGCCTCGGAACACAGAAGACCGAAAGGTCGAGCATGAGTCGTATAGAAGATACGATCAACATGAAGATGTTCACCGATGTTGACTAGTCCGTCTCACGTGATGATCGGACACGGTCTAGTTTAACTCGGATCATGTAATACTTAGATGACTAGAGGGATGTCTAATCTAAGTGGGAGTTCACTAATAATTTGATTAGTTGAACTTAATTATCATGAACTTAGTCTAAAATCTTTGCAATATGTCTTGTAGATCAAATGGCCAACGTAGTCCTCAACTTCAACGCGTTCCTAGAGAAAACTAAGCTGAAAGACGATGGCAGCAACTATACGGACTGGGTCCGGAACCTGAGGATCATCCTCATAGCTGCCAAGAAAGATTATGTCCTACAAGCACCGCTTGGTGACGCACCCATTCTCCCTGCAGAACAAGATGTTATGAACGCTTGGCAGGCACGTTTCGATGACTACTCCCTCGTTCAGTGCGGCATGCTTTACAGCCTAGAGCCGGGGCTCCAAAAGCGTTTTGAGAGACATGGAGCATATGAGATGTTCGAAGAGCTGAAAATGGTTTTCCAAGCTCATGCCCGGGTCGAGAGATATGAAGTCTCCGACAAATTCTTCAGCTGTAAGATGGAGGAAAACAGTTCTGTCAGTGAGCACATACTCACTATGTCTGGGTTGCATAACCGCTTGACTCAGCTGGGAGTTAATCTCCCGGATGATGCGGTCATTGACAGAATCCTCCAGTCGCTTCCACCAAGCTACAAGAGCTTTGTGATGAACTTCAATATGCAGGGGATGGAAAAGACCATTCCTGAAGTATTTGCTATGCTGAAATCAGCAGAGGTAGAAGTCAGGAAGGAACATCAAGTGTTGATGGTCAATAAAACCACTAAGTTCAAGAAAGGCAAGGGTAAAAAGAACTTCAAGAAGGACGGCAAGGAGGTTGCCGCGCCCGGCAAGCAAGCTGCCGGGAAGAAGCCAAAGAATGGACCCAAGCCCGAGACTGAGTGCTTTTATTGCAAGGGAAGCGGTCACTGGAAGCGGAACTGCCCTAAGTACTTAGCGGATAAGAAGGCCGGCAAAACCAAAGGTATATGTGATATACATGTAATTGATGTGTACCTTACTAGTGCCCGTAGTGGCTCCTGGGTATTTGATACCGGTGCAGTTGCTCACATTTGTAACTCAAAGCAGGGGCTGCGGAATAAGCGGAAACTGGCAAAGGACGAGGTGACGATGCGCGTCGGGAATGGTTCCAAGGTCAATGTGATCGCCGTCGGCACGCTACCTCTGCATCTCCCTTCGGGATTAGTTTTAAACCTTAATAATTGTTATTTAGTGCCAGCTTTGAGCATGAACATTGTATCGGGATCTCGTTTAATTCGAGATGGCTACTCTTTTAAATCTGAGAATAATGGTTGTTCCATTTTTATGAGAGATATGTTTTATGGTCATGCTCCTATGGTGAATGGTTTATTCTTTATGAATCTCGAACGTGATGCTACACATGTTCATAATGTGAGTACCAAAAGAAGTAAGGTTGATAATGATAGTCCCACATACTTGTGGCACTGCCGCCTTGGTCACATAGGTGTCAAACGCATGAAGAAGCTCCATGCTGATGGACTTTTAGAGTCTCTTGATTATGAATCATTTGACACGTGCGAACCATGCCTTATGGGTAAAATGACCAAGACTCCGTTCTCAGGAACAATGGAGCGAGCAACCGACTTATTGGAAATCATACATACTGATGTGTGCGGTCCGATGAGTGTTGAGGCTCGCGGTGGCTATCGTTATGTTCTCACTCTCACTGATGATTTAAGTAGGTATGGGTATATCTACTTAATGAAACACAAGTCTGAAACCTTTGAAAAGTTCAAGGAATTTCAGAGTGAGGTTGAAAATCAACGTGACAGGAAAATCAAGTTTCTGCGATCAGATCGTGGAGGAGAATACTTGAGTCACGAGTTTGGGGCACACTTAAGAAAATGTGGAATAGTTTCACAACTCACGCCGCCTGGAACACCTCAGCGTAATGGTGTGTCCGAACGTCGTAATCGCACTCTGTTAGATATGGTGCGATCTATGATGTCTCTTACCGATTTACCGCTTTCTTTTTGGGGCTATGCTTTAGAGACTGCCGCATTCACTTTAAATAGGGCTCCGTCGAAATCCGTTGAGACGACACCGTATGAATTATGGTTTGGGAAGAAACCTAAGCTGTCGTTTCTAAAAGTTTGGGGATGCGATGCTTATGTCAAGAAACTTCAACCTGAAAAGCTCGAACCCAAGTCGGAAAAATGCGTCTTCATAGGATACCCAAAAGAAACTATTGGGTACACCTTCTACCTCAGATCCGAAGGCAAGATCTTTGTTGCCAAGAATGGGTCCTTTCTAGAGAAAGAGTTTCTCTCGAAAGAAGTAAGTGGGAGGAAAGTAGAGCTTGATGAAGTATTACCTCTTGAGCCAGAAAATGGCGCAACTCAAGAAAATGTTCCTGAGGTGCCTGCACCGACTGGAGAGGAAGTTAATGACAATGATCAAGATACTTCTGATCAAGCCCCTACTGAAATTCGAAGGTCCACAAGGACACGTTCCGCACCAGAGTGGTACGGCAACCCTGTCTTGGAAATCATGCTGTTAGACAACGGTGAACCTTCGAACTATGAAGAAGCGATGGCGGGCCCGGATTCCGACAAGTGGCTGGAAGCCATGAAATCCGAGATAGGATCCATGTATGAAAACGAAGTATGGACTTTGACTGACTTGCCTGTTGAACGGCGAGCCATAGAAAATAAATGGATCTTTAAGAGGAAGACAGACGCGGATGGTAATGTGACCATCTATAAAGCTCGGCTTGTCGCTAAGGGTTATCGACAAGTTCAAGGGGTTGACTACGATGAGACTTTCTCACCGGTAGCGAAGCTGAAGTCCGTCCGAATCATGTTAGCAATTGCCGCATTCTATGATTACGATATATGGCAAATGGACGTCAAAACGGCATTCCTTAATGGTTTCCTTAAGGAAGAATTGTATATGATGCAGCCGGAAGGTTTTGTCGATCCTAAGAATGCTGACAAAGTGTGCAAGCTCCAACGCTCGATTTATGGGCTGGTGCAAGCATCTCGGAGTTGGAACATTCGCTTTGATGAGATGATCAAAGCGTTTGGGTTTACACAGACTTATGGAGAAGCCTGCGTTTACAAGAAAGTGAGTGGGAGCTCTGTAGCATTTCTCATATTATATGTAGATGACATACTTTTGATGGGAAATGATATAGAACTCTTGGACAGCATCAAGGCCTACTTGAATAAAAGTTTTTCAATGAAGGACCTTGGAGAAGCTGCTTATATATTAGGCATCAAAATCTATAGAGATAGATCGAGACGCCTCATAGGTCTTTCACAAAGCACATACCTTGATAAGATATTGAAGAAGTTCAATATGGATCAATCCAAGAAGGGGTTCTTGCCTGTGTTACAAGGTGTGAAATTGAGCTCAGCTCAATGTCCGACCACGGCAGAAGATATAGAAGAGATGAGCGTCATCCCCTATGCCTCAGCCATAGGTTCTATTATGTATGCCATGCTGTGTACCAGACCTGATGTAAACCTTGCCGTAAGTTTGGTAGGAAGGTACCAAAGTAATCCCGGCAAGGAACACTGGACAGCGGTCAAGAATATCCTGAAGTACCTGAAAAGGACTAAGGAAATGTTTCTCGTTTATGGAGGTGACGAAGAGCTCGTCGTAAAGGGTTACGTCGACGCTAGCTTCGACACAGATCTGGATGACTCTAAGTCACAAACCGGATACGTGTATATTTTGAATGGTGGGGCAGTAAGCTGGTGCAGTTGCAAGCAAAGCGTCGTGGCGGGATCTACATGTGAAGCGGAGTACATGGCAGCCTCGGAGGCAGCACATGAAGCAATATGGGTGAAGGAGTTCATCACCGACCTAGGAGTCATACCCAATGCGTCGGGGCCGATCAAGCTCTTCTGTGACAACACTGGAGCTATTGCACTTGCCAAGGAGCCCAGGTTTTACAAGAAGACAAGGCACATCAAGCGTCGCTTCAACTCCATTCGTGAAAATGTTCAAAATGGAGACATAGAGATTTGTAAAGTACATACGGACCTGAATGTAGCAGATCCGTTGACTAAACCTCTCCCTAGAGCAAAACATGATCAACACCAGAATTCCATGGGTGTTCGATTCATCACAATGTAACTAGATTATTGACTCTAGTGCAAGTGGGAGACTGTTGGAAATATGCCCTAGAGGCAATAATAAAAGCATTATTATTATATTTCCTTGTTCATGATAATTGTCTTTATTCATGCTATAATTGTGTTATCCGGAAATCGTAATACATGTGTGAATAACAGACATCAACATGTCCCTAGTGAGCCTCTAGTTGACTAGCTCGTTGATCAACAGATAGTCATGGTTTCCTGACTATGGACACTGGATGTCATTGATAACGAGATCACATCATTAGGAGAATGATGTGATGGACAAGACCCAATCCTAAACATAGCACAAGATCGTATAAGTTCGTTTGCTAGAGTTTTCCAATGTCAAGTATCTTTTCCTTAGACCATGAGATCGTGTAACTCCCGGATACCGTAGGAGTGCTTTGGGTATGCCAAACGTCACAACGTAACTGGGTGACTATAAAGGTAGACTACGGGTATCTCCGAAAGTGTCTGTTGGGTGACATGGATCAAGACTGGGATTTGTCACTCCGTATGACGGAGAGGTATCACTGGGCCCACTCGGTAATGCATCATCATAATGAGCTCAGAGTGACCAAGTGTCTGGTCACGGGATCATGCATTGCGGTACGAGTAAAGTGACTTGCTGGTAACGAGATTGAACGAGGTATTGGGATACCGACGATCGAATCTCGGGCAAGTAACATATCGATAGACAAAGGGAATAGCGTACGGGGTTGATAGGATCCTCGACATCGTGGTTCATCCGATGAGATCATCGTGGAGCATGTGGGAGCCAACATGGGTATCCAGATCCCGCTGTTGGTTATTGACCGGAGAGTCGTCTCGGTCATGTCTGCTTGTCTCCCGAACCCGTAGGGTCTACACACTTAAGGTTCAGTTACGCTAGGGTTGTAGGGATATGTATATGCAGTAATCCAAATGTTGTTCGGAGTCCCGGATGAGATCCCGGACGTCACGAGGAGTTCCAGAATGGTCCGGAGGTAAAGATTTATATATGGGAAGTCCTGTTTCGGGCATCGGGACAAGTTTCGGGGTTATCGGTATTGTACCGGGACCACCGGAAGGGTCCCGGGGGTCCACCGGGTGGGTCCACCTGTCCCGGGGGGGCCACATGGGCTGTAGGGGGTGCGCCTTGGCCTAATGGGCCAAGGGCACCAGCCCCACATAGGCCCATGCGCCTAGGGTTTTAAGGGGAAAGAGTCCTAGGAGGGGAAGGCACCTCCTAGGTGCCTTGGGGGGAAGGGAAACCCCCCTTGGCCGCCGCACCCCCTAGGAGATTGGATCTCCTAGGGCCGGCCACCCCCCCTTGGCCCTCCTATATATAGTGGGGGAGAGGAGGGACTTCATACCTGAACGCCTTGGCCTTTGGTTGCCTCCTTCTCCCTCTCCAACACCTCCTCCACCTCCATAGTGCTTAGCGAAGCTCTGCCGGAGTACTGCAGCTCCATCAACACCACGCCGTCGTGCTGCTGCTGGTGCCATCTCCCTCAACCTCTCCTCCCTCCCTTGCTGGATCAAGAAGGAGGAGACGTGGCTGTTCCGTACGTGTGTTGAACGCGGAGGTGCCGTCCGTTCGGCGCTGGTCATCGGTGATTTGGATCACGTCGAGTACGACTACATCATCACCGTTCTTTTGAACGCTTCCGCTCGTGATCTACAAAGGTATGTAGATGCATCTAATCACTCATTGCTAGATGAACTCCTAGATGATCTTGGTGAAACGAGTAGGAAAATTTTTGTTTTCTGCAACGTTCCCCAACAGTGTCATGCATGGTACGTGCTTGCAACCAGCTGGCGAAACTCCTGGTTTGTTCACGTGTAATCCAGTCATCAGACCGCTCCGGGTGTTTGGAGCGTAGCAAATTCTTGTATTCATCCATATACGGAGCCACCAAGGCGGAATTCTGTAGAACTGTGTAGTGTGCTTCAGTGAGAGAATGTCCGTCCATACATATTATTTGTTCCCCTCCCAGCGTGCCTTTTCCATCCAGTCTGCCCTTATGCCGCGATTCAGGAACACCAATCGGCTTAAGGTCAGGAATAAAGTCAATACAAAACTCAATGACCTCCTCATTTTGACGGCCCTTGGAGATGCTTCCTTCTGGCCTAGCACGGTTATGAACATATTTCTTTAAGACTCCCATGAACCTCTCAAAGGGGAACATATTGTGTAGAAATACAGGACCCAAAACGTTAATCTCTTCGCATAGGTGAACTAGGACGTGCGTCATGATGTTGAAGAAGGATGGTGGGAACACCAACTCGAAACTGACAAGACATTGCACCAAATCATTCTGTAACCTTGGTATGATTTCTGGATCGATTACCTTCTGAGAGATTGCATTGAGAAATGCACATAGCTTCACAATGGCTAATCGAACATTTTCCGGTAGAAGCCCCCTCAATGCAACCGGAAGCAGTTGCGTCATAATCACGTGGCAGTCATGAGACTTTAGGTTCTGGAACTTTTTCTCTGCCATGTTTATTATTCCCTTTATATTCGACGAGAAGCCAGATGGTACCTTAATACTGAGCAGGCATTCAAAGAAGATTTCCTTCTCTTCTTTGGTAAGAGCGTAGCTTGCATGACCCTGATGTATGCCGTCTTTTTCGTGCATACGTTGCTGGTCCTCCCGTGCCTCAGGTGTATCTTTTGTCTTCCCATACACGCCCAAGAAGCCAAGCAGGGTCACACAAAGATTCTTCATCACGTGCATCACGTCGATTGCGGAGCGGACCTCGAGGTCTTTCCAATAGGGCAGGTCCCAAAATATAGATTTCTTCTTCCACATGGGTGCGCGTCCGTCAGTGTCATTCGGAACAGGTTGTCCACCAGGACCCTTTCCAAAGACCACCTTCAAATCCTTGACCATATCATGTACATCAGCACCAGTACAGTGGCGAGGCTTCATCCGGTGATCCGCCTCACTTTTGAAATGCTTGCCTTTCTTTCTTACGGGATGCCTGCTCGGAAGAAATCGACGATGTCCCAGGTACACATTCTTATTAGCCAAATATATAATGTCGGTATCGTCCAAACAGTGCGTGCATGCGCGGTATCCCTTGTTTGTCTGTCCTGAAAGGTTACTATGAGCAGGCCAATCATTGATGGTCACGAACAGCAACGCCTTTAGGTTAAATTCTTCCCCCATGTGCTCATCCCACGCACGTACACCTGTTCCATTCCACAGTTGTAAGAGTTCTTCAACTAATGGCCTTAGGTACACATCAATGTCGTTGCCGGGTTGCTTAGGGCCTTGGATGAGCACTGGCATCATAATGAACTTCCGCTTCATGCACAACCAAGGAGGAAGGTTATAAAAACATAGAGTCACAGGCAAGGTTCTATGGTTGCTGCTCTGCTCCCCAAAAGGATTAATGCCATCTGCGCTTAGACCAAACCATACGCTCCTTGCGTCATCTGCAAACTCCTTCCCGTACTTTCTTTCGATTTTTCTCCACTGCGACCCGTCAGCGAGTACTCTCAACTTTCCGTCTTTCTTACGGTCTTCTCTGTGCCATCGCATCGCCTTGGCATGCTCTTTGTTTTGGAACAAACGTTTCAACCGTGGTATTATAGGAGCATACCACATCACCTTGGCAGGAATCTTCTTCCTGGGGCGCCGGCCCTCGACATCATCAGGGTCATCGCGGCTGATCTTATAGCGCAATGCACCACATACCGGGCAAGCGTTCAAATCCTCGTACTCACCACGGTAGAGGATGCAATCATTAGGGCATGCATGTATCTTCTGCACCTCTAACCCTAGAGGGCAGACAGCCTTCTTTGCTTCGTACGTACTCTCGGGTAATTCGTTGTCCTTTGGAAGCATATCCTTTATCATTACCAGCAACTTTCCAAATCCCTTGTCAGATACACCATTCTCTGCCTTCCATTGCAGCAATTCCAGTGTGGTGCCCAACTTTTTCTTGTCACCTACGCAATTCGGGTAAAACAATTTTTTGTGATCCTCTAACATGCGCTGCAACTTCTTCTTCTTCTTCTTCTCCAAATTACTTGCGCAGTTTCTCTTTGCATCGGCAATGGGCCGACCTAGATCATCAACGGCCTCATCTGATGCATCTTCTTCAGCTTCTTCCCGCATTGCCGGCTCAGCTTCTTCCCGCATTACCGGCTCAGCTTCTCCCCCCATTGTTGTATCATCATATTCAGGGAACCCATGGCCAGGATAGCTGTCGTCGTCCTCTTCTTCTTCATTGTCTTCCATCATAACCCCTCTTTCTCCGTGCTTGGTCCAAACATTATAATGGGGCATGAAACCGGACTTAAACAGGTGGACGTGAATGGTTCTTGACGTAGAGTAATTGTGACCATTCTTACAACGAGCACATGGACAAGGTATAAAACCATCCGCCCGCTTGTTTGCCTCAGCCACAAGCAGAAAAGTATGCACGCCCTCAACGAACTGGGGAGAGCATCGCTCATCGTACATCCATTGCCGGCTCATCTTCATTACACAACACCGAATAGACCAAATTAATACAAGTTCATACAACACTTAAATGCAACAAACAAATAACTCTCTAGCTAAAGCATTTAAATGCAACAACAAATACGATCAAGATCGCAACTAAGATAACAATGGATCCAACAGCATAATGATACCAAGCCTCACTATCGATGGCATATTTTCTAATCTTTCTAATCTTCAAGCGCATTTTCTCCATCTTCATCTTGTGATCATCGACGACATCGGCAACATGCAACTCCAATTCCATCTTCTCCCCCTTAATTCTTTTCAATTTTTCTTTCAAGTACTCGTTTTCTCTTTCAACTAAATTTAATCTCTCGGCAATAGGGTCGGTTGGAATTTCCGGTTCACATACCTCCTAGAAAAAATTTCTATGTCAACTTGATGGGCATAATTTGTCATAAACACGAAATGCAACTAGTTTTAAAAGAGAATATACATACCACATCCGAATCATAACAAGGACTAGGGCCGACGGGGACGGATATCAAAACCATGGCACTATATGTATAACAAACAACGTACGGGTAAGATAATTATACGAGTAACTATATATCCAAATCACACAAACATCAATTTTTATATAAAATTTCATGAACAAGAGGCTCACCATAAGGTGGTGCCGGCGACAGGACGGTGCGGGCGATCGACGGTGGCTACGATGGAGATTTAGAAGGCACTAAGTAAACCACACCTACATATGCAAACTAAGTGTTATTTTTGACCTCAAATTGCATATAAATCAAATACTAGCACATATATATATATCCTCCCAAATTACTAAACTCACAAATTAATCACTATATAAAGCATTGCAAGAGCTAATCTAGCAATGAGAGATGAAAGGACAAAGTTGCTAACCTTTGTGATCATTTGAATGGATGGGGGCCTTCAAATCTTGACAAATTTTGGGCAAAATGTATGATGAGCTCGAGAGGAAGAGGGAAAGAACAGAGAGGAGAGGGGAAAGGGGAAGAACAGAGCGAGCTCGGGTGGACGAAGGGTTTATGTAGGACGACCTTTAGTATCGGTTTGTGCCAAGAACCGGTACTAAAGGGGCTGGAGGGGCCCCATTCTGACAACATCCTGCCATCACTCTCATTAGTACCGGTTCGTGGCACGAACCGGTGCTAAAGGTTCGCCACGAACCGGTACTAATGAAAGCGGCCCGGCTAGCCGTTGGAACCGGCACTAATGTATACATTAGTGTCGGCTTAAATACAAACCGGCACTAATGTGCTTCACGTTTGACCCTTTTTCTACTAGTGATCTTAGCTTAGTACGCTGTTGTAACCAGGCCCGGGCAAACAATTTTGTATAGCCTATACATACTCTAGATCTAGTTTTTATTTTCCTTCTCTAAATATTAATATATGCAGTACATAGTGATGCGCTTTCGTAAAAAAAACCTGGGTCGCCGCCGGAGCTGGCCTAGGTCCGGCCGCCGTTGCTCTCGATCCAAGGTCGTTGCCACGCAAGAGAGATGAGAGGATCTTCAAGACCAGGACAAAGCCGACGAACGGCAGACGACATTGGAGAATTAGCTCAGGGCTTCGCATCGAGTCGCTGGGTCGCAAGCCGTACATCCTCGTCGCAGGTGTGCGGCGTTGGTGGGTGTCGGCACATTGCTGGAGGACAGCCATGTCCCGACGCTCGTGAGAAGATGGAGGAGGGTAGGCGACGCTGACAATCCTGGCAGCGGCCATATTGGGGTGGGGATAGGGCTTGGCCAGCGAGAGAAAGTTGGAACGGGAGGGATCCTATTTTTCTTGGAGGGCTTTTTTCACGAGGGGCTATCGGCGTGGGGGCGAGGGGGAAAGGAACCGATCGCGGGGGTGGGTCGCCGAAGGGAGGGCAGGACGCGGTCATTGGCAGGAAAAGGAACTGTATGTGGTTTTTTAGATAATAGGACAATGCCCGTGCGTAGTAACGGGAGGATAGATATTCATACCCCCACCTGGGAATATATATTTAGGCCTCGTACACATCGTGTCGAACAAAAATATCTTTAGGATCCTCATGCACACCATACAATATTGTCAGGGTTTCACTATCACTCTTTATTATATTGTAACCATGATAGATAGTACTTACTTCATAATATGCATTCGGCCTTGTCTTTCTTTTTCAACAAGTGGTGTAGTCAATTGAGGTGCAGACCACAAAGCACGTAGTTCTACTGATAACTTGTCTGCTGAGACATATAATTTTTTCATGTTCAGTTATTAATGTTAGACAAAAAGGAATGAATATGTTGTACATTATGATTTGTACTTCCTCTGCATTATGCCAAGCAGAAAAACATTAGTCTATCTATACAAAGCGACAGTAACTGTTAATTTCTTTTACTAATCTCCCAATCTCACTCACATAAACATATATAGCCTATAATTTCTGAAACCACCCTTGATATGACCGAGTAGCACACGTTTCCTTGGCCCCAGTATATTTCTTGTTCGTATTCCTTATCTACCTTGCATCCAAACAAAAATCATGGAAACCACATGGACAACAATTAACCAATCAGCCACATGCAATTCAGATTAGCACAGAAGAGAATCTATACACTCTCAGCTCACAGACTAATCCAATGAAAAACATCTCATTTGAGAAATGACCAAGGGGTGAAGTACACTGATTTTCACCTTGTGCAGACTGAGTTTTGTCAGTACTGCAGATCCTTGTAGTCATAATGGCTTCATGTGGTCAACTTGCCTTGCACCCGCCCTTTGTACGCAGCAGCCGACGTACTTGTACTTGCACTTGCACTTGCATGGCTGGACTTGTACACAGGATTCTGAGTCATTCAGATTATGTTCAGCTGGTTAGAAACAACCTTAGAATAGAAACATATCAATTGTTCTCTTTTTCTGGAGCCTGGCCAGATTGAGAGCTCGCCACTTTGCAGAATAATAACTTCAGAGTCCCTGTACCAGAAAGAAATTAAATCAAAATGAACAAAAGCACTCAAACAATTGTGAAACAATTTCCACAAACAAAATCCACCACACCCCGTTCTAGCAACCCGGTATAGATTGAACAGATAGATAAAACTGGAAGCAATTAGGACTATACAATGCTAGGAACAACCTGGTTGTCCAGAAAGGGATTTGCCAAATTCGATTAGAATTTCATGTCGGGAAAAAATATAGGGATTTGCCATTATGGCAGGTCGAAGCAGAATAGAGCTAGTGGAAACTGAAAGTCTGAAATCTGAAATTATCTACCCACTGCACCTGACGGCTGGCCCTAGCATTTGAGTTCATATGTCCAAATAATGCAATGTGAGGTCGTGTTGGAGAGGAACACGAGATCACGGATCACCCGCAAAAAAACACGAGATCACGGAGGACAAGCTCACCCGGCAGGGGGAGATGTGGGCGCGCTTGGTAGCACGACGACGGGGAGCTCGAGGAAGAGCACGACTGGATCCGCCGCCACCCACCATTGGAGCGAACCAGCTGTGGTCGCCGACGTTCAGCCGCCTCGGTTTCTCAGTGTCCTCGTGGCGTAGCGGCCTCCGCCAACGGCCTGGATCCTGCGTCAACAGCTTGGACCTTCGCCTCCGTCTCCTGCACTGCCTCATCGTTGGCCACTTCTCTTCGCCTCACAGCAGCAGCACAAGGGCGTCCAGCACTTCGAGAAGATGGATCTGCGTAGGCTTGCATGCACTCATAAAGTCTAGTTAGCTTAAGATATCCCTAGTGATGCTGCTGCTGCGTACCTTGCAAGATTGATATGCGTACGTTTGCACGCACTGATCGCGCAAGCTAGAAGATGGGGCGAGGCAGGGTGGAGGCGTCCTATTGTGGACAGCGTCGGCGGGAGACGGCACAATCCGGCAGAAGACGGCGGTGCTTACGGAGGCCTCCTGGAAGATGGGGTGAGGCGGATGTGACCTGTTGGATGGCGGCGGCGACCGCGACGCGATCGGGTGCCGGTGGCGACGTGCACAAGCACGATGCGGCGGTTATGATCCAGTGCAGGGACATAGATGGGCTTTCAATGCTAGATGGGCGGTGCATGATTATCGTTGACTGATTGGCTATTATGACTGGTTTTAAAAGTTTTACCATAAACCCGTGGGAGGAAATCTGGGACGTGAGAAAATCCGGGACGTGAAAAACTAACTGGATCGGGGAGGTGTGACGAAGGCTGGCAGGACGCGGTCCTTTGGCAGGAAAAAGAAACCCCAACATGGAAAGTTCTAATCCATTCAGATTCTTAAAATCGGTTATCTTATTTCTAATTAATGTGATTGAGCAATTTAAGGTAAGATTAATTAGTTTAAATTTGATCTTTAGAGATTGATCATGATTGATTTTTTCATATAAAGACATTACTAAATAAGTTGCCTCAGCATGCAAAGTTCTGATCCATTCAGATTTTTTTTTGTTGTGTGAGAGGGTGACGCGAAATTAAACCGATGGGGTGGGGTGGGGGAGGGGACGAAAAAATCAGCGAAAAAAAATCAGACGAAAGTGGTGGGACTATTCAACCAACTCGTCCATTAGAAATAGAGATATTGCAACCTATTCCGCAGCAACACGCGGGACATTATCTACTTCCTCCATCCCATAATGTAAGACTTTTTTTATGCACTTCACTCGTCAAAAAACATCTTATATTATGGGACGGAGGGAGTAGTTATGAATAAGGACGGGTGACCGGATAAGAAGAGTAAAAGGCCACTGTACAAAATGCAGATCGAGATCAAAGGCATCAACAAGTGTGTACAGGGGCGATTTCACCGTCCGGGCACCCTGGGCCCGTGCCCGGGCACGACCGCTGCAGATTTTTCGAGTAGCCGGAGTCACAATCGATGAATACGTGCGATATAGGGCAAAAATATGACAGCTTAGTGAACTAGGCTAGTTTGGGCGTTCTTTTGCCTTTTGGGATTACTCACGCCAAACCAGAACGTCTAAGGGCCATCCATTATTTCTTTACATGGGCCACGTTAGGGTAGTCAGATCGATCTCGAGCCTGCTGGCTGCATCACTCGCCTCGCCTGTTTGGCTACCTCGCACGTTGTTCGCCGCGCCGCAAGATTGTACCCTAGCAATTCCGGCATTGGAGGTGGTGGCCGGCGAGATGGACTGGTGAAGCACCGATGACCGGCAAGACTGCAAGAGATGGTGCACGACCGGGCCTCTAATTAGGCTACGATTCCACCAAGCAACGATCGGGATCTGAAGCAGAAGCGTAGGAGTCAAAGCGGCATCCCCTATGGTGTGAATTCCTCCCCGCCGGATGGTGGCTCATCCTCATCATCGTCTGCACTTCAGCGAGCACTAGTCACGTGTGCAGCACCAGCAAGTGCCCAACCTGCACAAGGCCATGGCCAAGAGGCAGCAAACAGCCAACGGCGATGGCCACCAATGGCAGCGTAAAACGACAACTAGGTGAGTTATCGGATTTCTATTAGGTTTGTTCAACTACATAATTGAGCATATTATTTAGTGACACTAGTGTGTTGGCGGTTTGATAGACCAAAGTACATTTTAGTTTACGAGAAATCTAATGACCAATGGACTGGTGGTTTGGCAACAGATCCGCACTGTTAGGATGCCGTCCCTTCCGAATCCAACGACGCGCGTTTTGCCTACGCGTTTACTGCGAGCGGACGTCGCTGTCACCGTCATCCGAACGTCGCTGTCGATCCTGCTCCCACCGAACGTCGTTGTCGCTATTTTTTCGTTTTTCTTTTTCCGATCAAAGGGACGTCGCTGTCGCTACTGATTTCCTTTCCGATCCAAAGGCACGTCACTGTCGCTGATGATTTTTTTTTTCATTTTTCCTTTTCCAACCCAAATGACGCTGCCCACTGTTTTCGTTTCTCGCGTACTGACGTTAGTTCCAACGAGTAAAAAAAATGTGCATAATAGGGTTTGAACCCAGGTCTATTGATTGTTGTACCATGCCAATAACCAATTCACCTAATACTACTTGTTGTCTTACAAATGGAAACTATCTATGTGACCTTTTTAAACCGCATGGCAGGAAATAATAAATTGTTTTTTGTTGTTTGTTGGCCTTTTCTTGTACTTCCTTCGTCTCAAAATACGTGACTTGACTTTGTACTAATTTTATACAGAGGGAGTACATTATTGCATACTACATTACAAGTTGTGAAATATCATGATAACTCACACATCACAGACCTGATAATTTATGTATCCGAATCCTGATAACTTTGGTGTGATGGTGGTGGCGGCGGTGGTGGTGGTGGTGGGGGGGGGGGTATCAAATATCCCCCGGTAACTTCTGTGTGAATAGCATGATAACTCACACATCGAAGACCCGATAACTTATGCACGCTGGTCATGGTACTTTTGGCGAGAGATGGGTGATGAAATATACCCCCGGTAACTTTAATGTGCATAGCACGGTAACTCACACATCATAGACCTGATAACTAATGTACCCCAGTCTTGGTAAATTTTGGTGACCGGATGGGGGGGAGGGTGGTTGATGAAATATACCCTTGGTAACTTCTTGTGCGAATAACTTGATAATTCACACATTGCAGATCTGATAACTAATGTACCCCAGTCTTGGTAAATTTTGGTGACCGGGTGGGGGAGGGCGGTTGATGAAATATACCCTTGGTAAATTTTTGTGTGAATAACATGATAATTCACATATTGCAGACCTGATAACTTATGTGCCCCAGTCCTAGTAACTTTTAGCGACGGTGGTGAGGATGGGGGAGGATTGTTGCTGAAATATACCATTGGTAACTTTTTTGTCAATAGCATGGTAACTCACGCATCATAGACCTGATAAGTCTGGTACAAACAACGCGGTAACTTAAGACCCCGAATAAAAAGTATTGAAATATACCACGGTTACTTCTGTGCAAATAGCACGGTAATGTATGCATCCGGAGCTGATAACTTAGGTATAAATACCACAATAAATTTGACTCGGGGGAAAGAAGTCGTTGAAAACACATCTCCAATCACTTCGGCATAAATAACATGTTAATATACATATAACATAACTGATAACTTTACTGTAACTTTTGACCAAAAATGTGATCAAAATATGTCAGCATGAGGTCTAGTTTCGAAGTTCTCACTGCGATGGATTTTTTATGAGAAAACAATTTTTCAATCAGAAACGACAGTTTGAAGAATAAAACATTTTACAGTTTTAAAATAGCAAGAATTTACAATGCCATTAGGTTTCCTATGCTCTACTGCATTTGCATGTGGAGAAAATGTTGGAGGAGCCATTTTTATGCCCGGTAATTTCTATGTAAACAGGATGATAACTTATGTACCACAGATGTGATAACTTACCTAGCGTGGCGCTGGTAAGTTTTGACCCGAAAAAAAAAGTTGTCGAAACATATCAACATGGGATCTAGTTTCGAAGGTCTCGTCGCGACAAATCTTTTATGTGAAAACAGTTTTTCAATCAGAGCGACGGTTAGAGCTACAAAACATTTTAAATTTCTGAATTCGATGAAATCTCTGCTGACATCATCATTTTTCTTCTTATATGCATGCATGCAACTATTGGGGAAAAGAATCCGTGTGCATTCTCAGTTTTTTCAAAAAAACCAACCGCATGCATGCATGCACCTACTTTGAGTGAATAGAGAAAAACTCGTCCGGATCTGTCACTAACGACCAGTCAACTGATCGTTAGCACAGTCTTTTAGTTTATAGCATGTCCAGGCTTTGGCAATTTGCTAGCTTCGCCACTTAGTGTGTAAGTAATCCAGCAATGGAGTAGGTAGCCGTAGGTGCTCATATGTTCAACGCCTGGTTTCTCTTTTCCGCATACCTACCTCGGCATCTTTCGTTAGCAGTTGGCGGCTGCGTTTTTTTTCCTTTTTCTTTGGCGCCTGTGGACCGTTAATCATTCTGCTTTAAAGATTTTGCAGCAAACCAAAGAACACGATGAAATGCGGAACAAAACAAAATAAAATACACCGCTGGCCCTGAACACGTTATAATTTCGTTTCTCCTCCCTCGGCCGGTCGGCCCTCGCTAGCTCCGTCGCCGGTGGTGCTATTCCGGCCAGTCAGCACAAACGCTGAAATCACTAGAGACACTGCATTTTGGCGAGCGTGGTCGGACCGGCGAAACCATTCCTGCTCCGAAGCGAGGAAGGGTCGTGCTCGCGCTCCCATCCCCCGTGGAAACCCCGGCGATGTTGATTTGAATCCAAAGTGACGCCAGCGCGACTAGGAATTAAGGGCATCTCCAGCCGTTGGCCCCTTAGGGGACTCGGTAAATCGCCGTCTGACGCTAAAAATCCGCTTGCGACGATCAGGTTCCCAGCCGCCGTCTCAGGGTCGCCCCTAGTCGTCCTTTTTTAAATATTTTTTAAAATAAATTCAGTTAAAATTCGGCAAACATTATAAAGATTCAGCAAACAGGACATAAATTTGGCGTTCTACATTTTTTACATAGAAAACTTAAAATTTACTAAATAAAAAACTCGCAGAGCGCGACATAGTCGTCGTCTTCGCCGCCGTCGTCCTTCTCCTTCTTCACGCTGCTGGACCCCTGCCTGGGGTCGTTCTGGTGGACAGGTTTGGCCGGTGGCGGCGCGTCGTCATCCCTGTCTTCAAGCACGATGACGCCGACATCGATGACGCCCCCTGCCTCGCACCCACGGCAGCGCACGGCGATCTCTGCCAGGGCGCGGCGCTGGCGCTCCATCTCCAGCCGCGCCCAATCTTCCCCCGTCCACCTCATGGCTGCCTCGTCGTCGAGCTCCGGCTCCGTCTTACTTCGGGAGGGCCCGTTGCTTCTCCGTCAGAGACGCCAGCGCACGCTCGATCTCGGCGCGGAAGTAGTCGGGGAGCATGACGTCAGGCGGCGGGGGGACGGGCAGTAGCGAATCTAGGATGAATTTGAAGAGCAGGCTCAACTTCAGTATATAGACTGAAACTGGGTTATGATGGGCTGAAACTAGGCTGAGATGGGCTGGGAGGATTTTAATTTCGGAGGGCAGGCTTGAACCCATCCAAGCCTGCCCCTTGGATTCGCCGCTGGGGACGGGGACGCCCCCAGCGCTGAGCCTCCACCATCCTGGCGCGCGCATGTCGGGAGGCACCAGGTAGTTGGCTTCGTGCAAGAGATGGGCTTCTCACTCGTGCAGAGAGCGGCGGGCCGAAGCCATTCGCCGCCGCCCCATTGTCGGGGAACCTTTCGCCCATCGTCTGCGGCGGCTGTGAACGGGGAGGGAGAGGAAAGAGGGCTACTCAACTGTGGCTGTGCACGGGAAGAGAGGGGTTGTGGGCGGGTGTGTCCACCGGTGAGGGAGGCGCTGCTTTATATAGCGGCCGGGGGATGGCGTGGTGTGTACGTGTGGTGGGGAGAGGGCGCGTCGCCGCACAACACCGCCCGTGAGGAATCAATGAAAGGCTGACTGGTGGCAACATTGGCATTGATTCCCCGCGGAAAATCGAGACGATGTGAGGACAACGAGGCGCGGGTCGCTGCCTCGACGGGCATGCAGTTTTTTCGCGCCAAAAGCGATCGCCCCGGCGCCCTCAAGCACTCCCCAGTGCGTCGGGTTCGGCCTGGGTCCAACGACGCCAGTTTCGACCCTAACCAATGAAAACTGGGCTTCTGGAACGCGACTAGACCGCTTTTTGGACGCATGTGTTAAAAAAATGTCTGGAAGGCCTGTTGGAGACGCGGCTGAAGATAGTCTAAGCAGGTAAGATAAGGTAGGTGTGAGTGTGACCGTGACCAGTGTCGGCACACCCAGCACGACCGAGATGAGATCCTCCTCGTCGCTTGATGGAGCCGCGCATACAAACTCGTCAGCGCGATCAGCGTCGTCCAGTGGAAGGCGACAGCGTGCGTGCGGTGGTTTTCAACGGCTGAGCACGGCGAGGCAGACACGTCATTGCATGCATCTGGTAGTGACGAGCTGCTGGTCCAATATTTGGACACGACCAAGGTGGCGGAGGAGTTGGCCGAGACTTGTCGGTTTGGTCAACGAAACAAAGTGGACCTCGTGCTTCCAGTACAGGGACATACATACCTGATTTTTGACAGAGGTTCGAGCTTTGCTTGACAGCGCTTGCTCCTGATTAGAGCATCTCCAACAGGCGTCCAAAAAGAACTTCGCGCATTAAAAATTAGTATTTTTAGGCGTCCAATAGCTCCAGCAGATGTTGTACCGCTAAAAGTTTTGGACGCGCGCTGAAAAACACTATCGCGCGCAGCATATTTTGGGTTTCGGATTGCGCGCGCTTCACAATTTGCATTGTTTATTTTTTGGACGCGCGTTTTCAAGCGTCTGCTAAAGCAATGTTGGTCCCGACGCACTAAAAGTGTTAAAGTGACGCGCTATAACTTTTATTGGGCGCGAGATTTTTATGCGGCCATTGGAGATGCTCTTAGAAGAATTGATCGAGGGCAGTAGCAGTGAGACCTGGATGCATGATTTTCCCGAGCTAGAAGATACCCCTCGCGTCACTACGGGATTCTATACATTATTTTTTTAACAGAATGTTGATATATAAGTGGTGAAGAACATGAAGATCTAATTCCATATCTTTTTACCTACTAATAAAGCACGCATTGCTTCCGTCGGGTTCACCGTCACAATATGCTTTCTTCTCACATTATAATACGCTTTTATAATTTGTGTAGACAAAATCAAAATCCAAGGTGGTACTATTCCCCGAGAGCTCTAACAGTCGAGCTTTGATTGAAACCTTGCATACGTAATCGGGCCGGCCCAGTCGAGCTTTGGCTGAAACCTCGCGTAAGTAATCGGGTCGGCCCATAACCAGGAAACGAGAATGTAAAAATAGCACAAAAAACAAAACCACACATGATGGGTTCGATCTCATGACCTCACGCTAGGTAGCAGGGACGCCAACCACATGAGCTAGCTGTTGATTATGCTCAAATTGCAGCGCCCCTGTTAAAGTAGTTTAGCGACAGGTCTATTTATTTTTCTTAAATATTTTCAACAATTCTTGGAAACAAGTGTGGGCGATTTTCCTTAAAATATTTGAATATGAATACGTTTTTAAAATCGTGAATAAATATCAAAAATTCGAACAAAATTTTGAAACCTGAACAAATTTTGCAATTCCAAACGTTTATTTATTTTTGATATACGTTGTATTTTTAGAAGAATATACATTGAACATTTTTTAACATAAATTTAACAATTTTACATACAAATTGAACATTTTTCTCCCGTTGCAACGCACGGGTCTTTTTGCTAGTGTAATATACTATAGATCGATGTGCCATAAAAAAGAACATATTAGATATTAATAATAGCTGAAAGTAGATATATAAAAATTTACCGTGGGACGGAATTCCTACAGTTTCCGGTGGAAAAGAAAAAAGAGTACCCCCTATATAATAACATGAAAGTACTATTCTCCCTTTGAAAAATATTATACATTTGTTCCTTAGAAAATTGAGAACATATTGTATATTCATATTGCCTGAAGGTAGTGTTCCTGCTCTTAGATGCTCTATAAGTGACAATAGTATTCCCTAAAACCAACTACACTTTTTAGAAAGTCAAAGCATGTTACATATGCTTATTTGGATTCAAATTTATGTTTGAGATGTCCCGCAAGGAAAAGTGATTATGTTAGGAGTTGTGCTTTCAGGCTACATGCCTACATCCTGGACAGTATGGCCGACTCCACGCCACTTGAAGCCCCCGAGAGCCCCGCGCGCACATTGGCCGCGAACCTCTCCATGGCGCGCGGCGGCAGGCACATCGGCACGGTGATCGTCCCGCCGGCCGCAGGAATGTGGAACGTGGCAAGCGTCGTCGTGGCCGGTCCACCGTACACCGGCAGGCCCCACCCGAGGTCCACCTCGTGCAGGTTCGACTTGGTGAGATCCGTCACGAGATACGTCCGCGCCGTCGTGAACCGCGGCCGCCCGCGCAGCACCAGCGCGTCGGCCACCGACTGCGCGTAGTCGTCGTCGGCGACCCGCGCCTTCGCGGCCACGATCAGCTCCACGGCGCGGCCCAGCGGCCCCGAGCAGAGCTCGCCGGCCGTCGTCCGCGCCACGCCGAAGGTGAGCGCGTTCCCGTAGAACCCCTCGGGGAGCGGCCGGCCGCGCTTCCCGCGGGCGTTCACCACGAACATGAACCGCACCTCGTCGCCGGGCGCGTAGCCGAGCGCCGCGGTCCGGCAGCGCCACGCGAACGCCGACAGGAGCAGGAACCGGGAGCACCGCGTTCTCATCCGCGGCGGTAGCTGGTCCCTCAGCGAGGACAGCTCCTCGGGGCCGAAGAGGAACGCCCGGTGCACGAGCTCGGCGCCCGGACGGAGCCTGTCGTTGGCCGCGTCGGCCGCGAGCTCGTACTCGGGGTGCTGGTAGGTGGGGCATGGGGGGTCGCGCGCGTCGAGCAGTTCCCTCGCCCACACAGGCCGCACCCTTGGTGCCTCCATGCCGCCCGCCAGCTCGCCGACGGCCTGCAGGAGCTGCGTGACGCCCGGCGCGTCCACGAGGTTATGGCACACCTGGATGCCGAACACGAAGCCTCCGCACCTCAACCTCGTCACCTTCATGCCATCGTGCATGGTGCATGTCAGTCTCACGTACTTAGTAGTACAAATTGCAGATAAATTAATGATAATTAAGGATGCACCACAAATTCTTCAACCCTAGTCTGGGATGCACCCATGACTTACTTGAACGTAGAGCAGTGGACGGTCGACAACGACGGCGGAGTTGCTCTCCGGCAAGCACAGGAGCTGGCCGGCGCAAGGGACCGGCGGGCACAGCGTGTCGCCGAACTCGTCCAGCGCGACGTCCGCATCGGCCTCGACGAAACACACCCCCTCGCCGGTGCAGTCCACAGCGAGCTTCCTGCCGGGCAGCTCGCGGAGCCGCCCGGCGATGGGGTAGTAGTGCACGAGCGCCGCGGCCAGGCCGTGACGTATGATCCTGGCCGGGTCGGCTCGCGGCCGCGAGGGGCGGCCCCGGTAGAGGTATATGACGGAGCGATAGAACCGGAGGCTCTCCTGGTCGTCGAGGTCCGAGAGCCGCTTGAGCTCGCGCGGCGTCGGCCCGACCGGCGCGACCAGCTCCGGCTCGCCGCGGCGCGCCACGAATGCCAGGGACGTGGCGGCCATAGTAGCTAGTAGCGCTAGTCTAGATTACCGGTTTAAGCCTGCCGCTTAGTTAGCCTTGGCCGTTGGAAAATGGCGGACGCTGGATCGTAGTCGATCGTCTAGTGTGTGCATCTATGAGCGTACGAACATCCAGATATATAGGAGTGGTGGGTCGAGTTTACGGCTTCACGATGTGAAGAATTCATCGTGGTTTGGTCGCCGGTGGCGAAGCAAGAAAATGGGAGTACGATATGAGAATTGTTCAGCGCACGAGTCGCCGTGGTCCGGTCGCTTATAGCAACTCCAATAAAATGACCCATTCGCCCGCGGCGCGAACAAAAAAAGAGGCCCAATGCATCGACCCAAACTCAAATTGAGTCTGTTTTCCGTCCGCGTCGACGCATTTGCTGCTCAAATTTGCACTACAAAATGTGTCGACGCGGACACGTAACGCACACCATCTCGTTGTTCGCCGCGTCTTCACCTGACGGTCGTCCAACTGCCCATAGCCTACCTAGTCAGCTTAATTTATGACCTCAGGCACACGCGTCAGCGACGACGGTCGTTCTTTTTTAAGCCGACCGTGCGGTGGGACCGTCCTCGTTCGTTTTCAGCCAGCCCCCATCCCCATCTAGCCACACTCTGCTCCCCTGTCGCCGGCAAACCCTAGCCACCCCAATAAAACCAGATGGGCCTCTACTCCGGCGCCGGCAGCAGCAAGGCCAAGGGTAAGTCCCCCGCCATTCCTTTTCCCGCAGAGTTCCTCCCGCCTCCGTCGGCGCCAGCTCGTCGGTCGAGGCAGCCCGTCAACGTGCCAGTGCACCGGGCGGAGTGGCACTGGCAGCACCGCGTGCCTCTCCTGTACCCCGACGCTACCCTGTCGCACGTCTGGTTGGGGGCGATGTCGGCGCAGGAGGCGGCGTACCTCGAACAGTGGCGCCAGCGACGGCTGGCCGAGGAGCACCGCCACGGCGAGTACCTCGAGATGCTCGAGCACGACGCCGAGGACGAGCGGCGCGAAGCCGAGGAGGAGGCGCGCCAGGCCACGGCGGCTCAGGCGGCTGCACAGCCCCCCACGGCGGCACAGCCCGCGCCCGACATGAACGCCCTCTGGAACACGCCGTTCCCCTGGGCCGGCCCTGCGCCGACGCTCATCGACCTCACGGACCCCGAGGATGACGACGACGATGCCTAGGGCAGCGCGCCGCCTCATAGTTTAGGTTGTTTTTAATTTTCTTTAATGCAAATGTGAACATGTGGACTCTCGCCGGCCTTCATGACCGGTTTTAATGTTTAATTAACATTGTTTCTATTTTAAATATGCATGTTTTTTTCTCGCGCCGTTAAAATAGGTCGGGCCAGCGTTGCGCGCATGCGCCAATTCAAATACAAAAGCGGATGTTCGTATCCGCCTGACCGACTCAAACGGATAAAATCATCATCCGTTTGGGTCAGCCTCTTGGAGCTGCTATTAGTGCGGAATGCATACTTTTGTCGGTCGAGGATGCGTGAGCATAATTTGCTCGTTGCGCCTTTCACGTGCTTTGACATATCCTGGCCTGTATGTAGAGCTCATGGCTAGTCAGTGTAAGACAAGTGTTTATGCGGAACGTTGATTTGAGCTCTAACTTTTCACACGTACTAGGTAGGTAGCTGCTCTGAGAAAGCAGGTAGGTGAGCTATTTGGCAGGGTTTTCACGTATGTGGTTGTTGGTTTCACGCATGAAATGCCTAAGATATTTAACGACTGTTGAAGTGCTGCTTGAGTGCTGATTAGACGTGACTTGTCTATGCATAGATGTCATGATTAAAGCTGACTTAGCTAATTCTACATGATTTTGTTGAATTTTGAACGTAAATTTTTTTGACATGGTGAGGAACTTGAATAGTCCGAAACATAGGCCAATATATTAGTTCCCCATTGATTTCCCTTTTGGGGGGAAATTCAACATTTGCCCTTTCTAGCCCATTTCCCAAATAATTTGTTTTCACACAAATTGAAACTACATCGTTGCATAATTAAACAACGGTACCACACCAACATCAAACATAGCATCATTAAATAGTCCATTATCTAATACATTACCATTCCACTACATCAACATTAAATAAGGTAAATCATCACTACATACTAGATAAATAGCTCTACTCCTCGGCGGAGGAGATGTCGATCACCCCCTCGGCGAAGGGGCCAGAAGCATGGTCATTGACGGCGGGCCATATCCACCGAGGTAAACCCACTGGCCTACTGGTCCTTGGCTTCACGTTCGAGGTCCTCAAACATATCTGCATGCTCGGCGTTGAGACACATGATCTTGTGGCGCTCACACTCAATTGTGTGCTCACCAACGACGCGAGGATCGCATGGTTCTCAGCGATGATCTTAAGGTTCACGACGAACATGACGTCGACATTGATGCGTTCGGCTGCTTGGTGCTCCGCCTCCTCATACGTCGAGAGAAGGCGGATGTTGTCACCCCGGCGGCGTCGTCAACCACCTCAAACCTGGTGATGGGGTCAACCGCCATCCCCTCCTCATCCAAGTAAGACACATGGGCGGGGTCAACCACCACCCCCTCCTCATCCAAGGACGACACATGCCACGACTAGCTCTCCCTGACTATGTCCACCCGCTAGCCTCCTCCCCCCCCCCCCCCCCCCCCTGTCGCCATCTGCAGTGACCTCTGGGCAAAGCCTCATGTGATGAAGGCGGTGGCGAGCATTCGCCATGTTGGCCGCTTCCTCGCTCTATGCTTCGTAGGCTGATTGCTAGGCAGCATGTGTCGCGTGCTCGGTGGGAAAACTGGGTTCACGGGTGTTCGGTGTCTCGCTAGTGGTTGCCACGCGACACAACGAATCTGCCCTTAGGGTCTCTAGTGGATCCAGGCCTTGGGCTGCCCAGCAACCCTAGGCACCCCCGGGTGGGCCCTCTGCATCTCGGTGCTACTGGCACTTGGTAACTCTGGTCATTTGCTATGGTGGTGATGTTGTGGGGGTGGTAATGTTCATGTTGACATGGTCACCTCCCAAATTATGGGTTCCATCGTCTCCAAATATAAAAACAACATGTCGTGAGTCATGTAGTTTTCATGGATGGCATGTACAAACGTGTATGTCAAATAAATGCCTCTCCCTAATATAGTGATGGATTTGTAGAGGCGCGATAATAATTCTGGTTTGCTCCTGTGATGGGTAACTTAGCACTCCATGTAGGACGCGTCATTTTTGCCTTCAACCCCACAAAGTATTTTCAAAGTATTTCAAGAATACCACAGTATCTTGAAAACCTATGGTTTCAAATACTTTGACGTGTTTGGCTCTAGTTAAAGTGGCAGTATTGTAAACCACAGTATGCACAAAACTGTGGTGTTTTTGCTATATTAAAAAAAAAGACCAGAACCTCTTTTCAAAAAACTGAGAAACACAGCAAAAGATCTCTCAAGCGGCGAGTAAATACAACACTATATACTTTGATTGCCAAACACGGCACTATCTTTCTTAGTAACACTTTAAAAAATGATGGTTTCATATACTATGGTCTTCGCTGTCATCGGCATAGAAAACTGTAGTATTCGAATACTTAGGTTCTTCAAAAACTTCGCTTCCAAACGGCGTAAAAAACTGTAGTGACATTTTGCAGCAATGCATGAGCATGGTCTAAGATATTTATTTATTTATTTATTTATTTATTCGTCCACCATAGCAAATGACCGTTCCTTCCTCCGTCGCTGGTGGTGCGATTTGGGTCAGTCAGCGCAAACGCTCAAACCATTCCTGGAGTTCTTTTGACGGGCGTGCTCGCGCCGGCGAATTGCCATAGTGCGTTCGGACATGGAGCTTCTTTGCTTTCTTCTTCCGTTGTTTCTTTCGTTTGGCATGGCATGACCATTTCCATCCTGGCGCACCGTTTCCGAAGGGAGGAAGGGTCGTGGCCGTGCTCCCACCCCCCGTGGAAACTCCTGCGATGTTGATTTGGTTCCAAAGTGGCGCCAGCGCGACTAAGAATTAAGCAGGTACAGTAGGTGTGACCGTCACCGGTGCCGGCACACCCAGCACGACCGAGATGAGATCCTCGTCGCGTGATGGAGCCCTGCCGCGGATGCAAACTCGTCAGCTCGATCGCCGTCGTCCATTGGAAGGCAAGAGCGTGTGGTGCGGTGTGCTGGGTTTCAACGGCAGACCACGGCGAGGCAGACACATCAATGCATGCATCTGGTAGTGCCAGCCAAGGTCTTTCTCTGCTTGGCGTGTGAGTCATTATTCACCGGACGATGACGAACCTCCCCGCCGATCTTTCTTCAACCTGATTGTTACGATCAGGTGCTCGTCCAATATTTGGGCACAGCCTAGGGGACGGAGGAGTTGGCCAAGCCTTGTCGGTCTGGTCAATGAAACAAAGTGGAGCTCGTGCTTGCTTCCAGGGACATACATACCTGATTTTTGACAGAGGTTCGAGCTTTGCTAGCCACGCTTGCTCCTGATTAGACAGGTCTGCTTGTCAACGAAATTGAGTGTTTGCTGCTTTCTTCGCGGTCAGAAGAATTGACAGAAGGCAGTTACAATGAGGTGTGGATGCACCATTTTCTAAAATGTGTGCTGTAGCAGTTGGTTAATGTTGACTGCACCTTTCAACACCTTGAAAAGGGAGTAAGGGCATCCCCAAGGAGGACCGTAAACCTCCCGTTTGGACCGTCGAAGCCATCCAACACGGTTCTGTATCGGTCCGTGGAGCGGTCAGGACGCGATTTCTCCCGTAAAATGGTGACAAAAGTGGGGAAAGTTTGCGGGAGATCGGACACGCGAAACGTATGAATCCGACACCCCAGGCCCACCCAAAACCCTTCCCCGACCCCACCACTCAGGCCACCACACCACACCCCTGCCGATATTCTGCGTCTCCGTCACCTCTGGCGCTCCAGCAGGGCTCCCCTCCGCTTATTCTCCGTCTCCGTTCAACTCCTGCCCTCCGACCGCACCGCCAGGTACCAACCTCTACCATGCCCGACAACTGTTCGATGAATCGCCGGAACTGAACACATTTGTCCCTTCTTCTTTTTAGCAATGGATTCCGATTTGGAGTACATATACGAGCAATATGTTGAGTCGTCTGGCAGCTTCGTTGGACGAGGAGTACTCCGATGAGACGGCGATGATGCAGGCGATCCTTGAAGACACGCGTGCGGAGCATGTTCTCAATTTCAAGGGCTCGAACAAGGGTCATCGAATGCTCAACCGCAACAGGGCGCGCGGGCATTTGATACTGATGGTCGACTACTTATTTTTGCCGGCGTTTCGGATGCGCAAGACTGTCTTCAATCGTTTGTACCATGGCGTTCGGTCCTACCATGACTATTTCATCCTGACGAGGGACACCATGAAAACGATTGGCTTCTCTGGTTACCAGAAGTGCACAGCCGCACTCTGGATGCTTGCATATGGCATGGCCGCTGATTCGTGGGACGAGTACCTACGGATGTCAAAGAGCACATGTGGAGATGCCATGGTCAGGTTTGCAACTGCCGTGATCGAGGTGTTCGGACCTCAGTACCTGAGAAAACCAACTGTGGCAGACACGTAGAGGCTCCTGGCAATTCAGAAGCAAGAGGGTGGCCAGGTTTGTTTGGATCTTTTGACTGCATGCATTGGAAATGGAAAAGCTGCCTGAAAGCTTTACAAGAGCAATACAGGGTCATGTTAAGAAGTCCACCATCATTCTTGAAGCAGTTGCATCACAGGATCTTTGGATTTGGCACGCTTTCTTGGGCATGCCCGAGTCTCACAATGACATCAATGTGCTGCAACGATCGTCGTTGTTTGCGAGGCTGACTGAAGGAAAAGCTCTTCCTTGTCACTATACTGTTAATGGACATGAGTACAACATGGGTTACTATCTAGTTGACTGTATCTATCCTCCATAGGATACCTTTGTCAGCACCATCTAAAAACCAGTTGGACAAAAAAAGGCTCACTTTGCCCAAAGACAAGAAGCGGCTAGAAAGGATGTTGAGAGGGCATTTGGAGCTCCGCATGCCCGTTTTGCAGTTGTTCGTGGACCTGCTAAACAATGGGATCCAAAAATCTTGTGGGAGGTGATGACATGTTGTGTGATCATGCACAACATGGTCGTCGAGGATGAGGGTGACGATGTTGCTGCAACTCTGGAATTTGAAAACACGGGTGATCCTATTCAACTTCTAGATCAGAATCCGGCCACATTTAAGAAGTTTATTCAAATGCATCAACAAATTCGGCATCGACCAACTCACAAGTAGCTGAAGAAAGGTCTGATTGAGCATCAATTGGCAATGAAAAGGGACACCAATATTGGGATGTAATATTTGATTTTAAAAAAAATTGAACTAGTGTTGCATGTGACTATTTGAACATCTGTACACTTTGCATGTGGCTACTTTCATGCAGACTAGGAAAAAACCGGAAGGCCAAATGTATGCGGCTATAATTGGATGGTGTCCTCCCGCATTCGTGTTTGTGGACTGTTTCCCCCTCCGTGGACAAATGTGGGAGGATTTTTACAAGTTGCCATTAAAGATGCCCTAACATCATCTCTCTGAATCCCCGCAAAAAAAGTTGCCGCGGAACCGGGAACACAAACAGGGCTTGCCGTTATCAACGACAACAAAGTCTTTCAGTCTGAAACAAGTTGAAACCCATAAGATCTCAAAAACAAGCCATGGTTCTAGCACATGAATAGCTAACTTCCACACACCCCTCTTCATGGCTAATTCTTTGGTGATATTTCAGTCCTTCAGATCCCTCTTTACACATCTACAATCAAGAACCAGACCAGCCCTCTTAACGGATCTAAAATCAAGAACCAGAACAATACAAGTCCACAGCTGAGAATTCATGAACAATAACGTAATTCAAAGGGCCAGACAAAACTTGCACACACTTTCTCCAGTACGTTACATCTCCTTTCTTTGTACATTGTCACCTAGTTGTACAACCCAAGACAACACACGCTCGCTAACACTCTCCTCTCCACATGCTAACCAAAAAAAGAGAAGGAATACATAATCACACAAAGAACCAAAGCCAGGAAACTCCCCAATACAAGGGAATCGTTTGCTTATATACTATACACAAACCTACACAAACAAACGGGACCCCCCAAAAATCCCACACCCTACCAAACAAATGTCCATATAAAACAGAAGAATGTTACATCTCATTGGTTAGCGCTGTCGATCGCCGTGCCGGACCTTGCCTGCGAAATCCGGTTGGCGTAGATGGTCACCAAGCGCAGCTGCGTGCTGCTCAGCCCTTCCAGGTACGGGACGAATGCTTTCCCGAGCATGATGTAGATATCCACCAAGCAGAATACAACACTCTAAAAAATGCGTAGGTAGTATCAGTTATGAATTCATGCACAAGAAAAATTCATTCCAAGCACATGCAATTCCCATGCCAGTCAGCAACTGCAGTCTGCATCTACTGGCAGTTTTATAACAATCATAAATAAAATAGAAAGGAATTCCGCCATGATAATATCTGCACTAGATTAGTACCCACCTTTCGAACATCTGGACTTTGGTTACTAAAAGCATCAAACAGTGCTGGCAAAAATGTAGGCAGTTGATCCATCAATTCCTCTTGGGAAAGGTGCGCGACAAGCTGCAGAGATTATCACAAGAAAGTTAACAGTCAAAACTGGTTGCTCAACATATTAGATATGTTTGGTTTATGTATGTTCCTAATAGGCCAGAACTACTCTACAACAAAACGAAGAATTTAAGTAGATTTTCACACATGATGCATATATAATGAGAAATGAAACGCACTACAGCTGCCTGCCTAGGGTAGCAAGGGTCTATGTTCTTTTAGAACACTGTATATGAGATACCTTTGTCAAATAGTTGATACACACAACGAGTATCTTTTCATCATCACTGACCAAAAGAGGTACTACAACCTGCAGCAGAACCAATGACCATGAAGAAGTAAAGTTAAATACACCAAGCAGAAACAAAAGTAACGGTGATACATAAAGAGAAATGATTTGTGCATACAGCAAGAGATCTGAAAGGATCGTATTTTGCCAACAAAACATTTATGCATCGGTTCGCTTCATTTGAAATCTGCATGCCCAGAAAGAATATTAAGTTACTAAAACACCAAAGCTGAACAAAGAACAGATCTAATGGTGTTATAGTGAGGAAAATAAAGGCAGGTATACCTTTGCCACCACATCTTTCGTCACATGCAGAAGTTTTTCAAGAACAATCTCAATAGATTCTTCCATAGCGTCTTTCTGAGAGCAAAATAAGCATTATTACTATCAAGAAATGAAGCGGCAATTAATTAAACTAATCTTAATGTGCAAAGGCATGGATAGTGGACCTGATTGTTGAGCATCTCAGCAATTAAAGACAAAGCAATCTCCCTAGTAGATGGATCGGAGTCACCCAGCACGTCAAGTACGGTCGTTAATATTTGATTGAAATACTGTTGGAAAATTGAAAGGCTGGAATTAGAATGCAAATAGTTTGAAACCTCTCGGCTCTAGCTTAGTATATATTCCATTTTAACTTTACACCTCTGGTAACACAGCTAGTAATGAAATAATGATTTCACATATTTATGCAACGAAAAAAGGGAAATATACAAGAAAAGGTAACATAACATGCTGCTGTGGCATTTGTATATGCAAAACTACAAATGCCGCTGTGCATTAAAATAAGTTGAAATGCAACCCTGCTTTTCAAATACCCATTATTCTTTTGCTGAGAAATAGAAAAAATAAACTAAACTATTGTAAAATTAAGCACTTAAGGTATATTTTGTAAGGAAATCAGGTTGCAAACCTTTGACCAAACGGAGCTGTCATTACCAAGCGAAGCCTTAATCAAGTGTTGTAATGCTTCGTGCTTTTCCAAACTTGATATTTCTGTGTCGGTGCTTATCTACAAAGTGAGAAAAATAAATTAAAATGCTTCACAAAGATTTAGAAAAGAAAAAGACACAGCAGTACACACAATCAAGTAAAAGGATTTTTCATCAGTACCTGATGAAGAAGTTGTGGTATGCTCAAGCCGTTGTCAGCATGTATGCTGGTCTTTATAGAACTAAGGTTTACAACCATATCTGTCTCCTGAACATCTTTTCCTGTAGTTGAACCAACAGCATTATGCCCATCAGGGCTGTGCAGTTGGCTGAAATCCAAGCGCGGAGTGCTCATAGCGGTTTCACCATCTAAGGAGGCATCGGTTTTTTCAGGGTAGTTTGTCCAAGAACGATTATCTTCCACAGCTGAGCTAAAATTATTCTTTGATTCTCTACTTCTATTTAAAAATACTTCAGTTCCTGAGGCCGGTTCCAGGCTTTGATTAGTACCGGCACTCATATCCGAAGTTGTTCGGGCCATAGAGACATTATGTAATGTTGGTTCATGCACTGTAGTGGTCTTCTTTCCCACTTCGGCGTCAAGGGAACTAGAAGAATACCGCCCAAAAGGATAGCTCTTCTTCAATGTCTGTGCATAACCATCTTCGGAAGAAGTTCCAAAGTCTGCCTGGTCATAAGATTTAGGGCGTGGCCGTTCTTTCTTGCTCTGCAAGTAGTTCACCAGATCAACCTCAATACGAGGTGTTTTTTGCTTCAGGGCACGCCTCAATAGGTTTTGCTCTTCAACTGATAAACTTAAAATAAAATTTAACACTGCCGTTGAGTCAAACTGAGAATACACAGATATGATACCAGCAATAGATGCCTCCTTCAGTTTTGCATTCTTTTCATTCACTAACGGTGCCAATTTTGAAAGCCATAGCTTAAGGAAGCCACTGTTACTATAACCTTCAGAATCTACCGTGTAATTACTGAACGATCTGTTTGCAAATTCAATAACAGCCAGCTTTGCCTTTGGTGACCTCTGTTCATCTAGTGAGCGTACTAGGGCAGGTAGCAACATATCGATTGCATATAATCGACCAACAATCTCCAAAGTCAAAGAACATGGTTTTTTTACCAACTCTTTTGGATCAATAAGGCGGGAAAAGACATGTGGCAAAATTCTTTCGACATAACTCTCAAATGGCTTCTTGCAAGCAGGAATAATCTCTGCAAGCGTAGAAAAAGCGGCTTGTGCAACCTTATGATGAGGATCATCCAGATGGCGGAAAAATAGCTTCATGACCTTTTCAAAATTCTGAATAATTTCTTGAGTACCTCTCTGACCTTGTTGCACTATATTCCGAATAAAATCAAAAGCAGAGACTCTTGCTACCCAGTCAGAACTAGGATTGAGACCCTCAGAAAGTGCATCGTGTAGAGTAGCCAGAGTATCTGTATATCTAGATACATCATTGGAAGGTACTTGACTATCATCAAATCTGTCCCGGCTACTTGCAGAAGGCCTTGACATTACTTGCTTTCTTAGAAGAGGTCTCTGGAAATTCGGGACATTGTTGTTATGTGAATCTCTGTGAGCAGCACCATCCCTATAAGGCATATCAATATAGTTTTTTTCTGTGTGCATTTGAGGAAACCGCCTGGTTGACCGCAGATCATTACTCTCATCCATTCCGTCTTGAAGCCTCTCTGAAGATCTTCTTACATAAGGCAGTGATAAGCCCGTCATGGACTCGGATGATAGATTACTCAAATATGGTGACCTCGATCGCTCTTTGGTGGCCAACTGTGTCGTCATTGTATCCAATGCGCGGGAACCTCCATTTCGTGTACTAGAACTTTTGATGCTAGGAATGGTTGAATCCAAGAACGCTGAGTTCTGCAGAGATAGATGATTTGAAGCTGGTGCTGCAAGAGGAACAGGAGGATCACGAGATGATGGAGCATCAACCCCTGCACTAGGATTAAAAAATAATAAGAAACTAGAATTCTAACGATCAGTGGAGAAAGTAGAAACGATAATTTTGTCAGGTGATTTCTAAGGAATACACTATTAAAAGCATTCGAATTCTTCAAAGAAAGGTATATGCGGATTAAAGAATACCAAGGTCCAAGCTTGTTGAGCGTGCAACTGAGAAATTTTGCCTATCTGATATGCTAACACCTTTCAGCAAACTTTCAATAGCAGAAACCTTTTCTTTGCTTGAACTGAGCACACTTTCTAGGCTTCTATCAGAAACGCTGCTGGTTGTCTTTGACTGTGATAAACGAAGATTGTTTGATGGCAGAGATGAATCTGAAGAAATAGCTGCACTCTTGTCCATTGCAACAATAGCTGAAGTGCCATATCCAGGCATATGAGTGCCACTTGCATGAGATGAAGTGCGAGAAGGCTGCAGAACCTTCTCACGAAGTGAGGGAGAAGCATAACGTTTGTGCACACCATCCTCATCATTTATTGTCTGCAACAGTTGCCAATTGTACATTAGAATTTAGGCTGTGTTACAGCTACAAAAAAAGTAAGATCTGAAGAAACACAAAGAGAAAAGCAGCATGTCGTACCCTCTGTATGGCAGGATCAAATTGCATAAAAAGACGGCGAGAGCGCTCAGGCCATGTTTTCGTGAACATTCTGTAGCAAGTTCTTGCAGTTGAACGGACCTAGTTGCAGAAACAGCATGGAACACAAAAATAATCAGAATGAATGTGGACAGAGCCGCAATGGTCCCAGCATACCAGCAGGCAGCGGCACAGAGATCAGAGATGAGATAACTCAAGAACCTTCTAGTTTTAACAATTATGCCCATCAATAAGCAGGTATATCATCATATACTACCAATAGAATGCATGAACTCAGAATATGGACTTGTCATTTGCTACATTATTGTCTCCTGAACTTTTTTTGGGTGGCATGCAAGGGTAAGCAGAGAAAAAAGGCACCGGTTCCGTATGAAGTAGAATCCCTCATAATTTTATTGGTTCCTCAGAAACAGATTGCTTATTACTCTATACACATTATGAACAGAAAGCAACCTATATTCTTCATTATTATGCCAAACAAGCTACCGTATTTCCAAATGGATACATTGTTTCATGAGTATATCTGCAAACAGAACGCAAACCAGCACTACATAGATTCTGTCTGGGCAATATCATATTGATGCCTCTCCAGTCATGTAGACAGCCAGTTGGGGATAGGTTGAAATGTAAGGCTGAGTCAGGGTCCTAGTGGGTATCATTGCAGCATTGCTGCTTGAGTAACAAGTTTTGCTGTTTCGCTCTGGTGTGCTGCAAATAATTAACATTCCGCTTGGTTTGATTTCAACAGAATGGAACTATGACTGGACTCTTCAATTCTACAAAGTACAAACACTAGCATACGACACACAGAGAAGTTGTTGTGTGTCTGATAGTGCGACATATTGAATAATTTATTTAACTACCTGATTTGAAATGAAAATGAACACACTATATGCACCATAGGTCAGCGAACAGATCATACCTCACTCATAGCATCTGCTACACAGCACTTTATTAGATCTTCATATAAATCAGCTGATCGTTGTATTTCCGGGGCATCAGCCCAATATTCCAATATTAGAAGTGCGTATTCGCAGCACCTGGTACAGTAAAATGTAAGCTTGAGTAGCTTGAAGAAACATGTACACTGGACGGTGTCAACATGCATACCTAGCACGGAGAATTGCGCTTCGGTCATTCTTGGCTGTGTCAGCTACACGAGGAAGAATTCGTGCAACCTTGCAGTTTCGCAGGATCTGCAAGATGTCCCATATCAGCAAAGAGACTAAACAAATGGCATCCATGAAGTGCAAATATATTGAAATAAAATTTCCTCACAGTTTTTATGCAGGTGTCTGAAGATTCAGCGATGACAAGCACAGTTATAACAACAAGCTTAAAAAGCATCTGGAAATTTCACAAATATTTTAGATTTCTTAAAACAATATAGCAAAACAGAAGGAAAAAACTGTTTGCATCATTTACCGGAATAAATTGTTCAGCACATGGCTCAAAGTCACCAAGGAGTTCTTTGGACAGCACATTAAGTAAATGGCATGCCTGGGCATAAAAAACATGACAGGAAGTAAGTTTTCAATTTGAGCACATTCATCTGATCAAGTATTCAACTCGTTTGACAGCAAGAAAATAGAGGGAAAGACAAGCGTTGGAGATAATCAATTTGATACTTATCAAAATAGGTTTCTTGATAAAAGATGCTTATCAAAAGAAGAGAAATGGGTGGATACCTGTTTTACAATGGTAGACCGTCGATCAGCTAGCTGAGTAGACAATGGAGGAATCAGCTGCTTCAAGAGTGTCAGAAACGATGGGTAATCAATAGCTCCTGGAGAAACATAAATAGAACATTTTAAAGCTAAGCATAGAACATCAAATTATCGAGTAATTTATCAACATAAATGCTAAGAATGTTGACGGACTAATTCTCAAATAACCCCATATTATATTATTATGTGTAACTGGACTGTGATAATATTTTCCCTTTTGAGTCCAAATGATGAAGGCCTTGCAAAACAGTAAGGTATGTCATCAAAACTGCAGGTTGCACCATTGCTCTGTTCTTTGAGCCAATATTACTACACAATAGGATGTTTATAATAAAAGATGTTCATTTTTATAAAAGATGGACCTTCTGTTTATTTCACTTCACTGCATACTTCAAAAGCTCACTTATCGGCAAATAAAGGGGAAATGTTTCCGTCCTAGTCATCAGTCCTAGTAATGAGGGTCCCTTTCTGGTTAGACAAAATATTAGTTGGCTGTGGGATCAAAGACGTACTGCAAAATGTATGCTACAGATGTTTTTTTTTCTTTGCTAATGGCTACAGAGGTAATTAACGCCGAGCATAATTGCATAAAGCTTTGTTAAGAAAAATAGGTATAGATGTGGACATACCTCCATAAACCAGTGCTTCAATCCTTTGCATGGCAGCAATACGAACTGACCAGTCCTTTTCTGGAACAAGAGTAGCTGCAATCTTCTCAAACTCCCGAAGTAATTCTTTCTCTGAGTGGACTCTTACTGGTTCCACTGGTTTTTCAGTTATATCAGTGTCACCTGTAAAACATCAAATTACTGTAGAGAAACATGTTGTCCATGTGGCAGGGGCAATAACCATAAAAACATTGACTTGTCAGAAAATGAAATTTTCTGTTAAGTCTAATAGATTACAGGCTGAAAAAGAAGTTTCAGGGAACATAGCTCAACTAAAGGCTTCTGGATTATACACTGAGCAAAAGTAAGAAGAAAATAAATAAAGAAACAAATATAGCAGTACTTCACCTGGATAAAAAAATGATGCATCTCAAAACATGAAATGGACTTCAAATGTTGTACTATTAAAGTATTAATGATTACTTTCAGATAATGAATTCAAAGACATTTTGTGCATATTATCACTGCATTTTGAAATTAAGAATATATCATATGTTTTCACAGTAATTATATGAACGAATTCTCGAACTTGCACGCCCTGGTCACTATGGTCCACAAATTCTGAAACCACAGATTCACCACCTAAATTTGTTAACAGGGTACACGGGTAGTTCTCAGATCTGGTTTTGCTAGCTCTGGCCACTTATGTGGCATGTTGACAGGGCACAATGTGTCATCCATGGTTTTCGAGTCGCGACTCATCGGAGTCGCTCTGAGTCGCTCTGGGGTAGCGACTCGGAAAAAGTCGAGCCTACGGTTGCGACTAGTCGCGACTCCCGACTCGAGTCGACACTAAGTTGAGTCGACATTTTTTTGCGACTCATCGACTAGTCGACGACTAGTCGCGCGACTCAAAATCCATGGTGTCATCTAATCAGCAGGACCACTCTCAGCCGTGGTGCGCACGGATCTGGTCTGGGCACACACACCGAGTAAGATCTTTGTCAGCCCCAAGCCTCTAACGGTGACTTTGATCTCGTCATCTCATTCCCTGTGGTCAGTTCTTTCCCGACTATCACTGAACCTTGACTCTGGTCAGGGGTGGCCCAAGAACTCAGGGCACGGCTCCATGCCCATGTGGGATGAGTGGCAGCAAGGAGAGTGGTGAAGCCGACAGTGACGGGAAGAAAATGGGAGAAAAGGAACAGGAAGAAGATAGGGTGTCCGGCATGTGGGCACTCCTTACTGGATGACACCACGCAAGCACTTAAATCATGCAAGATCTCATTAGGATCTCTGGAGAGCCACTTTAACATACTTAGAGCAAGTGAATAGGTGGTTCCAATGTTTATTGACATATGTGGTGGGGACATGAATTGACTGGGTGCAATTCCCGTATACGTAACTCAAAAGCTGGACTTCAGTTTTAATTTGCTGACAAAATACAGACTATAGAACTACAGCACACGATCAGCTACAGTGCTGATTGTTTTGGTTTTGAAAGTGAATCCTCTTCATGTGTAAGTCCATCCTATTATCATGAGCTGGTTAGGAGCATTCAGGCATTCGCAAATGTTCACCCATATAAACATGGAAAAAGGACATCTCTTGGTGCCTAAACAGTACCTAGACTGACAAATTGCAGTTATAGATCGTCTTGGCTTGCAACTATAGTTGAATGCAAACACATATATTTGAATGATCATGTGTGAACTTCTGACAAAAATATAGAGCTTACCTCCAAATAATGTGCTTTCCCTCGGTGTGCTTTTTGTCCGTGGGCTGCCTCTTTTTGGGTTAACACTAACGGATCTAGATGCTGCAACTTTATGCTGTGTTGCAGTACCATCAGATGCGGGAACCTTTGGTTCAATTCTATTCAATCTTGAATTTATTTCTTTTAGCTGCAGATATCGGACAATACATGAATTAGGATAATCCAGGTTTACTGCTTTGCGGACCTTTAAAAATGGACACGTAAAGTTCAATCATATAAAGTAGTACCAGATACTAGTCCAAAATACACAGATGTACTAAGAGTGAGACACTAGTATCAAGTGGATTTCTAGCAAGCAAAGGGCAACTGCCAAAAACAACTAGATAGCCAAATACACTACCATGTATGTAGGCAGATTATGGCGCTGCAACTCTTCGTGGAACTGAGATCCCATGTTCTTGTACATTTCCTGTGATCGAAAAAAGTGACAAGTGATATTAGGATTGCCGTATAATTTTTACATAGCCTGGATAGCGGGTACAGGCTGCAATTAGTTAGTATGGACAGTTGCTACTAATTACACCAATAGTTTGAAAGCATGGGATAAACTACTTTTAAAACACACAAAAACAGATAAAACTGAGGGCAAGGGAGTAGTGAAAAGCAACTAGAAGCAAAGGGCATTGGGACTACATTGATTGTTTGAGTATTTTTGTAGGAAAGGTTCAGCCTATCCAACTCGCAGAGTGGGACAGAACTATTGCAAAATTGAGTAAGACGAATGTTGGGCATCCGAAAGCGCAAAATGGGAAGGAATATAAGTGGACAAAAGATGAAAAGCATCATCTGAAGCAGGTAAAAATGGTATGAAACCAGCTAACCTCAATACAAGATATAGCAGCTTCTCTGACACTTTGGTTCGAATCATTCATCAACTGTAGGACCTGTGAAGCCAGATAGTCTCAGCATATCTATCTATTGAGTAAACATAAAGTCTGAGATATGCACAAAAATGTACGGTAACAAATCGACTTGAATACTAGACTCACGGGTGAGAGTAAAACTCGTTGCATGAGAAGCTCCGTAGAAGCGAAAAGCCCAACTGCAGTTGCCACTGTAAGTACAAACTCTTCCCGAACCCTCCAACTCTTATGAGTCCATGCATAATTTCCGGCCCTTTCGAGAATGATTGTTGGTGAAGAAACCTGAGATATGGATGAAATCAGAAGGCTACCTAGTAATAAATCTAAAACATTGAGAACAAGGCGAGCATGTTTGGCTTCATTTGTTGATATTCATTGGGCAGAAGTCTACATGTAAAAGTAATGGTAACATAGTACTAGTAACAAACAGCATTGACAAAGGAGAAAAGATAACGCGTATTTTGATATTTATGCTCTATAAAAATCAAAGCATTAAGAAAGAATTATGTAATTTACAACAACTAGGCATATTATAGATTTCATTTCAACACCTGAAAAGAGCAATCTTTACATGTGAACTAACAGCATATTTGAGGGTAAATGGTTCTTAAAACAGTCGAGCAAAAACCAAACTGCATATGAGAAGTTTGAATCTTCGTTTGATACCCACCCACATTTTACCGTTTGTACAAACCAAACTTGACCCAAAACTAAGAAAGCTAATCCCTTGATTATTGAAGTTTGAAACGGCTTTGTAGCTCAATAGCACATCATCACACAAAACCTAAAACAAATTCATGCTGATAGATAATTGGACCAAATTTAAAACTCCAGCTAAGTTCCAAAGCAACCACATTCCCCCCTAATATAACAGATTAAAGAAACAACAAGTGGGATCATCACGACCGAAAGGGCGGACGACTCACCTCCATGAGCGTGACGAGGAGCTGGCGCGCGGCCTCGCGGACGGGCTGCTTGCCGTCGCCGAGGCGCTCGACGGCGGCGGGGACGAGCGCGTTGAGGTGGATCTTGAAGTGGTCCCCGGCGAGCACGGCGGCGGCGGAGAGCGCCTGCAGCCCCCCCTGCGCGACGCGGAAGTTGGCGTCCCGCGTCAGATCCACGCAGGTGTCCACCAGAGAGGTGACCTCGGCCGGGGAGAGGCCGCGGCGCGCCGCCGCGTCGAGCGCCTCGTGCAGGCGCTCCACCCCGGCCAGGCGCTCCTTGGTGTCCTTGGCGCGCGCCGCCTCCAGCGCCGCCTCCATTCCGGCGCGCGGGCCCCGGAGAGTCCGCCGTGTGGCAGTACGGTTGCGTGGAGGGGGGGCCGGCGGCGAGGCGAGGGGGGTGGTCGGATCTGGGGACGGAGGCGAGGGGAGGGGGAGGGGAGTGTGAGAGCGTACACGGATGCTGAGAGGTAGGGTGGTTGGGGCTTTAGGTGGGTTTGTGCAATGACACCCCTGGCTAGTTGCGACATTTCACGCTTATGCCCTCCATTTGGATACATAGAGGCTACAGTATGAAACGGGGGTCGTTTCTTTCTTGAAAAGCGTGCCATGAACTGGAGTCCGGGAAAGCGGAGCACGTTACCGAATTTTGGGTGGGGTGTGGGATTTGAACTAAAACAACGTCACTTGGAAAACAGGTGGAATTCCTGGGATCGAAAAGTGACTTTGAAAATCAGGGGCCAAAGACGACGACATAGCATAACGTCGCCGTCCATGCCAAAACGTCGTTCCGTACGTACAGTCAAGTCGTTGCCCCCCGTGATTAACTGAGAGTTAGCAGAGAGCAAAAGCGTCGTTTTTCAACTCAAGTGTGGCCATCACGTAGACTACAATACATAGGACTCCACATGGATGGTATATATATTATCCTCCCTCCGTTTCTAAATATAGGCCTTTCTAGAGTTTTAAAATGGACTAGCACATATGAATGTATATAGACATATTTTAGAGTGTAGATTCACTCATTTTGTTTCTTATGTAGTCACTTATTGAAATGTCTAGACAGACAAATATTAGAGAAGGGAAGGAGTACATGTTAGGGAGTATGAGACGCTATATTAGAGAGCATTATTGTACCAAACACAAGGAAACAAAAACATGTCTCGTTTGAGATAGATATATATGGTCCACGCGGAGCTAGCTCGGTGGGATGCTTGATGTACGTATGGTAATGCATGGCAACTACTCGCACCAACTAGCAGCAGTACGTGTGTGTGATGTTACACCTGAACTAATCATCCTCCGCCTTAAACTCCCTTGCGTCCTTGTCTCTTACCAGCGGAAATGTTATGTTACGTACGTGGACCATGCGATCGAGCTGCAGGGAGGGCGGCTATCATTGTCAGTCGGATCCCGGATGGCTGCGTTGCTTTGATGCATGCAGGTGATCCACCACGCTGTTTAATTAATTATTAAGTGTCGTATGTGCAAACGAACGAACCCTACTAGTAGGTTACCTCTGCACTCCACGCCTGGTACACAGATATTGGGTGAATGATGTGATCGTGCACGTTACAAGTGCATTCCAGTCTAGGAATGTAACGGCATGCTAGTATAATTAGGGAGCAGTATGTCAAGTACTCCCTCCGTTCCAAAATAGATGACCCAACTTTATATTAAAATTAGTATAAAGTTGGATCATCTATTTTGGAACGGAGAGAGTAGTAGTTTGCTTGATTTGCAGTCTCGTCTCATCATCTGGCAGTGCGTGAAACGGAAACGTCCATCTCTTTCTCACCAACGCTTCAAGTGAGCTCGCGCACAGGCTGGCTTCCGGTCCGTGCCGTTGCTGGGGCTCATCGCTGGAACAATGATAATCTACTGAGGCCATCATTTTTGTGAGCTCGCTTTTGGTAATAGTGGGGCGCTCATGCTGTCGCCCGCACGCTACCCAATCCATCCCTCCTCCATCGCATCTTTCTTACTTTTTACCCCACGAGCACGGGATCACAGTCTGGGCTAGCCTGGACGCACACACGCACGCTCCCCTCCCCGCCGGTGTCCCCTTGCGACTTGTCCGTGGTATCGCTGGGCCTGATCGAGGGCCGAGGTCATGGCGATACAGCCGTAGAGGGACCGGTGGTGCAGGCTGCGCGGCTGCAACCCATGTCGGGCATCGATCCCGATAAAGCTTCTCCGTCGATTGTGTCGTGCAAAAAGGCGAGCGCCGCAGTTCGGCGATTGGACTCGGCGGCTGAGAGCATCTCCAATCGTTGGCCTCCCTGTAGGCGCTAAGAGCAACTTCAACGGGGCGACCCAAACGAATTCAATTTTTGTCCGTTTGGATCGGTCAAACGAACATGTTGGGGTAGGAAAGGAGCTGCCTGTACTCCCAATGCCACCGCGCTTGGTGCATCGGGATGTGCAGGCGCCGGCGTCCAGGGCGGAAACGCGCCGGTGGTGGACGGGGAGGGGGAGGGGGAGCACGGGATGACGAGGCGCCGGGGGTGCCTTTCCCCTTGTCATTGCTTTTGCCGAAGAGGCCCATGGCACGCGCTAGGGTTTGCGGTCGTCGGCGAGGAAGCAAAGAAACTGGTGGGGGCCAAATGTGGACGGGAGAAGTGGATGAGGCCGACCCCGCCGCACGCATGGTTAAAAAAGGACGCGCGCACTGGCTGACGCGTGGGCCCGCTGTCGGTGGTCGTCATAAATAAGACGACCGGTGGCGGTTGGGTGGCCGCCAGGTGGGGACGCGGCGGACGGCGAGGAGACGCGCGGCGCGTCCGCTTCCCGTCCACGCCGACGCATTTCAGGCGCAATTTTGGGCCGGAAATGGGTCGGCGCGGACGCCGGGCGGATACAATTTGAGTTTGGGTCGGCGCGTTGGGCCGTCACTTTTGTCCGCGCCGACCCAAACGGATGCGGGCGGACGAAATGGGTCACCCCATTGGAGTTGCTGTAAATCACCCCCTGAGGTGCACTGGCGCAAACCGCGTGCTGGGGGCGTGATGCCCCCAGTCACGACGTCCACGTTTTTTAAATTAATTTCGGCACAAACACGGCGCAAATTGAACTAAACTTCGGCGAGTTCGTATATATTTAAAATATTCACAAAAAAGAAAAAAACACTACTAGGCTGCTCCTCGCTGCCTCCCTCGCCGCCCGTCGCCCTTGCAGTTCTACATGCCGAGGAGGCGGTAGAACCGCGTGTAGTCACTGCCGTCGTCGTCGCCGCCTCCTCCACGGCCGCCGTCCCTGCTGCAACCCTCCCCCGGTTGGCGCAGCGGGTTGGACGCTCCGGGGGCGTCCTCGTCGTCGTTGCTGTCGAGGATCACGACGCCACGCTCGTCCTCGCGCCCACGTTTGCGGGCGGCTATCTCCTCCAGGGCCCGGCGTTGCCGGACCATTTCGTCGCGGAGGTAGTTGTCCCGCGCCCACCGTAGGGCGTCCTCGTCGGAGAAGCCACGCCAGGCTATCTCCTCGTACTCCGCGGGGAGGCCGGGCTTGGGCTTCGGCCTAACGAGGACGAGGCGGCCAGAGGCGGGGGCGGAGTCGTCGATGCGGACACTGAAGCTGTGGGTGCGCACGCTAACAGGCGTGTCCTGGGGCTCCGGCTTGATGGGGCAGAGGCAAGGAGAGTCGGACGAGCGGCCGGACGAGGAGGTGGACGTCCCCCCAGGTCCATGCGCCTCGGCGTCCACGAGCTCCCACGCTCCTGGCACCCGCATGTCCGGCGGGGCCTGGTACTTGGCCTCGAAGAAGAACCGAGATTCGTCCTCGTGAAGGTGGCGGCGGCCGAAACCGTTCGCCCCCGCACCGTCGCCTGGGAAGCGCTCGGCCATGCTTTGAATTGGAGACGGCGAGAGGAGAGGGAGGAAAGGGGAGAAATGGTGTTGCGGCGATGGAGATTCTATGTGTGCCACCGGCGCGCTGGGGTTCGGCTTATATAGGCGGAGGCGCCGCGCGTACGCGTGACCGCCGCGTGTATGCATGGCAGGCGAGGGGACGCGCGTCGTCCGGTCACTGAGCCGCCCGTGATGCATCAATGGAGGAGGTTGACCGGCGCGGCAGCGCGCGGCAGCTTTGACATTGATTCGCCGCGGGAAACGAGGCGATGAGTACGACGAAGCGGTGAGAAGAGAGACGAGTCGCTGGTAAGGAGGGCCCGCGGCTGTTTCGTGCCAAAAATGATTCGCCCGGTGCCCCCGAGCGCGCCGGGTTCGGGTTGAGTCCGCCAGCGTCAATTTCGGCCCAAGCCGGCGAAAAATGGGTCCTTGGGAGCGCGACTGGGCCGATTTTTCGGCGCTGGCGGCCGAAAAGTCGCCTGAGGAGCCTTGTTGGGGGCGCGGCTGGACATGCTCTGAGCTTGGTCTCGATGTATGTATCTCTATCCAGGATTATCAGAGCAACTCTGACCGGGTGATCCATTTCGTCTATCTACATTTGTTTTGTCACCGCGGACAAGAATGTTGACCCAAAGCGTCGACCCACTCCTAAAATCCGTTAGCTTCGCGTCCGTGTGGACTCATTTCCGACCTAAAATTAGGTCTGAAATGCGTGGCGCGGACGCGAAACGGACGCGCCGCGCGTCTCCTCAATGTTCGTCGTGCTCTCACTTGGCGGTCGTGCAACCACCACCCGCGGTCATATTTATGGCGACCATTGATACCGGACCCACGCATCAGCCAGTGAAATCGCTGGACCTGATCGAGGACCAAGGTCCGGCCTCGGTCATGGGCGATACAGCCGTTGATGGGTCGGTGCAGGCTGCGCGGCTGCAACCGATGTCGGACATCAATCCCGATAAAGCTTCTGCGTCGATTGGGTCGTGCAAAAAGGCGAATGCCGCAGTTCGGCGATTGGACTCAGCGGCTGAGCTTCGTTTGGGTGTACGTATCTCCATCGAGGATTATTAGCCCAACTCCAACGCTTCACCCCATCCGGTCTAGGTGTATTTGGCTGGGTCCAAAGAGACAGAAGGCACGGCTCAACGCATTACTCTTTCCTTCTTCTTTTTTGTTTGGCGCCCGGCCCGCTTCATTTCCGGCGCAAAATTGTGTCTAATTTGCGCTCACGCAGACGACGACCGGATGTCCACGTACCCGCTCCTCGTCCGCCTCGGGACCACCTGTCGGCCACCCACCTACTCCCTCCGTTCGGAATTACTTGTCACGGAAATGGATGTATCTAGACATATTCTAGATATATCCATTTCCGTGACAAGTAATTTCAAACGGAGGGAGTACCTCCCACCAGCCACATTTACTGTGCATGAGTGGACGTAACCACCTGCCAACCACCCATCCACAACAACCGCCGTCCTTCTTAATGTGGAAGCCGTGGACTGGCGAGTCCACGCTTTCATTCCCGTCCCTGTGTACCTCCTCGAAGCCCGAAACCAAATCCTAGCTACTCCTCGCCGCTCCTCCTCCTACTCTACTTCTCCACCTCCTCACCGACCGCCATGGTCTGGTGGAATTCCGGCTGCAAGGAGAGGCACGACCACGAGGCCGGGTCGTCCTCCGGTCATCGCTGCTACACCAACTCCACACCGCCTGCGTTTACCATCTCGCCACTGTCGGCCCCGCAGCGCATTCAGCATTACATCGGCGCCGACATCTGCCAGCGCTATTGGGAGACGTCAACGCCCCTCCCATGGAGCGATGTCCACTCCCAACAATTAGCATATCTGATACGTATCCAACGTATCTATAATTTATGAAGTATTCATGCCATGTTTACAACAATTTTATATGGTTTTGTATGATTTGATTAGAACTAATCTGGACTGACGCAATTTTCAGCAGAACTACCGTGGTGTCGTTTTTTGTGCAGAAATAAAAGTTCTCGAAATGGGCTGAAATTTTACGGTGATTTTTATGGACCAAAAGAGACCACCAAAGCACAAGAACTGGGCCGGGAAGTGGACGAGGAGTCCACAAGCCCTCTAGGCGCGCCCTACCCCCCCCCCCCCCCGGGGGGGGAGGGGGCTCCGGGCTTGTGGTCACCTCGGGCATCCCCTTGACGTGAAACCGATGCCAAAAATTCTTATAAATCCCAAACCTCCGAAAAGAACCCTAGATCAGAAGTTCTGCCGCCTCAAGCCTCTGTAGCCATGACATATGACGACAAGTTGTTGTAAATAGAAGCCGAGCACGTTCAGAAGCCCATTTGTCGACCTGAAACTTCTTTTCTTGTAGTTCAACATATCCATCCGTGAGAAATTTCTTGTTGAAAAACTTAAGCCTCATGGAAAATAGTAATCTCGCATTCAACAGGAAGAATGTGACAAAGTTTCTATTTGCCTGTTTGAATGCATAACCTTCGATCGTTATTGTCCTCAAACAAATGTCATGAGAACTGAGAAAATCCCAGTGCTTATTACGCCACCGATTGGTTATATGTTTTTCTCCATGTGTTGCTGCCTACGTAGACATGAAGATTGAAAACAGTTAAAGTCTAAATAAAGAGTATATCGATAGAGCGACGGTCGAATGGTAATTCTAGTACAATATATATGGGCTTTCAATGTGCTTGAAATAATCACCTCTATATACAAATTCTTCAGACATGGAAAGCATCGCAGCAAGCTAACAATTGTGTTCAGATCAATACTAAACATTTCGATATGTAAGATCTTGACAGAATCCAACACCATTGATAGGCTATCGATGGACGAACTCTTCATTGAGCATATAACATAATATTAGTATCCAAAGTGTACTCCAAGATGATATAAAACTTATGCGCACAAATGAAAAATGCAGCTTGTGATTACAAAAGTGTAGATGATAATATACAGTACTGAATAAGTGTGGAGCCAAACACCATATCGTGATGTACAAACAGATCACGAATTACACCCAAGGCCTCAAGTTTAGGCGCAGAGATGAAGTTATTTGTGAAGGTTTATAACAATAATCAAGGAGCAACCTTTGAAGTGAAGGGGCATCTTCGATGATGAGATGTTGTCCTTCAAAATAAATTCCAATGATTTTAAGGTGATGCGACTTTATTTGGAGACAATGGATACGGATTTCTAATCCGAAAACAAGCAGCAAGCACTCCAGGGCAGGGCAATCGGCTTGGATGATGCTATGTAGTGAGGCCACCAACAGATCAACCACCACAAGCGAAAGTCTTTTTAGCAGTGGGAGTCGAATCATTAGTACCAGATTGTCTGGTAGATGGCACTGGGCTATGGTGAGGGTGTGGAAAGAGGAGGAAAACCATGAGATGGACAACAGTGGTGTGGGCACAAATACATGGAGTTGGGATCACGACATATATTTTTCGTAGTAATGGTAGAGCTCAAGCTGCTAGAGTTTTTTGAATTCAGTGGATGTCAGCCAGGCGTCCACCGTGCGGGGTATGGACAACAGGTAGCGTGTCGAGATGCAGAGGCGTTGAACGGGGCCCTAGTGGGAGGAGATGATGGCTCTGAGGAGATCAAATTCAGGAAGGACAAATATATGATGATAGTCGAGATTAAGAGGCGTGGTGTGCCAAAGAGTGCGCCACCGAGATGCGAGGACTTGTGTTTGGCAACCATCCTTGGTGGGGAGTGAAGGAAATATGCCCTAGAGGAAATAATAAAGTTATTATTTATTTCCTTATACCATGATAAATGTTTATTATAAATGCTAGAATTGTATTAACCGGAAACATAATACATGTGTGAATACATAGACAAACTTAGTGTCACTAGTATGCCTCTACTTGACTAGCTCGTTAATCAAAGATGGTTATGTTTCCTAACCATGAACAAAGAGTTGTTGTTTGATTAACGGGATCACATCATTAGGTGAATGATCTGATTGACATGACCCATTCCATTAGCTTAGCACCCGATCGTTTAGTATGTTGCTATTGCTTTCTTCATGACTTATACATGTTCCTATGACTATGAGATTATGCAACTCCCGTTTGCCGGAGGAACACTTTGTGTGCTACCAAACGTCACAACGTAACTGGGTGATTATAAAGGAGCTCTACAGGTGTCTCCAAAGGTAGATGTTGGGTTGGCGTATTTCGAGAATAGGATTTGTCACTCCGATTGTTGGAGAGGTATCTCTGGGCCCTCTCGGTAATGCACATCACATAAGCCTTGCAAGCATTGCAACTAATGAGTTAGTTGCGAGATGATGTATTACGGAACGAGTAAAGAGACTTTCCGGTAACGAGATTGAACTAGGTATTGGATACCGACGATCGAATCTCGGGCAAGTAACATACCGATGACAAAGGGAACAACGTATGTTGTTATGCGGTCTGACCGATAAAGATCTTCGTAGAATATGTAGGAGCCAATATGGGCATCCAGGTCCCGCTATTGGTTATTGACCGGAGATATGTCTCAGTCATGTCTACATTGTTCTCGAACCGTAGGGTCCGCACGCTTAACGTTACGATGACAGTTATTATGAGTTTATGCATTTTGATGTACCGAAGTTAGTTCGGAGTCCTGGATGTGATCACGGACATGACGAGGAGTCTCGAAATGGTCGAGACATAAAGATTGATATATTGGATGACTATATTCGGACACCGGAAGCGTTCCGGAGAAGTATCGGATAAAACCGGAGCACCGGGGGGTTACCGGAACCCCCCGGGGGGTTAATGGGCCTCATGGGCCTAAAGTGGAGAAGAGGAAGGGGCTGCCAGGGCAGGCCGCGCGCCCCCTCTCCCCCTAGTCCGAATTGGACAAGGAGGGAGGGGCGGCGCCCCCCTTTCCTATTTTCCCTCCACCTCTCCTAGTTGGACAAGGAACGGGAGGGGAGTCCTACTCCCGGTAGGAGTAGGACTCCTCCTGCGCGCCTCCATAGGGCCGGCCGCACCCCTCCTTGGATCCTTTATATACGGGGGAAGGGGGAACCCCTAGACACACAAGTTGATCCACGTGATCGTTCCTTAGCCGTGTGTGGTGCCCCTGCCACCATATTCCACCTCGATCATATCGTTGTAGTGCTTAGGCGAAGCCCTGCGTCGGTAGAACATCATCATCGTCACCACGCCGTTGTGCTGAGGAACTCATCCCCGAAGCTTTGTTGGATCGGAGCCCGGGGAGCGTCATCGAGCTGTACGTGTGCTAAGAACTCGGAGGTGCCGGAGTAACGGTGCTTGGATCGGTCGGATCGGGAAGACGTACGACTACTTCCTCTACGTTGCGTCAACGCTTCTGTTGCGGTCTACGAGGGTACGTAGACAACACTCTCCCCTCTCGTTGCTATGCATCACCATGATCTTGCGTGTGCGTAGGAATTTTTTGAAATTACTAAGTTCCCCAAAAGTTGGCATCCGAGCCAGGTTTTCTGGTTTGATGTTATATGCACGAGTAGAACACAAGTGAGTTGTGGGCGATATAAGTCATACTGCCTACCAGCATGTCATACTTTGGTTCGGCGGTATTGTTGGATGAAGCGGCCCGGACCGACATTACGCGTATGCTTACGCGAGACCGGTTCTCCCGACGTGCTTTGCACATAGGTGGCTTGCGGGTGACTGTTTCTCCAACTTTAGTTGAACCAAGTGTGGCTACGCCCGGTCCTTGCGAAGGTTAAAACGGCATCAACTTGACAAACTATCGTTGTGGTTTTGATGCGTAGGTGAGATTGGTTCTTGCTTAAGCCCGTAGCAGCCACGTAAAACTTGCAACAACAAAGTAGAGGACGTCTAACTTGTTTTTGCAGGGCATGTTGTGATGTGATATGGTCAAGACATGATGCTAAATTTTATTGTATGAGATGATCATGTTTTGTAACCGAGTTATCGGCAACTGGCAGGAGCCATATGGTTGTCGCTTTATTGTATGCAATGCAATCGCGATGTAATGCTTTACTTTATCACTAAGCGGTAGCGATAGTCGTGGAAGCATAAGATTGGCGAGACGACAACGATGCTACGATGGAGATCAAGGTGTCGCGCCGGTGACGATGGTGATCATGACGGTGCTTCGGAGATGGAGATCACAGGCACAAGATGATGATGGCCATATCATATCACTTATATTGATTGCATGTGATGTTTATCTTTTATGCATCTTATCTTGCTTTGATTGACGGTAGCATTATAAGATGATCTCTCACTAATTATCAAGAAGTGTTCTCCCTGAGTATGCACCGTTGCGAAAGTTCTTCGTGCTGAGACACCACGTGATGATCGGGTGTGATAGGCTCTACGTTCAAATACAACGGGTGCAAAACAGTTGCACACGCGGAATACTCAGGTTATACTTGACGAGCCAAGCATATACAGATATGGCCTCGGAACACGGAGACCGAAAGGTCGAGCGTGAATCATATAGTAGATATGATCAACATAGTGATGTTCACCAATGAAACTACTCCATCTCACGTGATGATCGGACATGGTTTAGTTGATTTGGATCACGTGATCACTTAGAGGATTAGAGGGATGTCTATCTAAGTGGGAGTTCTTAAGTAATTTGATTAATTGAACTTAAATTTATCATGAACTTAGTACCTGATAGTATCTTGCTTGTTTATGTTTGATTGTAGATAGATGGCTCGTGCTGTTGTTCCGTTGAATTTTAATGCGTTCCTTGAGAAAGCAAAGTTGAAAGATGATGGTAGCAATTACACGGACTGGGTCCGTAACTTGAGGATTATCCTCATTGCTGCACAGAAGAATTACGTCCTGGAAGCACCGCTGGGTGCCAGGCCTGCTGCTGGAGCAACACCAGATGTTATGAACGTCTGGCAGAGCAAAGCTGATGACTACTCGATAGTTCAGTGTGCCATGCTTTACGGCTTAGAATCGGGACTTCAACGACGTTTTGAACGTCATGGAGCATATGAGATGTTCCAGGAGTTGAAGTTAATATTTCAAGCAAATGCCCGGATTGAGAGATATGAAGTCTCCAATAAGTTCTATAGCTGCAAGATGGAGGAGAACAGTTCTGTCAGTGAGCATATACTCAAAATGTCTGGGTATAATAATCACTTGATTCAATTGGGAGTTAATCTTCCAGATGATTGCGTCATTGACAGAATTCTCCAATCACTGCCACCAAGCTACAAGAGCTTCGTGATGAACTATAATATGCAAGGGATGAATAAGACTATTCCCGAGCTCTTCGCAATGCTGAAAGCTGCGGAGGTAGAAATCAAAAAGGAGCATCAAGTGTTGATGGTCAACAAGACCACTAGTTTCAAGAAAAAGGGCAAAGGGAAGAAGAAGGGGAACTTCAAGAAGAACGGCAAGCAAGTTGCTGCTCAAGAGAAGAAACCCAAGTCTGGACCTAAGCCTGAAACTGAGTGCTTCTACTGCAAGCAGACTGGTCACTGGAAGCGGAACTGCCCCAAGTATTTGGCGGATAAGAAGGATGGCAAGGTGAACAAAGGTATATGTGATATACATGTTATTGATGTGTACCTTACTAATGCTCGCAGTAGCACCTGGGTATTTGATACTGGTTCTGTTGCTAATATTTGCAACTCGAAACAGGGACTACGGATTAAGCGAAGATTGGCTAAGGACGAGGTGACGATGCGCGTGGGAAACGGTTCCAAAGTCGATGTGATCGCGGTCGGCACGCTACCTCTACATCTACCTTCGGGATTAGTATTAGACCTAAATAATTGTTATTTGGTGCCAGCGTTGAGCATGAACATTATATCTGGATCTTGTTTAATGCGAGACGGTTATTCATTTAAATCAGAGAATAATGGTTGTTCTATTTATATGAGTAATATCTTTTATGGTCATGCACCCTTGAAGAGTGGTCTATTCTTGTTGAATCTCGATAGTAGTGATACACATATTCATAATGTAGAAGCCAAAAGATGCAGAGTTGATAATGATAGTGCAACTTATTTGTGGCACTGCCGTTTAGGTCATATCGGTGTAAAGCGCATGAAGAAACTCCATACTGATGGACTTTTGGAACCACTTGATTATGAATCACTTGGTACTTGCGAACCGTGCCTCATGGGCAAGATGACTAAAACACCGTTCTCCGGTACTATGGAGAGAGCAACAGATTTATTGGAAATCATACATACAGATGTATGTGGTCCGATGAATGTTGAGGCTCGTGGCGGATATCGTTATTTTCTCACCTTCACAGATGACTTAAGCAGATATGGGTATATCTACTTAATGAAACATAAGTCTGAAACATTTGAAAAGTTCAAAGAATTTCAGAGTGAAGTTGAAAATCATCGTAACAAGAAAATAAAGTTTCTACGATCTGATCGTGGAGGAGAATATTTGAGTTACGAGTTTGGTGTACATTTGAAAAATTGTGGAATAGTTTCGCAACTCACGCCACCCGGAACACCACAGCGTAATGGTGTGTCCGAACGTCGTAATCGTACTTTACTAGATATGGTGCGATCTATGATGTCTCTTACTGATTTACCGCTATCGTTTTGGGGATACGCTCTAGAGACGGCCGCATTCACGTTAAATAGGGCACCATCAAAATCCGTTGAGACGACGCCTTATGAACTGTGGTTTGGCAAGAAACCAAAGTTGTCGTTTCTGAAAGTTTGGGGCTGCGATGCTTATGTGAAAAAGCTTCAACCTGATAAGCTCGAACCCAAATCGGAGAAATGTGTCTTCATAGGATATCCAAAGGAAACTATTGGATACACCTTCTATCACAGATCCGAAGGCAAGACTTTTGTTGCTAAATTCGGAAACTTTCTGGAGAAGGAGTTTCTCTCGAAAGAAGTGAGTGGGAGGAAAGTAGAACTTGACGAGGTAACTGTACCTGCTCCCTTATTGGAAAGTAGTACATCACAGAAAACTGTTTCTGCGACACCTACACCAATAAGTGAGGAAGTTAATGATAATGTTCATGAAACTTCGGGACAAGATACTACTGAACCTCGTAGATCAACCAGAGTAAGATCCGCGCCTGAGGGGTACGGTAATCCAGTTCTGGAAGTCATGCTACTAGATCATGATGAACCTACGAACTATGAAGAAGCGATGGTGAGCCCAGATTCCGCAAAATGGCTTGAAGCCATGAAATCTGAGATGGGATCCATGTATGAGAACAAAGTATGGACTTTGGTTGACTTGCCCGATGATCGGCAAGCAATTGAGAATAAATGGATCTTCAAGAAGAAGACTGACGCTGACGGTAATATTACTGTCTACAAAGCTCGACTTGTCGCAAAAGGTTTTCGACAAGTTCAAGGGGTTGACTACGATGAGACCTTCTCACCCGTAGCGATGCTTAAGTCTGTCCGAATCATGTTAGCAATTGCCGCATTTTATGATTATGAAATTTGGCAGATGGATGTCAAAACTGCATTCCTGAATGGATTTCTGGAAGAAGAGTTGTATATGATGCAACCGGAAGGTTTTGTCGATCCAAAGGGAGCTAACAAAGTGTGCAAGCTCCAGCGATCCATTTATGGACTGGTGCAAGCCTCTCGGAGTTGGAATAAACGTTTTGATAGTGTGATCAAAGCATTTGGTTTTATACAGACTTTCGGAGAAGCCTGTATTTACAAGAAAGTGAGTGGGAGCTCTGTAGCATTTCTGATATTATATGTGGATGACATATTACTGATTGGAAATGATATAGAATTTCTGGATAGCATAAAGGGATACTTGAATAAGAGTTTTTCAATGAAAGACCTCGGTGAAGCTGCTTACATATTAGGCATAAAGATCTATAGAGATAGATCAAGACGCCTAATTGGACTTTCACAAAGCACATACCTTGACAAGATTTTGAAAAAGTTCAAAATGGATCAAGCAAAGAAAGGGTTCTTGCCTGTGTTACAAGGTGTGAAGTTGAGTCAGACTCAATGCCCGACCACTGCAGAAGATAGAGAGAAAATGAAAGATGTTCCCTATGCTTCAGCCATAGGCTCTATCATGTATGCAATGCTGTGTACCAGACCTGATGTGTGCCTTGCTATAAGCTTAGCAGGGAGGTACCAAAGTAATCCAGGAGTGGATCACTGGACAGCGGTCAAGAACATCCTGAAATACCTGAAAAGGACTAAGGATATGTTTCTCGTATATGGAGGTGACAAAGAGCTCATCGTAAAAGGTTACGTTGATGCAAGCTTTGACACTGATCCGGACGATTCTAAATCGCAGACCGGATACGTGTTTACATTAAACGGTGGAGCTGTCAGCTGGTGCAGTTCTAAACAAAGCGTCGTAGCGGGATCTACATGTGAAGCAGAGTACATAGCTGCTTCGGAAGCAGCAAATGAAGGAGTCTGGATGAAGGAGTTCATATCCGATCTAGGTGTCATACCTAGTGCATCGGGTCCAATGAAAATCTTTTGTGACAATACTGGTGCAATTGCCTTGGCAAAGGAATCCAGATTTCACAAGAGAACCAAGCACATCAAGAGACGCTTCAATTCCATCCGGGATCTAGTCCAGGTGGGACACATAGAGATTTGCAAGATACATACGGATCTGAATGTTGCAGACCCATTGACTAAGCCTCTTCCACGAGCAAAACATGATCAGCACCAAGACTCCATGGGTGTTAGAATCATTACTATGTAATCTAGATTATTGACTCTAGTGCAAGTGGGAGACTGAAGGAAATATGCCCTAGAGGCAATAATAAAGTTATTATTTATTTCCTTATATCATGATAAATGTTTATTATTCATGCTAGAATTGTATTAACCGGAAACATAATACATGTGTGAATACATAGACAAACTTAGTGTCACTAGTATGCCTCTACTTGACTAGCTCGTTAATCAAAGATGGTTATGTTTCCTAACCATGAACAAAGAGTTGTTATTTGATTAACGGGATCACATCATTAGGTGAATGATCTGATTGACATGACCCATTCCATTAGCTTAGCACCCGATCGTTTAGTATGTTGCTATTGCTTTCTTCATGACTTATACATGTTCCTATGACTATGAGATTATGCAACTCCCGTTTGCCGGAGGAACACTTTGTGTGCTACCAAACGTCACAACGTAACTGGGTGATTATAAAGGAGCTCTACAGGTGTCTCCAAAGGTAGATGTTGGGTTGGCGTATTTCGAGAATAGGATTTGTCACTCCGATTGTCGGAGAGGTATCTCTGGGCCCTCTCGGTAATGCACATCACATAAGCCTTGCAAGCATTGCAACTAATGAGTTAGTTGCGAGATGATGTATTACGGAACGAGTAAAGAGACTTGCCGGTAACGAGATTGAACTAGGTATTGGATACCGACGATCGAATCTCGGGCAAGTAACATACCGATGACAAAGGGAACAACGTATGTTGTTATGCGGTCTGACCGATAAAGATCTTCGTAGAATATGTAGGAGCCAATATGGGCATCCAGGTCCCGCTATTGGTTATTGACCGGAGATATGTCTCAGTCATGTCTACATTGTTCTCGAACTGTAGGGTCCGCACGCTTAACGTTACGATGACAGTTATTATGAGTTTATGCATTTTGATGTACCGAAGTTAGTTCGGAGTCCCGGATGTGATCACGGACATGACGAGGAGTCTCGAAATGGTCGAGACATAAAGATTGATATATTGGATGACTATATTCGGACACCGGAAGCGTTCCGGAGAAGTATCGGATAAAACCGGAGCACCGGGGGGTTACCGGAAACCCCCGGGGGGTTAATGGGCCTCATGGGCCTAAAGTGGAGAAGAGGAAGGGGCTGCCAGGGCAGGCCGCGCGCCCCCTCTCCCCCTAGTCCGAATTGGACAAGGAGGGAGGGGCGGCGCCCCCCTTTCCTATTTTCCCTCCACCTCTCCTAGTTGGACAAGGAACGGGAGGGGAGTCCTACTCCCGGTAGGAGTAGGACTCCTCCTGCGTGCCTCCATAGGGCCGGCCGCACCCCCCTTGGATCCTTTATATACGGGGGCAGGGGGCACCCCTAGACACACAAGTTGATCCACGTGATCGTTCCTTAGCCGTGTGCGGTGCCCTCTGCCACCATATTCCACCTCGATCATATCGTTGTAGTGCTTAGGCGAAGCCCTGTGTCGGTAGAACATCATCATCGTCACCACGCCGTTGTGCTGATGGAACTCATCCCCGAAGCTTTGCTGGATCGGAGCCCGGGGAGCATCATCGAGCTGTACGTGTGCTAAGAACTCGGAGGTGCCGGAGTAACGGTGCTTGGATCGGTCAGATCGGGAAGACGTACGACTACTTCCTCTATGTTGCGTCAACGCTTCCGTTGCGGTCTATGAGGGTACGTAGACAACACTCTCCCCTCTCGTTGCTATGCATCACCATGATCTTGCGTGTGCGTAGGAATTTTTTTGAAATTACTACGTTCCCCAACAGGGAGAGGGGAGATGATCTTCCCAAGGATGTCATCCGGGAGATCGCTAATGCGGTCCACCAGAGATTCTACGGGTTCCTCGGATCTAGGTGGGTGGGGGGGGGGGCTCGCCACTTCTCCCCGCTCTGCCATGTGCGGGATCTACAACTAGCATCGCCGCTAGCGGGAGCCTCATCTTCTTGGCACTAGGGCCAACCGACTCCATTTTCCTTGCGGGCATCACGCCGAGCTCATGGGTTTGAGCAGAGTAGCCAGAGACAAGCCTAGTGGCAGTCGAGTGGGCAAGAAGGAGGGCTGGGGTTTTCTGTAGGAGTGGAAGAAGAGGAGCAGGCATTTTCTGTATGAGTGAGGAAGAAGGTGAGCGGTGGTATTCTGTACGAGTCAGGAAGATGGAGAGCGGGGGGAATTGGGGGCGACGGAAGCGAAAGAGTCCAGCGAGCTATAGTATAAGTGGAAGTGAGGAGGAAGGAGGGTTTTTCTGAGATCGCCCCCTCTTCAAGAAATATGGGCTTTTCCTCGCAAAAAACAAAAAGAAATGGGCTTTAAGATGGATAGGCTTTTGTATCGGCCTATTCGGCTGCCCATGTTTCATACTGAAGGGCCTTAACACTAGAGGCAGCCCATCAGAGACATGATACGTCTCCAATGTATGTATAATTTTTGATTGCTCCATGCTATATTATCTACTGTTTTGGACTATATTGGGCTTTATTTTCCACTTTTATATTATTTTTGGGACTAACCTATTAACCAGAGGCCCAGCCCAGAATTGCTGTTTTTTACCTATTTCAGTGTTTCAGAGAAACAGAATATCAAACGGAGTCCAAACGGAATGAAACCTTCGGGAACGTGATTTTCTCATCAGATAAGATCCAGGAGACTTGGACCCTCCGTCAAGAAAGCTCCGAGGCGGTCACGAGGGTGGAGGGCGCCCCCCTAGGGCGTGCCCCTGCCTTGTGGGCCCCTCGAAGCTCCATTGACGTACTCCTTCCTCCTATATATACCTACGTACCCCCAAACGATCGGGGACGGAGCCAAAAAACCTAATTCCACCGCCGCAACTTTCTATATCCACGAGATCCCATCTTGGGGCCTGTTCCGGAGCTCCAACGTAAGGGGAATCGATCACGGAGGGCTTCTACATCATCATCCAAGCCTCTCCGATGTAGTGTGAGTAGTTTACTTCAGGCCTACGAGTCCATAGTTAGTAGCTAGATGGCTTCTTCTCTCTTTTTGGATCTCAATACAATGTTCTCCCCCTCTCTCATGGAGATTCGATGTAATCTTCTTTTTGCAGTGTGTTTGTTGAGACCGATGAATTGTGGCTTTATGATCAAGTTTATCTCTGAATAATATTTGAATCTTCTCTGAATTCTTTTATGTATGATTGGTTATCTTTGCAAGTCTCTTTGAATTATCAGTTTGGTTTTGCCTACTAGATTGGGTTTTCTTGCCATGGGAGAAGTGCTTAGCTTTGGGTTCAATCTTGTGGTGTCCTTTCCCAGTGACAAAAGGGGCAGCAAGGCACGTATTGTATTGTTGCCATCGAGGATAACAAGATGGGTTTTTTATCATATTGCATGAAACTATCCCTCTACATCATGTCATCTTGCTTAAGGCGTTACTCTGTTTTTAACTTAATACTCTAGATGCATGCAGGATAGCGGTCGATGAGTGGAGTAATAGTAGTAGATGCAGGCAGGAGTCGGTCTACTTGTCTCGGACGTGATGCCTATATACATGATCATACCTAGATATTCTCATAACTATGCTCAATTCTGTCAATTTCTGAACAGTAATTTGTTCACCCATCATAGAATACTTATGCTCTTGAGAGAAGCCACTAGTGAAACCTATGGCCCCCGGGTCTATTTTCATCATATCAATCCCCATCACTTTATTATTGCTTTGCTTTTTTACTTTGCCTTTTACTTTTCACTTTGCATCTCTATACCAAAAATACCAAAAATACCAAAAATATTATTTATCATCTCTATCAGATCTCACTTTCGTAAGTGACCGTGAAGGGATTGACAACCCCTAAGCGCGTTGGTTACGTTGAGCTATTGTTTTTGTGTAGGTACGAGGGACTCGCGCGTAGCCTCCTACCGGATTGATACCTTGGTTCTCAAAAACTGAGGGAAATACTTACGCTACTTTGCTGCATCATCCTCTCCTCTTCGGGGAAATCCAACGCAGTGCTCAAGAGGTAGCAAGAAGAATTTCTGGCGCCGTTGCCGGGGAGTCTGCGCAAAAGTCAACATACCAAGTACCCATCACAATCCCTATCTCCCGCATTACATTATTTTCCATTTGCCTCTCGTTTTCCTCTCCCCCACTTCACCCTTGCCGTTTTATTCGCCCTCTCTCTCTCTATCCTCCCTCTCTTTCTCTATTTGCCTCTTTTGCCCGTTTCTTGTTTGCTCGTATGGTTGGAATAGTTGTTTATTTATTACTAAGCAGAGAACCTAATATCTATGGATCCTCATCCACTTGCTAATCTTTTTAAGAGATCCAATTATGATGAATCAATTGCTAGTTAATTTTGTGCACTAGATTATCTTTATGAAGTTTTGCTTGAAATTCGTGAATCTGAAAATTGTGATGAAGTACTTTATGGAGTGATTCACAATAGATCTTTGAATAAAAAGCATGATTGCAATGATTTTACTATAAATTCTCTTGATGTCAATTGTGCTAATAATATGCAAAACCCTAAGCTTGGGGATGCTAGTTTTGCTATGTCTACTACTTGTTGTAATGATCATGATTGGGGTGATTCTTCTTTTGATCTTGAAAATTTATTTAAGCCCCATGATGAATATGAGATTGATAATAGTGTTTGCAATATTATTGAAAGTGGGTTTGGAAGAGTGTCAACTTTAGATCCCACATATTTGGAGAATGTTCAATCTTATGAAGTTTTTGATAAAAGTGGGTTTGGAGAGGTCATGACTTTAGTTAATGTTAATCCCACTATTTTGGAAGAGTGTGAACTTTGCATCCATGTGGATCGTGTTGAAAATATTTTATGTGATAGATATTTTGTTGAATTTGCTTATGATCCCACATGTAATTATTATGATAAAGGAGAATATGATTGTAGAAATTTGCACATTACTAAATTACCTCTCGTTATGTTGAGATTGTTATTGTTTCTTTCCGCTTCCTTGCATATGCTAGTTTTTGCTTGCTATGATTTGTTTGACTATAAGATACCTATGCATAGGAAGTATGTTAGACTTAAGTGTGTTTTTCATATGTTTTATGATGCTCTCTTTGTGCTTCAATTCTCGTCTTTCATGTGAGCATCATTAAAATTATCAATGCCTAGCTAAAAAGGCTCTAAAGAAAAGCGCTTGTTGGGAGACAACCCAATATTTTTCCTTACTGTTATTCAATAAATAATTTATTTAGCCTCTGTTCGGTTGTGTTTTTTGTGTTTAATTAGTGTTTGTGCCAAGTAGAACCGTTGGGAAGACTTGGGGAAAGTCTTGTTGAACTTGCTGTAAAAACCAGAAACTTTAGTGCTCACAAGAACTGCTGTCATTTTTATTTGGAGAGTGCTATTTAGTTAATTATTTTCGAAGATGATTAATAGATAAATTCCTTACGTCCAGCAATTTATTTTAGAATTTTTGGGGTTCCAGATCTTGCGCTAGCTACAGATTACTACAGACTGTTCTGTTTTTGACAGATTCTGTTTTTCGTGTGTTGTTTGCTTATTTTGATGAATCTATGGCTAGTAAAATAGTTTACAAACCATAGAGAAGTTGGAATACAGTAGGTTTAACACCAATATAAATAAAGAATGAGTTCATTACAGTACCTTGAAGTGGTCTTTTGTTTTCTTTCGCTAACGGAGCTCACGAGATTTTCTACTTTAAGTTTTGTGTTGTGAAGTTTTCAAGTTTTGGGTAAAGATTTGATGGATTATGGAACAAGGATTGGCAAGAGCCTAAGCTTGGGGATGCCCATGGCACCCCCAAGATAATCTAAGGACACCTAAAAGCCAAAGCTTGGGGATGCCCCAGAAGGCATCCCCTCTTTTGTCTACTTCTATCGGTAACCTTACTTGGAGCTATATTTTTATTCACCACATGATATGTGTTTTGCTTGGAGCGTCTTTTATGATTTGAGTCTTTGCTTGTTAGTATACCACAATCATCCTTGCTGTACACACCTTTTGGGAGAGCCATACATAATTTGGAATTTGTTAGAATACTCTATGTGCTTCACTTATATCTTTTGAGCTTTATAGTTTTGCTCTAGTGCTTCACTTATATCTTTTAGAGCACGGTGGTGGATTTGTTTTATAGAAACTATTGATATCTCATGCTTCACTTAGATTATTTTGAGAGTCTTAATAGCATGGTAATTTGCTTAAAATCCTAATATGCTTGGTGTGCAAGATTAATAATAAAACTTTCTTATGAGTGTGTTGAATACTAAGAGAAGTTTGATGCTTGATGATTGTTTTGAGATATGGAGGTAATAATATCAAAGTCATGCTAGTTGAGTAGTTGTGAAATCGAGAAACACTTGTGTTGAAGTTTGCAAGTCCCGTAGCATGCATGTATGGTAAAAGTTATGCAACAAATTTGAAACATGAGGTGTTATTTGATTGTCTTCCTTATGAGTGGCGGTCGGGAACGAGCGATGGTCTTTTCCTACCAATCTATCCCCCTAGGAGCATCCGCGTAGTACCGATGTTTTTGATGACTTGTAGATTTTTGCAATAAGTATGTGAGTTCTTTATGACTAATGTTGAGTCCATGGATTATACACACTCTCGCCCTTTCATCCTTGCTAGCCTCTTCGGTACTGTGCATTGCCCTTTCTCACATTGAGAGTTGGCGCAAACTTCGCCGGTGCATCCAAACCCCGTGATATGATACGCTCTTTCACACATAAACCTCCTTATATCTTCCTCAAAACAGCCACCATACCTACCTATTATGGCATTTCCATAGCCATTCCGAGATATATTGCCATGCAACTTCCCATCATTCCGTTCATCATGACACATTCATCATTGTCATATTGCTTAGCATGATCATGTAGTTGACATAGTATTTGTGGCAAATCCACCGTTCATAATTCTTTCATACATGTCACTCTTGGTTCATTTCATATCCCGGTACACTGCCGGAGGCATTCATATAGAGTCATCTTTGTTCTAGTATCGAGTTGTAATCATTGAGTTGTAAATAAATAGGATGTGATGATCATCATTATTAGAGCATTGTCCCAAGTGAGGAATAAAAAAAAGAGAAAGGCCATAAAAAAAGAGAAGGCCCAAAAAAAGTCCATAAAAAAAGAAAAGGCCCAAAAAAATAAGAGAAAAAGAGAGAAGGGACAGTGTTACTGATACGTCTCCAACGTATCTATAATTTTTGATTGCTCCATGCTATATTATCTACTGTTTTGGGCAATATTGGGCTTTATTATCCACTTTTATATTATTTTTGGGACTAACCTATTAACCGCAGGCCCAGCCCAGATTTGTTGTTTTATGCCTATTTCAGTGTTTTGAAGAAAAGGAATATCAGACGGAGTCGAAATGGAAATAAATCAACTGGAGAAGTTATTTTGGAAGGAAACACACCTGATGGACTTGGACCCCACGTCAGAAGATACGGGATCTGCCCACGAGGGTGGGGGCGCGCCCCCTGCCTCGTGGGGCCCCCGTGGCTCCCCTGACGTGCTTCTTCTGCCTATATAACTCCATATACCCTAAAACTTCCAGAACAGAGATTAGATCGGGAGTTCCGCCGCCGCAAGCTTCTGTAGCCACCAAAAGTCAAACGGGACCCTGTTCCGGCACCCTGCCGGAGGGGGGATCCCTCACCGGTGGCCATCTTCATCATCCCGGTGCTCTCCATGACAAGGAGGGAGTAGTTCTCCCTCGAGGCTGAGGGTATGTACCAGTAGCTATGTGTTTGATCTCTCTCTCTCTCTCGTGTTCTTGATTTGGCACGATCTTGATGTATCGTGAGCTTTGCTATTATAGTTGGATCTTATGTTTCTCCTCCCCCTCTTCTCTCTTGTAATGAATTGAGTTTCCCCTTTGAAGTAATCTTATCGGATTGAGTCTTTAAAGACTTGAGAACACTTGATGTATGTCTTGCGTGGGATACCCGTGGTGACAATGGGGTATTCTATTGATCCACTTGATGTATGTTTTGGTGATCAACTTGCGGGTTCCGCCCATGAACCTATGCATAGGGGTTGTCACACGTTTTCGTCGTGATTCTCCGATAGAAACTTTGGGCACTCTTTGAGGTCCTTTGTGTCGGTTGAATAGATGAATCTGAGATTGTGTGACGCATATCGTATAATCATACCCACGGATACTTGAGGTGACATTGGAGTATCTAGGTGACATTAGGGTTTTGGTTGATTTGTGTCTTAAGGTGTTATTCTAGTACGAACTCTAGGGCTGTTTGTGACACCTATTGGAATAGCCCAACGGATTGATTGGAAAGAATAACTTTGAGGTGGTTTCGTACCCTACCATAATCTCTTCGTTCGTTCTCCGCTATTAATAACTTTGGAGTGACTCTTTGTTGCATGTTGAGGGATAGTTATGTGATCCAATTATGTTAGTATTGTTGAGGGAACTTACACTAGCGAAAGTATGAACCCTAGGCCTTATTTCCTATCATTGCAATACCGTTTACGCTCACTTTTATCACTTGCTACCTTGCTGTTTTTATAATTTCAGATTACAAATACCTTTATCTACTATCCATATACCACTTGTATCATCATCTCTTCGCCGAACTAGTGCACCTATACAATTTACCATTGTATTGGGTGTGTTGGGGACACAAGAGACTCTTTGTTATTTGGTTGCAGGGTTGCTTGAGAGAGACCATCTTCATCCTACGCCTCCTACGGATTGATAAACCTTAGGTCATCCACTTGAGGGAAATTTGCTACTGTCCTACAAACCTCTGCACTTGGAGTCCCAACAACGTCTACAAGAAGAAGGTTGTGTAGTAGACATCAAGCTCTTTTCTGGCGCCGTTGCCGGGGAGGTGAGTGCTTGAAGGTATATCTTTAGATCTTGCAATCGAGTCTTTTAGTTTCTTGTTTTATCACTAGTTTAGTTTATAAAAGAAAACTACAAAAAAATGGAATTGAGTTTGTCTCATACGCTTCACCTTTTTAATATCTTTCGTGAGTATGATGGAAAGGATAATTGTGCTCAAGTGCTAGAAGAAGAATGCATTAAAATGTTTGGCACTAAATATTTGAATGATGAGCATGATTGCAATGTTGTTAGTATGAATTCCTTGAATATCCATGATGCTAATGATATGCAAAGCCACAAGCTTGGGGAAGCTATGTTTGATGAAGATGATATTTTTTGTCCCCCAAGTTTTGATGAGCAAATTTATTACGATAAAAGCATGCCTCCTATCTATGATGATTATTGTGATGACACGTATGCTTTAAATAATAATGATACCATGAAACTTGTCATCTTGATCTTAATTTTCAATCACATGATAGTTATCTTGTTGAGTTTGCTCCCACTATTGTTCATGAGAAGAATTTTGCTTGTGTGGAGAGTAGTAAATTTTCTATGCTTGTAGATCATGAAAAGAATGCTTTAGGTGCTTGTTACATTGTTGAATTCATTCAATGCTACTGAAAATTATTATGAGGGAGGAACATATGCTTGTATGAGTTGCAATAATATCAAGTTTCCTCCCTATGTGCTTAAAATTTTGAAGTTATGCTTGCTTTACCTTCCTATGCAAGATGATTATTGTTCCCACAAGTTGTTTGCTCACAAAATCCCTATTCATAGGAAGTGGGTTAGACTTAAATGTGCTAGCCATATTCTTCATGATGCTCTCTTTATGTTTTAATTCTTATCCTTTATGTGAGCATCGTTGAAATCATCGTGCCTAGCTAGGGGCGTTAAACGATAGCGCTTGTTGGGAGGCAACCCAATTTTATTTTTGTTCTTTGCCTTTTGCTCCTGTTTAGTAATAAATAATTCATTAGCCTCTGTTTAGATGTGGTTTTATGCTTTTAATTAGTGTTTGTGCCAAGTAGAACCTTTGGGAAGACTTGGGGAAAGTCTTGTTGATCATGCTGTAAAAAACAGAAACTTTAGCGCTCACGAGAATTGCTGCCATTTTTATTTGGAGTGTGAGTAGTTTACTTCAAACCTACGGGTCCATAGTTAGTAGCTAGATGGCTTCTTCTCTCTTTTTGGATCTCAATACAATGTTCTCCCCCTCTCTCGTGGAGATCTATTCGATGTAATCTTCTTTTTGCGGTGTGTTTGTTGAGACCGATGAATTGTGGGTTTATGATCAAGTTTATCTATGAATAATATTTGAATCTTCTCTGAATTCTTTTATGTATGATTGGTTATCTTTGCAAGTCTCTTCGAATTATCAGTTTGGTTTGGCCTACTAGATTGGTTTTTCTTGCCATGGGAGAAGTGCTTAGCTTTGGGTTCAATCTTGCAGTGTCCTTTCCCAGTGACAGAAGGGGCAGCAAGGCACGTATTGTATTGTTGCCATCGAGGATAACAAGATGTTTTTTTATCATATTGCATGAAACTATCCCTCTACATCATGTCATCTTGCTTAAGGCGTTACTCTGTTTTTAACTTAATACTCTAGATGCATGCTGGATAGCGGTCGATGAGTGGAGTAATAGTAGTAGATGCAGGCAGGAGTCGGTCTACTTGTCTCGGACGTGATGCCTATATACATGATCATACCTAGATATTCTCATAACTATGCTCAATTCTGTCAATTTCTCAACAGTAATTTGTTCACCCACCGTAGAATACTTATGCTCTTGAGAGAAGCCACTAGTGAAACCTATGGCCCCCGGGTCTATTTTCATCATATCAATCTCCATCACTTTATTATTGCTTTGCTTTTTTACTTTGCCTTTTACTTTTCACTTTGCATCTCTATACCAAAAATACCAAAAATATTATTTATCATCTCTATCAGATCTCACTTTCGTAAGTGACCTTGAAGGGATTGACAACCCCTAAGCGCGTTGGTTGCGTTGAGCTATTGTTTTTGTGTAGGTACGAGGGACTCGCGCGTAGCCTCCTACTGTATTGATACCTTGGTTCTCGAAAATTGAGGGAAATACTTACGCTACTTTGCTGTATCATCCTCTCCTCTTCGGCGAAATCCAACGCAGTGCTCAGGAGGTAGCAAGACACTCTCCAGCTTATTGCCCATTCGAAAGAAAAAATAGACGCCTCCAGCTTAATTATGGCTCCTCATCGGTAAAGATTTTTCAACTTGAAAAAAGTCATAGCTTCTTTTCGGGCCGGCTTGGCATCCACCAAATTAGAGGATGGTGTACTAGATGCAGACACTCACACTGGTCGTAGCGCGAAAAAATGAGGGGTCAAATAACATGCCCACAATATACATAGATTGTAAAGGTTGACACGCTAGTCAACGTTCACACTAAACTAAGATTCACAAGATATGGTATGCATACTAGCTAACAGTCACAAGCACTTAAGTTCAGCATGTTTACGCATCTAAATGATTCACAAGACTATATATAACCAAGACAAAGTTGTGAGAAGGTGTAGAAATAAAGAAAAAACGATCGACGCTTCTCTGAGCAAAGGGCCTCCCTACACACGCATTAATTTCCTGAGCATGCTTCTTTCTGCTCAATGTTGCATGCACTTTGAGCATGTTGGCAACTCAACAGCTAGCTTGATGGCTCATCTTGCAATTTACGCTGACACATTGCAGCAAATAGAGGAGGCAATAGAGATCACTCAACATCAGACCATTTTGTGCAGTTCCACTAAAATCATCTTCATTGTCCTGAATGTGAAAAGATAGGAAAGCGTTATACTTAAATGGTGTCGCAAAACATTAGCACATATCAATAGTTCGGCATGACAAAACATGATCATCTGGACGAAGGGGATACTGACCATCGTGAGGAAGATTATGCATAATTTTATATGTGGTTAGTTGATTTCCACCTTGGGGTCTCCTATGATGGCATGGAGGAAATTCTATGCAATCGATGAGCTTAATTCCTTCCATGTGGCTGTAGAAAATTTGTCCGACTAACCCCAATATCTTTTTTGTGTAGTTCCACTAAAATAATGCACCGCTGTTTGCATGACCCTACTCGTCGGCCAGGTCATCAATGACTCGGTCTCTTTATCTTGCGTTGACGGCGCGGCTACAGTGCTTGTTTGCTCCTCCACACATGGTAGCCTCGTTCCACACTACAAACAGCAAGTCAACATACAAATAAGCTTATTTCATCTTACGTTGGTCATTCTACGTAGTTACGAATGTAGGAATACCTGGAGCACCATGAGGTCAGCTCACAGCAAGTTCCACTAAAATTGAGGTTTGTGCTTCCATTTGCACAAATAGACACCATATGGAGATAGACAAGCCTGTTTGCACAAATATGTGATACATCTCCATCGTATCTACTTTTCCTAACGTTTTTCCTCTTGTTTTGTACTATAATTTGCATGATTTGAATGAAACTAACCTGGATTGATGCTGTTTTCTGCAGAACTACCATGGTGTTGTTTTTGTGCAGAAATAAAAGTTCTTGGATTGGAACAAAACTTTGCGAGGATTTTTTATTCAATAAATAAGAATTTCTGGAGCCAAGAACCACTAGAGGGGGGCACCTGGGTGGGCACAACCCACCAGGGCGGGGGGCCCTCCATGCGCGCCTAGGTGGGTTGTCCCCACCTAGTGGCCTCGTAGACTCCAACCCTGATACTATAAAATCACATATTTGGAGAGAAAAATCAGGGAGAAAGAATTATCACGTTTCACGAGACGGAGCCGCCGCCACCTCCTGTTCTTCATCGGGAGGCCAGATCTGGAGTCCGTTTGGGGCTCCGAAGAGGGGGATCTTAGATCTTCGTCATCACCAACCCTTTTCCATCCCCAATTCCATGATGCTCCCCACCGGGAGTGAGTAATTCCTTCGTAGGCTTGCTAGTCGGTGAGGAGTTGGATGAGATTCATCATGTAATCGAGTTAGTTTTGTTAGGGCTTGATGCCTGGTATCCATTATGTTCTGAGATTAATGTTGCTATGACTTTGCCATGCTTAATGCTTGTCACTTTGGACCCGGGTGCCATGATTTCAGATCTGAAACATTTATGTTATCACCATTATATCCATGTTCTATATCCGATCTTGCAAGTTATAGTCACCTACTACGTGTTATGATCCGGCAACCCCGGAGTGACAATAGTTGGGACACTTCTTGGTGATGACCGTAGTTTGAGGAGTTCATGTATTCACTATGTGTTAATGCTTTGTTCCGGTTCTCTATTAAAAGGAGTCCCTAATATCCCTTAGTTTCCAATAGGACCCCACTGCCACGGGAGGGTAGGACAAAAGATGTCATGCAAGTTCTTTCCATAAGCATGTATACTATTTACGGAATACATGCCTACATTATATTTATGAACTGGAGCTAGTGCCGTATCGCCCTAGGTTATGACTGTTATATGATGAATATCATCCAATGAATTCACCGATCCAATGCCTACAAATTTCTATTATATTGTTTATGCTAAGTTACTACTGTTGTTGTTACTATTGCACTTGCTACAAAATCATTGCTATCACTATTACCGTTACTATAGTTGTTGCTACTACTATCAAAGCTATCATGCTACTGATCATGTTTTTGTAGATAATTAATCTCCAGGTGTGGTTGAATTGACAACTCAGCTGCTAATACTTGCAAATATTCTTTGGATCCCCTTGTGTCGAATCAATAAATTTGGGTTGAATACTCTATCCTCGAAAACTATTGCGATCCCTTATACTTGTGGGTTATCAAGACCTTTTTCTGGCGCTATTGCCGGGGAACATAGTTATATTTGTGGAGTCACTTGGGATTATTATCAAATTATCACTATGAAGAATCTTAAGGACGCTAAGACTAAGATATTTCCCTCTAAGACGAGGGGAGGTAAGGAACTGTCATCTAGCTCTACACTTGATTCACCTTCTGTTATAAGTAGACTTGCAACACCACCACATGATATTGTAGGATCGAAAGTATGTCTAGATGGGGGGGGTGATTAGACTACTTGACCAAATAAAAATCTAGCCTTTTCCCAATTTTAGTTCTTGGCAGATTTTAGCAACTTTGGACAAGTCAAGCAATCTTAACACAATTCAAGCAAGCATGCAAAGAGTATATGAGCAGCGGAAAGTAAAGCATGCAACTTGCAAGAATGTAAAGGGAAGGGTTTGGAGGATTCAAACGCAATTGGAGACACAGATGTTTTTGTCGTGGTTCCAATAGGTGGTGCTATCGTATGTTGATGGAGACTTCAACCCACGAAGGGTAATGGTTGCGCAAGTCCATGGAGGGCTCTACCCACGAAGGGTCAACGAAGAAGCAACCTTGTCTATCCCACCATGGCCATCGCCCACGAAGGACTTGCCTCACTAGCGGTAGATCTTCACGAACTAGGCGATCTCCTTGACCTTACAAACTCCTTGGTTCAACTCCACAATCTTGTCGGAGGCTCCCAAGTGACACCTAGCCAATTTAGGAGACACCACGCTCCAAGAAGTAACAAATGGTGTGTTGATGATGAACTCCTTGCTCTTGTGCTTCAAATGATAGTCTCCCCAACACTCAACTCTCTCTCATAGGATTTGGATTTTGTGGAAAGAACATTTGAGTGGAAAGTAACTTGGGGAAGGCTAGAGATCAAGATTCATATGGTAGGAATGGGATATCTTGGTCTCAACACAAGTGTAGGTGGTTCTCTCTCAGAAAAAGTAAGTTGGAAGTGTAGGTTTGTTCTGATGGCTCTCTCCACGAATGAAGAGGTGGTGGAGGGGTATATATAGCCTCCACACAAAATCTAACCGTTACACATAACTTCCCAAACTCGGTGGGACCGAATGGTTAAACTCGGTCGGACCGATTTAGCAAAGCTAGTGACCGTTAGGGTTTTCGATGGGACCGACATGCAACTCGGTAGGACCGATATGATTAGGGTTAGGGCATAACGTAATCTCAGTGAGACCGATTACACAAACTTGGTGAGACCGATTTTGGTAATAAGCTAACCAGAGAGTTGGCCAGGTAAACTCGGTGGGACTGATCGCTCATTTCGGTGAGACTGAAACGTTACGAAGGGAAAAGAGAGAGTTTACATTGCAATCTCGGTGGGACCGATCGCTCATCTCAGTGAGACCGAAATGTTACAAAGGGAAACAAAGAGATTACAACCCCATCTCGGTGAGACCAAGATCCCTATCGGTGAGACCGTTTGCCTAGGGTTTGTGGCAGTGGCTATGACATTTGAAACTCGGTGGCGCCAGATAGAAAGAATTGCTGGGGCCGAGTTTGACTTTTGGTTTAGGTCATATGTGGATGTGAGAAAGTAGTTGAGGGTTTTGGAGCATATCACTAAGCATTTTGAGCAAGAACCTCATTAAGCAACACCTCATCCCTCCTTGATAGTATTGGCTTTTCCTATAGACTCAATGTGATATTGGATCACTAAAATGGATAATGTAGAGTCTTGAGCTTTGAGCTTGAGCCAATCCTTTGTCCTTAGCATTTTGAGGGGTCCAGTTTTTCTCATCCATGTCATCCAATCATTGAGCTTTCCTGAGATATTAATCTTGAAATAGCATTAGCTCAATGAGCTATATGTTGTTAGGAATTACCAAAACCACCTAGGGATATTTGCACTTTCAATCTCCCTCTTTTTGGTAACTGATGACAACATATAGATCAAAGCTTCGACAAATGATAATAAGAGTGAAAAACATTGTTGCTTTGAGAAGTATGTGAAAAGCAAGAGCTCCCCCTAAATTTGTGCATAGTTTAAGATTTGCTTTGGACTGCAAATGCACAAAGAGTTAGGATCATGGGTTACTCTTCCATGTCACATACATCTTGGTGGAGCGCTCAAAATGATAATAATGATAATAATGAAATACATGCACTCATCACCAAGCAAAGTGAATGATCATATAAAAGGATAATGTCATCCAACAAGCATTAAGGTAGCATATGATCAACCACATGATCATCCAAGTAAGCACAAAGTATAAAGTATCTCAACCAAGCAAATAAATGAAGTTTAACCACCAAACAAAAGAGAATAAAAAGCAACACTCTCTCTCGAAGCATATGATCTATACATTTTCTCCCCCTTTGGCAACAAGTTACCAAAAAGTTCATAAAAATGCATAGTGCTAGATCAACTCTCAGGCTTGGTCTACAGGTGGTGGTGTAGATAACACGCCAAGGACGAAGCCATCAGTTGATGTAGATGGAGCTGGTGGAGTAGGTGCTGGAGCTGGTGGCACTGAAGCTGTAGCTGGTACAGATGAAGTTGCTCTGGTGTCTGGAACAGGCATTGCAGCAGATCTTTGTCCTCTGGGCACTCTAGCAAAAGCATCAGTGGTAGACTTGCCCTTCTTCTCCTGCACTTCATCCTGAAGTTTCTCAACGACTGACTAGATCTCAGTGACCATCACATCTAAGTCATAAAACTTCTGCTCCACGATCCTCTCCAAGCTCTCCTAGTTTTGAGTTAGGGTAGCCAATCCCTTCTCAATCCTCAGAGTGGAGGCAATCAAGTATCCAAGCTGTTCATGCGTGCTCTTTAGAAGATACTGAGATGCCTCTTCAGTGGTTGGCATCTTTGTAGCCTTTTCAGCCCTTGCCTTCTCCTTCTTGGCTTGTGCGTGCACAGAAGATGGTTCATTCTCATCCATCACCACAGTGTTGTCCTCAAAGTCTGGGTAGATGGGCATGTGTTTCTTGTCCAGGAGATATGTGCCAGTGCCCATCTTGGAGTTGATTAGCTCCTGGATCTGTGGGGCATACCCACAACTCCTCTTCTGATCTGCAGCTGTTCTCTTAATGGTTTCCACAATTAGGATCATGACTTTGAACTTTTGAGGCACATCAAATATGTGAAGAAAGTTAATTGCATGGCCTCTGATCATCTCGTGATCACCTGACTTTGGCAAGAGAGTGTGCCTGAGGATCCAGTTGATTGTTGGCAAGCCTGACAGAAGGTAATGTACTGATCCAAACTTGTGTCTCTCAAGAGCAGCATCTGGGATCTCTTTGTACATGTGTGCCATGGTGTTGTGATCCTTCTTCTTGGCATAGACATCCAAGTCATCTTCACTCTCCTCAAGAGCATTGATCAATTTCGCCCATTCAGCAACCGTTGACTGGTACCTAGTACCTTCAGACATCCAGACAATTCTTCCATCTGGGTAGAAATGAGTTGTGGAGTAGAACTGCATGATGAGCTCATCATTCCACTTTGTGAGCTTATAAGCCACAAACTCATCGACTCCACACGCCTTGAAGCTGTCATATACACTAGGGAAGTGATCCTCATGTTCCTCAATAAATGTCCAATCGACCCATCTCATGTCACACACTATGGGCTTCTTGTCAAGTAAGATGGTCTCATAGAAGTCCTGCTGTTCCTTTGTATGGAACTTATAGTCCACAGCAGTCCTTCTCCTGGTGGCATATGGATCAGACTCTCTCCATAGCCTTAGACCAAAATCCTTCCTGATTTTCATGTTCTCTGCAACTGGATGAGCATCATTGTGGTCTGGAATTTTGGGCTTCAACTTCCTTAACATGATAGAATCATCTTCTTCTTTAGCAGCTTGAGGCATTGGGGCCTTGTTCTTCTCCTCAACAGGGATGTTCCTGGTGCTCCTCTTTGGTTTTGGCTTTGGAGCTAGAGAAGCAGTCTTAGGACCAGTCTTAGGCTTAGATGGAACAGCCCCTGCCCTTATAGCATCTCCCATAAGCTTTTGAGCTTTGGGTGCTCGTGCTGCATCCTCTTCCTCTTCCTCTTCTTCAGAGTCTTTCATTATTGAAGATCTCCCAAGCACTCTGGCAGTGGTCTTCTTGACCCTTTCCTTTCTTTTCTTTTCTGCCACAACCTGCTCTTTGGGTGCAGATCCCAAAGTCTCTTGAGTGGATGTTCTGGCTTTTTACATGGGAGCTCTCTTGGCAGGAACCTTTTGCTTCATCCTTGGCTTAGTGGCAGCAGCTGTGCCATATTCCTTTTTCAGGACTTTCCTCTTTGAGGTGGCCTCTTCCTCAGCAGCCACATAGTTCTCATCCTCAGAAACTGAGGTTTTCTTCTTTCTAGTCCTGGTGGCTGCCTTAGGCAAGTTGCTGGGGGTACTTCTGCTTCCTTCATCAAAGCTGCTAGAGGGACTAGTGCCCTCACTCAAGTTCACTTGCTCCTCAGACTTGTTCTGACTGTCACTCTGATCTGACATGATGCAAACACTGACAGCAGACCCTGTGAATGGATTATAGATGAGGTAGAGTGGATGAGCATCACAAAGTGCAGAGGTTTTTGCAAAAGAATGAGTTAGAAACTTAGTTTTAGTTTTTCATAGAAAGCATTTCGGATCTACCGATTTGCAAACTCAGTGATACCGAAGCAGCTTTTGGAACCTAAACTAGTGAACTCGGTCAGACCGAGTCACTGTTCGGTGGCACCGAGACTGCTAGGGTTTCACAAAGTGCTGAACTTGGTCACACCGATTTGCAATTCTCGGTCAGACCGAGAATCACATGTGCAATGGCCTTAGCCAAATCGGTGGAACCGATTTCAACAACTCGGTCGGTCCGAGATGGTTTCGGCGGAAACCTAACCCTAAATTTTCAATCCACGACTAAACTACAGAGTGATTTCGATGGATAGAGTGATCTCAATCATGGCAAGATACATGGCAAAACAATGTGCTGGGAAATCAGAGTGAGAACATCACAAAGATCAAGTCCATACCCTAGTTCTGTTGGGGAACGTAGTAATTTCAAAAAAATTCCTACGCACACGCAAGATCATGGTGATGCATGGCAACGAGAGGGGAGAGTGTGATCTATGTACCCTTGTAGACCGACAGCAGAAGCGTTAGCACAACGCGGTTGATGTAGTCATACGTCTTCACGGCCCGACCGATCAAGCACCGAAACTACGACACCTCCAAGTTTTAGCACATGTTCAGCTCGATGACGATCCCCGGACTCCGATCCAGCAAAGTGTCGGGGAAGAGTTCCGTCAGCACGATGGCGTGGTGACGATCTTGATGTACTACCATCGCAGGGCTTCGCCTAAGCACCGCTACAATATTATCGAGGATTATGGTGGAAGGGGGCACCGCACACGGCTAAGAATATGATCACGTGGATCAACTTGTGTGTCTAGGGGTGCCCCCTACCCCCGTATATAAAGGAGCAAGGGGAGGAGGCCGTCCGGCCCCTCTTGGCGCGCCAGGAGGAGTCCTCCTCCTAGTAGGAGTAGGACTCCTACTAGGAGGGGGAAGGAAGTGGGGAGGGAGAAGGAAGGGGGGGGGGACGCACCCCCCTCTCCTAGTCCAATTCGGACCAGGGGGGAGGAGGCGCGCGGCCCACCCTGGCTGCCCCTCTCTCTCCACTAAGGCCCATATGGCCCATTACTTCTCCCGGTAGGGTTCCAGTAACCCTCCGGCTCTCCGGTTTTCTCCGAAATCACCCGGAACACTTCCGGTGTCCGAATATAGCCGTCCAATATATCAATCTTTATGTCTCGACCATTTCGAGACTCCTCGTTATGTCCATGATCACATCCAGGACTCTGAACTAACTTCGGTACATCAAAACTCATAAACTCATAATATAACTGTCATTGAAACCTTAAGCGTGCGGACCCTACAGGTTCGAGAACAATGTAGACATGATCGAGACACGTCTACGGTCAATAACCAATAGCGGAACCTGGATGCTCATATTGGCTCCTACATATTCTACAAAGATCTTTATCGGTCAGACCGCATAACAACATACGTTGTTCCCTTTGTCATTGGTATTTTACTTGCCCGCGATTCGATCGTCGGTATCTCAATACCTAGTTCAATCTCGTTACCGACAAGTCTCTTTACTCGTTTCGTAATACATCATCTCGCAACTAACTCATTAGTTGCAATGCTTGCAAGGCTTATGTGATGTGCATTACCGAGAGGGCCCAGAGATACCTCTCCGACAATCAGAGTGACAAATCCTAATCTCGAAATACACCAACCCAACATGTACCTTTGGAGACACCTGTAGAGCTCCTTTATAATCACCCAGTTACGTTGTGACGTTTGGTAGCACACAAAGTGTTCCTCCGGCAAACGGGAGTTGCATAATCTCATAGTCATAGGAACATGTATAAGTCATGAAGAAAGCAATAGCAACATACTAAACGATCGGGTGCTAAGCTAATGGAATGGGTCATGTCAATCACATCATTCTCCTAATAATGTGATCCCGTTAATCAAATGACAACACATGTCTATGGTTAGGAAACATAACCATCTTTGATTAATGAGCTAGTCAAGTAGAGGCATACTAGTGACGTTTGCTTTGTCTATGTATTCACACAAGTATTATGTTTGCGGATAATACAATTCTAGCATGAATAATAAACATTTATCATGATATAAGGAAATGAAATAATAACATTATTATTGCCTCTAGGGCATATTTCCTTCTGTCTCCCACTTGCACTAGAGTCAATAATCTAGATTACACAGTAATGACTCTAACACCCATGGAGCTTTGGTGTTGATCATGTTTTGCTCGTGGAAGAGGCTTAGTCAACGGGTCTGCTACATTCAGATCCGTATGTATCTTGCAAATCTCTATGTCTCCCACCTGGACTAGATCCCGGATGGAATTGAAGCGTCTCTTGATGTGCTTGGTTCTCTTGTGAAATCTGGATTCCTTTGCCAAGGCAATTGCACCAGTATTGTCACAAAAGATTTTCATTGGACCCGATGCACTAGGTATGACACCTAGATCGGATATGAACGCCTTCATCCAGACTCCTTCGTTTTCTGCTTCCGAAGCAGCTATGTACTCTGCTTCACATGTAGATCCCGCCACAACACTTTGTTTAGAACTGCACCAACTGACAGCTCCACCGTTTAATGTAAACACGTATCCGGTTTGCGATTTAGAATCGTCCGGATCAGTGTCAAAGCTTGCATCAACGTAACCATTTACGATGAGCTCTTTGTCACCTCCATATATGAGAAACATATCCTTAGTCCTTTTCAGGTATTTCAGGATGTTCTTGACCGTTGTCCAGTGATACACTCCTGGATTACTTTGGTACCTGCCTGCTAGACTTATAGAAAGACACACATCAGGTCTAGTACACAGCATTGCATACATGATAGAGCCTATGGCTGAAGCATAGGGAACATCTTTCATTTTCTCTCTATCTTCTGCATTGGTCGGGCGTTGAGTCTTACTAAATTTCACACCTTGTAACACAGGCAAGAATCCTTTCTTTGCTTGATCCATTTTGAACTTTTTCAAAACTTTGTCAAGGTATGTGCTTTGTGAAAGTCCAATTAAGCGTCTTGATCTGTCTCTATAGATCTTAATGCCCAATATGTAAGCAGCTTCACCGAGTTCTTTCATTGAAAAACTCTTATTCAAGTATCCCTTTATGCTATCCAGAAATTCTATATCATTTCTGATTAGTAATATGTCATCTACATATAATATCAGAAATGCTACAGAGCTCCCACTCACTTTCTTGTAAAAACAGGCTTCTCCAAAAGTCTGTACAAAACCAAATGCTTTGATCACACTATCAAAGCATTTTTTCCAACTCCGAGAGGCTTGCACCAGTCCATAAATGGATCGCTGGAGCTTGCACACTTTGTTAGCTCCCTTTGGATCGACAAAACCTTCCGGTTGCATCATATACAACTCTTCTTGCAGAAATCCATTCAGGAATGCAGTTTTGACATCCATCTGCCAAATTTCATAATCATAAAATGCGGCAATTGCTAACATGATTCGGACAGACTTAAGCATCGCTACGGGTGAGAAGGTCTCATCGTAGTCAATCCCTTGAACTTGTCGAAAACCTTTTGCGACAAGTCGAGCTTTGTAGACAGTAACATTACCATCAGCGTCAGTCTTCTTCTTAAAGATCCATTTATTCTCAATTGCTTGCCGATCATTGGGCAAGTCAACCAAAGTCCATACTTTGTTCTCATACATGGATCCCATCTCAGATTTCATGGCTTCAAGCCATTTTGCGGAATCTGGGCTCACCATCGCTTCTCCATAGTTTGTAGGTTCATCATGATCTAGTAGCATGACTTCCAGAACAGGATTACCGTACCACTCTGGTGTGGATCTTACTCTGGTTGATCTACGAGGTTCAGTAGTATCTTGTTCTGAAGCTTCATGATCATCATCATTAGCTTCCTCACTAATTGGTGTAGGTGTCATAGAAACTGGTTTCTGTGATGTACTACTTTCCAATAAGGGAGCAGGTACAGTTACCTCATCAAGTTCTACTTTCCTCCCACTCACTTCTTTCGAGAGAAACTCCTTCTCTAGAAAGTTTCCGAATTTAGCAACAAAAGTTTTGCCTTCGGATCTGTGATTGAAGGTGTATCCAATAGTTTCCTTTGGATATCCTATGAAGACACATTTCTCCGATTGGGGTTCGAGCTTATCAGGTTGAAGCTTTTTCACATAAGCATCGCAACCCCAAACTTTCAGAAACGACAACTTTGGTTTCTTGCCAAACCATAGTTCATAAGGCATCGTCTCAACGGATTTTGATGGTGCCCTATTTAACGTGAATGCGGCCATCTCTAGAGCATAACCCCAAAACGATAGCGGTAAATCAGTAAGAGACATCATAGATCGCACCATATCTAGTAAAGTACGATTACGACGTTCGGACACACCATTACGCTGTGGTATTCCGGGTGGCGTGAGTTGCGAAACTATTCCGCATTGTTTCAAATGTACACCAAACTCGTAACTCAAATATTCTCCTCCACGATCAGATCACAGGAATTTTATTTTCTTGTTACGATGATTTTCAACTTCACTCTGAAATTCTTTGAACTTTTCAAATGTTTCAGACTTATGTTTCATTAAGTAGATATACCCATATCTGCTTAAGTCATCTGTGAAGGTGAGAAAATAACGATATCCGCCACGAGCCCCAACATTCATCGGACCACATACATCTGTATGTATGATTTCCAACAAATCTGTTGCTCTATCCATAGTACCGGAGAATGGTGTTTTTGTCATCTTACCCATAAGGCACGGTTCGCAAGTACCAAGTGATTCATAATCAAGTGGTTCCAAAAACCCATCAGTATGGAGTTTCTTCATGCGCTTTACACCGATATGACCCAAACGGAAGTGCCACAAATAAGTTGCACTATCATTATCAACTCTGCATCTTTTGGCTTCAACATTATGAATATGTGTGTCACTACTATCGAGATTTAATAAGAATAGACCACTCTTTAAGGGTGCATGACCATAAAAGATATTACTCATATAAATAGAACAACCATTATTCTCTGATTTAAGTGAATAACCGTCTCGTATCAAACAAGATCCAGATATAATGTTCATGCTTAACGCTGGCACCAAATAACAATTATTTAGGTCTAATATTAATCCTGAAGGTAGATGTAGAGGTAGCGTGCCGACCGCGATCACATCGACTTTGGAACCATTTCCCACGAGCATCGTCACCTCGCCCTTAGCCAATCTTCGCTTAATCCGTAGTCCCTGTTTCGAGTTGCAAATGTTAGCAACAGAACCAGTATCAAATACCCAGGTGCTACTGTGAGCATTAGTAAGGTACACATCAATAACATGTATATCACATATACCTTTGTTCACCTTAACATCCTTCTTATCCGCCAAATACTTGGGGCAGTTCCGCTTCCAGTGACCATTCTGCTTGCAGTAGAAGCACTCAGTTTCAGGCTTAGGTCCAGGTTTGGGTTTCTTCTCTTGAGTAGCAACTTGCTTGCTGTTCTTTTTGAAGTTCCCCTTCTTCTTCCCTTTGCCCTTTTTCTTGAAATTAGTGGTCTTATTGACCATCAACACTTGATGCTCCTTCTTGATTTCTACCTCCGCAGCTTTTAGCATTGCAAAGAGCTCGGGAATAGTCTTATTCATCCCTTGCATATTATAGTTCATCACGAAGCTCTTCTAGCTTGGTGGCAGTGATTGGAGAATTCTGTCAATGACGCAATCATTTGGAAGATTAACTCCCAATTGAATCAAGTGATTATTATACCCAGACATTTTGAGTATATGCTCACTGACAGAACTGTTCTCCTCCATCTTGCAGCTATAGAACTTATTGGAGACTTCATATCTCTCAATCCGGGCATTTGCTTGAAATATTAACTTCAACTCCTGGAACATCTCTCATATGCTCCATGACGTTCAAAACGTCGTTGAAGTCCCGATTCTAAGCCGTAAAGCATGGCACACTGAACTATCGAGTAGTCATCAGCTTTGCTCTGCCAGACGTTCATAACATCTGGTGTTGCTCCAGCAGCAGGCCTGGCACCCAGCGATGCTTCCAGGACGTAATTCTTCTGTGCAGTAATGAGGATAATCCTCAAGTTACGGACCCAGTCCGTGTAATTGCTACCATCATCTTTCAACTTTGCTTTCTCAAGGAACGCATTAAAATTGAACGGAACAACAGCACGGGCCATCTATCTACAATCAAACATAAACAAGCAAGATACTATCAGGTACTCAGTTCATGATAAATTTAGGTTCAATTAATCATATTACTAAAGAACTCCCACTTAGATAGACATCCCTCTAATCCTCTAAGTGATTATGTGATCCAAATCAACTAAACCATGTCCGATCATCACGTGAGATGGAGTAGTTTCATTGGTGAACATCGCTATGTTGATCATATCTACTATATGATTCATGCTCGACCTTTCGGTCTCTGTGTTCCGAGGCCATATCTGTATATGCTTGGCTCGTCAAGTATAACCTGAGTATTCTGCGTGTGCAACTGTTTTGCACCCGTTGTATTTGAACGTAGAGCCTATCACACCCGATCATCACGTGGTGTCTCAGCACGAAGAACTTTCGCAACGGTGCATACTCAGGGAGAACACTTCTTGATAATTAGTGAGAGATCATCTTAAAATGCTACCGTCAATCAAAGCAAGATAAGATGCATAAAAGATAAACATCACATGCAATATAAGTGATATGATATGGCCATCATCATCTTGTGCTTGTGATCTCCATCTTCGAAGCACCGTCGTGATCACCATCGTCACCGGCGCGACACCTTGATCACCATGGTAGCATCGTTGTCGTCTCGCCAATCTTATGCTTCCACGACTATCGCTACCGCTTAGTGATAAAGTAAAGCATTACAGCGCAATTGCATTGCATACAATAAAGCGACAACCATATGGCTCCTGCCAGTTGCCGATAACTTGGGTACAAAACATGATCATCTCATACAATAAAATTTAGCATCATGTCTTGACCATATCACATCACAACATGCCCTGCAAAAACAAGTTAGACGTCCTCTACTTTGTTGTTGCAAGTTTTATGTGGCTGCTACGGGCTTAAGAAAGAACCAATCTTACCTACGCATCAAAACCACAATGATAGTTTGTCAAGTTGGTGTTGTTTAAACCTTCGCAAGGACCGAGCGTAGCCACACTCGGTTCAACTAAAGTTGGAGAAACTGTCACCCACTAGCCACCTTTGTGTAAAGCACGTCGGGAGAACCGGTCTCGCGTAAGCGTACACGTAATGTCGGTCCGGGCCACTTCGTCCAACAATACCGCCGAACCAAAGTATGACATGCTCGTAAGCAGTATGACTTATATCGCCCACAACTCACTTGTGTTCTACTCGTGCATATAACATCAACACATAAAACCTAGGCTCCGATGCCACTGTTGGGGAACGTAGTAATTTAAAAAAAATTCCTACGCACACGCAAGATCATGGTGATGCATAGCAATAAGAGGGGAGAGTGTGATCTACGTACCCTTGTAGACCGACAGCGGAAGCGTTAGCACAACGCGGTTGATGTAGTTGTACGTCTTCACGGCCCGACCGATCAAGCACCGAAACTACGGCACCTCCGAGTTTTAGCACACGTTCAGCTCGATGACGATCCCCGGACTCCGATCCAGCAAAGTGTCGGGGAAGAGTTGTTGGGGAACGTTGCAGAAAACAAAATTTTTCCTACGGTTTCACCAAGATCCATCTATGAGTTCATCTAGCAACGAGTGATCAGATGCATCTACATACCTTTGTAGATCGCGAGCGGAAGCATTCAAAGAACAGGGATGAGGTAGTCGTACACGACGTGATCCAAATCACCGGAGATCCTAGCGCCGAACGGACGGCACCTCCGCGTTCAACACACGTACGGTCAACGTAACGTCTCCTCCTTCTTGATCCAGCAAGGGGAGAGGAGAGGTTGAGGAAGATGGCTCCAGCAGCAGCACGACGGCGTGGTGGTGGTGGAGCTGCAGTACTCCGGCAGGGCTTCGCTAAGCTCTATGGAGGAGGAGGAGGTGCTGGAGAGGGAGAGGGAGGCACCAAGGCGTGGCTTGAGAGGCCCTCCTTCCCTCACTATATATAGGGAGCCAAGGGGGGGGGGGCACCGGCCCTAGGAGATCCAATCTCCTAGGGGGGCGGCGGCCAAGGGAGGATTCCCTCCCCCCCAAGGCACCTAGGGGGTGCCTTCCCCTTGTGGGACTCTTCCCTTCTTGAACCCTAGGCGCATGGGCCTCTTGGGGCTGGTGCCCTTGGCCCATGTAGGCCAAGGCGCACCCCCTACAGCCCATGTGCCCCCTGGGGCAGGTGGCCCCACCCGATGGACCCCCGGGACCCTTCCGGTGGTCCCGGTACAATACCAGTGACCCGAAACTTGTCCCGATGGCCGAAACAACACTTCCTATATATAATTCTTTACCTCCGGACCATTCCGGAACTCCTCGTGACATCCGAGATCTCATCCGGGACTCCGAACAACATTCGGGTTACTGCATATACATATCCCTACAACCCTAGCGTCACCGAACCTTAAGTGTGTAGACCCTACGGGTTCGGGAAACATGTAGACATGACCGAGATGACTCTCCGGTCAATAACCAACAGCGGGATCTGGATACCCATGTTGGCTCCCACATGCTCCTTGATGATCTCATCGGATGAACCACGATGTCGAGGATTCAAGCAACCCCGTATACAATCCCCTTTGCCAGTCGGTATGTTACTTGCCCGAGATTCGATCGTCGGTATCCCAATACCTCGTTCAATCTCGTTACCGGCAAGTCACTTTACTCGTACCGTAATGCATGATCCCGTGACCAGACACTTGGTTACTTTGAGCTCATAATGATGATGCATTACCGAGTGGGCCCAGCGATACCTCTCCGTCATACAGAGTGACAAATCCCAGTCTTGATCGTGTCAACCCAACAGACACTTTCGGAGATACCCGTAGTCTACCTTTATAGTCACCCAGTTACGTTGTGACGTTTGGTACACCCAAAGCACTCCTACGGTATCTGGGAGTTACACAGTCTCATGGTCTAAGGAAAGGATACTTGACATTGGAAAACTCTAGCAAACGAACTATACAATCTTGTGCTATGTTTAGGATTGGGTCTTGTCCATCACATCATTCTCCTAATGATGTGATCTCGTTATCAATGACATCCAATGTCCGTAGTCAGGAAACCATGACTATCTGTTGATCAACGAGCTAGTCAACTAGAGGCTCACTAGGGACATGTTGGTGTCTGTTATTCACACATGTATTACGATTTCCGGATAACACAATTATAGCATGAATAAAGACAATTATCATGAACAAGGAAATATAATAATAATGCTTTTATCATTGCCTCTAGGGCATATTTCCAACAGTCTCCCACTTGCACTAGAGTCAATAATCTAGTTACATTGTGATGAATCGAACACCCATGGAATTCTGGTGTTGATCATGTTTTGCTCTAGGGAGAGGTTTAGTCAACGGATCTGCTACATTCAGGTCCGTATGTACTTTACAAATATCTATGTCTCCATCTTGAACATTTTCACGAATGGAGTTGAAGCGACGCTTGATGTGCCTTGTCTTCTTGTGAAACCTGGGCTCCTTGGCAAGTGCAATAGCTCCAGTGTTGTCACAGAAGAGTTTGATTGGCCCCGACGCATTGGGTATGACTCCTAGGTCGGTGATGAACTCCTTCACCCAAATTGCTTCATGTGCTGCCTCCGAGGCTGCCATGTACTTCGCTTCACATGTAGATCCCGCCACGACGCTCTGCTTGCAACTGCACCAGCATACTGCCCCACCATTCAAAATATACATGTATCCGGTTTGTGACTTAGAGTCATCCAGATCTGTGTCGAAGCTAGCGTCGACGTAACCCTTTACGACGAGCTCTTCGTCACCTCCATAAACGAGAAACATTTCCTTAGTCCTTTTCAGGTACTTCAGGATATTCTTGACCGCTGTCCAGTGTTCCTTGCCAGGATTACTTTGGTACCTTCCTACCAAACTTACGGCAAGGTTTACATCAGGTTTGGTACACAACATGGCATACATAATAGAACCTATGGCTGAGGCATAGGGGATGACACTCATCTCTTCTATATCTTCTGCCGTGGTCGGACATTGAGCTGAGCTCAATTTCACACCTTGTAACACAGGTAAGAACCCCTTCTTAGACTGATCCATATTGAACTTCTTCAATATCTTATCAACGTATGTGCTTTGTGAAAGACCTATGAGGCGTCTCGATCTATCTCTATAGATCTTCATGCCTAATATATAAGCAGCTTCTCCAAGGTCCTTCATTGAAAAACTCTTATTCAAGTAGGCCTTGATGCTGTCCAAGAGTTCTATATCATTTCCCATCAAAAGTATGTCATCTACATATAATATGAGAAATGCTACAGAGCTCCCACTCACTTTCTTGTAAAGGCAGGCTTCTCCATAAGTCTGTGTAAACCCAAATGCTTTGATCATCTCATCAAAGCGAATGTTCCAACTCCGAGATGCTTGCACCAGCCCATAGATCAAGCGTTGGAGCTTGCATACCTTGTCAGCATTCTTAGGATCGACAAAACCTTTCGGCTGCATCATATACAATTCTTCCTTAAGGAAACCATTAAGGAATGCCGTTTTGACGTCCATTTGCCATATCTCATAATCATAGAATGCGGCAATTGCTAACATGATTTGGACGGACTTTAGCTTCGCTACCGGTGAGAAGGTCTCATCGTAGTCAACCCCTTGAACTTGTCGATAACCCTTAGCGACAAGCCGAGCTTTATAGATGGTCACATTACCATCCGCGTCTGTCTTCTTCTTAAAGATCCATTTATTTTCTATGGCTCGCCGATCATCGGGCAAGTCAGTCAAAGTCCATACTTCGTTTTCATACATGGATCCTATCTCGGATTTCATGGCTTCTAGCCATTTGTCGGAATCCGGGCCCGCCATCGCTTCTTCATAGTTCGAAGGTTCACCGTTGTCTAACAACATGATTTCCAAGACAGGGTTGCCGTACCACTCTGGTGCAGAACGTGTCCTTGTGGACCTTCGAAGTTCAGTAGCAACTTGATCTGAAGTTTCATGATCATCATCATTAACTTCCTCTCCAGTCGGTACAGGCACCTCAGGAACATTTTCTTGAGTTGCGCCATTTTCCGGTTCAAGAGGTAATACTTCATCAAGTTCTACTTTCCTCCCACTTACTTCTTTCGAGAGAAACTCTTTCTCTAGAAAGGATCCATTCTTGGCAACGAAGATCTTGCCTTCAAATCTGAGGTAGAAGGTATACCCAATAGTTTCTTTACGGTATCCTATGAAGACGCATTTTTCCGACTTGGGTTCGAGCTTTTCAGGTTGAAGTTTCTTGACATAAGCATCGCATCCCCAAACTTTTAGAAACGACAGCTTAGGTTTCTTCCCAAACCATAATTCATACGGTGTCGTCTCAATGGATTTTGACGGAGCCCTATTTAAAGTGAATGCGGCAGTCTCTAAAGCATAGCCCCAAAATGATAGCGGTAAATCGGTAAGAGGCATCATAGATCGCACATATCTAATAGAGTGCGATTACGACGTTCGGACACACCATTACGCTGAGGTGTTCCAGGCGGCGTGAGTTGTGAAACTATTCCACATTTTCTTAAGTGTGTGCCAAATTCGTGACTCAAGTATTCTCCTCCACGATCTGATCGTAGGAACTTGATTTTCCTGTCACGTTGATTCTCAACCTCACTCTGAAATTCCTTGAACTTTTCAAAGGTCTCAGACTTGTGTTTCATTAAATAGATATACCCATATCTACTCAAGTCATCAGTGAGGGTGAGAACATAATGATAGCCACCGCGAGCCTCAACACTCATTGAACTGCACACATCAGTATGTATGATTTCCAACAAGTCGGTTGCTCGCTCCATTGTTCCTGAGAACAGAGTCTTGGTCATTTTACCCATGAGGCATGGTTCGGACGTGTCAAATGATTCATAATCAAGAGACTCTAAAAGTCCATTTGCATGGAGCTTCTTCATGCGTTTGACACCTATGTGACCAAGGGGGCAGTGCCACAAGTATGTGGGACTATCATTATCAAGCTTACATCTTTTGGTACTCACATTAGGAACATGTGTAGCATTACGTTCGAGATTCATAAAGAATAAACCATTCACCATCGGAGCATGACCATAAAACATATCTCTCATATAAATAGAACAAAGTAGCCATCTCGAATTAAATGAGATCCCGATACAATGTTCATGCTCAAAGCTGGCACTAAATAACAATTCTTAAGGTTTAAAACTAATCCCGAAGGTCAATGTAGAGGTAGCGTGTCGACGGCGATCACATTGACCTTGGAACCATTCCCGACGCGCATCGTCACCTCGTCCTTTGCCAGTCTCCGCTTATTCCGCAGCTCCTGCTTTGAGTTACAAATGTGAGCAACTGCACCGGTATCAAATACCCAGGAGCTACTACGATTACTGGTAAGGTACACATCAATTACATGTATATCACATATACCTTTTGTTTTGCCGGCCTTCTTGTCCGCTAAGTATTTGGGGCAGTTCCGCTTCCAGTGACCACTTCCCTTGCAATAAAAGCACTCAGTCTCGGGCTTGGGTCCATTCTTTGGCTTCTTCCCGGCAGCTTGCTTGCCGGGCGCGGCAACTCCCTTGCCGTCCTTCTTGAAGTTCTTTTTACCCTTGCCCTTCTTGAACTTAGTGGTTTTATTGACCATCAACACTTGATGTTCCTTCTTGACTTCTACCTCTACTGATTTCAGCATTGCAAATACCTCAGGAATGGTCTTTTGCATCCCCTGCATATTGAAGTTCATCACAAAGCTCTTGTAGCTTGGTGGAAGCGACTGGAGGATTCTGTCAATGACCGCGTCATCCGGGAGATTAACTCCCAGCTGAGTCAAGCGGTTATGTAACCCAGACATAGTGAGTATGTGCTCGCTGACAGAACTATTTTCCTCCATCTTACAGCTGAAGAATTTGTCGGAGACCTCATATCTCTCGATCCGGGCATGAGCTTGAAAAACCATTTTCAGCTCTTCGAACATCTCATATGCTCCATGTCTCTCAAAACGCTTTTGGAGCCCCGGCTCTAGGCTGTAAAGCATGCCGCACTGAACGAGGGAGTAGTCATCAACACGTGTCTGCCAAGCGTTCATAACGTCTTGGTTCTGTGGGATGGGAGCGTCACCTAGCGGTGCTTGTAGGACATATTCTTTCTTGGCAGCTATGAGGATGATCCTAAGGTTCCGGACCCAGTCCGTATAGTTGCTGCCATCGTCTTTCAGCTTGGTTTTCTCTAGGAACGCATTGAAGTTGAGGACTACGTTGGCCATTTGATCTACAAGACATATTGTAAATATTTTAGACTAAGTTCATGATAGTTAAGTTCATCTAATCAAATTATTCAATGAACTCCCACTTAGATAGACATCCCTCCTGTCATCTAAGTATAACATGATCCGAGTTAACTAGGCCGTGTCCGATCATCACGTGAGACGGACTTGTCAACATCGGTGAACATCTTCATGTTGATCATATCTTCTATACGACTCATGCTCGACCTTTCGGTCTTCTGTGTTCCGAGGCCATGTCTGTACATGCTAGGCTCGTCAAGTCAACCTAAGTGTTTGCATGTGTAAATTTGTCTTACACCCGTTGTATGTGAACGTTTAGAATCTAACAACCGATCATCACGTGGTGCTTCGAAACAACGAACTGTCGCAACGGTGCACAGTTAGGGGGAACACTTTCTTGAAATTATTATGAGGGATCATCTTATTCACTACCGTCGTTCTAAGTGAACAAGATGCAAAAACATGATAAACATCACATGCAATCAAATAATAAAAGTGACATGATATTGCCAATATCACATAGCTACTTTGTTCTCCATCTTGGGGCTCCATGATCATCTTGTCACCGGCATGACACCATGATCTCCATCATCATGATCTCCATCATCGTGTCTCCATGAAGTTGCTCGCCAACTATTACTTCTACTACTATGGCTAACGCGTTTAGCAATAAAGTAAAGTAATTTACATGGCGTTTCTCAATGACATGCAGGTCATACAAAAAAAAATGGCTCCTGCCGGTTGTCATACTCATCGACATGCAAGTCGTGATTCCTATTACAATAGCATGAACATCTCATACATCACATATATATCATTCATCATTCATCACAACTTTGGCCATATCACATCACAAAACACTTGCTGCAAAAACAAGTTAGACGTCCTCTAATTGTTGTTGCAAGTTTTACGTGGCTGCAATAGGGTTCTAGCAAGAACGTTTTCTTACCTACGTGAAACCACAACGTGATTTGTCAACTTCTATTTACCCTTCATAAGGACCCTTTTCATCGAATCCGCTCCAACTAAAGTAGGAGAGACAGACACCCGCCAGCCACCTTATGCAACTAGTGCATGTTAGTCGGTGGAACCGGTCTCACGTAACCGTACGTGTAAGGTTGGTCCGGGCCGCTTCATCCCACAATACCGCTGAAGCAAGATAAGACTAGTAGCGGCAAGAAAGTTGACAACATCTACGCCCACAACAAATTGTGTTCTACTCGCGCAAGAAGAACTACGCATAGACCTAGCTCATGATGCCACTGTTGGGGAACATTGCAGAAAACAAAATTTTTCCTACGGTTTCACCAAGATCCATCTATGAGTTCATCTAGCAACGAGTGATTAGATGCATCTACATACCTTTGTAGATCGCGAGCGGAAGCGTTCAAAGAACGGGGATGAGGTAGTCGTGCACGACGTGATCCAAATCACCGGAGATCCTAGCGCCGAACGGACGACACCTCCGCGTTCAACACACGTACGGTCAGCGTAACGTCTCCTCCTTCTTGATCCAGCAAGGGGAGAGGAGAGGTTGAGGAAGATGGCTCCAGCAGCAGCATGATGGCATGGTGGTGGTGGAGCTGCAGTACTCCGGCAGGGCTTCGCTAAGCTCTATGGAGGAGGAGGTGTTGGAGAGGGAGAGGGAGGCACCAAGGCGTGGCTTGAGAGGCCCTCCTTCCCTCACTATATATAGGGAGCCAAGGGGGGGGGGGGCGCCGGCCCTAGGAGATCCAATCTCCTAGGGGGGCGGCGGCCAAGGGAGGATTCCCTCCCCCGCAAGGCACCTAGGGGGTGCCTTCCCCTTGTGGGACTCTTCCCTTCTTGAACCCTAGGCGCATGGGCCTCTTGGGGCTGGTGCCCTTGGCCCATGTAGGCCAAGGCGCACCCCCTACAGCCCATGTGGCCCCCCGGGGCAGGTGGCCCCACCCGGTGGACCCCTGAGACCCTTCCGGTGGTCCCGGTACAATACCGGTGACCCGAAACTTGTCCCGATGGCCGAAACAGCACTTCCTATATATAATTCTTTACCTCCGGACCATTCCGGAACTCCTCGTGACATCCGGGACTCCGAACAACATTCGGGTTACTGCATATACATATCCCTACAACCCTAGCATCACCGAACCTTAAGTGTGTAGACCCTACGGGTTCGGGAAACATGTAGACATGACCGAGATGACTCTCCGGTCAATAACCAACAGCGGGATCTGGATACCCATGTTGGCTCCCACATGCTCCTCGATGATCTCATCGGATGAACCACGATGTCGAGGATTCAAGCAACCTCGTATACAATTCCCTTTGCCAGTCGGTATGTTACTTGCCCCAGATTCGATCGTCGGTATCCCAATACCTCGTTCAATCTCGTTACCGGCAAGTCACTTTACTCGTACCGTAATGCATGATCCCGTGACCAGACACTTGGTTACTTTGAGCTCATAATGATGATGCATTATCGAGTGGGCCCAGTGATACCTCTCCGTCATACGGAGTGACAAATCCCAGTCTTGATCCGTGTCAACCCAACAGACACTTTCGGAGATACCCGTAGTCTACCTTTATAGTCACCCAGTTACGTTGTGACGTTTGGTACACCCAAAGCACTCCTACGGTATCTGGGAGTTACACGATCTCATGGTCTAAGGAAAGGATACTTGACATTGGAAAACTCTAGCAAACGAACTATACGATCTTGTGCTATGTTTAGGATTGGGTCTTGTCCATCACATCATTCTCCTAATGATGTGATCTCGTTATCAATGACATCCAATGTCCATAGTCAGGAAACCATGACTATCTGTCGATCAACGAGCTAGTCAACTAGAGGCTCACTAGGGACATGTTGGTGTTTGTTATTCACACATGTATTACGATTTCCGGATAACACAATTATAGCATGAATAAAGACAATTATCATGAACAAGGAAATATAATAATAATGCTTTTATCATTGCCTCTAGGGCATATTTCCAACAAGAGTTCCATCAGCACGACGGCGTGGTGACGATCTTGATGTACTACCGTCGCAGGGCTTCGCCTAAGCACCGCTACAATATTATCGAGGATTATGGTGGAAGGGGGCACCGCACACGGCTAAGAATATGATCACGTGGATCAACTTGTGTGTCTAGGGGTGCCCCCTGCCCCCGTATATAAAGGAGCAAGGGGAGGAGGCCGTCCAGCCCCTCTTGGCGCGCCAGGAGGAGTCCTCCTCCTAGTAGGAGTAGGACTCCTAAGGACTCCTACTAGGAGGGGGAAGGAAGTGGGGAGGGAGAAGGAAGGGGGGGGACGCCCCCCCTCTCCTAGTCCAATTCGGACCAGGGGGGAGGAGGCGCGCGGCCCACCCTGGCTGCCCCTCTCTCTCTCCACTAAGGCCCATATGGCCCATTACTTCTCCCGACAGGGTTCCAGTAACCCTCCGGCTCTCCGGTTTTCTTCGAAATCACCCAGAACACTTCCGGTGTCTGAATATAGCCGTCCAATATATCAATCTTTATGTCTCGACCATTTCGAGACTCCTCGTTATGTCCGTGATCACATCCAGGACTCCGAACTAACTTCGGTACATCAAAACTCATAAACTCATAATATAACTGTCATCGAAACCTTAAGCGTGCGGACCCTACGGGTTCGAGAATAATGTAGACATGACCGAGACACGTCTCCGGTCAATAACCAATAGCGGAACCTGGATGCTCATATTGGCTCCTACATATTCTACGAAGATCTTTATCGGTCAGACCGCATAACAACATACGTTGTTCCCTTTGTCATTGGTATTTTACTTGCCCGAGATTCGATCGTCGGTATCTCAATACCTAGTTCAATCTCGTTACCGGCAAGTCTCTTTACTCGTTTCGTAATACATCATCTTGCAACTAACTCATTAGTTGCAATGCTTGCAAGGCTTATGTGATGTGCATTACCGAGAGGGCCCAGAGATACCTCTCCGACAATCGGAGTGACAAATCCTAATCTCGAAATATGCCAACCCAACATGTACCTTTGGAGACACCTATAGAGCTCCTTTATAATCACCCAGTTATGTTGTGACGTTTGGTAGCACACAAAGTGTTCCTCCGGCAAACGGGAGTTGCATAATCTCATAGTCATAGGAACATGTATAAGTCATGAAGAGAGCAATAGCAACATACTAAACGATCAGGTGCTAAGCTAATGGAATGGGTCATGTCAATCACATCATTCTCCTAATAATGTGATCCCATTAATCAAATGACAACACATGTCTATGGTTAGGAAACATAACCATCTTTGATTAATGAGCTAGTCAAGTAGAGGCATACTAGTGATGTTTGCTTTGTCTATGTATTCACACAAGTATTATGTTTCCGGATAATACAATTCTAGCATGAATAATAAACATTTATCATGATATAAGGAAATAAAATAATAACATTATTATTGCCTCTAGGGCATATTTCCTTCAAGTTCGGCAATGGACTCGCTACGGCAGCAACGGCGGAGACGATCCCATTGACGGCGGCGGAGACCAGCGACTGGAGGCGGTTGGCGACGAGGAGGACGATCCGGAGACCCAGGGAGGCAGAGCAGGCTGAGCGCGGGCGAAGAGGTTCGGAAAGTTTTCCAAATTTTGGCCCGTGGGTATATATAGCCTAACCCTGTCGGTGTGACCGAGTGGAACAACTCGGTGGCACCGAGATGCATAATTGCAAGCAGTTACTGCAACTCGGTGTGACCGAAAAGTTCAAATCGGTTGCACCGAGATTAAAAACCTAGATCGACTTAGTGATATCGGTATGACCGAAATGGATGAATCGGTCAGACCGAAACACACAAAGAAGTTTTGGAAGTTTAAGTCTATGACGAATCGGGGACTCCGAGTGCTCCTCACACAAAGTGGTTCGAATCTGACTTGATCAAACTTTGTGATGCATCATGAATAGAGTTTGAGACGAGAAGAGCATAGATAGCTAGAGAAGGTTCTTAGGCATTCTTGTCCATCCACTTGGCAAGAGAAAAAGAAACCAACCAATCAAAACAACAAGTGGATGTCCTCAAATGAGTAAATTATGCAACCAACATGCTCACACAACAAAATGACAAATGAAATATGTGGTAAAGCATGCACAAACAATTCTAGCATCTATCAAGCAATTGGCGATGACTAGGTCATCTATATATGAGTATATTGACTTAGGAGTCAAATTAGAACATTTGATCATAGGTCATACTCATCGTTTAAGCACAAGTGGGGTTACCACTTTTACATAAAGCGTTGTTGTGTTCACATCATTAGAGTTGCTTTAGCTCAATTCTTAGAGTAAAGCTCCCCTAGATGTGAGATCCCCCCTAAGAGGGATGAACTAACCTTGGGTTTTGTTGATGATGACTTCATTTAGGTGTTGAAGATGTGGATGCTCTAAGTTGATGTAGATCATTCGGAGCTATCCTTTGGAGTGAGTTGCACTTTCAATACCTACACGGGTTAGTCCCACAAGGAACAAACAAGGATATCCATAGACATAGAGTGATGCACACACAAGATGATGTCTATAAGAGCATTAGGTTACCTTGTCCCTTGTCTTACCAATAAGAGGGTTTGTGACTCCTTGAACTAGTGCAAGATGTGGAAGTTGATTGCACTTGTTCTTGCCAAAATGATAAGAGTGAAGTATGTTGGCGGAGCCACCCTCAAGAACTCTCTAGTTCTTCTTCTTCGGGATCCACACCATCTTGATGGGAATCCTCGGAGTTGTAGTTGTACTTGATGAAGTGGAACTTGATGTAGTCTTGGGAACCCACTTGACCAAGGCCTTAGGAGCTTCTTCAAATGCATCAATTTCCTCTTGAAGCTTGTCCTTGCCTTTTTCCTTGTGGTCTTGTGGTGGAAGATCATCTTGAGCTTGTGTCCCTTTGAAAGAAGTAGGGTCATACTTCTCTTGTTGAGGAACAAACTTCGTCTTGGGGTATTGATCTTCTTCCCACTCAACTCCATTGTCATTGAACTTTCGTTCAAAACCAATACCTTGGTTCTTCCGGTGCCTTCCTTGCTTGCGTACAATTTCCTCGAATTGCTTACTCCCGACAAGGCTCTTGTAAACACCTTTCTCTATGATTCCCTTCAATAAGCTATTTTCTTGCTCAAGTGTAACTTGGCTAAGAGAATCATTAGTGGAATCAAGAGAACTACTAGAAGCAACAATATTGGATTTAGCATGATTATTGTTACTACTAGAGGAAGAATCCTTCTTGTTCTTGTTACTAGACTTGACTTGAGGCATGTAAGTGGATAAGAGTAAACACTTGGCAATGTAAGAAGAAATTTTCTTGCGAAGATCATCATTGATTGCCTTTAAGAACTCATGCTCTTGCTCAAGATTGAGCTTCTCAAAACGTAATTTCTCATGAGTCCTTAACAGTTCTCGATGATCTCCTAAGATAGTTTCATGAGCTAACTTAAGAGTGTTTAGTTCTTTAGTTAGAAACTCAATCTTCTCCTTATCATTGTCATTCGTTTTATCTTGATTAGCATGATTAATTGATGTTTCATCATAGTATTCATCACTAGAGTTGTCAACAAGTAAATCAGCATCACCTAACAAGTCTTCGTCATCTTCATCACTATTGAAATCAACATACTCAGGGTGTGATACCTTTGGACCTTTGGCCATGAAGCATCTTCCAATTCCTTCATTTGGTGAATCAAATATGTCATAGGAGTTGGTTGACACGAGTGCTAGACTGGCAACACCTTCATCTTGAGTATATTCGGAGTCAGAGTGATAGCTTCTCTCGGAGTGATTGTCGGAGTCGGAGCCGGATACCCATTCACCAACATGAGCTTGATGTCTTCATTTTGTGTAGCTCCTTGATGACTTGTCCTTCCTTTCCGAATCCTTGCTTCTCCGAGAGGGTCTTCGTTCATAACGATCATCCCTACTCCTTCTCTCCCTCAATGGTGATTCTTCTCTTCTACTTCTTCTTTTGGGAGAATCTTCTCTTCTCTTGTAGGGGGTCGTACACTCATTGGAGTAGTGTCCGGGTCTTCCACAATTGTAGCAGTTTCGCTCTCGACTAGAAGATCTTTTGTCATTGTAGGACCTTGATTTGGAACTTCTCTCTTTGCTTCTACTCTTGTAGAACTTGTTGAAGTTCTTCACCATTAGGCTCAATTCTTCATTGAAGGTGTGTTTCTCACTTGATGATGTGGGAGCTCCACATGAGGCTTTGTAAGCACCACTTGACTTGTTATGGAGCTCCTCCTTATCCTTGAGTGACATCTCATGAGCAACAATTCTTCCAATGACTTCCATTGGCTTGAGATCTTTGTAATTTGGCATCATTTGGATCAATGTGCATACGGTATCATATTTTCCATCCAAGGCTCTTAGGATCTTCTTGATGATGAATTTGTCGGTCATCTCTTCACTTCCTAAGCCGACAATTGAAGGAAATATGACCTAGAGGCAATAATAAAGTTATTATTTATTTCCTTATATCATGATAAATGTTTATTATTCATGCTAGAATTGTATTAACCGGAAACATAATACATGTGTGAATACATAGACAAATAGAGTGTCACTAGTATGCCTCTACTTAACTAGCTCGTTAATCAAAGATGGTTATGTTTCCTAACCATGAACACAGAGTTGTTATTTGATTAACAAGGTCACATCATTAGTTGAATGATCTGATTAACATGACCCATTCCATTAGCTTAGCACCCGATCGTTTAGTATGTTGCTATTGCTTTTTCTTCATGACTTATACATGTTCCTATGACTATGAGATTATGCAACTCCCGTTTGCCTGAGGAACACTTTGGGTGCTACCAAACGTCACAATGTAACTGGGTGATTATAAAGGAGTACTACAGGTGTCTCCAAAGGTAGATGTTGGGTTGGCGTATTTCGAGATTAGGATTTGTCACTCCGATTGTCGGAGAGGTATCTCTGGGCCCCCTCGGTAATGCACATCACATACGCCTTGCAAGCATTGCAACTAATGAGTTAGTTGTGGGATGATGTATTACAGAACGAGTAAAGAGACTTGCCGGTAACGAGATTGAACTAGGTATTGGATACCGATGATCGAATCTCGGGCAAGTAACATACCGGTGACAAAGGGAACAACGTATGTTGTTATGTGGTCTGACCGATAAAGATCTTCGTAGAATATGTAGGAGCCAATATGGGCATCCAGGTCCCGCTATTGGTTATTGACCGGAGACGTGTCTCGGTCATGTCTACATTGTTCTCGAACCGTAGGGTCCGCACGCTTAACGTTACGATGACAGTTATTATGATTTATGCATTTTGATGTACCGAAGGTTGTTTGGAGTCCCGGATGTGATCACGGACATGACGAGGAGTCTCAAAATGGTCGAGACATAAAGATTGATATATTGGAAGCCTATGTTTGGATATCGGAAGTGTTCCGGGTGAAATCGGGATTTTACCGGAGTACCGGGAGGTTACCGGAACCCCCCGGGAGCTAAATGGGCCTTGGTGGGCTTTAGTGGAAAGGAGAAAGGGGCAGCCCAAGGTGGCTGCACGCCTCCCCCCTCCCCTAGTCCTATTAGGACTAGGAGAGGTGGCCGGCCCCCCTCTCTCTCTCCCCCCCCGAGGAATCCTATTCCAACTAGGATTGGGGGGGGGGGATCCTACTCCCAGAGGGAGTAGTACTCTCCTGCGCCCTCCTCCTTGGCCGGCCAGCCCTCCCCCTTGGATCCTTTATATACAGGGGCAGGGGGCACCTCTAGACACACAAGTTGATCATTGAGATCGTTTCTTAGCCGTGTGCGGTGCCCCCTACCACCATATTCCACCTCGATCATATCGTTGTAGTGCTTAGGCGAAGCCCTGCGTCGGTAGAACATCAAGATCGTCACCACGCCGTCGTGCTGACGGAACTCCTCCCCGAAGCTTTGCTGGATCGGAGCCCGGGGATCGTCATCGAGCTGTACGTGTGCTAAGATCTCGGAGGTGCCGGAGTAACGGTGCTTGGATCGGTCGGATTGGGAAGAAGACGTACGACTACTTTCTCTACGTTGTGTGATCGCTTCCGCAGTCGGTCTGCGTGGGTACGTAGACAACACTCTCCCCCCTCGTTGCTGTGCATCACCATGATCTTGCGTGTGCGTAGGATTTTTTTTGAAATTACTGCGTTCCCCAACAACAATCTCATTTGTGATAAGAGCAAGCCTAGAGTACATTTCAGCGACACCTTCACCATCCTTCATTTTGAACTTGTCAAGTTGACTTTGAAGCACATACAAGTTGGATTCCTTGACGGAGTCGGTACCTTCATGCATATCAACCAAAGTATCCCAAATTTCCTTTACATTCTCAAGACGGCTGATTTTGTTGAATTCTTCGGGGCACAATCCGTTGAAGAGGATATCACAAGCTTGAGCATTGTATTTTAGCATCTTCAACTCTTCCGCGGTAGCTTCACGGTTCGGTTCTCTCCCATGAAAGAATTCACCTTGCAAGCCAATACACACAATAGCCCAAACAGCGGGGTTATGTCCAAGAATATGAATTTTCATCTTATGCTTCCAACTAGCAAAATTAGTGCCATCAAAGTAAGGACCTCTATGGTGGTAATTTCCCTCGCTAGACGCCATACTCTCCTAGGTTGTGAAACCAAGGCTATGACCACCAAAAGCTATGGAAATCAAAGCAAATGGAGACCAAAGCTCTGATACCACTTGTAGGATCGAAAGTATGTCTAGAGGGGGGGTGATTAGACTACTTGACCAAATAAAAATCTAGCCTTTTCCCAATTTTAGTTCTTGGCAGATTTTAGCAACTTTCGACAAGTCAAGCAATCTTAACACAATTCAAGCAAGCATGCAAAGAGTATATGAGTAGCGGAAAGTAAAGCATGCAACTTGCAAGAATGTAAAGGGAAGGGTTTGGAGGATTCAAACGCAATTGGAGACACGGATGTTTTTGTCGTGGTTCCGATAGGTGGCGCTATCGTACATCCATGTTGATGGAGACTTCAACCCACGAAGGGTAACGATTGCGTGAGTCCATGGAGGGATCCACCCACGAAGGGTCCACGAATAAGCAACCTTGTCTATCCCACCATGGCCATCGCCCAATGAAGGACTTGCCTCACTAGCGGTAGATCTTCACGAAGTAGGCAATCTCCTTGCCCTTACAAACTCCTTGGTTCAACTCCACAATCTTGTCGGAGGCTCCCAAGTGACACCTAGCCAATCTAGGAGACACCACTCTCCAAGAAGTAACAAATGGTGTGTTGATGATGAACTCCTTGCTCTTGTGCTTCAAATGATAGTCTCCCCAACACTCACCTCTCTCTCACATGATTTGGATTTGGTGGAAAGAAGATTTGAGTGGAAAGCAACTTGGGGAAGGCTAGAGATCAATATTCATATGGTAGGAATGGGATATCTTGGTCTCAACACAAGTGTAGGTGGTTCTCTCCCAGAAAAAGTAAGTTGGAAGTGTAGGTTTGTTCTGATGGCTCTCTCCGCGAATGAGGAGGTGGTGGAGGGGTATATATAGCCTCCACACAAAATCTAACCATTACACATAACTTCCCAAACTCGGTGGGACCGAATGGTTAAACTCGGTCGGACCGATTCAGCAAAGCTAGTGACTATTAGGGTTTTCGGTGGGACCGACATGCAACTCGGTAGGACTGATATGATTAGGGTTAGGTCATAACGTAATCTCGGTGAGATCGATTACACAAACTCGGTGAGACCGATTTTGTTAATAAGCTAACCAGAGAGTTGGTCAGGTAAACTCGGTGGGACCGATCGCTCATTTCGGTGAGACCGAAACGTTACGAAGGGAAAACAGAGAGTTTACATTGCAATCTCGGTGGGACCAATCGCTCATCTCGGTGAGACCGAAATGTTCTGAAGGGAAACAGAGAGATTACAACCCCATCTCGGTGAGACCGAGATCCCTATCGGTGAGACCGATTTGCCTAGGGTTTGTGGCAGTGGCTATGACATTTGAAACTCGGTGGCACCGGATAGAAAGAATCGGTGGGGCCAAGTTTGACTTTTGGTTTAGGTCATATGTGGATGTGAGAAAGTAGTTGAGGGTTTTGGAGCATATCACTAAGCATTTTGAGCAAGAACCTCATTAAGCAACACCTCATCCCTCCTTGATAGTATTGGCTTTTCCTATAGACTCAATGTGGTCTTGGATCACTAAAATGGAAAATGTAGAGTCTTGATCTTTGAGCTTGAGCCAATCCTTTGTCCTTAGCATTTTGAGGGGTCCACTTTTCTCATGCATGCCATGCCAATCATTGAGCTTTCCTAAGATATTAATCTTGAAATAGCATTAGCTCAATGAGCTATATGTTGTTAGGAATTACCAAAACCACCTAGGGATAGTTGCACTTTCAGATATTAATCTTGATATGTCGCAACTTATTGATGATGCTACTTCTACTATGAATGATATTTATGGTGATGTTATGATACGTCTCCAACGTATCTATAATTTTTGATTGTTCCATGCTATTATATTATCTATTTTGGATGTTTAATGGGCTTTATTATGCACTTTTATATTATTTTTTGGGACTAACCTATTAACCGAAGGCCCAGTGCAAATTGCTATTTTTTTTTGCCTATTTCAGTGTTTCGCAGAAAAGGAATATCAAACGGAATGAAACCTTCACGAGGATCGTTTTTGGAACAAACGCAATCCAGGAGACTTGGAGTGGACGTCAAGGAAGGAGCGAGGAAGCCACGAGGCAGGAGGGCGCGCCCCCACCCTTGTGGGCCCCTCGCAGCTCCACCGACCTACTTCTTTCACCTATATATACTCACATACCCTGAAAACATCCAGGAGCACCACAAAACCCTATTTCCACCGCCGCAACCTTCTGTACCCATGAGATCCCATCTTTGGGCCTTTTCTGGCGTTGCACCGGAGGGGGAATCGATCACGGAGGGCTTCTACATCAACACCATAGTCTCTCCGATGATGTGTGAGTAGTTTACCACAGACCTTCGGGTCCATAGTTATTAGCTAGATGGCTTATTCTCTCTCTTTGGATCTCAATACAAAGTTCTCCTCGATTCTCTTGGAGATCTATTCGATGTAATTCTTTTTGCGGTGTGTTTGTCGAGATCCGATGAATTGTGGATTTATGATCAAGATTATCTATGAACAATATTGGGTTCTTCTCTAAATTCTTTTCTGCATGATTTAAATATCTTTTCAAGTCTCTTCGAATTATCAGTTTGGTTTGGCCTACTAGATTGATCTTTCATGCAATGGGAGAAGTGCTTAGCTTTGGGTTCAATCTTGTGGTGTCCTTTCCCAGTGACAGCAGGGGCAGCAAGGCACGTATTGTATTGTTGCCATCGAGGATAAAAAGATGGGGTTTATATAATATTGCTTGAGTTTATCCCTCTACATCATGTCATCTTGCCTAATGCGTTACTCTGTTCTTATGAACTTAATACTCTAGATGCATGCTGAATAGCGATCGATGTGTGGAGTAATAGTAGTAGATGCATAATCGTTTCGGTCTACTTGTCACAGACGTGATGCCTATATACATGATCATGCCTAGATATTATCATAACTATTCGCTTTTCTATCAATTGCTCGACAGTAAGTTGTTCACCCACCGTAGAATATGCTATCTTGAGAGAAGCCACTAGTGAAACCTATGGCCCCCGGGTCTATTCTCCATTATATTATTTTCCTGTCAACTAGTTATTTCTGTCACCGTTTATTTTGCAATCTTTACTTTTCAATCTATACAACAAAAATACCAAAAATATTTATCTTATTATCTTTATGAGATCTCACTTTTGCAAGTGGCCATGAAGGGACTGAGAACCCCTTTATCGCGCTGGTTGCAAGGTTCTTGATTGTTTGTGCAGGTATGAGGGATTTGCGTGTAGTCTCCTACTAGATTGATACCTTGGTTCTCAAAAACTGAGGGGAATACTTACGCTACTTTACTACATCACCTTTCCTCTTCAAGGGAAAACCAACGCATGCTCAAGAGGTAGCAAGAAGGATTTCTGGCGCCGTTGCCGGGGAGATCTACGCACAAGTCAAGACATACCAAGTACCCATCACAAACTCTTATCCCTCGCATTACATTATTTGCCATTTGCCTCTCGTTTTCCTCTCCCCCACTTCACCGTTGTCGTTTGCTCTGCCAAAAAGCATTGATCCTCACCTTAGAAGGTTGGAAGAAATTGAAAACAACGTTAGAAGTTTTATGTCCTTGCAGTTTGAGCATAATAATTTCTTCAGAAACGAGCTTAAAGAACAAAAAAGTTGTATGGAGTACATGAATAAAGAGCTCGATGATATGTCTAAATAATTCTATGGTTTGAAATCTCAGTTCGCTCATCTTGAAAACTTAATAGCCCAAATTTCGGATAAGCAGGCCACCTTAGTTAATAAGATGGCCGCCAAACCGGAAGAGCTAGAGGGTAATAATGATGAAGATCTAAAAGTGATTGATGTGTCCCCTATTAAATCTTTGTTTTCCAATATGAATATTGATAAAGATGGGACTAGAGATGAGTCAACTTTAGTTAAAAGGCGTCCCAATGATTCGGAGTTTTTAGATCTTGATGCAAAAATTGGTAAAAGTGGGATTGAAGAGGTCAAAACTTTACATAGCAATGAACCCACTATTTTTGATTTCAAGGAATTTAATTATGATAATTGTTCTTTAATATATTGTATTTCCTTGTTGCAATCCGTGTTAAATTCTCCTCATGCTTATAGTCAAAATAAAGCTTTTACCAAACATATCGTTGATGCCTTAATGCAATCTTATGAAGAGAAACTTGAATTAGAAGTCTCTATCCCTAGAAAACTTTATGATGAGTGGGAACCTACTATTAAAATTAAGATTAAAGATCATGAGTGTTATGCTTTATGTGATTTGGGTGCTAGTGTTTCCATGATTCCAAAAACTTTTTGTGATGTGCTAGGTTTCCGTGAATTTGATGATTGTTTTTTAAATTTGCATCTTGCGGATTCCACCATTAAGAAACCTATGGGAAGAATTAATGATGCTTATTGTTGCAAATAGGAATTATGTGCCCGTAGATTTCATTGTTCTTAGATTGCAATCCTACTTGTTCTATTATTCTTGGTAGACCTTTCCTTATAACGATTGGTGCAATTATTTATATGAAAGAAGGAAATATTAGATTCCAATTTCCATTAAGGAAGGGCATGGGACACTTTCCTAGGAAGAATATTAAATTACCTCATGAATCTATTATGAGAGCCACTTATGGATTGCATACCAAAGATGATAATACCTAGATCTATTCTTGCTTTTATGCCTAGCTAGGGGCGTTAAACGATAGCGCTTGTTGGGAGGCAACCAAATTTTATTTTTGTTTCTTGTTTTTTGTTCCTGCTTAGTAATAAATTAATCATCTATCCTCTGTTACGATTGTGTTTTTATGTTTTAATTAGTGTTTGTGCCTAGTAAAGCCTTTAGGATCTTCTTGGATGATTGTTGTTTGATCTTGCTGAAAAAACAGAAAGTATGCGCTTACGAGAATAATTTTCATTTTTAATAATAGAGCTATAAAATACTGATTCGAATTGCAGTAGATCAATATAAAAATTATTTAGGTGGTCCTAATTTGGTAGAATTTTTGGAGTTACATAAGTATTCGAAACCTACAAATTACTACAGACTATTCTATTTTTGACAAATTCTGTTTTTCGTGTGTTGTTTGCTTATTTTGATGAATCTATGGCTAGTATCAGGGGGTATGAACCATACATAAGTTGGAATAGAGTAGGTTTAACACCAATATAAATAAATAATGAGTTAATTACAGTACCTTGAAGTGGTGGTTTGTTTTCTTATACTAACGGAGCTCATGAGATTTTCTGTTGAGTTTTGTGTTGTGAAGTTTTCAAGTTTTGGGTAAAGATTTGATGGATTTTGGAATAAGGAGTGGCAAGAGCCTAATCTTGGGGATGCCCATGGCACCCCAAGGTAAAATTCAAGGACAACCAAAAGCCTAAGCTCGGGGATGCCCCGGAAGGTGTCCCCTCTTTCGTCTTCGTCCATCGGTAACTTTACTTAAGGCTATATTTTTATTCACTACATAATATGTGTTTTGCTTGGAGCGTCTTGTATGATTTGAGTCTTCGCCTTTTAGTTTAACACAATCATCCTTGTTGTACACACCTTTTTGAGAGACACACATGAATCGGAATTTATTAGAATACTCTATATGCTTCACTTATATCTTTTGAGGTAGATAATTTTGCTCTAGTGCTTCACTTATATCATTTTAAGAGCACAGTGGTGGTTTTATTTTATAGAAATTATTGATCTCTCGTGCTTCACTTATATCATTTTGATAGTCTTTTAGAACAGCATGGTAATTTGCTTTGGCTATATAATTAGTCATAATATGATAGGCATCCAAGATGAGCATAATAAAAACTTTCATATAAAGTGCATTGAATACTATGAGAAGTTTGATACTTGATGATAGTTTTGAGATATGAAGATGGTAATATTAGAGTCATGATAACTGAGTAGTTGTGAATTTGAGAGATACTTGTGTTAAAGTTTGTGATTCCCGTAGCATGCATGTATGGTGAACCGTTATGTGATGAAGTCGAAGCATGATTTATTTATTGATTGTCTTCCTTATGAGTGGCAGTCGGGGACGAGCGATGGTCTTTTCCTACCAATCTATCCCCCTAGGAGCATGCACGTAGTACTTTGTTTCGATAACTAATAGATTTTTGCAATAAGTATGTGAGTTCTTTATGACTAATGTTGAGTCCATGGATTATACGCACTCTCACCCTTCCACCATTGCAAGCATCTCTAGTACCGCGCAACTTTCGCTGGTACCATAAACCCACCATATATCTTCCTCAAAACAGCCACCATACCTACCTATTATGGCATTTCCATAGCCATTCCGAGATATATTGCCTTGCAACTTTCCACTGCTCCGTTTATTATGACACGCTTCATCATTGTCATATTGCTTTGCATGATCATGTAGTTGACATCGTATTTGTGGCAAAGCCACCGTTCATAATTCTTTCATACATGTCACTCTTGATTCATCACATATCCCGGTACACCGCCGGAGGCATTCACATAGAGTCATATTTTTGTTCTAGTATCAAGTTGTAAGTAAATAAAAGTGTGATGATCATCATTATTAGAGCATTATCCCAGTGAGGAAAGGATGATGGAGACTATGATTCCCCCACAAGTGGGGATGGGACTCCGGACAAAAAAATATATATAAAAAAAGAGGCCATAAAAAAGAGAAAAGTCCCAAATAAAAAAAGAGAGAAGGGGCAATGCTACTATCCTTTTACCACACTTGTGCTTCAAAGTAGCACCATGATCTTCATGATAGAGGGTCTCCTATGTTGTCACTTCCATATACTAGTGGGAATTTTCATTATAGAACTTGGCTTGTATAATCCAATGATGGGCTTCCTCAAAATGCCCTAGGTCTTCGTGAGCAAGCAAGTTGGATGCACACCCACTTAGTTCCTTTTTGAGCTTTCATACACTTATAGCTCTAGTGCATCCATTGCATGGCAATCCCTACTCACTCACATTGATATCTATTGATAGGCATCTCCATAGCCCGTTGATATGTCTAGTTGATGTGAGACTATCTTCTCCTATTTGTCTTCTCCACAACCACCATTCTATTCCACCTATAGTGCTATATCCATGGCTCACGCTCATGTATTGCGTGAAGATTGAAAAAGTTTGAGAACGTCAAAAGTATGAAACAATTGTTGGCTTGTCATAAGGGTTGTGCATGATTTAAATATTTTGTGTGGTGAAGATAGAGCATAGCCAGACTATATGATTTTGTAGGGATAACTTTCTTTGGCCATGTTATTTTGAGAAGACATAATCGCTTAGTTAGTATGCTTGAAGTATTATTATTTTATGTCAATATTAAACTTTTATCTTGAATCTTTCGGATCTGAACATTCATGCCAAAATAAAGAGAATTACTTTGAAAATTATGTTAGGAAGCATTCCACATCAAAAAAAACTTGTTTTTATCATTTACCTACTCGAGGACGAGCAGGAATTAAGCTTGGGGATGCTTGATACGTCTCCAACGTATCTATAATTTTTGATTGTTCCATGCTATTATATTATCTGTTTTGGATGTTTAATGGGCTCTATTATGCACTTTTATATTATTTTTGGGACTAACCTATTAACCGAAGGCCCATTGCAAATTGCCATTTTTTGCCTATTTCAGTGTTTCACAGAAAAGGAATATCAAACAGAATCCAAACGGAATGAAACCTTCGCGAGGATCATTTTTGGAACAAACGCAATCCACGAGACTTGGAGTGAACGTCAAGGAAGCAGCGAGGAAGCCACGAGGCAGGAGGACGCGCCCCCACCCTCGTGGGGCCCTCGCAGCTCCACCAACCTACTTCTTCCACCTATATATACTTATATACCCTGAAAACATCCAGGAGCACCACGAAACCCTATTTCCACCACCTCAACCTTCTGTACCCGTGAGATACCATCTTGGGGCCTTTTCTGGCGCTTCGCCAGAGGGGGAATCAGTCACGGAGGGCTTCTACATCAACACCATAGCCTCTCCGATGATGTGTGAGTAGTTTACCACAGACCTTCGGGTCCATAGTTATTAGCTAGATGGCTTCTTCTCTCTCTTTGGATCTCAATACAAAGTTCTCCTTGATTCTCTTGGAGATCTATTCGATGTAATTCTTTTTACCGTGTGTTTGTCGAGATCCGATGAATTGTGGGTTTATGATCAAGATTATCTACAAACAATATTTGGTTCTTCTCTGAATTTTTTTATGCATGATTTAAATATCTTTGCAAGTCTCTTCAGATTATCAGTTTGGTTTGGCCTACTAGATTGATCTTTCTTGCAATGGGAGAAGTGCTTAGCTTTGGGTTCAATCTTGCGGTGTCCTTTCCCAGGGATAGCAGGGTAGCAAGGCACGTATTGTATTGGTTCCATCGAGGATAAAAAGATGGGGTTTATATCATATTGCTTGAGTTTATCCCTATACATCATGTCATCTTGCCTAATGTGTTACTCTGTTCTTATGAACTTAATACTCTAGATGCATGCTGGATAGCGGTCGATGTGTGGAGTAATAGTAGTAGATGCTGAATCATTTCGGTCTACTTGTCACAGACGTGATGCCTATATACATGATCATGCCTAGATATTCTCATAACAATTCGCTTTTCTATCAATTGCTCGACTGTAATTTGTTCACCCACCGTAGAATATGCTATCTTGAGAGAAGCCACTAGTGAAACCTATGGCCCCTGGGTCTATTCTCCATTATATTATTTTCCTGTCAACTAGTTATTTCTGTCGCCGTTTATTTTGCAATATTTAATTTTCAATCTTTACAACAAAAATACCAAAAATATTTATCTTATTATCTTTAATCTCACTTTTGCAAGTGGCCGTGAAGGGACTGGCAACCCCTTTATCGCGTTGGTTGCAAGGTTCTTGATTGTTTGTGCAGGTACGAGGGACTTGCGTGTAGTCTCCTACTGGATTGATACCTTGGTTCTCAAAAACTAAGGGAAATACTTACGCTACTTTGCTGCATCACCCTTTCCTCTTCAAGGGAAAACCAATGCATGCTCAATAGGTAGCATGCTAGTACCTTGCTTGATGATAATGTGCCATTAGGTGAATTCTTGATGAACAACTTCCTAGAACTAAAGATACTGAAACTGATGAAGAGCTTGAAGCCGAAAATCTTGAAACACATATTACACCTGGTTCTCCTAGATATGAATTGCCAAAGGTACCAGAAGGTTATGTTATGGATGAGGAGACAACTAGAGACATTCTTGCTTGTAAGGATCGAGATGATATGGAAAAATTATTATGCAAGTATAAAGAAAATACTTTGAATGCTAAAATGAAATGTGATCCTAAGTTTGCTACTTCACCTATCTTTGTTGATGATAAGGATTATGAATTCTCTATCGACCCAGAGTTAATCACTTTGGTTGAATCTGATCCTTTCCATGGTTATGAAACTGAAACTATTGTGGCACATCTTACTAAGTTGAATGACATAGCCACTCTTTTTGCTTATGATGAGAAAATTAATTACTATTATATTCTCAAATTATTTCCTTTCTCATTAAAGGGTGATGCTAAGACTTGGTATAATTCTATTGCTCCTGGTTGTGTGCGTAGTCCCCAGGATATGATTTACTACTTCTCTGAAAAGTATTTTCCTGCTCATAAGAAACAAGCTGTCTTACAGGAAATATTTAACTTTGTGCAAATTGAAGAAGAGAGTCTCCCACAAGCTTGGGGAGGCTTCTCCAATTGCTTAATGCTTTGCCTGATCATCCTCTTAAGAAAAATGAAATACTTGATATCTTCTATAATGGACTAACCGATGCTTCTAGGGATTTCCTAGATAGTTATGCTGGTTGTGTTTTCAGGGAATGAACTATTGGACAAGCTGAAGAACTATTGAATAACATATTAAAAAATTATGATGATTGGAATCTTCCCGAACCACCGCTTAAACCTAATCCGAAGAAGAGGGGTATCTTATATCTCAGTCCAGAAGATATGCAAGAGGCAAAGAAATCTATGAAGGAAAAGGGTATTAAAGCTGAGGATGTCAAAAATTTACCTCCTATTGTAGAAATACATGGGCTGGATACACCACCACCACCTAAGGTGGTAGAGGTAAATTCTTTAATGAAATTCAATGACAATGACAATCCTTATAATATGCATCCTAGTCCATGCCTTTATGAGTTTGATAATTACATTAGAAAGCAAGATCACTTCAATGCAAATGTTATGAAACAATTGAAATACAATTCTAATATGATTGCTCATTTGAGTGACTTGTTATTTAGAATTACCAATGATGTTAGGGGTCTAGGAAAACTTGCCTCTATGGTTCAAACTCAACTAGAACAAGTTGCTAAATCTCAAAGAGAATTGCTTGATGAAATGAACAATAATATAAGTGATTTTTCTGTTAGAGTAGCAACTAGAGGAGGCAAAATGACTCAGGAACCACTTTATCCTGAGGGACACTCAAAAATAATTGAACAAGGCTCTCAAAGAATTAACACTGATGCACCTAGTCCTTCTAACAAGAAAAAGAAGAAGAAAAATGATAGGACTTTGCATGCCTCTAGTGAACCTGAAGTAGAAAAACCTCCTGATAATGATAATGAAGTTTCTATCTCTGATGCTGAAACTCAATCTCGTAGTGAACACTCACCTTCTAATAAAGATAATGATGAGGTTCATGAAGATACTCAAACAAATAATAAAGAACCAGACAATGATGTTGAGATAGAACCGGCTGTTGATCTTGATAACCCACAACCCAAGAATAAAAGATATGATAAAAGAGACTTTGTTGCTAGAAAACATGGTAAGGAAAGAGAACCATGGGTTCAAAAACCTATGCCCTTTCCACCTAAGTCAACTAAAAAGAAAAATGATGAAGAATTCGAACACTTTGCTAAAATGATTAGGCCAGTCTTTTTGCGTACTCGCTTGACTAATATCTTGAAAATGCATCCTTATGCAAAGTACATGAAAGACATCATCACCAACAAGAGAAAAATACTGGAAGCTGAAATCTCCACCATGCTTCCTAATTATACTTTTAAAGATGGAGTATCTAAAAAACCTTGGAGATCCAGGAATCCCCACTATACCTTGCTCCATCAAAAGAAACTATGTGAAAACTGCTTTATGTGATTTAGGAGTTGGTGTTAGTGTTATGCATTTCTCTTTATATAAAAGACTTGATTTGAATAAACTCACACCTACTGAAATATCTTTTCAAATGGCTGATAAATCAACTGCCGTACCTATCGATATTTGTGAGGATGTTCCAGTTGTTGTTGCTAATGTTACTATTTTGACTGACTTTGTTATACTTCAGATGCCCGAGGATGACAACATGTCGATTATCCTTGGTAAAACCTTTTTGAATATTGCAGGGGCTGTTATTGATTGCAATAAAAGCAAGGTCACTTTTCATATCAATGGTAATGAGCATATGGTGCACTTTCCGAAGAAACAATTCCAAGTGAATGGTATTAATGTTATTGAAACATCTCCGATAATCACTATTGGAAGTTTTGAACTACCCCTACCTACTGTTAAAAAGAAATATGAAATGCTTATTGTTGGGGACATTCATATCCCCGTTGAGGTAACTTAGTGATTTACGAAAGTTCTTCGGTTTCATGCTAATGGAAAGTGGCTGTTAATAAGACCTAATCAACCTTATTAATGGATCATTTTTGAGAGGTATGAAGCAGATGAATTTAGTGAGCACTACCTTCTGTTCCTACCTTTTGTTTTCTATTTATATTAGTTAAATAAAAATAAAATGCCATGTTTTGTCAGTTTTCTAAATTTCATGTGCAATAAAAAATGACCCAAAAATAAAATTTCTTAGAATGCTCTAAAATTTTAATACGATTTTTTTTCTAAATATTTAAGAAATTTTGGTGCAAATAACATCAGAGGGAGGTGCACCAGGTGGGCACAACCCACTTGGGCGCACCAGGACCCCCAGGCGCGCCTTGGTGGGTTGTGGTCCCCACATGGGCCCCCTCACTTATCTTTTCATCCCACATCACCACCTACCTCTAGAAAAAAAATCACCATTGCTCTCTCTCTCTCTCGTGTTCTTGCTCTCAAACCCATGAATTTCGATCTCTTTGCTCGAAGCTCCGTTTCCAAAACTGTTTCAGGGGATTGTTGCTTGGTATGTGACTCCTCTGTTGGTCCAATTAGTTTTTATTTAGTGGTTTATATTTTTAATAATTAGTTACTCTTGGTGCTGCTATAGATGAGCTTGCATATTGAATTCTTAGAGTTCTAAGTAGTTTGAATGCTTGATATAGCATCTATGCATCCCTATGAGTAGTTGCTTTCAATCTTGTGAAGTTCTGTTAACAAATTTTTGCGGCCCAAAAATTTCAGAAAATTGTACGTGAATATGATGAACCTCTTTGGAAGGATTTATTCAAGGATGAGGTCCTCGAAGGCATGTTCTAGTAGCAGCTCTGCTCGTCGGTCTTATGTTGAACCAAGTGAAAGTTGCATACAAGATGCCGCCACCAAATCATGCTTATGGTCATGCAACGATTATATGGTGCGTGTGGGCATTAAGGAAGAATTTGAGCAATATGTTCACAATGCTGAGCTCAACCCCTACATTTAAGATAAGTGTAACCAACACCTCAACCTCACTGAATCATTTACCAAAGGATTTAAATTCCATCCCTGTGAGTCTAGTGTGTCATTTAAATTGTATGAAAATACATTTACCATATCTTTAGAGAGATTTGCCTACTACGCAAAATGCCATTCTGGGGTTCGCTTGATGAACCACCAAGATCTGAGTTTGAGATTTTCGTGACTAGTCTTTGCTATGGTGAGACTAGGGGAGTGACACAAGGTAGAATAAGGAGCATTCATTTTCCCTCAATCCAGTACTTTGCATTATTTAATGGAAAATGCATTGTAGGCAAACAAGATTGTAGTACACTGTGCTCCAGACTTGAGCCTCATACGCATCGCTCTCACCGATGACAAAAGTTATAATCTTGGAGAGATTGTTGCACGCAGGTTACAACACAATGCTGGTAGTGGATATTCTTATGGTGGAATTTATGCCACACGCTTAGCAAGAGAGCTGGGTATTTCACCTTGGTCTTATGACCCTATTTTACCCACGCAGTACTTAGACTTTGATGCTATGAAACGTCATAAGATCCTTAGTGGTGAACCCCATAATTTCACTTATAACCAGTTGTTTAATAAAAGTTCCGTTGTAGACACATATTTGCCTGCACCTTCTCTCTTTGATGTTCACACTAAGGGAAGATATTATGTTCTTGAGAGCAAGGACCAAGCTCATAACGCGGCAGTTGTGGCTGCACGGTGGGCTGAGGTATCTGCACCTAGAGGCTCTGTGAGCTATCACTCTGACCATTATGCAGGCTACTGACTGATTACCAAGTTAGGCCAAAAGTATAAGCTTGGGGGAGTACATGTTTCCACCGACATTACATTCATGATCACACATTTCATTCCACTTCTCGGTGTCCACACTCTTTCATTGTATTATCCATGTTAAATTTATTTTCTCACTTTATTCTTGTGTGTTTGAAAAACTTTGAGAAAATCCAAAAATACATTTCCTGCTTCTTTTCAGTTTTTCTTCCTAGTTTAAATTGTTGTAGTACTAAAAAGAAAACACAAAAAGATTTTTCTCATTTTTGTTTCTTTCCTTTTATTTGCTTGTTCAAGAAAAACCAAAAACGCCAAAAATATTTCAGTGTGTTTCTCTGAATTTATTTTCCTTTTTTTCTTAGTCATACCGAGGAGAACACCACGATGAAAATGTCGAGTGGCTCTCTTATGCATTATTGTTGATCTAACAAAGAGCCCATATTACTTTGTCTTCTCCTTTTGAATAAAATGTTTGCAGATTCCAACTTAGTCCATGACAGTCTTGCATTATTATTATTTTCATATTGTTCGGTCGTGCAAGTGAAAGGCGATAATGACGATATTGATGAACTGGCTGTGGCAGAGAGAAACGTGTATGAACTCAACTTGTTATGTTTTTGTAAATATGTTTAACCTGGTATCCATGATTCAACATGTTATGATTAAACATGTTTGCAATGACAATTAGAGATTATTGTTTCTCATGCCATGCTTAAGTAGCTAGGAGTGGTAATGATTTATCTTGGATGCCAACATTGTATTAAAATGCTTGTGATGTAGTATGATGATATGGTATCCTCCTCTGGATGTTTGAGTGGCTTGACTTGGCACATGTTCATGCATGTAGTTGAATCAAAACCAACATAGCCTCTATGATATTTATGTTCATGGTGTTCATATCCTACTCATGCTAGTATCCAATGTTACTTATGCATAATGCATGTTCATGACCGTTTTCGCTCTCTAGCTGGCCGCTTCTCAACCTATTTGCTAGCCTTTGCCTGTACTAAGCAGGAATTCTGCTTGTGCATCAAAAACCTGAAACCCAAGTTATTCAAGATGAGTCCACCATACCTACCTATATGCCGTATTACCCTGTCGTCCTAAGTAAATTTGCATGTGCCACCTCTAAAATCTTCAAATAAATATCATTTTTGTGTGCCTGGATTGTTCATAGAGCGACATGAGGTAGTCAGTATCTAATACGTCTCCAACGTATCTATAATTTTTGATTGTTCCACATTATTATATTATCTGTTTTGGATGTTTTATATGCATTAATATGCTATTTTATATTATTTTTGGGAATAACCTATTAACCTAGAGCCCAGTGCCAGTTCCTATTTTTTTTACCTGTTTTTGAGTTTCGTAGAAAAGGAATACCAAACGGAATAAAACCTTCGTGATGATTTTTCTTGGACCAGAAGACAACCAGGAGACTTGGAGATGAAGTCAGAAGAGTGATACGTCTCCAACGTATCTATAATTTTTTATTGTTCCATGTTGTTATATTATCATTCTTGGATGTTTTATAATCATTTTCTAGTCATTTTATATCATTTTTTGGTACTAACCTATGGATATAGTGCCAAGTGCAAGTTGCTGTATTTTGCATGTTTTTTACATCGCAGGAAATCAATACCAAATGGAGTCTAAACACAGCGAAACTTTTTGTGAATTTTTGATGGACCAGAAGACATCCAGTGGGCCTAAGAAGCACTTGGGGGTGCTCCAAGCGGAGCACAACCCACCAGGGCGGGCCTGGAGGCCTCCTGAACCGCCTCTTTACTCTATAAATACCCCCAATATTCCAAAAACCCTAGGGGAGTCGACGAAAATCAATTCCAGCTGCCGCAAGTTCCAGAACCACCAGATCCAATCTAGACACCATCATTGAGGGGTTCATCATGTCCATTGGTGCCTCTCCGGTGATGCGTGAGTAGTCCTTTGTAGACCTACGGGTTCGTAGTTAGTAGCTAGAGGGCTTCCTCTCTCTCTTTTGATTCTCAATACAATGGTCTCTTGGAGATCCATATGATGTAACTCTTTTTGCGGTGTGTTTGTTGGGATCCAATGAACTTCGAGTTTATGATCAGATCTATCTTTTTATACATGAAAGTTATTTGAGTCTTCTTTGATCTCTTATATGCATGGTTTCTTATAGCCTTGTATTTCTTATCTGATATTTGGGTTTTGTTTGGCCAACTTGATATATTTATCTTGAAATGGGAAGAGTTGCTTTGTAATGGGTTCGATCTTACGGTGCTTGATCCCAGTGACAGAAGGGGAACCGACACGTATGTATCGTTGCTATTAAGGATAACAAGATGGGGTCTATTTCTACATAAATAGATCTTGTCTACATCATGTCATCATTATTATTGCATTACTTCATTTTTCCATGAACTTAATACACTATATGCATGCTGGATAGCGGTCGATGTGTGGAGTAATAGTAGTAGATGCAGGCAGGAGTCGGTCTACTAATCTTGGACGTGATACCTGATACGTCTCCGTCGTATCTACTTTTCCAAACACTTTTGCCCTTGTTTTGAACTCTAACTTGCATGATTTGAATGGAACTAACCCGGACTGACGCTATTTTTAGCAGAACTGCCATGGTGTTATTTTTGTGCAGAAATATAAGTTCTCGGAATGACTAGAAAATCAATGGAGAATTATTTTGGAATATATAAAAAATACTAGAAGGAAGATCCATGTCAGGGGGGCCTCCACCTGTCCACGAGGGTGGGGGCACGCCCACCCCCTAGGAGCCCCCCTGCCTCGTGGTCCCCCTGACGCTCCATCGACCTCAACCCTGACTCCATACATTCACTTTCGGGGAGAAAAAAACCCAGGGAGAAGGATTCATCGCGTTTTACGATACGGAGCCGCTGCCAAGCCCTAAACTCTCTCGGGAGGGCTGATCCGGAGTCCGTTCGAGGCTCCGGAGAGGGGAATCCGTCGCCATCGTCATCATCAACCATCCTCCATCACCAATTTCATGATGCTCACCGTCGTGCGTGAGTAATTCTATCATAGGCTTGCTGGACGGTGATGGGTTGGATGAGATTTATCATGTAATCGAGTTAGTTTTGTTTGGGTTTGATCCCTAGTATCCACTATGTTCTGAGATTGATGTTGCTATGACTTTGCTATGCTTAATGCTTGTCACTAGGGCCCGAGTGCCATGATTTCAGATCTGAACCTATTATGTTTTCATCAATGTATGAGAGTTCTTGATCCTATCTTGCAAGTCTATAGTCACCTACTATGTGTTATGATCCGGCAACCCGAAGTGACAATAATCGGGACCACTCCTGGTGATGACTGTAGTTTACGGAGTTCATGTATTCACTATGTGTTAATGCTTCGGTCCGGTACTCTATTAAAAGGAGGCCTTAATATACCTTAGTTTCCAATAGGACCCCGCTGCCACGGGAGGGTAGGACAAAAGATGTCATGAAAGTTCTTGTCTATAAGCACGTATGACTATATTCGAAATACATGCCTACATTACATTGATGAACTGGAGCTAGTTCTGTGTCACCCTAGGTTATGACTGTTATATGATGAACCGCATCCGGCATAATTCTCTATCACCGATCCATTGCCTACGAGCTTTCCATATATTGTTCTTCGCTTATTTACTTTTCCGTTGCTATTGTTATCATCACTACAAAACACCAAAAATATTACTTTTGCTACCGTTACCTTTTACCACCGTTACCACTACTATCATATTACTTTGCTACTAAACACGTTGCTGCAGATATTAAGTTTCCAGGTGTTGTTGAATTGACAACTCAGCTGCTAATACTTGAGAATATTCTTTGGCTCCCCTTGTGTCGAATCTATAAATTTGGGTTGAATACTCTACCCTCGAAAACTGTTGCGATCCCCTATACTTGTGGGTTATCAAGACTATTTTCTAGCACGGTTGCCGGGGAGCATAGCTCTATTCTTTGAGTCACTTGGGATTTATATCTGCTTATCATTATGAAGAACTTGAAAGATCCAAGAACCAAAATTTATCCCTCAACTACGAGGGGAGGTAAGGAACTGCCATCTAGCTCTGCACTTGATTCACCTTCTGTTTTGAGTAAGCTTGCGACACCTAAACCTGCTTCTGCTATTAATTCTAATATGTCGCATGTTATTGATGATGCCACTTCTGCTATGCATGATACTTATGATGAAATTACTTCTATGCTTGATACTACTGTGCCACTTGGTGAATCTCTTGATGAACAACTTGCTAGGGCTAGAGAGAATGAAATTATTGAAACTGATAATATTGATGAAAGTGATGATGAAGACTCTCCCCCTAGATATGAATTACCTGTTGTGCCTGAGGGCTATGTTATGGATGAAGAAACTGCTAGAGACTTTCTTGCTTGCAATGATAGGAGTGATCTTAAGAAATTATTAGCTAAGCTGAAAAAAAACTTTGAATGCTAGAATGAAATATGATCCTGCTTATGCTACTTCACCTATCTTTGTTACTGATAAGGATTATGAATTCTCTATCGACCCTGAGATAATTACTTTGGTTGAATCTGATCCTTTCTATGGCTATGAATCTGAAACTATTGTGGCACATCTTACTAAATTAAATGATATAGCCACCCTGTTCACTAATGATGAGAAAACTCACTATTAATATATCCTTAAATTATTTTCGTTCTCATTAAAGGGTGATGCTAAGATATGGTTTAATTCTCTTGATCCTGGTTGTGTGCGTAGTCCCCAGGATATGATTTATTACTTCTCTGCTATATATTTCCTCGCTCATAAGAAACAAGCTGCTTTAAGGGAAATATATAATTTTGTGCAAATTGAAGAAGAGAGTCTCCCACAAGCTTGGGGGAGGCTTCTCCAATTACTTAATGCTTTGCATGATCATCCTCTTAAGAAAAATGAAATACTTGATATCTTTTATAATGGACTAACTGATGCTTCCAGATACCACCTGGATATTTGTGCTGGTTGTGTTTTGAGGGAAAGAACACAAGATGAAGATGAAATTTTATTGAATAATACGCTGACCAATGAAAATAATTGGACACTTCCTGATCCAATTCCTAAACCAACTCCTAAGCCAACTCCAAAGAAAAGGGGTATTCTATTTCTCAGTTTTGAAGATATGCAAGACGCAAAGAAATCTATGAAATAAAAAGGCATTAAAGCTGAAGATGTTAAGAATTTACCTCCTATTGAAGAAATACATGGTCTTAATTTACTGCATGAAGAAGTACATGGTCTTGATAACCCGACACAGGTAGTAAAGGCAAATTCTCTCTATAGATATGATAAAGCTGAAATCCCATTTACTAAGTTTATTAGCCCATGCTTGGATGAGTTTGATGACTTTATGGTTAAACAGGAAAATTTCAATGCTTATTTTGGTAGGGAATTAAAATGCAATGCTGATATGCTTGAACACTTGGGTGATTATATGGCTAATATTAAAGGTGAACTAAAACTTATTAGTAAACATGCTTCTATGGTTACCACTCAAGTAGAACAAGTACTCAAAGCTCATAATGATTTGCTCAATGAATTGAATAGTAAGAAAATGATAATGCTGTTAGAGTTATGACTAGAGGTGGTAAGATGACTCAGGAACCCCTGTATCCTAAGGGCCATCCTAAGAGAATTGAGCAAGATTCTCAGAGAAATAATATTGATGCACCTAGTCCTTCTAAGAGGAAGAAAAAAGAAAAATGATAGGATTTTGCATGCTTCTAGTGAACCTGTTATTAACACACCTAAGAATCCTAATGATATCTCTATTTCTGATGTTGAAACATAATCTGGTAATGAGCATGAACCTAGTGATAATGTTAATAATGATGTTCATGTTGATGCTCAACCTAGTAATGACAATGAAGTAGAGATTGAACATGCTATAGATATTGATAACCCACAATCAAAGAATCAACGTTATGATAAGAGAGACTTTGTTGCTAGGAAGCACGGTAAAGAAAGAGAACCATGGGTTCAGAAACCCATACCTTTTCCTCCCAAACCATCCAAGAAAAAGGATGATGAGGATTTTGAGCGCTTTGCTAAAATGATTAGACCTATCTTCTTGCATATGCGTTTGACTGATATGCTTAAAATGAATCCTTATGCTAAATACATGAAAGATATTGTTACTAATAAAAGAAAGATACCGGAAGCTGAAATTTCCACCATGCTTGCTAATTATACTTTTAAGGGTGGAATACCTAAGAAACTAGGAGATCTTGGAGTACCAACTATACCATGCTCCATTAAAAGAAACTATGTTAAAACTGCTTTATGTGATCTTGGAGTCGGTGTTAGTGTTATGCCTCTCTCTTTATATCGTAGACTTGATTTGAGTAAGTTGACACCTACTGAAATATCTTTGCAAATGGCTGGTAAATAAACTGCTATACCTGTCGGTATTTGTGAGGATATGCCTGCTGTGGTTGCAAACGTTACTATTTTAACGGACTTTGTTATTCTTGATATTTCCGAGGATGATAGTATGTCTATTATTCTTGAAAGACCCTTTTTGAATACTACAGGGGCTGTTATTGATTGCACCAAAGGCAATGTCACTTTTCATGTTAATGGCAATGAGCATACGGTACACTTTCCGAGGAAAAAACCTCAAGTCCACAGTATCAACTCTATCGGAAAAATTCCATCGATTATTTTTGGAGGTTTTGAATTTCCTCTTCCTACTGTCAAGAAGAAATATGACATTCTTATTGTTGGGGATGTGCATATCCCCGTTGAGGTAACCTAGTGTTATTTGAAAATTATCCAATTCCATGTTATTTGGAATGAGTTTGTTAACAAGACCTGATCAACCTTGTTAGTGGATTCCTTTTGATGAGCATGAGATGGATGAATTTATAAAACACAACTCTGTGTACCCTCTTTTTACTTTCTGTTATTTATATTAAATAAAGCAAAAATAGTAATTTCTGTCTGTTTTCTGAATTATCAATGCAATAAAAAAATACCGCAAAAATAAAAGTTCTCCAAATGCCCTGAAAATTAAATATGATTTTTTCTAGAATATTTGAGAATATTTGGCACTGAGAACACAGCAGGGGGGCAAGCACCTGGCCACGAGGGTGGAGGGTGCGCCCCCCTGCCTCGTGGGCCCATGGTGACTCCCCTCCACTTATTCCAGCTACCACACACTCCTTCCTCCCACAAATATCACTAACCAGCTCAAACCCGATTCCAAGCTCATTTTGCTGCCATTTTCGATCTCCTTGCTCAAAGCTCCATTCAAAAAACTGCTTTGGGGGATTGTTCCTTGGTATGTGACTCCTCCAATGGTCCAATTAGTTTTTGTTCTAGTGCTTTATTCATTGCATATTTTTGCTGCTTAGGTGACCCTGTTCTTGAGCTTGCATGTCAAATTTATATGGTCAAAAGTAGTTTTGATGCATGATATTGCCTCTCGGCACTTGTAGGAGTAGTTGCTATCAATATTGTTGAGTTTGGTTCACTTTTATTTTGAGGGGCTCATCGAGCCGAAGCTCGAAGGATAAGCAAAGTGAGGAGGATAAGAGGCCCAAATATAATCTTCCTCGCACCGCGGAGGTTCGGCCATGTGATTTCTTGAGAGCAGCCGGGATTTATGATGATTTCTATGAATTGGCTGAGAATGCAGGCCTCACCGCCTTCCTCCATGACCGACGCGAACAATATCTCTTACTCACCAACATCTTTGTGCAAAACTTTCATTTCCATGCTAGGAGCTCACCACCTATGGTGGAATTTTATTTATATGATGAGCATAAGGAGATGTCACTTCATGATTTTTCTCGGGTTTGTTTGATCCCTTTTCAGGGCAGCGTAGAGGAACCACATCATGACGATGTGGATGGGTTTATTGTACCATTGCTATAGGGGAACGAGGAAGGTTTCTGACGCACGAATTACTAGCATACACTTTCCTGTTCTACGTTACTTTGCTATATTTGCTAGTAGATGCTTAATCGGGTGCGGAAACTGTGGAAACCTGAGTGCCCATGATATTGTTATTTTGTGCCATGCCTTATTTCGTGATGACACATTCAGTATGGGCGCTATTGTTGCAAAGCAGTTAAATCTTAACCGTACTAAGGGCCCCATCCTTGTAGGCATCTTCGCCTCGCGCCTCGCTGCACACTTTAACATACCTATTAGGCATTATGAGAAGGAAGAGAAGTTGCTGCCTCCTGTTTATTTAGATTATAAGAGTATGGTAGCACATGATTTTATTGTTAAGAATAGGGAAAATGCGCTTAAGTACAAATTAATATTTGGTAAAAATCATCCTGAGACTATTACCTTGCCTGCTCCTTGTTTGATTTATCTGCAGGCAAGTACCTTGTTCCGTTGGAGGCCATTCACGCCTACCGGAACCTATAGCAGCTACAGAGCCAGAGCCTGAATCACAATTTGAGCCTCCACAACAGTCTGATTACCAGTGGGATCCGGAGGTGATTGCCAACTAGTGGCAATCCGAGGCTTCTTCACAGTACGACCCCAACTATTACTTTGGATATCCGCCAGGCTAGCTGAGGGAGTCCTGGATTAGGGGGTCTTCGGACAGCCGGACTATAACCTTTGGCCGAACTGTTGGACTATGAAGATACAAGATTGAAGACTTCGTCCTGTGTCCGGATGGGACTCTACTTGGCGTGGAAGGCAAGCTAGACAATACGGATATGTATATATCCTCCTTTGTAACCGACCTTGTGTAACCCTAGCCCCCTCCGGTGTCTATATAAACCGGAGGGTTTAGTCCGTAGGACAAGAGACAATCATACCATAGGCTAGCTTCTAGGGTTTAGCGTCCCCGATATCGTGGTAGATCAACTCTTGTAATACCCACATCATCAAGAATAAATCAAGCAGGACGTAGGGTTTTACCTCCATCAAGAGGGCCCGAACTTGGGTAAAACATCGTGTCCCCTGCCTCCCGTTACCATCCGCCTTAGACACACAGTTCGGGACCCCCTACCCGAGATCCGCCAGTTTTGACACCGACATTGGTGCTTTCATTGAGAGTTCCTCTGTGTCGTTGCCGTTAGGCTTGATGGCTCCTATGATCATCGATAGCGATGCAGTCCAGGGTGAGACTTTTCTCCCTGGACAGATCTTTGTGTTCGGCGGCTTCGCACTGCGGGCCAACTCGCTTGGCCGTCTGGAGCAGATCGAAAGTTACGCCCCTGGCCACCAGGTCAGGTTTGGAAGCTTAAACTACACGGACGATATCCGTGGAGACTTGATCTTCAACGGATTCGAGCCCCTGCCTTGTGCGTCACACGGTCACGATGAGTACGATTTAGCTCTACCATCGGACAATGTTCAGGAGATCGCACCGGCAGCCGCTCCAGCCCTCAATTCGGAGCCAGTTGCGTCGTCCATGGACGGGTGGATGGACCCCGCCATGGAGGCCTTATCCTCAGCGGCGATCGAGCCGAACATCGACCTTACCCTGCACGAGAGCCGTGTTGTCAAACTGCCGGATCCTTCTCCGGCCACGGACTCCGAACCGCCAACGCCCGTTCCTAGCGAATTCGATTGGGCGCCGATCATGGAGTTTACCTCCGCGGATATTTTCCAGCACTCTCCCTTTGGCGACATACTGAACTCATTAAGGCCTCTCTCCTTGTCAAGAGGATCCTGGCCGAACTATGTCCGGCAGGATTGGGATGCGGATGGCGAAGAAATTCGTCGCCCACCCACCACCCACTTAGTAGCCACTGTCGACGACTTAACCGACATGCTTGACTTCGACTCTAAAGACATCGACGGTATGGACGATGATGCGGGAGACGAAGAGGAACCACTGCCCACAGGGCACTGGACATCCACCTCATCATACGATATATACATGGTGGACACACCCAAAGAAGGAAATGGCGACGAGACAACGGAGGATGACCCCTCCAAGAAGCAACCCAAGCGACGATGTCAGCGGTGCCGCTCTAAGTCCCGCCAAAGCAAAAACGGTTATACCGGCATAGGAGATAATAACACTCCGGATAGTGCCGAAGATGGCAACAATCCCCTCCAGCACGATTTAGGGCAGGAGGATGGAGAAGCCAGCCCTCCAGAAGGAGCGGCAGACGGAGAGGCGGAGGATGATAATTACATGCCTCCCTCCAAAGACGAGGCAAGCCTCGACGATGATGAATTCGTCGTGCCAGAGGATCCCGTCGAACAAGAGCGCTTCAAGCGCCGGCTTATAGCCACGGCAAATATCCTTTAGAAAAAGCAGCATCAGCTTCAAGCTGATCAAGATCTGCTAGCTGACAGATGGACTGAAGTCCTGGCGACCGAGGAATATAAACTCGAACGCCCCTCCAAGAGTTACCCAAAATGCAGGTTGCTACCCTAACTGGAGGAAGAAGCGTATGACGCGACTGACTGGCCACCTCGTGGCCGCGACAGAGAGGCATTCCAGCCAAAAGCTCAGCCCGCACCCCGACGCCATTCAAATAAAAAGGCATGGGGAAATACGCTAGACCTGCGAGACGTATTGGAGGACAAAGCAAAACACGCAAGATCGATCTACGGATCATGGGGGCGCGCCACTACGCGAGACGATAATCGTCACGCCGGATACAGTAAAAGTAAATCTGGCCGGGCCGAGCACAGCGGGCAAGACTCATTGGAGCTGCGTCGTGATATAGCCCAGTACAGAGGTGCCGCACACCCCTTATGCTTCACAGACGAAGTAATGGATCATCAAATTCCAGAGGGTTTCAAACCCGTAAATATAGAATCATACGACGGCACAACAGATCCTGCGGTATGGATCGAGGATTTCCTCCTGCATATCCACATGGCACGCGGTGATGATCTACACGCCATTAAATACCTCCCACTCAAACTGAAAGGACCAGCTCGGCATTGGCTCAATAGCCTGCCAGCAGAGTCCATTGGCTGTTGGGAAGATCTGGAAGCCGCATTCCTTGACAACTTTCAGGGCACTTATGTGCGACCACCAGATGCCGATGACTTGAGCCACATAATTCAGCAGCCAGAGGAATCGGCCAGGCAATTCTGGACAAGGTTCCTAACAAAGAAAAATCAAATCGTTGACTGTCCGGATGCAGAGGCCCTAGCAGCTTTCAAGCACAACATCCGCGATGAGTGGCTAGCCCGGCACCTTGGTCAGGAAAAGCCGAAATCTATGGCAGCCCTCACGACACTCATGTCCCGCTTTTGTGCGGGAGAAGACAACTGGCTGGCTCGCAGTAATAACATATCAAAGAACCATGGTACTTCGGATACCAAGGACGGCAATAGCAGGTCATGTCGCAATAAACATAAGCACCACATTAACAACGATAATACTGAGGATACGACAGTCAATGCCGGATTCAAAGGCTCTAAACCCGGTCAGCGGAAAAAGCCATTCAAACGAAGCACTCCGGGCCTGTCCAGTTTGGACCGTATACTCGATCGCTCGTGTCAAATACACGGCACCCCAGACAAGCCAGCCAACCACACCAACAGGGATTGTTGGGTGTTCAAGCAGGCCGGCAAGTTAATTGCCGAAAACAAAGATAAGGGGCCACATAGCGATGATGAGGAAGAGCCCCGGCAGCCGAACACTGGAGGACAGAAGAGGTCCCCCCCCCCACAAGTGCGGACGGTGAACATGATATATGCAACCCACATCCCCAAGAGAGAGCGGAAGCGTGCGCTCAGGGAAGTATATGCGTTGGAGCCAGTCGCCCCAAAGTTCAACCCATTGTCCTCCTGTCCGATCACCTTCGATCGCAGGGACCACCCCACTAGTATCCGTCATGGTGGATTTTCCACACTGGTCCTAGACCCAATCATTGACGGATTTCACCTCACTCGAGTCCTTATGGATGGCGGCAGCAGCCTGAACCTGCTTTATCAGGACACAGTGTGCAAAATGGGTATAGACCCCTCAAGGATCAAACCCACAAAAACGACCTTTAAAGGCGTTATACCAGGTGTAGAGGCCCATTGCACGGGCTCAGTCACACTGGAAGTGGTCTTCGGATCCCCGGATAACTTCTAAGCGAAGAGTTAATCTTTGATATAGTCCCGTTCCGTAGTGGTTATCATGCACTGCTCGGGCGAACCGCATTTGCGAGATTCAATGCGGTACCGCATTATGCATACCTCAAGCTCAAGATGTGAGGACCTCGGGGGGTCATTACAGTTAATGGAAACATAGAGTGCTCTCTCCGAACGGAGGAGCACACTGCGGCGCTCGCAGAGGAAGCGCAAATCAGCCTCTTAAGGCAATCCACTAGTTCGGCGTTTAAGGACCCGAACACCTTCAAGCGCGCCCGGAGTAATTGGCAACAGGACCGCCTGGCACGTCCCGAGTTGGCATAGCAATGCGGCCCCACCCCGGCCCAAGCCAAACGGCGAAACTCGTTCCACGCGTACATAATTATGCATTAAAAATACCATGGGCACAGGTAGGGAGAGGCACGATTATGGCACGCCCCAAGACGCGGCTTAAACTGCACTAGGGGCTTCCCGCTTTGTTATTTTTCTCTCTTTCAGGACTTTAATCTCTGGAAACCTTGTCCGGCAGCATGATTGCCGAACATATGATGCAGCATCCAAGAAGGTAGAAAGCTACGTCACACCACGGAACTCTCAGGTGGATTACGATAACGAGTGCAATACTTGCTTTAATACTATTCTTCAGCTTGCCCTTGGAGGGGACATAGTCCTACTTTTTGCTTATCGCACTACCTGTATCATTCTGCTTTAACGCACCTTTTGAATAAACAATGCATAGCACTAGACTATTATCGCATTCTTTATTCTTCCCTTTTATATATATACATATATATGTTCGTTCATGACATCAAGCACCCATACACTCTGGTACGGCTAATACGCTAGGGGCTTAAGCATACCCCTTATTACGGCGTGCGAAGCCCGAACACTTTCAACAGTGCGGCACCCCAAACTTATAACATTATATGCATCAGCTCCGAATCATGTCTTTGGTCAATAGTTGGGTTTGCCCGACTCCCTTGTTTTGGTACCTTATGTTCCGCTAAATCGGCTAAGGTAGCACTGGGAGAACTACTGCTATTGTGCCCCGGTTCTGCTGGGCTAAGCACCTCAGTAGAGAAAGCTAAAACTGACTGTCATGATAAGGCGAGAGACTGGTCGCTGTTCGAGAGGTTTTCGAGTCCCTAAAGACTTATGCCGCTTAGAGCGAGGAGTCGGCTTTGTCCGGCTTAAGGCATGTATAGCGCCCCGAATTCGGCCTTCCGAATACTAGGGGCTTCGCCAAAATTTAAAATTATAGAATTCTATGGCTAAGTGAGAGTGATAAAGCATTATAATCCGATTACCTTGTTCGTTGTGCTGAGCACCTCCCTCGAAGGACCCAAAAATGGGAACAAGAGTGCTCAAGTTTATCCCGAACACCCCAGCACTCATGGCATGGGGGCAGAAGTCGACGACTAGCCATCTTCAGATTTGATAAACAGCCGAACAGAAGGTAATATTTTAAATTCAAACAAGCGTTGCATAGCGCATATGAATAAGTTTTCATGAATACAGGATTACACGAGCAAGTTTACTCAAATATTATATCTTTCGTACACTCGTCCGCTACGAGACGAGCACCCTTCAAGACACCCTCATAGTACATCTCGGGGTGGCGATGCTCCTTGCCCTCTGGCGGCCCTTCCTTGATCAGCTTCACAGCGTCAAGCTTGGCCCATTGCACCTTCACACAGGGGAAAGCCCGACGTGCACCTTCGATGCAGACGGACCGCTTGCTGACTTCCAGCTGTGGGCAGGCATCCGCAAGCTACCTCACTAGGCGAAAGTAGCTATTGGGAAGGGCGTCGCCAGGCCACATCCGGACTATAAAGCCCTTCATAGCCTGTTCGGCCACCTTGTGTAGCTCGACCAGCTACTTTAGCTGGTCGCTCATAGGCATCGGGTGTTCGGTCCCAGTATACTGAGACCAGAACAGCTTCTCCGCTGAGCTTCCCTCCTCAGCCTGGTAAAACTGTGCGGCATCCGACACGCTGCGGGGCAAATCTGCGAATGCTCCTGGAAAGCTCCGGACTCGGGTAAGTAACAAGTAATTTACTTTCACATGCTTGCTTTGCATATTGAATGCCTTACCCGCCGGTATCTTGCTCATCGCCTCAATCTCCTGGAGGGCCTTTTGGGCTTCAGCCTTGGCATTCTTCGCGCTCTTAAGGGCCGCGGCAAGCTCAGACTCTCGTGTCTTCGAGTCAAGCTCCAACGCCTCGTGCTTCGTCACGAGAGCTTGGAGCTCTTGCCGCACCTCGCCCACCCACGCCTCTTGCTTTTCTCGCTCGGTGCGCTCCTTGGCCGCTTTGTTTTCAGCCTCGGATAGCGCTTGTTTCAGGGTCGCCACTTTGGTAGTGGCCCCTGGCAAATTTATGATGGTCCTGTCATTTTGCAATCACATATTTTTTATATATACACATCTATAGACTAGGTATTACTTACCTTTGTTCTCCTCGAGCTGCCTCTTGGCAAGGCCGAGCTCTCCCTCGGACCGCTCGAAGTTCCGCTTCAGAGCGGCGACCTCCGCAGTCAGTGCGGCAGAGGTCAGCAGCATAGCCTGCAAATGCATACGTGCATACTTAATTAGACTCCTGCGAATATTATTTGATCCTCTCTTCAGTTTTTCTTTGTGAACATCAAACAGAGCATCAGGGGCTACTGTCTATGAGGTAATATTTTTCCCTACTTACCTCAAAGCCTGTCAGAAGGCTTGCATAGGCTTCAGTCAGTCCGCTCTTGGCGGACTGAACCTTCTGGATCACTGCACTCATAATAGTACGGTGCTCTTCATCGATGGAAGCGCTGCGAAGTGCTCCCAGCAGACTATCCGGTGCCTCGGGATGGACAGAGGTCACCGGCACAGGCGTCTTGCCCCTTTTGGAAGGAGGCCACCTGCCCGAGTCCAGAACCACTGGAGGTTCCGGCGCGGTGTTCGACTGAGGGCCGAACTTGGAGCCCTCGGGAGCCTTGCTCCCTCTGCTCCTGGAATCCGGAAGGTCACCATGAGGCGCCTCCGGGACTGTCTCCCCTCGACCCGGTGCCTCTTGAGACAATACCTCGGCATTGTCCGTAGGGCAAGGGGAGGTGGCGGTCGGAAGTGGATCACTATCCATATCCGACGAGTCCAGGGAGGCGTCCGATGAGGATACGTCGATACGGGCTCGGGATGGTCTACATAACCATAATTCGGCGTTAGGAGAAGCAGTGCGACAAAGGTATGCTATGAGTTACTCTGGTATCCGAATACTTACGACTTCGCCAGTGGCTTGGCCCTGAGCAGCCACTCGTCTTCGCCTTCGGCGACAGTGGTGGAGTAATCCGGAAGGAGAGTCCTTCCCTCCTTGGACCCTTCGGCCTCCCCAGATGGGGCGGCCTTCCTTTTCTTGTCTCCCCCGGCTGGAGGGGGAGCATCTTCATCTTCCTCCTCGTCTTCGGGGGAGGAGTGCGTCGCGGAGTTATCAGATGATGAGTCCGATAGCACCTGGCGCCGGGAACTCTTTCGGGTTCCCTTGGCCTTCTTAGTCTTCTCCGGCACCTTGTAAGGAGCCGAAGTTAGCATCTCCGTTAGAAGAGCGTCCGCACTGTCTTCGGGCAGAGGGGACGGACAGTTAATCTGCCCCGACATCTCCACCCAGTCCTGTCAAAGGTGTGGAGCTCAGACCCTGCACATGGTTAAGCTAGGGGAAATAAATATCCTACCGGATGTATAGAACTCACCGCATGCGCTCGGCGCTTCACGCTTAGCCCGCGGTCCTCGGTGAGAAAGGGAGGGACCTCGGCGCCCTTGAATAGCACCCTCTAGATGTCCTTGTGCATCGTGTCGAAGAGCTTGCTCAGAGTTCGGTGCTGGGCCGGGTCGAACTCCCACAAGTTGAAATCCCGTTGTTAACACGGGAGGATCCGGCGGATGAGCATGACCTGGACTATGTTGACAAGCTTGAGTTTCTTGCTTGCCATGTTCCGGATGCATTTATGGAGTCCGTCCAGCTCCACCGATGAACCCCACGAAAGACCCTTCTCCTTCCAGGAAGTGAGCCGCGTGGGGAATCCAGATCGAAACTCGGTAGCCACCACCCAGTTGGTGTCGCGCGGCTCGGTGATGTAGAACCACGCTGATTGCCACCCCGTTATGGTCTCCACGAAGGAGCCTTCAAGCCATATAACATTGGGCATCTTGCCCATCATGGCTCCGCCGCATTCCGCTTGTTGGCCTCCCACCACCTTCGGCTTGATATTGAAGGTCTTCAGCCATAGGCCGAAGTGGGGCCGGATGCGGAGGAAAGCCTCACACACGACGATGAATGCCGAAATGTTGAGGATGAAGTTCGGGGCCAGATCATGAAAGTACAGCCCATAGTAAAACATAAGACCGCGGACGAATGGATGTAGGGGAAACCCCAGTCCAGGGAGGAAGTGGTGGAGAAAAACTACCCTCTCGTGAGGTTCCGGGGGTAGGGACGATCTGCCCCGCAGCGGGCAGCCGATGCGCGACATTCGCGGATAAGTATCCGGCTCCGCGCAGCTTTTTGATGTGTCCCTCCGTGACAGAGGAAGCCATCCACTTGCCTCCCGCTCCAGACATGTTTGGAGAAGGTTGAGGAGAAGGCACTACTAGGGAAAACCTTATACACAGAAATTTAGCAACAACGCGGGTTAAAAAAGGGCGCTAGTGCTAGATAGAAGTAGCGGTTCAAAATAAACCGCGCTGCAGATACGATTCTAGCTGTAGCGTGTGTGCCCGTAAAAGCGCTACTACTACTATTCCCATTGCTGGAACGATGGGCTACGCATAGCAGTAGCGGCCTTGCAGGAAGCGCGCTACCGCTAGGGCATGAGTAGCAGCGCGTTTCCCTGTAACAGCGCTACTGCTAATGGAAATAAAATAAAATGAAAAACAAATAGAAAAGTAAATGAAAATGAAAGAAACAGAAAAAGGAGAAAGAAAATAAAATAAAATGTAAAGCAAACTAAATGAAAAAGCGAAAAAATAGAGAAAGGCTTAGCTGTAGCGTGTGTTAGTAAGAGGCACTGTAGCTAACGCAGCTGCAACGCATTTCGAGGACCCCCGCTATAGAAACAGAAAAGGAAATAAAAAAGAGAGAAACTTACATATGTATAGCAGTAGCGCGTTTTGGAAAAAGCGCTATAGCGCGTTCTGCGAAAGGCGCTACCGCTAGTTTTGACTTAACCAAAAAACCGTTCCCCCCCCCCCCCGGCCACCACTTGCCCCCCCAAATCTCTCGACCCACCCCGCCGCCGTCTCCCCGATTCGTCATCGCCCCACTTCGCCGCCGTCTCCTGCCGACGTCGACGCCCCCGGAGCCACCAGAGCCGTGCGCCGTCGACGCCATAGGAGCTGCCCCCAACGCCACGGAGCTGCGCGGCCTCATCAACGCCATCGGAGCCGCCGTCAACGCCACCGGATCCTCCCTTGCCAGAACTGCCTCCCTCGCCGTCACCGGAGACGCCCCTGCCTCCCTCGCCACCACTGCCTCCCTCGCCACCACCGGAGCCATCCTCTATAAGCCCCCACCCCTCCTCTCTCTCTCTCATGCATAGGTTAGCTAGTTTAATTATGTTAATTATCTAGGTTAGGGCAAAAATTTAGTTAGGGCTTTGACAGAGAAGTAGTTAGGTTAACTAGTTTAATTAGGTTAATTACCTAGGTTAGTGCAAAAATTTAGTTAGGGCTTTGACAGAGAACTAGTCAGGTTAACTAGTTTGATTAGGTTAATTATCTAGATTATTTAGGCAAGTTTTTTTTAAAGATGATCCCTTCCTAGACTTTTATTGTTGATTATATCTTTTCATTGAAGTGGTCATGTTGTTTGTGCCCAAGTGGCTTTGTTGTTTCAATGAAGCTGAGTGGCCTATATATATTTTGTGGGAATGTTGATTCATTTCCGTTCCGGCAAACTTCAGGTTCTCGATTTGTCCACTTTTTAGCAAAGGTCATGCCGAAATTTTCCGTGAATTTCGGCATGACTTGTGCTACAAACTAGGACATATCGAGTGCCCGTGTGATTTGCCGCACCAGGAAGGAGTCAACGTTCCTGCAAAACAATAGGCCTTTTTTATGTCATTATTCATTTTATTAGGTCTAGAATTAATTGACTAGATTTAATCATAGGAAACATGGCTAGCAACGATGAAGGATAGGGTTCTGGTGATTGCGACGACGCCTACCGGGCGGCAGACGAATTTTTTAGCCTTACCGATGATCAACCGATGTTATTACTGGGCCCACCGGTGGCATCAGGGACTGAGACCGACACGCAGACCGGTGCTGAGACTGAGACCGGTGCTCAGACTCAGACAGGCATCGAGACCGGCGCTGAGACTGAGACCGGCGCTGCCTCGGGGAGCAGAGCCGGTGTAGAACCGAAAGCAAAGAGGCAACGGGTTCCTAACAAACTCAGGACTACTAGAGTGGTGGTCACGGAGGTGGACGATGGCAATTTTGAGCCAACGGCGCCCGAGGAAGCGCGTCGATGCTACGGCAATCAAATAGGCTACATCGTACGGACAACCGCCACCATCAACAATGAGAAACTACAGAAGATAGAAAATATGAGGAGCTCCCTCCTAAAGAAGTTTCACCAGATATTCTTGTCCCCGGGCCGGAATGAGAAGGATTATAAAGATCCAGATGAGGACCCGACAATGAAGAAGAAAAACAAACATGCCATGACCAAGTTTAGCGACGCGTTGGCCGCCTGGAAAAATCGAGTGAAAGCAAGGATCATCGACAAGAAGGAACCCTACTCCGAGATTGTAAAGGATAATCCGACAATCACAGAAGAGCAGTTTCAAATATTCAAGGAGGCTTGCGAGGCTGAAGATGCCAAAAAAGTCTAAGTACATGAAGGGGCTTCAAGAGAGGAACATTGGGAGCCACCACCTCGGAAGTCGTGGTTACGGCGGAAAGAGGTCCAAATGGGCCAAGGAGGACGCGGAAGCCGCGAGTCTGGGCATCCCAGACCCCTTGGCGGAGTTCACCGTCCCGCAGGAGCGTGACATCCTCAGGGCCCGGCACCGTTGGGACCCAGTGAAAAAGGTTTACGAGAGAACACCGGTCATTACGAAGTTCATGAGACTGCTGGTAATTTTAGTTTCTGATCAATTCGACTACACACGTTAGTCATATTTGTAAACGATCATTGTGCCTTTTGCAGAGAGAGCAGCATAGGATTGCGGCCGAAAGCGACTTGCCGTCTGAGGCATTAGCGAGGCCCAAGTGGGACACTCCATTCAACTGGGCGTTGAACATATTGAAACATTAGCCGGTGGATACTCGACCATCGTATGGACGCGTGCATGGTGTTGGAGACGGCGCCACGTGGAAGAAGTACTACAGTGAGACCATGGAGGAGAGAAAGGAAAGACGGAGATTAAATGAACAAAACATCGACAAGAGGGTTGAGATTGCGGTTGAGAAGAAATCAACTGAGACAGTCGCAACAGCAGTAGCTGCCGCAAAACAGGTGGCTTTAGATATTTCTACTACCTTGGTTCCGGCCGTTTTCAATTGGACCAGGCAAAATCCAAAAAAGATGCAGCGGACTTTCCCCTTGCCGACTTCTTGGCGGGGAGCAGCTCGACTAGCGTTGCACCAGCACCTGCAGCTGCACCTGCTCCCGCACCGGCTCCCGCACCGGCTCCGGTACCGGACGTACTAGGCGGTGCTTCGTCTTTGGCTGAGCTCGACGCCCTCATGGTATCTGTCACACCGGCCCCCTTCAATATAAATGTATAATCTGCCGTTTTCGTTGCCTTTCGGATGTCTCACATCGCAGACTTTTCTTTGCAGGCCGACGAAACCCCGTGCACCATATTGTACACCATCGGCGACCAGAAGGTGGACGTGGGGAAGGCGACGATAATGGAGCCGAAGGAACCATTGTTCCACAGCCGGCCGATCCCCCCGAACGTCTTCAAGGTTTCCGTGGCCAGTGTCAAACCGGGCCACGAGAATTTTCCTCCTCTAGTACTACTGGGGGATGACGACGAGACACCGCGGCGGCTTGGTGATTGTTGCAATGCTGGGTGGGTCCTGTTGTGGCCAAAGAGTCTGCTTTGTCTGGAGGCGGCCGGGAGCACACCCACGAGCACGCAGCCTCAACAAGGTATGAACATCAACACCCCACCTACCCAATTATCGCCGGGTGTCGGGTTGGGTGATAGCGGACGGGGTAAGGAGGAGGCTCCATTAGTCGCTGATGACATCGCCATGGATGAGGATGAGGACAACAATGGCGCTGCTGAACAGTATGTCTATACTGGCGCCTCCTCAGGGTTTGAGCATCATGAGTCGGTGCCTGAATTGCCATCTCAACATATTATGGACGACCTTCCGGTAGTAAAGAAGTTTAGGAAGAGAGCGAGGAAAGGCAAAAAAGCTGTTTCTATGATCCAGCCGCCTCAGCAGCCTCGGCTTCAGGACCGTATAGATATCCCCGGTGCGGATAAATGGCATATCCCTGGTCAACCAATCCTACCTGCAATAGCGCTACGGGCCAGATTCGGCGATCTAAAGAGACTTCATGACGATGTGCTACGGGTAGAGAAATACCTCATCGCCTCGAAAGATCCAGGATACCCACTCTACGTGGTTAACATTCCGCGGCAAATGTCGTACGTTGACAGCTTCCCCGCGGATAAGTTCTTCCTCCGATTCGATTACATATTCGACATGTTTCACATGAAGAACCTGGATTTTATGTTTGTCCGCCTTTATGCCTTGCACATGAACTACATCATCGGGGTTGAGCAGATATCTCATATCTGTGTCGCTGACCCGTACTACATGCACGAGGGCTTCTTGGGAGTCTGCGCAAATCACCGTGAATACTCGAGGGATTACATCGTCAATTTCATGCTCGCCAATAAGGACAAGGAGGCGATTCTCGTGCCTTGTCATCCCGTATAAGTCATCCGTGCTGCTATCCTTCCTTCGATTTCAATCATTCATTTGCACGGTGGAGGCTAATTAATTTGAGGACTTATTTTGCGCAGCGGCGGGTGCGCCGTCTTCATCATCCTCTACCCCCGATTCTCCCACGCTCTTTACTTGGACTCGTCGAAGAACATTCACAAAAAGGATTACACCCACATCAAGGATGTTCTCGACAGTGCTATGTTTTACTACCAAGCAAGGGGTGGAGAGGTCAGGGACAAGAAGAGAAGGGCGGCAGGGTCGCCTTCGGCCATAAGACCGACTTCTGCTGCATCCAGCAACCGAATGATGCTCTTAATGATGGATTCTATGTCCTACACCACATGCTGGAGTACAGACGGGATCACCAGAACCTTCGCATGTCACCTAGATCCGGCGATGCCCATATTCTGCAATGGGAAAAGGACATAGGAGATATCGAGGATCATGGACTTCGAGCTGAGTTCTATAACATCCAGCGCGAACTTGCCCAAATCATCATGAAGGAGGTCGTCGGAAAAACAGGGATGTTCTACGGAGAAGGACAAATGTCGCGGGAAGACGTCCGAACATGGATAGCCTCTCAGCGTCTCAACCTGAAGCCTTTCACTAGGCTCGGGGACTATCTCCCTGACTTGGATGGATGGAACGACATGTTGGAGTGATTGTCGATATATGACAATGTGTCCGTTTAGTCCATGCTTTCTGTATGACAAAACTTTGAGTTATGCATGGTGAAACTTTATTTGTGATGTAATTAAACCGTCCTCCTCCTCGACTAGCGAAAATCACTCTAGTTAGGGCATTTTGGGGTACGATGAACTTTGTTATTTATGCTTATGATATGTTATTTTTATTTTTGCCAAGTCTGTCTCTTTCTGTTGCTCAACTATATATGTTGCATATCATCGACTCATGTGATGATGCAGGTGCATAGATCATAGATGGCGAAGAAGTGCTATGCCAGGAGTATATATACGACAAGTGGCCGGAGTGTCAGGCCCTTCCGGTTTCCGAGCGACAGGCAGTAGTTAGTTTAGAGGTTCACGCTAATGCGAAAGAGGGATACGAACTCATGTTCTCAAAGTGACAGCTCTTCTCGCGTATATCATTGTTTAGATGGATGACGATGTATTTGCATATCATTCGAGACTTGTATTGCTATTTTCGAGATGATGATGAGAGACCACTTTGTGTTGGATGATGATTATGATGATGACATGATCTGATGAGATTAATTGTATGTATATGCTATGATTACATTTATATGTGTATGATATGCTAAAGATTATTGTATAAAGCCTATTCAAATACAAAACAAATATGCAGGAAAAAACTAATAAATAAACTAGTAGTAGCGAGGGGGGAAATTTAGCAGTAGCGCCGCATTGTCAGTAGCGCGTCCCAGCAAACAGCGCTGCAGATAATATCAGTAGCGCCCTTTCCCAAAGAGCGCTACAGCTATTCATGTATAGCAGTAGCGTGGGACAACCGGCGCTACTGCTATACGTTAGCTGTAGCGCCTTATTAGTAGCGCCGGTGCCCACGCTACTGAGAGGCCCAAAACCCTTGCTGCTGGTAGGCTTTTCCCTAGTAGTGAGGATGTGGTCTTGGGCGTTGGAGCTCGAGTGCGCAAGAATGGATGAGCAAGGAGGAAGAAGGCGTGGGTAGAAAAGGTGAGATCTTGTCCCTTTATAAGGACGGACTAAACTATGCACCTCCACTAGCCTGGTAAAACTCGCTTATCCACCAAGCGCCGTAATTGATGGCGCGGTTGGGTTACCCACGTCCATATTGATGAGAATCCCGTAATAAGGGGAACACAATCTCTGCTCTGACAAGACGTGTCAAGAAACTACCCCGTGTTATGTGCGGGGCTAGTTAAAGAAAAATAGTTCGAATAATCGCCGAGCCATGGCATGATGTCATGTTGCCTAAACGTGTCAGCAGATTAGATTTTTGGAAATATTATTCTCTCTACGGTGGTATGTGGAACTTATTTTGCAGGGTCGGACACTATCCTTTATTTGAACTCTTCTGTGGTATATCCGGAGGAGTAACCCGCCTTGAAATGCCGAAGACAACACTGCGCGCCGGGCTCGTCGTCATTGAAGCCTGGTTCAGGGGCTACTGAGGGAGTCCTGGATTAGGGGGTCTCCGGATAGCCGGACTATATCCTTTGGCCGGACTGTTGGACTATGAAGATACAAGATTGAAGACTTCGTCCCATGTCCGGATGGGACTCTACTTGGCGTGGAAGGCAAGCTAGGCAATACAGATATGTATACCTCCTCCTTTGTAACCGACCTTGTGTAACCCTAGCCCCCTCCGGTGTCTATATAAACCGGAGGGTTTAGTCCGTAGGACAAGAGACAATCATACCATAGGCTAGCTTCTAGGGTTTAGCCTCCCCGATCTCGTGGTAGATCAACTCTTGTAATACCCATATCATCAAGAATAAATCAAGTAGGACGTAGGGTTTTACCTCCATTAAGAGGGCCCGAACCTGGGTAAAACATCGTGTCCCCTGCCTCCTGTTACCATCCGCCTTAGACACATAGTTCGGGACCCCCTACCCGAGATCCGCCGGTTTTGACACCGACACCAGCCGTGGCCATAGACCAACTTAGGACAAAAGCCTAAGCTTGTGGGAGTACGTATTTCTCACTGACATTACATTCATGTTCACACACTGATTGCTAGTTGTCGGCGCTCATACTTTTTCACTGTATCATCCATGCTAGTTTATTTTCCTTTTTATGCTTTCTTCTTGTGTGTTTAATAAACCTTAAGAAAAACAAAAAAATAGTTGTAGCTTTTAATTAGTTTACTTTCCATGCTTGTAGTAGTAATTAAAAAGAAAACCCAAAAAGATTTCTCGTTCTTCTTTTGCTTGCTGGGAGCTTTCCCGTGTAAATAGTTTTATTTCTTTTCTTGTTCTTTGGGGGTCGAGAGGAGAAGACCATAACTAAAATGTTAAAGTGGCTCTTATATGCATTATTGTTGATCTAATAAAGAGCCCATATTACCTTGTCTTCTCTCTTGAATTGAATGCTTGCAGATTCCAGCTTAGTCCAATGCACGTGCACTATTATTATTATCCACACTATTCAGTCGTGCAAGTGAAAGGCAATAATGATGATTATGATGAACTTATTGAGATGAGAAAAGCTGGTATGAACTCGACCTCTCTTGTTTTTGTAAATATGATTAGTTCATCATCCCTGATTCAGCCTATTATGAATAAACATGTTTGCAATGACAATTAGAGATTATAGTTGCTTATTCCATGCTTAATTAGCTAGGAGCTTATAATGGTTTACCTTCTGTGTCAACATGCTATTAAAATGGTTGTGATGTGGTATGATAGGGTGGTATCGTCTTTTGAACGATTCGAGTTGCTTGACTTGGCACATGTTCACGCATGTGGTTGAAACAAAATCAACCTAGCCTCTACGATATTTATTTTCATGGTGCATTATATCCTTCTCATGCTTACATTCGGTGTTGATTAATTTTAATGCATGTTCATGACTATTGTCGCTCTCTAGCTGGTCGCTTCCCAGCCTTTTGCTAGCCTTCACTTGTACTAAGCGGGAATACTGCTTGTGCATCCAATCCCATAAACCCCAAAGTTGTTCCATATGAGTCCACCATACCTACCTATATACGGTATCTACCTGCTGTTCCAAGTAAATTTGTATGTGCCAAACTCTAAACCTTCAAATAAACATTCTGTTTTGTATGCTCGAATAGCTCATGTATCAACTAGGGTTGTCTGTATCTTCCATGTTTGGCAGGTTATTCTCAAGAGGAGTGGACTCTGCTCCTCACTCACGAGAAAATGGCTGGTCACCGGGATGCCCAGTCCCATGCTTTATGCAAATCAAATCAAAATAATTGCAAAGAATACTCCCCCGAGACTGTTGTTAGTTGGAGACACTCGTTGTTTCGAGCAAGCCATGGATTGATGCTTGTTGGTGGAGGGGGAGTATAAACTTTACCATTCTGTTTGGGAACCACCTATAATGTGTGTAGCATGGAAGATATCGCCATTTCTCGGTTGTTATGTTGACAATGAAAGTATACCGCTCAAAATATTATTCATATCTATTTCAAAACCGAGCTCTGGCACCTCTACAAATCCCTGCTTCCCTCTGTGAAGGGCCTATCTATTTACTTTTATATTGAGTCGTCACTCTCTTATTAAAAAGCACCAGTTGGAGAGCACCACTGTCATTTGCATCCATTACTGTTAGTTTCCATTGAGTATGACTTGACTGGATCTCTTTTACCATGAATGACAATGTCTAGTCAGTCCTTGATCTTTAAAGGTGCTCTGCATTTATGTTTTGCGGTCTCAGAAAGGGCTAGCGAGATACCATCTTGTTATATCATATGATGATTGTTTTGAGAAAGTGTTATCATCCGATATTTATTATTATTGCTCGCTAGTTGATTATGTCATTGATATGAGTAAACATGAGACCTAAATGTTATTGTGAATATGGTTAGTTCATAATCTTTGCTGAAAACTTGAATGCCGGCTTGACATATTTACAACAACAAGAGCAAAGAGAGTTTGTAAAATTTTTTCTTTATCACTTTCAGTTTATCAACTGAATTGCTTGAGGACAAGCAAAGGTTTAAGCTTGGGGGAGTTGATATGTCTCCGTTGTATTTACTTTTCCAAACACTTTTGCCCTTGTTTTGGACTCTAACTTGCATGATCTGAATGGAACTAACCCGGACTGACGCTGTTTTCAGCAGAATTGCCATGGTGTTATTTTTGTGCAGAAATAAAAGTTCTCGGAATGACCTGAAAATCAACGGAGAATTATTTTGGAATATATAAGAAATACTGGAAGGAAGATCCACGTCATGGGGCCACTACAAAAAAAAAGACACATCCGTGACATTTTGGGCCGAACGAATTTTTTTCTATCATACCTATGACACTTCTATGACAATAATTGTGACAAAACCCGGTATCATCATAGATGTGGTGCGGTCCTACTTCTATGACAAAAAATCATGACAGAAAATGGGCTTTTCATCCTGGGCGGGCCAGAGACGCAGCTGCATGACATTCTTTGGGCCGTCCATGACAGAAAAAACCATGGTAGAAGCCAGGGCGCGGAAAATATCGGGGAGTCCCCAGTTACGGTGGGTGGTCGGGGGCCGAGCGATGCGCGTTTCTCTCATACGTACGCGCGTGTGTGTGAGGCGTTGGGCTCTAACTGAACCCGAGCGAGGCGTTCGGCTCTAACTGAACCCGATCGATTGCACTACAGGCTACGCATTACTGAACCCGAGCGATCGATCGATGGCTGTTAACTGAACCTGATCGAGCAATTCCTTTGCCACTGCTGCTAACTGAAGCCGATCGATGCTGCCTCTGGATGAACAGTGAGCGTTGCGAGGGGGGGGGGATGGGGGGAGGGGGTTGGATGAACAGTTCCTGGTGGGGGTGAATGAACAGGACCCCGTGGTGTTGCCTCTGGATGAACAGTACCCCGATCGATCGCGCCGGTTGGGGCTGGATGAAAAGGACCCCGTGGAGGGCAGGATGAATAGGACCACCCAGTGGAGGGCAGGATGAACAGTAGATGGTGGAGGGTAGGATGAATAGTAGACCGCGGAGGGGTGGTTGAATAGGAGCCCGTGGAGAGGGCTGGTTGAACAATAGTCGGTGGATTAGCGCGCGGTGGAGGCTGGATGAACAGGAGCTCATGGATGAACGGTCGCAGGTGGAGGCTGGAGGAGGTCGATGGTGGATGAATAGTAGCCCATGGAGGCTGGAGGGGGTCGATGGTGGAGATGAACAGTATCCCGTGGAGTCCTGTTTTATGGTACGCCACACCCCTCCCGATGAACAGGACCCCCGCTTCGACCGTAGCGCTCCAACACAAGTTCGTTTCCTCCGTTTTGCGGTACACCACACCCTCCTGATCAACAGGACCCCCGTTTTGACCGTAGGAGGTCCGTTTCCTCCGTTTTGCAACCAGAATGATAACACTACGTACGCTTCGACCAGGTGGGTCCTGAATGTCACACACTTCCTTGCGTGCAAAGATGTAGCTGGTGGGTCCCAACAGTCGTGGGGAGGGGGGAATCTTTTTTTTGCCTGGACGCACTTCCTTGTGTGCGAAGATGTAGCTGGTGGGTCCCAGCAGTCAGGAGGAAATGTTTATTTCATGAAATACGGTGGCCCGTCCGGTGGGTCCCCGCTGTCAGGTGGAGGAATAATTATTTTGCACGTAATAAGGAGGCACTTCCTTGCTGCGGCCGTGGACCCAGCTATCAGCCTCTCCACGTACAATCCACGTCAGATGGAAGCCGTTCCTTGACCATGTTGACCACGCACCAGGGCGGTGGACGGCAGCGAGGCCTAGGAAGGGGACGACACGGAGCCAAGGAAGACGTGGCAGTGGATGCCCACATGTAGAGGAGTATGAGGGTTCACTGGTTCGCTGCAGTGTGAGGCTGCCGTCGCCGCAGAATAACAGGGGGTGTGGCTGAGTAGAGGGATGGCCTGGCCAGCGGTGGGAGTAGTAGGGGGCGGTGAGGCCTCTACCGCATCGCAGCCGGCCACGGGAGGCAGGAGCACGAGGCACGACCGGCGCTGGTTTGGGCGGCTGGAGCAAGAAGAGCAAAGGTTGAAGAAGCACTACGGCCATTGGATGGACATCATACAGTCACTGGAGCTAGAATCATGCATATTGACTAAGTTGACAAAGCCCTCCGTCCCTGTCAACTTAGTTGGCCCACAAGTCAGCCTACCACTATACTGGGTCCCAGCTAGCAGGGGGAGTATTCATTTTTTTGTGCGTAATAAGGAGGCACTTCCTTGCGTGCGAAGATATAGCTGGTGGGTCCGAGCTGTCAGCGGCGGTAACATTTTTTTCACGAAATACAGAGGCCTTTCGGTGGGTCCCAGATGTCAGGTGGAGGAATCATTATTTTGCGCGTAATAAGGAGGCATTTCCTTGCGTGCGGCCGTGGACCCAGTGTAGGATCGAAAGTATGTCTAGAGGGGGGGGGGTGATTAGACTACTTGACCAAATAAAAACTTAACCTTTTCCCAATTTTAGTTCTTGGCAGATTTTAGCTATTTTAGGACAAGTCAAGCAATCATCACACAATTCAAGCAAGCATGCAAAGAGTATATTGGCAGCGGAAAGTAAAGCATGCAACTTGCAAGAATGTAAAGGGAAGGGTTTGGAGAATTCAAACGCAATTGGAGACACAGATGTTTTTCCCGTGGTTCAGATAGGTGGTGCTATCCTACATCCACGTTGATGGAGAGTTCAACCCACGAAGGGTAACGGTTGCGCGAGTCCATGGAGGGCTCCACCCACGAAGGGTCCACGAAGAAGCAACCTTGTCTATCCCACCATGGCCATCGCCCATGAAGGACTTGCCTCACTAGCGGTAGATCTTCACGAAGTAGGCGATCTCCTTGCCCTTACAAACTCCTTGGTTCAACTCCACAATCTTGTCGGAGGCTCCCAAGTGACACCTAGCCAATCTAGGAGACACCACTCTCCAAGAAGTAACAAATGGTGTGTTGATGATGAACTCCTTGCTCTTGTGCTTCAAATGATAGTCTCCCCAACACTCAGCTCTCTCTCACAGGATTTGAATTTGGTGGAAAGAAGATTTGAGTGGAAAGCAACTTGGGGAAGGCTAGAGATCAAGATTCATATGGTAGGAATGGAATATCTAGGCCTCAACACATGAGTAGGTGCTCTCTCTCAGTACATATGAGTTGGAAGTGTAGATGTGTTCTGATGGCTCTCTCCATGAATGAAGAGGAGGTGGAGGGGTATATATAGCCTCCACACAAAATCCAACCGTTACACACAATTTACCAATCTCGGTGGGACCGAATCAACAAACTCGGTCAGACCGAAATAGTAAACCTAGTGACCGTTAGAGATTTTCGGTGGGACTGACATGCAACTCGGTAGGACCGATTTTGTTAGGGTTAGGTCATAACGTAATCTCGGTGAGACCGATTTTGGTAATTAGCTAACCAGAGAGTTGGTCAGGCAAAATCGGTGGGACCGATTTGCTCTTTCGGTGAGACCGAAAAGTTACAAAAAGGAAACACTGGATTTACATTGCAATCTCGGTGGGACCGATCCGCTCTTTCGGTGAGACCGAAAAGTTATGAAAAGGAAACAGAGAGATTACAATCCCATCTCGATGAGACCGAGATCCCTATCGGTAGAACCGATTTGCTAGGGTTTGGCAATGGCTATGACAAGTGAAACTCGGTGGCGCCGGATTGAAAGAATCGGTAAGGCCGAGTTTGGCTTTGGGTTTAGGTCAAATGTGGATATGGGAAAGTAGCTGAGGATTTTGGAGCATATCATTAAGCACATGAAGCAAGAGGCTCATTAAGCACATGAAGGGGTTCGGAGAATTTCCAATTTTTTGCCCGTGACTATATATAGCCTGACCCTGTCGGTGTGACCGAGTGGAACAACTCGGTGGCACCGAGATGCAAAACTATATACAGTTATTGCAACTCGGTGTGACCGAATGGTTCAAATAGGTTGCACCGAGATCGAAAATTCAGATCAACTTAATGATCTCGGTAGGACCGAAAGTAGGATATCGGTCAGACCAAGAATCACAAAGAGGTTTTGGAAGTTTAAGTCTATGACGAATCGGGGACTCCGAGTGCTCCTCACACAGAGTGGTTCGAATCTGACTTGATCAAATTTTGTGATGTAGCATGAATAGAGTTTGAGACGAGAAAAGCATAGATAACTAGAGGAGGTTCTTAGGCATTCTTGTCCATCCACTTGGCAAAAGGAGATAAAACCAAACAATCAAAACAACAAGTGGATGTCCTCGAATGAGTAAAATATGCAACCAACATGCTCACACAATAAAATGGCAATGGAAATATGTGACAAAGCATGCACAACCAATTCTAGCATCTATCAAGCAATTGGCGTTGACTAGGTCATCTATATATGAGTATATTGACTTAGGAGTCAAGTGAGAACACTTAATAATAGGTCATACTCATCGTTTAAGCTCAAGTGGGGTTACCACTTTTACATAAAGCATTGTTGTGTTCACATCTTTAGAGTTGCTTTAGCTCAAGTCTTAGAGTAAAGCTCCCCCTAGATGTGATACCCCCCTAAGAGGGATGAACTAACCTTGGGTTTTGTCGATGATGACTTCATGTAGATGTTGAAGATGTGGATGCTCAATGTTGATGTAGATCACTTGGAGCTATCCATTTGAGTGAATTGCACTTTCAATACCTACATGGGTTAGTCCCACAAGGAACAAACAAGGATATCCATAGACATAGAGTGATGCACACACAAGATGATGTCCATGAAAACTTTTAGGTTACCTTGTCCCTTGTCTTACCAACAAGAGGGTTTGTGACTCCTTGAACTAGTGCAAGATGTGGAAGTTGATTGCACTTGTTCTTTCCAAAATGATAAGAGTGAAGTACATTGGCGGAGTCACCCTCAAGAACTCTCTAGTTCTTCTTCTTTTGGATCCACACCATCTTGATGGGAATCCTTGGAGTTGTAGTCGTACTTGATGAAGTGGAACTTGACGTGGTCTTGGGAATCCACTTGACTAAGGTCTTAGGAGCTTCTTCAAATGCATCAATTTCCTCTTGAAGCTTGTCCTTGCCTTTTTGCTTGTAGTCTTGTGGTGGAAGATCATCTTGAGCTTGTGTCCCTTTGAGAGAAGTATCATACTTTTCTTGTTGAGGAACAAACTTTGTCTTGGGGTATTGATCTTCTTCCCACTCAACTCCATTGGCATTGAACTTTCGTTCAAAATCAACACCTTGATTCTTCCGGTGCATTCCTTGCTTGCGCACAATTTCCTCAAATTGCTTACTCCCGGCAAGGCTTTTGTACACTCCTTTCTCTATAATTCCCTTCAATAAGCTATTTTCTTGCTCAAGTGTAACTTGGCTAAGAGAATCATTAGTGGAATCAAGAGAACTACTAGAAGCAACAATATAGGATTTAGCATGATCATTGTTACTACTAGAGGAAGAATCTTTCTTGTTCTTCTTACTAGACTTGACTTGAGGCATGTAAGTGGATAAGAGTAAACGCTTGGCAATGTAAGAAGAACTTTTCTTGCGGAGATCATCATTGATTGCCTTTAAAAACTCATGCTCTTTCTCAAGATTGAGCTTTTCAAAGCGTAACTTCTCATGAGCTCTTAAAAGTTCTCGATGATCTTCGAAGATAGTTTCATGAGCTAACTTAAGAGTGTTTAGTTCTTTAGTTAGAGCCTCAATCTTCTCCTTATCATTGTCATCCGTTTTATCTTGATTAGCATGATTAATTGACGTTTCATCATAGTATTCATCACTAGAGTTGTCAACAAGTAAATCATCATCACCTAACAAGTCATCTTCATCATTATTAAAATCAACATACTCGGGGTGTGTTACCTTAGGACCTTTGGCCATGAAGCATCTTCCAATTCCTTCATTTGGTGAGTCAAATATGTCGTAGGAGTTGGTTGACACAAGTGCTATACCGGCAACACCTTCATCTTGAGTATATTCGGAATCGGAGTGATAACTTCTCTCGGAGTGGTCGTCGGAGTCGGAGCCGGATACCCATTCACCAACATGAGCTTGATGTCTTTGTTTTGTGTAGCTCCTTGATGATTTTTCCTTCCTTTCCGAATCCTTGCTTCTCCGTGAGTATCTTCGTTCATAACGATCATCTCTACTTCTTCTCTCTCTTGGTGGTGATTCTTCTCTTTTGCTTCTTCTTTTTGGAGAGTCTTCTCTTCTCTTGTAGGGAGCCGTACACTCATTGCAATAGTGTCCGGGTCTTCCACAATTGTAGCAGTTTCGCTCTCGACTAGAAGATCTTTTGTCATTGTAGGACCTTGACTTGGAGCTTCTATCTTTGCTTCTACTCTTGTAGAACTTGTTGAAGTTTTTCACCATTAAGCTCAATTCTTCATTGAAGTTTTGTTTCTCACTTGATGATGTAGGGGCTTCACATGCGGCTTTGTAGGCAACACTTGATTTGTTGTGAAGTTCCTCTTTATCCTTAAGTGACATCTCATGAGCAACAATTCTTCCAATCACCTCCGTTGGCTTGAGATCTTTGTAATTGGGCACCATTTGGATCAATGTGCACACGGTATCATATTTTCCATCCAAGGCTCTTAGAATCTTCTTGATGATGAATCTATCGGTCATCTCTTCACTCCCTAAGCCGGCAATCTCATTTGTGATGAGAGCAAGCCTGAGTACATTTCAGCGACACCTTCACCATCCTTCATTTTGAACTTGTCAAGTTGACTTTGAAGCACATCCAATTTGGATTCCTTGACAGAGTCGGTACCTTCGTGCATATCAATCAAAGTGTCCCAAATTTCCTTTGCATTCTCAAGACGGTTGATTTTGTTGAATTCTTCGGGGCACAATCCGTTCAAGAGAATATCACAAGCTTGAGCATTGTATTGCAACATCTTCAGCTCATCCGCGGTAGCTTCACGGTTTGGTTCTCTCCCATCAAAGAAGTCACCTTGCAAACCAACGCACACAATAGCCCAAACGGCGGGGTTATGTCCAAGAATATGCATTTTCATTTTATGCCTCCAACTAGCAAAATTAGTACCATCAAAGTAAGGACCTCTACGGTGATAATTTCCCTCGCTAGACGCCATACTCTCCTAGGTTGTGAAACCAAGGCTATGACCACCAAAAGCTATGGAAATCAAAGCAAATGGAGACCAAAGCTCTGATACCACTTGTAGGATCGAAAGTATGTCTAGAGGGGGGGTGATTAGACTACTTGACCAAATAAAAACTTAACCTTTTCCCAATTTTAGTTCTTGGCAGATTTTAGCTATTTTAGGACAAGTCAAGCAATCATCACACAATTCAAGCAAGCATGCAAAGAGTATATTGGCAGCGGAAAGTAAAGCATGCAACTTGCAAGAATGTAAAGGGAAGGGTTTGGAGAATTCAAACGCAATTGGAGACACAGATGTTTTTCCCGTGGTTCAAATAGGTGGTGCTATCCTACATCCACGTTGATGGAGACTTCAACCCACGAAGGGTAACGGTTGCACGAGTCCACGGAAGGCTCCACCCGCGAAGGGTCCACGAAGAAGCAACCTTGTCTATCCCACCATGGCCATCGCCCACGAAGGACTTGCCTCACTAGCGGTAGATCTTCACGAAGTAGGCGATCTCCTGCCCTTACAAACTCCTTGGTTCAACTCTACAATCTTGTCGGAGGCTCCCAAGTGACACCTAGCCAATCTAGGAGACACCACTCCAAGAAGTAACAAATGGTGTGTTGATGATGAACACCTTGCTCTTGTGCTTCAAATGATAGTCTCCCCAACACTCAGCTCTCTCTCACAGGATTTGAATTTGGTGGAAAGAAGATTTGAGTGGAAAGCAACTTGAGGAAGGCTAGAGATCAAGATTCATATGGTAGGAATGGAATATCTTGACCTCAACACATGAGTAGGTGGTTCTCTCTCAGAACATATGAGTTGGAAGTGTAGATGTGTTCTGATGGCTCTCTCCATGAATGAAGAGGAGGTGGAGGGGTATATATAGCCTCCACACAAAATCCAACCGTTACACACAATTTACCAATCTCGGTGGGACCGAATCAACAAACTCGGTCAGACCGAAATAGTAAACCTAGTGACCGTTAGAGATTTTCGGTGGGACTGACATGCAACTCGGTAGGACCGATTTTGTTAGGGTTAGGTCATAACGTAATCTCGGTGAGACCGATTACACAAACTCGGTGAGACCGATTTTTGTAATTAGCTAACCAGAGAGTTGGTCAGGCAAACTCGGTGGGACCGATTTGCTCTTTCGGTGAGACCGAAAAGTTACAAAAAGGAAACACTGAGTTTACATTGCAATCTCGGTGGGACCGACCCGCTCTTTCGGTGAGACCGAAAAGTTACAAAAAGGAAACATAGAGATTACAATCCCATCTCGATGAGACCGAGATCCCTATCGGTAGAACCGATTTGCTAGGGTTTGGCAATGGCTATGACAAGTGAAACTCGGTGGCGCCAGATTGAAAGAATCGGTAAGGCCGAGTTTGGCTTTGGGTTTAGGTCAAATGTGGATATGGGAAAGTAGCTGAGGATTTTGGAGCATAGCATTAAGCACATGAAGCAAGAGGCTCATTAAGCAACACCTCATCCCTCCTTGATAGTATTTGTAAGTGCATCTCCACCCCTAGTTGGTTTTGGAGTATTGACGACAAACCTAGTTGAGGGACTAATGTGTTTGTGAGAATTGCAGGATAACACAGGTAGAAGTCCCCCATTGATTCGGTTTTACTACCAGAGATGACCCCTAAAAATGTACGAAGACATTGAAGACAATGGTGGTTATGAAGATATTCACATTGAAGACTATGACAAGAGAAGACACCACGTGAAGCCTATGGAACTCGAAGACTTAGATCCTTCGTAGTTTTATTTCATTTGTGTTGAGTCATAGGAACCACCGTACTGTTAAGTGGGGTCCAAGAGAACCAGTCAGAATGACTGAAGTGATGCCTAATTCAAATCCTATGTCTTCGAGCGAAGACTATGAGAGCAAATCTTGTCCAGAGTCGGACAAGTCAGCTTTACTTGTAGCCCAAGTAAAGTTGCCGTGTGAGTTCGAAATCTGACCGTTGGAACACGTGTCAGTTCCTTAGTGACCCAGGGTCATTTCGGACAAATCAGGTCGGGTTGCCCAGTGGCTATAAATAGTCCACCCCCTACAACCATAAACGGTTGGCTGCTCAGATTTCAGTGCACGGCTTTTGTCGTTTGAGAGCAACCCACCTCGAAGCCTTTGAGAGAAAATTCCTAGCGAGGAGAAAAGCCCTAACCACCCAGAGCCAGAGTAAATTGGGCATCACTTAAGTCTTCTTGTCTGAGTGATCTGAAGACTTATTACACTTGAGGACTGTGCATCCTCCAGACGGTTAGGCGTCGCGTTCTGAGCATCCAAGAGAAATTGTGGATTGCCGGTGAACGAAGTCTGTGAAGGTTTGGGAGTCTACCTTGAAGACTTACCAGAGTGATTGGGCGAGGTCTGTGTGACCTTAGCTCAAGGAGAAAACGGTGAGGACTGGGTGTCCTGAGCTGCGTGTTCAGGACTGGGTGTCCGGGACTGTGTGTCCTTTGGTTTAAATACCTAGCCGCTCCAACCAGACGTACAGTTGTCACAGCAACTGGAACTGGTCCAACAAATCATTGTCTTCAACGTGTCACTGGTTTCATCTTCACTTCCTTTACTTACTGTTATTCATTGTGAAGCCATTGCATGCTTGCTCTATCTTTTGTCTTCACAACATAACTGTATGATTTGTTTGGCTTCATAACTTCTTCCTACCTGATCCTTATTACACTGAAGCTTTTGTCACTGTGCTTTCACTCTATTGAATACTTGACCATGGCTTGCCTAGTGTAATCTAACTTCCGCTGCATAGTGATAGGCTTATCTATTCTGTTTGTCTTCATAACTTCCACGTTTTGAAGACTTTCATAAAAATCGCCTATTCACCCCCCTCTAGTCGATATAACGCACTTTCAATTGGTATCAGAGCAAGGTGCTCCCTTGTTCTGTGTGATTCGGTTTAACCACCTGGAGTTTTAGCTATGTCGACTGCAGGGATAATCAAAGTCTCCGCTGCGTGCCCCGTCTTCGATGGAACTGAATATCCCTACTGGAAGAATAAGATGCGCATGCATCTTGAAGCCATTGACGTCGATGTATGGTATGTCGTCGAAAACGGCGTTCCCAAGGCTGGAGAAGGTGTCACTGCTGCTGATGTCAAGAAGTTCACTCAACTGGACTCTACTGCCAAGAATATCATCTGTGGTCATCTGACCAAAGGACAGTATGGCCGTGTGAGTGCCTTGAAGACATCCAAGCTGGTCTGGGACTGGCTCTCCAAGGTCAATGAAGGCATCTCAACCCAGAGAGATCAGAGAATCAGTGTTCTTTGCAACCTCTTCAACTGCTTCAAGCGAAATGACAATGAGAATGTCCAGCACACATTTGACCGGCTCACTGACATCACAAATGAGCTTCAAGCCCTCGGCGCCACTGAGATCACCAAACATGAAATCGTCAAGACGCTGCTGAGATCACTTGATAGTTCGTTTGACATCCTAGCCCTGATGATTCAAGAACGTCCTGATTTCAAGACACTCGATCCGTCTGACATACTTGAGAGGCTCAACACACATGATTTCAGCTTTCTGAGAAAAGAGATATCTACGGTCCAAACTATGGGCGAACTCGTGCCCTGAAGGCAAAAGCTGTGTCCTCATCTGAAGAAGAATCTGACAGCAGTTCTGATGATCCTGAAGACATTGGAAGGGAACTTGCAATGCTAGTGAAGAAGTTCCAGAAATTCACCAAGAAGAAAGGCTTCAGAAAGTCTTCACGATCAAGCTCAAGGAATGATGAAGCTTCTGCTCATGACTACAAGAAGAAAACATGCCACAAGTGCAAGAAAACTGGACACTTCATCTCTGAGTGTCCACAGTGGGACAATGAGAACAGAAGGAAGAAGAAGAGCAAGGAATATGACTCTGACGACAAGAAGAAAAAGAAATACTCAAAGTCTTCTTCCAAGTCTTCCTCAAAGTCTTCATCACACAAGAAGAGCTCATCTAGCAAGGCACGTGCATTTGTTGGCAAGGAAATGGATTCTGAGGAGGAGTCCGCTTCTGAGGAGGCAGAGGTGGAGTCTGAGGAGGAATCTGATTCTGGCATTGCGAGTCTGGCTACAGCATACGTCGCCAAGTCCATCTTCAACACTGAAGACAATGACTTCATCACCAACACCGATGCAAATGACAAGGACGACTCCACTCCTACCTACTGCTTCATGGCCCGTGGTGCCAAGGTAACCAAACGCACTACTCACTATCAAACATCCAGTGACGATGACTCTGATTGTGATTCAAAACCCAGCTACAAAACACTTGCTAAAATTGCAACTGAACAACAAAAGGCCATGGAACATATTCAAAAACTGTTAGACAGAAGCGATGATCTGTTGGGTGCTGAAATGACTCGATCTGAATCCTTAATTGAAGACATAAAAAATCTTCACGTTAAGTATCAGGAACTTGAAGATCGTCTTGAGACTCTCTCAACTACTCATGAAAAGCTTTCCTATGATTATCTTCAAAGGAAGCAAGATCTTGAGAAGTTGAGAGCGGATCATGAAGATCTTCAAAAGGAAAATGAGTCACTTCGAGCCGAACAGATCAGTTCCGCTCAGGAAGGATTTGAACCACCATGCCTTAAATGCATTGAGCGTGATAATGCTACTTCTGTTGCTGAATGTTCCACTGCTACTGCTGTTACAATATCTTCAACTGTTGAAATGGTAACTAACCCCTCTGCTGAGGATACCACTGCTATTGCTGATGAGAATGCTAGGTTGAAGACATTGCTTGAAACAGGGATGTACAAAAGTCTTAAAGGGCATCAGACATTATGTGATGTCCTTAAGAAGCAGATTCTGAACCGAAACCCTAGGAAAGAGGGTGTTGGGTTCACAAGGAAAATAAATGCAGATGGCTCTTACTGGAAACTTGAGCAGTACCCCAAAACCACATGGGTTGCTGCAAAGGAATCCTCAGCAGATCCATCCAATCTATCTGGCTTCACTTGTGCTAACCCCATTATCATTGATGAATCCTTTGATGCAAACTATAAACTGTTTAAGAATCAGAATGGTGAAGTATTTGCCAGGTACATTGGTACTAACTGCAGGAATGGACCGCCTATGAAGAAGATCTGGGTTCCGAAAACATGTCTGGAAAATCTTCCTGTGAATGTCTTCATGACACCTCACATGAAGAAGACAAACCTCAAGCTCCAAAGGCTTCATACAGACAGAGGACTCACCTGAGTCGCACTAACGCAAATGTTTTGCAGGGAAACCATACTCAGGCATATGAATATGAGAGCGGTTCATCAAACCGTCATGTTCATATGACCAAGAACTATTCTGCCTATTCTTATGAGTACTATTGTCCTCCTGCTAGACTGTTTGCTAGGGCTCCAAAGCCAAAATTCTCAGATGCTGCACTTAGACTTATTGCTTCTAAGCCACCCTTGAAGATGTGGGTGGTTAAGAAAGCTTAACTCTCTTTTGCAGGGAAAGGTCTCCAGCAGAAAACCAAAATCTTCTGACGCTATTGCTGGGGACCTTAAAAATCTTGCAGGGCGCAAGATAAAATGCCCTAATGGCATCACTATGTATTTCGTTCCTGAATCGCATGCTACTCTCCCTATTAGTCCTAATCTGGATCTAAGTTTTCATAACCCACTGGTTCGTCAAATGTTTTTGCTTCACAATTCTCTTCGTGAAGCCTATCCCCCTAACTGCACTGTAGGGTACGACACCAGCGTCTTCAGAGTCTTCAGAATGGATTATTGACAGTGGGTGTACAAATCACATGACTGGCAAAAGAAGCCTCTTTATGGACTCAACCTTACGTCCATCCGACAAGAGCCACATCACATTTGCTGACACTGGTAAAAGTAAGGTATTGGGTCTAGGTAGAGTTGCAATCTCAAAGGATCAACACATGGATAAAGTCATGCTTGTTGAATCCCTTGGCTTCAACTTAATGTCTGTCTCAATGCTTTGCGATTTGAACATGGTCGTAATATTTGGAAAATATCGTTGCCTGGTACTAATGGAATCTGACAAGTCTCTAGTGTTTGAAGGGTATCGGAAAGATGATCTGTATGTGGTAGATTTCTCAGCAGGGCCACAACTTGCAGTGTGCCTTTTGGCAAAGGCTTCAGAATGCTGGCTTTGGCATCGGAGGCTTGGGCATGCTGGCATGAGGAACCTCTACACCCTTGCGAAGAAGAAGCATGTCATAGGCATCGAGGGCGTCAAGTTCAAGAAAGATCACTTATGCGGTGCTTGTGAAGCAGGGAAGATGACAAGGGCAAAACATCCTTCGAAGACAATCATGACCACTACTCGACCCTTCGAACTGCTTCATATGGATCTCTTTGGTCCCACTCACTACTCAACTTTTCAACTACTGCTTGCCTCTATGGCTTCGTCATTGTTGATGATTATTCTAGATATACTTGGGTGCACATAATCCTTTTCAAGACTGAAGTGCAGGATGTCTTCAGACGCTTCGCCAATCGAGCCATGAACAATTATGGCGCCAAGATAAAGCACATCAGAAGTGACAATGGCACTGAATTCAAGAACACTGGCCTTGACACATATCTTGATACATTGGGCATCACTCATGAATTCTCAGCTCCGTACACGCCACAGCAAAATGGCATCGTCGAACGCAAGAACAGAACACTCATTGAGATGGCCAGAACAATGCTAGATGAATACAAGACTCCAAGAAAATTCTGGACTGAAGCTATTGACACTGCATGCCATACAATCAACCGTGTTTATCTTCACAAGCTTCTGAACAAGACATCTTATGAACTCCTAACTGGCAAGAAGCCAAATGTCAGTTACTTCAGAGTATTTGGCGCAAGATGCTGGATCAAGGACCCACACCACACCTCAAAGTTTGCACCAAAAGCACATGAGGGCTTCATGCTTGGATATGGAAAGGATTCGCACTCCTACAGAGTCTTCAATCTCTTCCACTACAAAGTGGTTGAAACAGTGGATTGCGGTTCGATGAAACCAATGGATCACAAAGAGAGCAACTGCCAAATGTGCTAGATGAAGTTCCAGCTAGTGAATCAATCAAGCTTATGGGAACTGGAGAAATTGTACCTTCTGAAGCTCATCCTGAAGAAGAACTTATCATCTCAGCACCTGATCCACATGAAGACAATGCTCAGCCTGAAGATATTCCTCCCAATGACAACACAGATCAGCAAGAGCAAAGTCTTCGCCCTATACATCCTCGTGTAGCCAATGAAGTGCAGATTGACAGAATAATTGATAGCATCAATGCACCTGGTCCCCTCACTCGTTCAAGGGCAACTCAACTGGCAAATTTCTGTGGGCACTTTGCATTCGTCTCAATTTCAGAACCCAAGAAAGTCGAAGAAGCCTTTATGGAACCTGAATGGATTCAAGCAATGCAAGAAGAGCTTCAACAGTTTGAGCTGAACAATGTATGGGAATTGGTTAAGCGTCCTGATCCACGGAAGCATAACATAATAGGCACCAAATGGATATACCACAACAAGCAAGATGAGCATGGACAGATCATCAGAAACAAAGCTCGCCTCGTTGCTCAAGGATATACTCAAGCGGAAGGCATTGACTTCGATGAACATTTGCTCCTGTGGCCAGACTTGAAGCCATACGTATACTGCTGGCCTATGCAAATCATCACAACATAATTCTGTATCAAATGGATGTGAAGAGTGCCTTTCTCAATGGCAAGATTGAAGAAGAAGTGTATGTTGCACAACCACCAGGGTTTGAAGATCCAAAACATCCTGACATGGTATACAAGCTCAATAAGGCACTGTATGGCCTCAAACAAGCCCCCAGGGCCTGGTATGACACACTCAAATACTTCCTGAAGAGCAAAGGCTTCATACCTGGTTCCCTAGATCCCACTCTCTTCACGAAGACATATGATGGTGAACTGTTTGTGTGCCAAATATATGTGGATGACATTATCTTCGGCTGCACCAATCAGAAGTACAGTGAAGAGTTTGGCTATATGATGCAAGAGCAATATCAGATGTCCATGATGGGGGAGCCGAAGTTCTTCCTCGGTCTTCAAATACGGCAACAACGCAACGGCATCTTCATATCTCAAGAGAAATATCTTAAAGAGTGCCTGAAGAAGTTCGGTATGCAAGACTGCAAAGGCTTCACAACACCAATGCCAGCCAAACATCATCTGGGTCCCGACGACAATGGTAAAGAGTTCGATCAAAAGGTATACCGCTCCATGATTGGTTCTTTGCTTTATTTATGTGCATCTAGGCCAGATATTATGCTTAGTGTTTGCATGTGTGCTCGATTCCAAGCGGCACCAAAGGAGTCGCATCACTTAGCTGTGAAGCGAATTCTTCGATATTTGGCTCACACACCAACTCTAGGATTATGGTATCCAAAGGGCTCAGAGTTTGATCTGGTTGGATTCTCGGATGCTGATTATGCTGGTGACAAGGTTGATCAGAAGTCTACGTCAGGCACATGTCACTTTCTGGGCCGATCACTTGTATGTTGGTCTTCAAAGAAGCAGAACTGTGTATCCCTCTCCACTGCTGAATCTGAATACATTGCTGCTGGATCTTGCTGCGCTCAGCTTCTGTGGATGAAGCAAACTCTCAAGGATTATGGCATTCATCTGAAGCAAGTGCCACTTTACTGCGACAACGAAAGCGCCATCAAGATCGCCAACAACCCAGTTCAGCACTCGAAGACAAAGCACATTGAAATTCGTCATCACTTTCTCAGAGATCATGTTGCAAAGGAAGATATTGATATCATACACGTCAACACTGAAGAGCAATTGGCAGATATCTTCACCAAGCCCTTGGATGAGAAGAGATTTTGCAAGTTACGGTGTGAGCTAAATATCTTGGAATCCTCAAATGTCCTGTGATCAGGCACACATCCTAACACTTATGCATATTGATGACTTAGATGTGCAACACACGAAGTAACGTATATCTTCAATCAATGAAGACATACATTCTAAGTGTGAATACATTAATGTGGAATTTGACTTCGGAGCGCCACGATAATTGTGCGCCGTGTCTGGGTCTAATACTTCCTATACGGTGGGTAACGCCACCACCAAACGTTCTATTTTGAAGTGTTTCACTCATGGCGTTACCTCGCAATGTCTTCACATTTGGTTTGGCTTCAATCTCAACATGTCTTCATGATTATCTTCACTACGTTGATTAATAGATATATATATGTACTAGTGTTCTGTCCTCTACAGCATTCACTTATAGCTATGTCTTCTTGTTTGAATCTTTTGAACTAAGTGAATGTGATCGGACCCTAACCTCTCCATGCTTTCTACCTCAAACTCTATCTCTCCAAGTCGTATGCATTCTATTGAAACTGTCGAATGTCTTCTCTGCATCCTTGTCAGCAGAAGACACAGAGAGAAACTTTAAAACCGTTTTCAATGCTCATTCATCCACAAGAAATCCGGAGAAGTAGGAACGACACCCGACAATCAAGGCGTGCGTGGGATGTGGAACTGCCCCCAAAATACCGCATGATGGCCACATGCTATTCAGATGCGAATCGCCAGGGGCACCTGAGTAATAGCGCAGTGCCGCCTCTATCCCTATAAATACACGATTCACTGCGGTCATTATCTCTTCTTCCACCCTCGCACGAACCCTAGCGCCACCGCTAGCTCTTGACGACGCCGGCGACGAAGCGCTTCACTGCCGCAACCTCTCCGACGCCGTTTTCACACCGACAGCGGACATCGCTCTCTCCGCCGTCGCCGTAGGTGTCTTCGTCGCCAAGTTAGGGCACGGAGGATCGAACTGCTCGGCCTCAACTCCCACCTCGTCTAGCAGTTCCAAGTGTGGTAAATAAAACCTCTTTTTACAGCCTCTCTTGATCCTATAGTTCAGTCACTTTCTGCCATAAGAAGTTTCTGCTCTCACAAGTTACATCTCTCTCAGCCTGCATCTCGTAAACTGCCTAGAATATTCACTTGTGCATTATGAAGTAGTTAGATTCCTCACTTGTACTGATCTGTGGGTTCGTACAAATCTGGAACCAACTTCTTTTCTATGAGTGAATGTCTTCGCACGATGAGGTCAATGTCTTCTAAACTGATTTATCTTCAAAATCTTCTGAGAATGCATATGACCTCTTCCCCTTCCCTCGCACCTTAATGCTGTCACAGGTACATGTCCGTGGGAGAATCCTTTGGTTCTCATAGTCTGCATTCATTTGCAGAGTACTTACAGCATCACATCAACTCTCCTGAAGCCAGTTCTTGTTGGTCAAGCAAAAGGAAGCCTTTGAAGCCTTTGAACATCTTGAAGCCTTCCAAGTTAAGATTCATGGCTTCAGAAACAGCAGCAAGGAAGGGAGGCAGACAGAGACGTGGTGGAACGTCCAAAGATCTGCCTGATGAATTGGCAGAGATGTACAAAACTGATCCTGAAGAAAGTATGGTCAGCGCAAGACACGAATCCAATGGATTCGAAGATATTGGGCAGAGCAATGGTTCCACTACCGCTTCGTCACTCAGGAGTATGCAGAAAAGTGCGCCATCAAGAGACCATGGGGAGACGTGCTATATAAAAATCTAGTACCCAGGTCCAGAGACGAAGCCATTGCTCAAGGCTTCTATCCATGCATGGTCCGAGGACCGCAGCCAGCTGAGGCCCATCCGTCATCACTCCTCTGGTGTCGCGATGACAATCTATTCAAGTGCAACTTTCAGTTTGCTCAGAACTCTGCGAAGCAAAACAAGAAGAAGCTGGGGTTAGACTTCAACCCTGATCCATCTGCGCCAAGGGCGGATGGCACACGCGACGCCGAACCCAATATCATCGGTCCGTATGCCAATCTAGCAGGCCTCATCACCCGCATCCTAGTCCAAGGGACTGCCGTGAATGACCCTCCAGCAGACACTGAGTCTGATGACGCTCCTGCTGCGCCGAAGCCAAAGCAGATGAAGAAGCCAAGAGCTTCAAAGCCGTCTGCTTCTCCCAAAATCTCCAAAGCGAAGCCATTGGCAACTGCACCTCCTGAAGCCAGCATGCAGTCTGAAGACTTATCACGAGTCTCCAAGCCCCAAGAAGCCAAGAAGCCTCAGTCACACACAGGCAAAGAGCTCACAGCTGCTGCCATTCTGTGCAACGAAACCATTGATCTGTCAAGTGATGAAGATCTTGGAGATGATGCTCTTGAGCAGCTCATCAAGAGCAAGGAAGAGGCTGAAATCTTCAACAATCTGCCTCTGTTTGATGTCGCCATCATCCACAACTTCATCGATGAATGGTTTGCCTCACCAAGCATCAGCTTCGAAGACCTTCAGCTGCCCATTGGCCTCAGCGTCGCTTTCCAAGGCGCTATTGCTTCAGAACTTGCAATTGCCCAGCGCATTGTTGAACTGAAGCAGAAAATTGATTTTAAAAAGCTCAGTTCAAGAAGCACATGGCCAAGCTCAGCGTGCAAGAAGTGAAAAACTTCAAGATCATGTTGCACGAGCTAAAGGAGAACTTTTGAAGAAGCCTGCTGAAGCTCAAGGTTCCCGTGAGCGGATGAAGACTCTGGCTGATCGCTGTGTGCAGGCCTACAATGAGGCCGAGAAGCGCAAGGCACTTGGGCGTCCCAGCATCGACCCCAGGATGGCCGCTAAGAAAAAGAAGAAGACTGCCACCACTGAACCAGAGGCACCAAGGTCAGAGGCTGTTCCGATTGTCTTCCCCACTGCTATGACTAGCTCGAAGCCAAAGAGCCGGTCCACTGTGTCAGAGCTCAAGAAGACAAGGACAACTGAAGCTGAAGCGAAGAAGAGAAAACACTTTGAAGCCTCTCCTTCTGACCCCACCAAGAAGAAGCGCAAGACCAAGAGAGCTCGGGCTGCTCCCACAGAGCCCTTAATAGTTGAACCCCTCTCAGTCATCTACCCTGATGCAGATCGTCAGTTGACAGTTCATGAGCCTGCTCCCACAGAGGCTCCTGACGCTGAAGATATTCCAGCAGCCAACCCCAACACTGCTGAAGACATTGGTCACCAAGACAATGTACAAGGTGATGCAGCCCTTCCTCAGCTTGAGACAAGCGAACTGATAAGCATTGGTCGTCCATTGACGCCAATTGCACAAGATGCATCGTGGGCAGATCGCCCACAAGAGGAAGACAATGAGGCCCAGCCCACTCCAACTCCAACAGCGTCGTCTGCATTCCGCAGGCTTCGCAAAGGACCAAGGCCTCAAGATCCTGCTGAAGACATTCCGGCTGCATCAGCCGAAGAGAATGAAGAAGAACCCCAAGCTCCATCTCCCCCGCTCCAACAAGAAGCAGTTCTCCAGGAGAACGTGCCTGAGTCCGTCCCTCTCACTACACGTGTTGAGGCTGAAAACGTTGAGGCTGCCACAAACAACACTGAAGCAAATGTGGAGCCCTCCCCAACAACAGCTTCAGAAGACACTGAAGCTACTGCTCCTGACACTTCTGTGCCTGAGTCTGCTGCCGGTCCCCAATTCAACTATCATGTTGCGCACCGGCCCCAGGTCCAGAAGCCGATCCCACGACTGCCAAGGTTCCCAGGTCCTGCATCAGCTCCTGGCTCCTTCAACATCAATAGCTTCAGGGCAGATAACACGTTTTTCAACAGCTCCAAGAACCCTTATTCAAGGGAACGGATTGTATCAGATAGGTTCTAGAGCTATCAACAGCGCAGCTATTATTCATGCATCCTATACAACCAAGGCCGCATCTTTCCTCACAAGCGCCTTGAGGTTGAAGCTGTTGCTGGCCTGCCTAGCCTGGAAGACGCAATGGATTGCTTCAAGCAAGTGGGTCTGCTGCCGTTTATCACCGATGAAGAGCACTGGAATGAAGAGCTTCTGCTTCAGTTCTATGCCACCCTTCATATCAAAGGCTACAACAGAGATCCGAAGACTTGGGTCCTGGAGTGGATGACCGGCAATGTCCATCATGAAGCCAATGCTTTCGATATCATTGAGCTTACCGGCCTTCCCACTCCTGGCGAATTCTTCGAAGAAGGCTGCCAACTCCATGCTGAAGCAATTGAGAGCATATTTCAGCGTCCTGAGCCAAATATGAGTCAGATGCTCTCAATGATGAAGCCATTGCCTCATAATGCACCCTATCCAACTGAGTTCTTCGTTGAAGACTTAGAGTACCTGCCCAGAACCATATATCACATCATAAGGCGGACTCTCTGGCCCATTAAGGGACACTCTCGATATGCCAAGATTGAAGGTGCAATGAAGACTCTCATATTCTGTATTCTTCATGGAAAATGCTTCAACGCACAGGATTTCTTCATACGTCAACTTGCAGCATCTGGCTCAGATCTCTTTGGCTTGAAGTTTTATGCTCCTTGGGTTATGAGGCTGATCAAGCTTCACTCTGCGATCTCCTATCAGCCCTCAGCCCGCAACCATCGGATCCTTTTGCCAGATGTGGACACATCTGCTGAAGCAATATATCCTGAGCCTGCCAAGCAACCATTAAGTCATTCAGAATGCAGAACACCAGAGCTTCACTCAGAATGTTGAAGGTGTTGAAGCCATCTCTAGAGTGTATCCGCTGGCTAGTACCACACGTGCACCTGCATCCACTGAAGCCACTGACAGCACAGCTGCTCAAAGACCCAAGAAGCGCGCTCGTGCCCTCAATGACCGAGAGCTTCTTGTGTCTCTTCACCAAAAGCAAGATAGGCATCACGACTGGCTCAAGAGGCAGATGAGAAGCATCATGGAAGACGTCAATCGCATCAGAAATCTGGCAACCAAGAATGCATTCGTCGCACACGAAACCTGTCGCCGCACTTGGAAAGGCCTCACCATGATGTGCACTGAAGCTGAACTTCAAGAGGATGGCTTCAAAGAGCGATTCAAGTTTGACTCCACACCTCCTAGAAGAGCTGTGATGCGAAGCACACCATCTCTTGAAGATTCAGAGTTCTCTTCCTCTGCTGCCACGGTGTCTGCCCGGATTATTGAAGAAGAAGACGAAGCTACATCACCTCCACCTACTTCAGCGTGCGTCGAATCTGCACCAAGCTCGTCTGCACCACCATCCACCCCACCGACCCTGCTGCGCCTGGGAACGCGTAGAAAACTCTATGTCTTCAAACCTTTTTGGTCATCACTGACAAAAGGGGGAGAAGCATATGATGTTTATAGTCTTCAAGCGGGTCACTATGGGCGGGTGCCTTTATATTTTGCTACATTTTGCTTCGTGCTTACAACTCCCGTTTTTGCTACATTTGCTTCTTTGAGTTGTAACACTTAGACTTGATGGTCGTCTGCTACCTGTTTGTCACTCTGTTTTGCGAAGATAAATTCCGCATGTGCGACGATAAATTCCGCACTTAGATCATTCTGCAGACGTCCATTTTCCATTTTGCATGTCATTATCTTCGTATACTCTTACATGCATAGTGGATTGTCATCATAAGTTGAAGCGGATCTCCACAAGTACAACCTGGCATGTGCATTTGCATTCAAGAAGCAAATTACTTATATGCACATCTTCAGGGGGAGCCCTTGGAGCTTATGAAGACAATTCCTTTACAATTTCACAAATTATATTCCCCGTTGAAAACTTCAACTAGTTTGTCATCAATCACCAAAAAGGGGGAGATTGTAAGTGCATCTAGTGCCACCCCTAGTTGGTTTTGGAGTATTGACGACAAACCTAGTTGAGGGACTAATGTGTTTATGAGAATTGCAGGATAACACAGGTAGAACTCCCTCATTGATTTGGTTTTACTACCAGAGATGACCCCTAAAAATGTATGAAGACATTGAAGACAATGGTGGTACATGAAGATATTCACATTGAAGACTATGACAAGAGAAGACACCACGTGAAGCCTATGGAACTCGAAGACTTAGATCCTTCATAGTTTATTTCATTTGTGTTGAGTCATAGGAACCACCGTACTATTAAGTGGGGTCCAAGAGAACCAGTCAGAATGACTGAAGTGATGCCTAATTCAAATCCTATGTCTTCGAGCGAAGACTATGAGAGCAAATCTTGTCCAGAGTCGGACAAGTCAGCTTTACTTGCAGCCCAAGTAAAGTTGCCGTGTGAGTTCAAAATCTGACCGTTGGAACACGTGTCAGTTCCTTAGTGACCCAGGGTCATTTCGGACAAATCAGGTCGGGTTGCCCAGTGGCTATAAATAGTCCACCCCTACAACCATAAACGGTTGGCTGCTCAGATTTCAGTGCACGGCTTTTGTCGTTTGAGAGCAACCCACCTCGAAGCCTTTGAGAGAACATTCCTAGCGAGGAGAAAAGCCCTAACCACCCAGAGCCAGAGCAAATTGGGCATCACTTAAGTCTTCGTGTCTGAGAGATCTGAAGCCTTATTACACTTGAGGACTGTGCATCCTCCAGACGGTTAGGCATCGCGTTCTGAGCATCCAAGAGAAATTGTGGATTGCCGGTGAACGAAGTCTGTGAAGGTTTGGGAGTCTACCTTGAAGACTTACTAGAGTGATTGGGCGAGGTCTATGTGACCTTAGCTCAAGGAGAAAACAGCGAGGACTGGGTGTCCTGAGCTGCGTGTTCAGGACTGGGTGTCCGGGACTGTGTGTCCTTTGGTTTAAATACCTAGCTGCTCCAACCAGACGTACAGTTGTCACAGCAACTGGAACTGGTCCAACAAATCATTGTCTTCAACGTGTCACTGGTTTCATCTTCATTTCCTTTTACTTACTGTTATTCATTGTGAAGCCATTGCATGCTTGCTCTATCTTTTGTCTTCACAACGTAACTGTATGAATTGTTTGGCTTCATAACTTCTTCCTACCTGATCCTTATTACACTGAAGCTGTTTGTCACTGTGCTTTCACTATATTGAATACTTGACTATGGCTTGCCTTGTGTAATCTAACTTCCGCTGCATAGTGATAGGCTTATCTATTCTGTTTGTCTTCATAACTTCCACGTTTTGAAGACTTTCATAAAAATCGCCTATTCACCCCCCTCTAGTCGATATAACGCACTTTCAGTATTGGCTTTTCCTAAAGACTCAATGTGATCTTGGATCACTAAAATATAAAATGAAGAGTCTTGAGCTATTGAGCTTGAGCCAATCCTTTGGCCTTAGCATTTTGAGGGATCCACTTTCAACATCCATGCCATGCCAATCATTGAGCTTTCCTAACATAATCATCTTGGAATAGCATTAGCTCAATGAGCTATATGTTGTTATGAATTACCAAAACCACCTAGTGATAGTTGCACTTTCACCCAGCTGTCAGCCTCTCCACGCACAGTCCACTTCAGAGGTGTCGGAGTAATGGGCCATGGGTAGGCCAACCCGAGTCCCATAACCTTTCAAGACATCGGGGCAGGCTGCGCCCCACAAAACCCTAGGGCGAAGAGCCGTCTCCTGAGGAGTCGACGGCAGTGCGGCCGACTGCCCGCTCACGGCCGAGTTCCGGGGACGACTTCCAGAGAAGCCGGCTTTGGGGAGTCGGTCGGCGACTCCAGCAAATCCATGACCTCATCAAAGGGGACAAGGCAGAGGCGTGGCTACAGTGAAGCCCACTCCCACCCCTTACCAAGGGCAGGCATGGCCACAACACGCCGTACCCGGGAAGATCTCCGTGCGGCGTGGCACTGTTGCCCGGCCGGCCCTGACATCAGCACCACAGTACCAAGTCCTGCGCCCACGATGGCTTGTCTGTACGGCCCGGAGGCAGTGAGGCCCACCAATCAGCGAGACCTTGGGAGACGGTGGGAGAACCGCTAGTCGGATCCGTCGGGAGTCGGCCCAGGGGAGTCGGCAGAGCCCTCCCCCGGGGCCCACACGCCATTAATCAAGATGTGATGGGGAGTGGCCACAGTGATCGCCCGCCAGGCGGCGGGGCTATTGCCACGACCCCTTGACCAAGCCTGTGTCATCATAAGCACGGCTATAGTAATCAACTGCCGGCAAGACCCGCCCGCGGCGGACGCGGCCTGTCGGCTCCGTATCAGACCAGTCGGCGGGCCCCAGCAGTCGGCGGAGAAGTCGGAGGTCGGAGGCACTGACGGATGGGCCCACGCCCAGTTGAATTACCATTGTAACCCTGGGGGGTAGGCCTATATAAACCCCCCAGGGCACCCATGCAAAGGGTTGGATCCCAGTAGTTCTAGACCATACCAGATAGAAGGAGAGAGCTAGCCTTGCCCTCTTCTACCACCAGACACAGCTCAAGGAGCAACCGTGTAAACACTTGACCATAGTGATCATGTGGAGATCCCGCAGAGCAGCAGTAGGGGTATTATCTCCCCGGAGAGCCCCGAAGCTGGGTAAGATTCTCCGGCGTGCATGTCTTCGCCTCATCCCGTTTCCAGGCACCGGCAACGTTCTACTCACCCCCACCATGATAAGCCATCCGTTGGCATATGTCACACCAAACCCCCGACATTTGGCACCCACCGTGGGGCCTGGTGCACCGCCGTCCGGAGATCTGTTCTGGACGGGAACCCTTTTCCTCCCTGGTGAGTGCAGCCAGCCAGGCACGCCAGGTGAAGTTTGCATCAACGCGCTGCGTGGCATTAAGATCGCCTGCGCAGCCAGCTCATTGTCCGAACTTGTCGGAGAGGTCCGCCTCTCCGACGAACCTGTGTCCGACGCAGGCGCAGGCGGCCCCGAAAACCTCCTCGCGGGCCTCCTCGATCAACTCCACGTTTACGGCGAGCCTGCCATAGACTTGGAGTCCGTAGGCTCCACCGACCCGATGCTGGTCGACTCCGACACCACGTCGATCGACGCGTTCCCCACCAACGTGGTGGTCTACGACGAACCTCTCCCCCATGCAGAGAGCGACGGAAGCACCGTCACTGAGGTGCTAGTCATCAGTCATGACGAGTTCCCTGGCGGAGGGGCGCCCGACTCGCTCGGCGCGGCGCTGCAAGACCTAGCTGTGCCCATTTCGGAAGATGCTAACGCGGAGACGTTAGAAGCGCGCCGCCTTCAGCTCGTTGAAGGCGTGAGGAAGCTGGCCAGCATGAGACGCTTGTCAGAAGCTTACCAGCGAGAGATGGATCGTGCCGTCGGCGGCTCGCCGGCCCCTGCAGGGCCCAGCCGCCTTGGCGCGGTCTAGCAGCGCGGCGTAGCCATCGCCAGCCTGTTTGGGGCTAGCCGCCCCGTGTACGCTACACCGGCAGAGAACATCCGAGCCGCCTAGGCAGCGGCTGATGAGCTGGACAATTTCGAGGGCGAAGAACGCCGCCTCATGATGGAGCGAGTCCAGCGGCTCCTCGATGCAGCCGCCGCGCAGAACGAGGCCGGCTGCCGCACGGAGGCGCCACAGCGGCCAAACGACGACCCGCACCAAGATCAAGGCGCGACGTCTCAGACGCCGACTTGCGGTGCCCAAGGAAGAAAGGACAAGGAGCCGGTTGTCAGCCACAGTCGGACTCGCATTATCATAGAGCGCGACCGAGACGGCCGCCCAAGAGCAGTGGAACGACGGGACGACTGTCCGCCTCCCCCTCCCCGCAAGGAGAGGCGAGTCTCCCCGCCACCTGTTGACCATCTGACTCTCGGTGACCGCCTTGGCCGCCGAGAGGGAGTTGGAGAGAATGACGCCCACCACCGGATCGATCGACTTCACCGGTCCCTGGCGCTGGAAGAAGACGAGCTGGGTCCGCCTTGTTTCGGGCCCCGCATTCGGGACGAGCCCTTTACCAGAGGGTTCACGCTCCCAAGAGACACTCCCAAGTATACCGGCTCCGTGAAGCCGGAAGACTGGCTAGTCGACTACTCCACGGCTGTCAGCATAGCAAACGGCAACAAGCGTGTCGCCGTAAAGTATGTTCCGCTCATGCTCCAGGGCACAGCCTGGACATGGCTGAACAACCTAAAGCCCCACATCATCAACAGCTGGGTCGACTTCACTGAAGCATTCATCCGCAACTTCACCAGCACGTACAAGCGTCCTCCCAAGCCTCGTCAGCTCTCCTTGTGCGTGCAAGGTCCTGACGAGTCGACTCGCGACTACCTCACGCGTTGGGCTGAGCTCCGGAACTCCTGCGAGGGCGTGCATGAGGTGCAGGCCATCGAGTACTTCATAGCCGGGTGCCGAGAAGGCACCCTCCTCAAGCACAAGCTCCTCTACGACGAGCCAGAAACCCTCGACGAGCTGTTGATCATAGCGGACAAGTACACTACGGCCGACTCCTCCATGAAGGCGGAAATTCAAATCAGCACGACTGGCAAAGTAGCTCCTCAGGCTCCAAGAACTCCGACGGCAGATGCCGGCCGGCGACAATAGCAGGGCGACAACAAGCGCAAGGCCCCACAGCCGGCTTCCGACAACCAGCAGGTCACGACCGTTGAAGCCCCAGCAGCCAGAAGAGCAGCCTCCGCCCAAGCGACAGAAAGGCGGCAAGCCGAACTGGTTGCCGGCCTTCTCCTATGAGCAGACCTTGGATGGACCTTACAAATTCCACAGCGGCGTGAAGCCGTCGAATCACACCACCCGGAAGTGCCACTGGCTCAACAGGATCGCCAAGGGAGACGGCCTCCTGCCACCCCCGCCTGCTGGGCAGCCACCTCCGCCTCCGCCCCAGCAGCCGACAGTCAGGCCAGTCAGCGCAGTACAAGACGAATACCCTGAAGAGCATGGAGCCTATGTGGTGTTCACCAGTGTGGCCGATGATCAACGCAGCAGGCGGCTGCAGCGACAAGAGGTGAACGCAGTAGCCTCAGAGACGCCAGAGTTCATGCACTGGTCTGAGAAGCCCATCAGCTGGAGCAGGGCTGACCACCTAGAAGTGATGCCGAGTCCGGGCTCCTACGCCTTGGTCCTGGACGCCACCTTTGCCACGGAAAAACAGGCCATGTGTTTCTCGCGAGTTCTAATAGACGGGGGCAGCAACATCAATATCCTGTACAAGGACACCATGGAGAAGCTAGGAATCAAGCAAAGACAGCTTCAGAACAGCCGGACTGTGTTCCACGGCATTGTTCCTGGGCTTTCCTACTCACCAATCGGCAAGATCCTGATTGACGTCCTCTTTGGGGACAAAGATCACTTCCGAAGAGAGTCTGTTTGGTTTGAGGTGGTGAACCTTGAGAGCCCATACCATGCGCTACTTGGCCGACCCGCCTTGGCCAAGTTCATGGCGGTCCCCCACTATGCCTACCTCAAGATGAAGATGCCCAGTTCCAGGGGAATTCTGACTATGGCTGCCGACTACCGGAAGTCGTTCGCTTGCGTGGCCGAGAGCAGTCGGCTGGCCGAGTCCCGGTGATTGCAGCCAAGAAGCGACTCCTTGAACGAGTTGTGGCGATGGCCGGCAAGCAGCCGGAGATATCTCCCGATCCAAAGGAGTCGGAAGCCGAAGGTTCGTTCAAGCCGGCCAAAGAGACAAAGAAGATACCCTTGGATCCGGAGCACCCAGAGAGGTACGCCGTCGTAGGTGCAAACCTCGACAGCAAATAGGAAGGTGAGCTCGTCGATTTCCTCCGTGAGAATTGGGACATCTTCGCTTGGTCTCCCAAAGACATGCCAGGTGTACCGACGGATTTTGCCGAGCACAAGTTACACGTCCGATCTGATGCAAAGCCGGTCAGGCAGCCCCTGCGCCACTTATCAGAAGAGAAGAGAGGAGTTGTCGGAGAAGAGATAGCCCGACTCCTAGCAGCCGACTTCATTATGTAAGTTTTCTTCCCGGAGTGGCTGGCAAATCCGGTCCTGGTGCTAAAGAAGAACAAGCAATGGCGAATGTGTATTGACTACACGAGCCTCAACAAGGCATGCCCCAAGGACCCATTTGCTCTACCAAGAATTGACCAAGTGATAGACTCCATAGCCGGATGCGAGTTGTTGAGTTTCTTGGATGCATACTCAGGATATCACCAGATCAAGCTGAACCCGACTGACAGATTGAAGACCACCTTCATCACGCCGTTTGGAGCATTCTGCTACCTCACCATGACGTTCGGCTTAAGGAATGCCGGCGGCACCTTTCAGCGTTGCATGCAGAAGTGCCTCCTCAAGCAGCTTGGCAGGAACGCCCACGTTTACGTGGACGACGTGGTGGTGAAGATGGAAAAGCGTGGAACACTGCTGGAAGACCTCAAGGAGACCTTTGAGAACCTGCGCCGGTTCCAGATCAAGCTCAACCCCGAGAAGTGTGTCTTCGGAGTACCAGCCGGCCAACCGCTAGGTTTCCTGGTCTCTGAACGCGGCATAGAATGCAACCCAGTAAAAATCAAGGCCATCGAGAGAATGGAGGTACCCAGCCGACTGCTGGATGTGCAGAAGTTCACCGGCTGCTTAGCGTCCATTAGCCGATTCATCAGTCGGCTGGGCGAGAAAGCTCTCCCCTTATACCAACTCATGAAGAAGACCACTTTTTTCGAGTGGAACCATAAGGCGGACGAAGCTTTTCACCAGTTGAAGAAGATGCTGACTACTCCACCCGTCCTGGCGGCTCCGACTCCCAAGGAACCTATGCTCTGGTACATCGCCGCCACCGGCCGAGTTGTCAGCACATTCATTGTAGTAGAACGCAAGGAGGAAGGCAAGGTGCTACCTGTCCAGAGACCAGTATATTACCTGAGCGAGGTACTGTCGACCTCCAAGCAGAACTACCCCCACTACCAGAAGATGTGATATGGCGTGCACTTTGCTGCCAAGAAATTGAAGCCTTACTTTCAAGAGCATCCAATCACCGTGGTCTGCACAGCTCCACTTGCCGAGATCATCGGTAGCCGAGATGCCTCTGGTCGAGTGGCCAAGTGGGCCATAGAGCTGGCTCCTTACACCATCTACTACCAGCCCCACACCACTATCAAATCACAAGCACTGGTCGACTTCCTCGTCGACTGGGCCGAGACCTAGTACCTGCCTCCAGCGCCTGACTCCACCCATTGGCGGATGCACTTCAACGGCTCCAAGATGCGCACCGGCTTGGGAGCCGGCATCGTCCTCACCTCTCCTAAAGGCGACAAGCTCAAATATGCACTGCAAATCCATTTTGCCGCCTCCAACAACGTTGCCGAGTACGAGGCGCTCATTCACGGGCTCCGGCTTGCCAAAGAACTTGGCATCCGCCGGATCTTGTGTTATGGCGACTCGGACTTAGTGGTCCAGTAGTCATCTGGCGACTGGGATGTGAAAGATGCAAACATGGCGAGCTATCATTTCCTCGTGCAGCAACTCAGCGGGTATTTCAAAGGGTGCGAGTTCCTCCATGTGCCAAGAAACGACAACGACCAAGCAGACGCCTTGGCACAAATCGGCTCTACCTGCCAAGCAATACCATCTGGCGTCGCCCTTCAACGCATCCTCAAGCCGTCTGTCAAGCCTTCACCAGAATCAGACTCCATTTTTGTGCCGGCTCCTCCCGAAGACGGCGGATCCGACTCCAGAGCTCTGGCAGATAGAACGAGGACCTTGGCGGATGACTCCAAAGCCGCCACAGTCGAGCCCGGCCCAAGGACTGCGGTGGCGGACTCGAAGATTCCAGAACTTGGCCCAAGGACCACGGCAGTTGGCCTGTGGACTTCATCAACCCAGCAAGCGGCTGTTGACTCCAGCCCGCCACCTCCCAGCCCAGCCGCCCTCGTCCAAGTCGCAGTTCTGGTAGTCGAATAAATAGCAGCACCCTCATGGGCCCAGCCCGTCCTCAAATTCCTGGTGAACAAAGAGCTACAAACTGATGAAACCTCAGCTCGGCAAGTACAACGCCAGGCGGCAGCCTATACCATAATCAACAGAGAGCTGGTCAGGCGCAGCGTCACTGGTGTCTACCAGCGCTGCGTAGAGCCAGAGCAAGGCCAGGCGATTCTCAAAGACATCCATCAAGGCGAATGCGGCCACCATGCGGCTTCAAGAGCACTCATCGCCAAAGCCTTTCGGCACGGTTTCTTCTGGCCGACTGCCTTGGAAGAGGCCAAGGAGTTGGTCCAAAAATGCAAAGGGTGCCAGAAGTTCAGCTCCAAGCCGCACCAGCCGGCTTCTGTGCTCAAGACCACCCCCATTGCCTGGCCTTTCGCAGTTTGGGGTCTAGACATGGTGGGACCATTCAAGACAGCACGAGGTGGTTTAACTCACCTACTTGTCACAGTGGACAAGTTCACCAAGTGGGTGGAAGTGAAGCCAATTAAGAAACTGAACGGTCCGACTGCCGTGACATTCATCACCGATATCACAATTCGGTACGGCATACCACACAGCGTCATCACCGACAACGGCACAAATTTTGCCAAAGGTGCCTTGGCCTGTTTCTGCGCAACACAGGGCATCCGATTGGACCTAGCGTCCGTCGCCCACCCACAGTCAAACGGCCAAGTAGAGCGAGCAAACGGCCTCATCCTGTCCGGCATCAAGCCTCGGTTGATCAAGCCTCTGGAGCGCTCGACTGGCTGTTGGCTCGACGAGCTGCCAGCCGTCCTCTGGAGTCTGTGCACGACTCCAAACAAGTCAACCGGCTTCACGCCCTTCTTCCTCGTCTATGGTGCCGAAGTCGTCATCCCAACGGACATAGAGTTTGACTCCCCATGAGTCACCATGTACACCGAGGAGGAAGCAAAAGAAGCATGACAAGACGGCGTCGATCTGCTGGAGGAGGGCCGACTGTTGGCACTCAGCCGGTCCAGCATCTACCAGCAGAGCCTGCGCCGATACCACAACAGGAAGGTCATGCCAAGATCTTTCCAAGAAGGTGACCTTGTGCTCCGGCTGATCCAGCGAACAGCCGGCCAGCACAAGCTGTCGGCGCCTTGGGAAGGCCCTTTCATCATCAGCGAAGTACTGGCCAACGATTCCTACTACCTGATCGACGCTCAGAAGCCCCGAGCACGCAAGAGGGACGACTCCGGCAAGGAGACAGAGCGGCCATGGAATGCAAATCTCCTCCGAAGATTTTACAATTGATGCAGTATGTACCACGCTACCTTTTGTATTAAAGTACCAAGACTTCGGCCCCCCCAAGACAAGCTCGGGGACTGCCCTCTTTTGTCTGTATGATAAAAATTATGCCTACAAGTATTTTACTCTTTGTCATGCCGCTTGGCACCGGGCTCGACAAGTCGGCCCGGGGACTTGCCGCCTTGCACTATGAAATGCTTCCTGCAGCCGGACAAGTAGTGTGTAACACCTAAACCGTCTTCTGTCAGAAGCCACAGCTCGCAGAGCGACTGTACGGTGGGCAGAGGTAAGGTAGAATGGGTGTTCGCATGAAAAATGGCTAAGGACTCAAAGCGTAAAACATAGCTCAAGACGGCTTCCAGCCTTTCTCGCAAACCGACTCTCGGACAGTCGGATTGTCGTCTTCTATCCAACTTGCTCAAAGAATCTTGAAATCGGCTAAGTACTTGCTTTCCCAAAGTAGCCTAGCACTTGATCCAGCAACAGTCCGCAGGGCGGCTGTCCGATTGGCAAGGCAGGCAACTAAGAGAAAGCGGCAAAGGAAAAAAGCCAAAAGAACAATGAGCAAGAAAAGATAGATATATATTTACATAACATAGGCCTTTGGCCGAATTATCGAGTAGAGGTTCAAAATACACCCCTTGGGTGGAACTGTGCGAATTAATAAGTTCTTCAAAGACTACTGAAGCAGATAAAATAAAAGATACAACGGCAGCTTAGGAGGCGGCAGACGAATTCGGAGGGTCGGAGGAGGCGCCAGCGTCAGGCGTCAGGGTAGCCGGCTGGCTAGTCTCGGCTTGATCACCTCCAGTGGTAGTCGACACGGTCGCACGCGGCTCGTTGCTGGAGGCGCGGTCGGGTTGAGGCTGGCCGTCTGCTCCGTCTACTGGTGCCTCCGCCTCGCCTCCATCCTCCGCTTCGTCCTCCTCCTCGACGCTGGAGCCAATCACCTCCGTCGAGTCTTTGCCGTAGTCTGGATTCATCCCAAACCACTCCGGCGGTACCTCCTCGCCGTCTTCAGACCGCTTGGGGACGAAGATGCTAGTGTCGGTGTACTCGGCGATCGCCATAGCATGTTTGACGAGGGCATCTTCTGCAGCCGCCAGCCCTGGGTACCATGCCTTGACGAACTCCAAGGCCCGGCGCGCTCCATCCTGGGCCGAAGAGCCCTTCCATGCCTCAAGACGACCAGCCGCGACCTCCAGCCAGTTGGCCGTCAGGCTGGGGGTGCGTGGAGCCTGCATCTCCGGCTAAAGGGCAGCAATCGCCTGGGCACCGACGCGCTGGAGCCGGCGCAGCATCCGGTGAGCCGGCCGGAGGCGAGCCTCGATGCTCAGGATGTGCTCGTCAAGAGTTCGAGGGGCATCGGCGGCGATCTCTGCGCCCTCCGGCCTCCGACCTTCACGGTCAGCCTCGATGGCTCGGATGGCGGCCTGCGACTGCCCAGGGAAGAAGTCTGCAAAGACGCGAAGAAACGAAGAAGCTAGTCAAAAACCAGGAGTCGGCACGATTTAAATCAGCAGCTCAAGGAAAGAAAATAAAGAGACTCACCATCAACGATGTCTTCAATCTCGTGGAAGCCGGAGGACAGCAGCGCCTCCTTGTCAGACCAGGAGGAGCGCTCGCTCGCAAACTCAGCCAAGAGGGCGGTTTCCGTCTCCTCCGCCTCCCTCTGCGACTTCACAAACAGCTCCTTCTGCTCTGCCAACTGAGTGGCCAGCAGATCGCGCTCTGTGGCGAGCTTGCTGCACTCCTCCCCTTTGGTGCGCAGGGCGGAGTTGGCTTCGCTCATCTACTATTGAAGAGCAGCGTTGGCTCCTGAAGGAAAGGAAGAAAGACAACAATCATCAATAAAGTAGGTCGCCGGGGAGATCTGGCCCGGCTGCTCAGCAGCCGGCCCGAATCTCGGGGACTACAGCCCGCGGGTGCGCTAGCACGCCCCCGCAGAGAAGAAAAAAGGACTTACTCCGGCTCTCCGCCAAGTCGGCGGTCCGCTTGACTAGCTCTTCAATGTTACGGTTGAAGGCAATGACGCGGAGGTTGTGGTAATCCCGCGACAAGCATTTCAGACAAAGTTAGTACCCAGAAGTTCATCAATTGGAGTTCTGGGCCGCCTGCTCAGCAGCCGGCCCAAAACTCGGGGACTACACCCAGTGGGTGCGCTGGCGCGCCCCCATAGAGAGGAGCAAGAAAACAAAGATCAAAGGGAAAAAAACATACCCGGACGGCTGCCCGCGACGCTAGGAACGCCTTGGTGCAACTCTAGAGAGCGTCGCCCTCAGCACGGAGCTTCGCCTGGACGTCCAGGAGCACCCGGTTCAGTGGCCCTGTGCCGCCTCCTCGCACCCACCCAACAGGTGCGGTGCTCATTGCTTCAGCGTCTGGGGCCGCCGAGCTGGCGGTGCCGGCTTCCAGGGGGCGGGGTGCCGAAGTCACCTTCTCCAGACGATGACGCGTTGGTGAGCCGACCTGGAGGAGTAGCCTCGCCACGACCTCGTCTTCGGTCGGCGGCACCGGAGGGTCCGCTGGCCGCTCGCCTTGCGCGTCTTCAGACGGCGGTGGAGGCGGCGGCGGAACATTCGCGTCCGGAGTAGAGGGGTCGCCGCCTTCCCTCTCCTCGACGAGGTTCTCCCTACCGGCTTCTCCAGTTGGCCCCGTGAGCTCCGAAGGCGGTGGCGCAGAGTTCAGCGGGGTGACGAGCAAGGCCGACTGGCGGCGTGCGGCTTCCTCAGCCTGCTGCTTCACCGCGGCGGCGGCTTCGGCCTCCGCTAGTTTTTTCTTGGCGGAGGCCTCCGCCCTGTCGGCCTCCGCCTTCTCTAGGCAGAGGGCCTCTTCTTCGTTGCGCCTCTCCTGCGCATTCCGCTCCGTCACCTCCCGGAGGTCAGCAGCGGGGTCAATCCGCCGAGTGGCGGCGGACGTCTCCGCTGACCCCATGATGGAGGCGGCGGTGACCCGCTCAAGAGAGAGGGGAGCCCTGAAGAAAGAGGGGCAAGCAGAGACTCAGACAAATCATGAAGAAAGAATAAAACATTGAAGACAGAATACTTACGCGGAGACCAACGACGGCTTCTTCACTTCCTTACGGAAGCGGATGGCCTTCGCGGCTGCCTCGTCCCGCCGGGTCGCCGCAGCCGAGCCCTTGGGCTTCTTCGGCCGACTACCGAACAAGGTCGGCATGGCCCTGCGCTTCTTCCCGCCGCCTGGAGCGCCCGGCGCGGCAGAAGAGCCCGTGCCAGGCTGGCTGGCTCCTGGCCGATGGCGAGGGGCGACTTCTCCCTCGGCGCTGTCTTCAGGCCAGTCGGCGAAGGTAGCCGAAGGCCTGAAGTCGCTTGCTGTCCCTCCTCCTCCCTCGGCATCGTCTTCCAGAGCCGCCACCCCCAAGATCGGGGTCGTCGACGTCGCTCTCCGCCCGGTCGGCAAGGAACTCACGGGCCGGCCCCGAGGTGCCGGCTGGTGGGTGGAGAAGGGGATTCTAACCAAAGCCGACTGGTCAAAACAAAACTCGGCAAGAAGAAGACAATCTAAAGAAAGAAAAGAAAGGCGACTCACCACGGGCGGGGGGTTGGCGCGGGAGTACGGCTCCTTGCCGAATCGCCAGTCCTCCAGGGGCCTGCTGTCCGAGAGGTAGTTCACCATGAAGGCCACCTCTTCGTGAGGCATGTCCTTGGTGCACATCCGACTCGGGTCGCGGTGCCCGCTCATCTGGCATATCATGTGAGGGCGGCCTTGGAGTGGGAGAACTCGGCGCGAGACGAAGGCGGCCAGCAGGTCCGGACCAGTCAGACCCTCCGACTGCGTCAGCACTCGGAGTCGCGTGATGGCGCCGGCTCCCGCAGGCGTCAGCGACCTGGCCCGGTACGACCAGTTGGGCAGTCTCCCAGCCGGCGGGCCGTCTTCGAAAGCCGGCAGATTGACCCAGTCGCCCCTCGTGGCGACGTTCCTGACATAGAAGTAGGATCTCTGCCACATCTTCACCGACTTTATCAGCGAGATGGAGGGGAAGGGGTTGTCGGCTCCTGACCTTCGCACGACGATGAAGGCGCCACATTGAGCCGGCACGCCGAGCTTGGAGAAGAAGAACTCCCCCCAGAGCTCGAGGGTGGGGAGGACTCCGAGGAAGCCTTCGCACAAGGCCACGAAGGCGGACAACAGCACCACTGTGTTGGGGGTGAGGTGGTGCGGCTGGAGGCCGTAGAACTCCAAGAAAGATCAGAAAAAGCTGCTCGCCGGCAGCCCCTGCCCGCGCAGGCAGTGCGAGCGGAAGATGACCCACTCGCCCTCCTGCGGGGCGGGGGAAATCTCCCCCTCCGGCACAAGATGCACCTGCACGCGATCCTCGCCGGGAAGCCGATGGGTCCGGCGGAGGAACTCAATGTGGTCTTCATGAACCTCGGAACCGTCCCAGGTGCCGGAACGCACTGGGGGAGGCGCGGCAGCGGTGGAAGAACTCATCGCGAGCTGTCACCGCGGCGTTCGCCGGAGCTTGGGCGTACGGTGGAGCAAGGATCAGCAAGGAGGAGGAGAGCGAGGAGCAGCAAGGAGGAAGAGAGCAAGGAGTAGTGGGAAGGAGCGGCGCGCGTGCCCCCCTCTTCCCCCTACTTATAGCCCTGTGGGCTGCGAAGCCGAGGGGGCGGATGTGGGGATTTACTGCGCCCACAACCCCACGACCCCCACGATCCAAGTAAAGTTACTGCATGCAGTAACTCCACGGGAATCCCAACCGTCCACCGGGGCCGCAGCGGATCCGCTCGGGTGCCGAGGCGCGGTAGTGGCGGGCCCCGCCTGTGGGCCTGTCCTGTCGCGCGCATGGGCTGGCAGGACGGCCTAGCCACATGCCCCCGCATGATGGGCCAAGAACGGGTGGCGGCCTGGAGGCTTCGCTAGCACGCCACTTAAAATCCCGCCGCGACGTTCGAAATACCAAGCAAGTCGAAATTGAGTGAAGTCCGAGTTGAGCAAGTCCGACTCCTTCTAGACGGCCCAGCAGAAGTCAATCAAGACCATGTGTTGAGCACCCGGAAAGAGAAACTGCTGAGGCGCCACGGACGATCCTCACCAGCTTCGGGGACTACTGTCGGAGTAATGGGCCATGGGTAGGCAAACCCGAGTCCCATAACCTTTCAATACAATGGGGTAGACTGCGCCCCTGAAAACCCTAGGGCGAAGAGCTGTCTCCTGAGGAGTCGACGGCAGGGCGGCCGACTGCCCGCTCACGGCCGAGTTCCGGGGACGACTTCCAGAGAAGCCGACTTTGGGGAGTCGGCCGGCGACTCAAGCAAACCCATGACCTCATCAAAGGGGATGAGGTAGAGGCGTGGCTACAGTGAAGCCCACTCCCGCCCCTTACCAAGGGCAGGCATGGTCACAGCACGCCGTACCCGGGAAGATCTCCGTGCAGCGTGGCACTGTTGCCCAGCCGGCCCTGACATCAGCACCACAGTACCAAGTCCTGCGCCCACGATGGCTTGTCTGTATGGCCCGGAGGCAGCGGGGCCCACCAGTCAGCGAGACCTTAGGAGACGGCGGGAGAACCGCCAGTCGGATCCGTCGGGAGTCGGCCCAGGGGAGTCGGCAGAGCCCTCCCCCGGGGCCCACACGCCATTAATCAAGATGAGATGGGGAGTGGCCACAGTGATCGCCCGCCAGGCGGGGCTGTTGCCATGACCCCTTGGCCAAGCCTGCGTCATCAGAAGCACGGCTACAGTAATCAGCTGCCGGCAAGACCCGCCCACGGCGGACGCGGCCAGTCGGCTCCGTACCAGACCAGTCGGCGGGGCCCACTAGTCGGTTGCCCCCACGAGTCGGCGGGCCCCACCAGTCGGCGGAGAAGTCGGAGGTCGGAGGCACTGACGGATGGGCCCGCGCCCAGTCGAATTACCATTTTACCCCTGGGAGGTAGGCCTATATAAACCCCCAGGGCACCCATGCAAAGGGTTGGATCCCAGTAGTTCTAGACCATACCAGATAGAAGGAGAGAGCTAGTCTTGCCCTCTTCTACCACCAGACACAGCTCAAGGAGCAACCGTGTAAACACTTGACCATAGTGATCATGCGGAGACCCCGTAGAGCAGCAGTAGGGGTATTATCTCCCCGGAGAGCCCCGAAGCTGGGTAAGATTCGCCGGCGTGCATGTCTTCGCGTCATCCCGTTTCTAGGAACCGGCGACATTCTACTCGCCCCCACCATGATAAGCCATCCGTTGGCATATGTCGCACCAAACCCCCGACAAGAGGCATGTCGGCCGTTGACCACGTTGACCAGGCCGCGCCGAGAGCACCAGGGCGGTGGACGATGGCGAGGCCTAGGAAGGGAACGACACAGAGGCAGGGAAGACTTGGCAGTTGTTTCCCACGCGGAGGGGAGTATGTCTGTACGAGGGTTTACTGGTTCATCTGCCGTCGCCGGAGAATAACAGCAGGTGTGGGTGAGTAGAGGGATGGCTAGGCCAGCGATGGGAGTACGGTGGGGCGGTGAGGCCTGTGCGGCAGCATAGCCCGCCACGGGGAGGAGGGAGCAGGCAGTCTCGCCGGTGCTTGTTTGAGCGGCTGGAGCAGGAAGAGCAGAGATTGAAGAAGCACGACGGCCGTTGGATGGACATCCAACAGTCACTGCCGGTGCGTCAACCTTTTTTAGGAAAGCCTCAAATATGTGGAAAATAGCATACAACTCATCTGCCATTATTTCTAATAATTTACAGCCCATTTGCTAATTCTTAAGGTTTTTTTAGAGCCCATATTCTTTTTGTTAGCATTACAACCCATATTGTGGCCACGGTTAAAAAATTATATGAAACTTTGCATATTTCGGTGCGGTCCGAACTCTTTTTAATGCCAAATTTTGAGTCACGTTCAAACTGATTTTAAAAATAAATATATATCATTATAAAATCCAATAAATTGTCCACGCATAAAAATCAATGCAATTTTAAATCTCGAAATGAAAAAAAAGAAATTTGAAACTAATTGCCGGTATGATGTATTTTAAAAATGTATATCCCATTTCTCATTACTGATAGGCCATTTTCTCGGCCAACCGAATGAAGCTCTCCTCGTCTTGAAAGATTTGCAGCCCAACCGGCCTGACAAAGCGACTTACTTGGCAAATCACAAAAAAACTGGGCTGTGGCCGTGGACCCAGATGCGGCCGTGGACCCAGCTGTCAGCCTCTCCACGTACAGTACTCTTCCGATTGAAGTCGGTCGTTGACCACATTGACCACACCGCGCCGAGAGCACCAAGGCGGTGGACGACGGCGAGGCCTAGGAAGGGGATGACGTGGAGCCGGGGAAGATGCGGTAGTGGATGCCCACACGGAGAGGAGTACGAGGGTTCACTGGTTCGGCTGCGGTGTGAGGCTTCCGTCACCGCAGGGCCTGGCTAGCGGTGGGAGTAGTAGGGGCGGTGAGGCCTCAACGGCAGCATAGCCGGCCACTGGAGGCAAGAGCGGGCGGTCTCGGCGGCGCTGGTTTGGGCGACTGGTGCAAGAAGAGCATCGATTGAAGAAGCAGCATGATCGTTCGATTCAAATCCAACGGTTATTTCTGCTAGAATCATTTGTTGACTAAGTTGACAAGCCATGCGTACGCATCAACTTAGTAGGCCCACAGGTCAGCCTCCCAACCGGTGCGCCCCAGATGTCAGTGGGAGTAATCATTTATTTCGCGTAATAAGGAGGCAGTTGATTGCGTGCAGCCAACCCAGCGGAGGGAGTAGGGTGGGCCGGGGAAGCCTGCGCGGCATCACAGCGGGCCACAAGAGGAGGGAGCAGGCAGTCCTGCCGGTGCTAGTTTAGGCGGGTGAAGTAGGAAGTTCAGAGATTGAAGAAGCACGTCCGCCTTTGGATGGAAATCCAATAGTCACTACTGCTATAATCGTGTGTTGACTAACAAAGCCTTGCGTAAACAATTCAGCCTCGAAATCTGTGGCGTGTACAACCCATTTGCTATTATTTTTATAATTTTTACTCATTTTCTAATTCATATGGAATTTATTGCAGCCCGTTTTCCATTTTGAGAATTGCTGCCCATTTTCTGGTCAGTACCAGGGTTAAAAAAATTAACTAAATATGTGGGAAATTTTGAAAATTCGCAAATTTTTGCTAGGAAAAAAGATTCTTAATCCAAAAATTAGTAGCCATACTATTTTTTTAAATAAATTAGTACTATGTCATGTTAAATCCAATGAAATACTCCGTATAAGATATCAGTGAAGAACAAAAACAAAAAAAGAAACTAATATCCCATTTGCTATTTTTTTTTGGAATTTTCAACCCCTTTTGATATTACTTTTAACAGACACTGACCATACTCTTCGACCAGGCCGGAATGCACCCCTCCTCGTCTTGAAAGATTTGCAGCCCAGTAAGTCGGAGAAAACAAATAGGCCTAGCTTGGGTATTCTTCAAAAAGAAATACTGGGCTACCTATTTTCCCAAAGAAAAAACTGCTGGGCTGGTCATGTTGTTAGACGGGCCACATAGACCGCACAACCCAGTTTATAGCCTGCTCCTCCTAATTACTACTAAAAAAAGTTGTGCAATTCTATCGTTAATTGACTATACGTTGAAAATGATGTGGATCACAGATATCAGCAGGGTGGATTAGAGTAAAAAACGAGGGTTTCATCTGAGCAGTAAAAGAGGCGCTTGCTCTTATTCGGGAGTGGAACTGGTGGGTCCGTACTGCCATACTCACAACTACAATCCTCTCCTGATTCACTATGTTGACAGGGACCGTTATGAAAAAAAACTATGTTGACAGGGCCGGACGGCGGCGCCGCGGCGAGCGCACCAAGGCGGAGGATAAAATGCTGTCGCCAATGTGCTGGGCTGGGTTGGACATTCTTATTTAAAAATAAAAATGGACCGGATCTATTTACGATGTTGACTATGATTTGCATGGGTCCACTGGTTTCAGGAAGAAAATGCTGGGAGAAAGAAGACTGGTCGCTATCTTTGCCAAAGAATAATATCGACTGAATGTAACGACACTATCATAGGAAATAATATCCTCCTGTTAAATTATGAATTTAAAGAACTGGTGCATGAGCATTTAGCTTTATTTAATTATGTTTAGGGGACCATGAGCATGTACCTGGGCCGGATTCATGCGAGAGCCTCCCTTCCAGTTAATTATGGGATTCTCTATTGGGCCTTCATCAGTGGGCTGCATGTTATCAACAAGTGGAAAATGTGTTCCGTACGAAAAATAGTATGCGCTACGTACAGTACGGGGCACTAAAGGATCGAACCGTGCAACGACTTCCAAAACATTGTGCTTGTCGTTCTAACAACACATTTATTCAACCAACAGACAAAATATACTACTGATTGTACATTGAAAACAACAACAGCAGCAACTAGGGCTGGGGGAGCAACAGAAGTAGTAAGCAGGCCAGAAGAGTGAAGACGCAGCTCTCTCTTTGAAACCAAACATCAGCCATCATTACAAAAGGGCTACCAAAAAATAACAAGTGTATGCATCAAACTAAATAAAGATCCGACTACACCAAGTGTACGCATCTAACTAACTGGCTCAGTTAGACGTTACTATTTATTAAGCTATGGAGATTGGTTGACATCTTGAACCAGATGGGTGCCTGACAGGGGAAATTCCAGCCAGCAGGTCGAAGTCTGATACTTGTGACCCTCTCTCCTACTTTGGGCTGTAGAGCGTGGCGACACATATCAGGGTATGGTGCATGCAGAGACGCATGGTACGCTGTGTACACACAGTTTTGCCTGATGAACGAAACCGCACTGTCATCATGATCCTTGCCGTCGTGTATCTCCTGGTTAATCGAATAATTCAGTCCGACAAACAGAGAGCGTGTACCAATACTTACCAACCTCCAGTCAAAAATTCCTGAAGGCCCAGAGAAGCTGGGATCCTGCTCAAAGACCTTGCAGTGACTGTGATTGTATTCCGCAAAACAACACGTCCGGTACGTGCGAACGATCATCAATCGTTCGCCATCGTCTGATCGAGCCAGGAACCACCTGCAACTGCCATGCCACTTTTCTTTGGAATGTTCTGGGATTAGGAAGGGTAGGGACACCAGGCGGCCTACAACATCATATCAAGTTGGAGTCAAATAACCCACAAAAAAAGTTGGAGTCAAATAAAAAAGGGCTCTTTATGTAGTCAATCTTAAGACCAACATGTTATGAGCATGAATATTTTTTTGGTAAATGTTGACAGTAATATAAGCAAGCCATCATGATATCATAGGAAAGTAACATAAAAAAAGTTGGAGTCAAATAAAAAAGGGCTCTTGATGTAGTCAATCTTAAGAACAACATGTTATGAGCATGAATATTTTTTCAGTAAATGTTGACAGTAATATAAGCAAGCCATCATAATATCATAGGAAAGTAACATACTGCTATAATAGACATTTGTAGCGATGACTGGAGTAGGCCAGCAATACGTCCAGCCATAGAAGGAGTCGACAGAGTAAATGAAGCCCTTGTGTTCAATGGCATCAGAGAACCATGGAGGATGTATGATCCTGCAATGGACGTGCAGATTTATCCACTTACCGCAGTGACCTGTCAGATAGGCCAGACCGTGGTTGAAAAACGCAATTAGCCCGAAGTTTTTATAATTCACAGATCTTGTGGGAACTTTGGAAGATTACAACCTTGAGGAAATCAAACTTGGTATCATGTTGGCTACTATAAGATTCCGAGTATTCCGGGCCGTGGTGCCAAAGCAGTGCAGTGTTAATCGAAGGAAGGGGGATCAATCGCCGGGTGTAGACCTCCACGAGCATCCAGCTGCCGCGGCCGTCGATGAGAACCATCCAAGACGTGTTCATGCCGAACCAGTACATACCGTTAATGTAGTTGAGGGTAATGGGGATCGGATCGCAGTTAAGGGGGTTGATGCTCGCCACCCTACAATCGTTATGTTGCGTGACACGTTGTTTCTGAAGATCAGGCGGCATCAGCAAGCAAGGAGCTGGCTTAAAAACCTCTGGCCTGTGGGCTTTGATTAAACGGTACAGCCCCGAGGAGCACACGGCGAGCGGCATGGTACTAAGATTGTCCACACGCGAAACAATGAGCTTGATTACCTCTATGGGGAGCGAATTTCAGCCATTCTTTCGGCGGACGCTGCTCGGTTCTGCCATTGTTAGTGCTTGGGTTTCAAACGAGGGGGGAGGCGCCTTAGCGGGGATGAAAGATTGGATGAGGGAGGGGGGAGGCGCCTTAGCAGGGATGGAAGAGCGAACAAAGATGGAGAAGCGAATATGTGCTGCGGGAAGTGGACAGGTGATGATGACTACAACACGCCACTTGACTTACGAGACACATACCGGCAGCGTAGGGTCATATCGAAGTCAGACAACTTGCTTGAGTGATCACAATATTGGTACTCCCTACAGTACCTGCTACTATGCCCTAACTTGCTTGAGTAGAGTGGTAGTGGAGTAGGACTCTTCTCTACTACTAGCACCGGAGGAGTAGTATGTTCTAATCTAAAATAGTTACAAACTTCAACGCCCAAGTGTGGAATGACTACGAACCGCCATCGGTGCTAACTCCAATCCTGCAAGTCATGGATTTGTTTCTTTTTAACTTTTTGTATGAATCTATAGCCAGCCTGCAAGTCATGTACACTGTACTGGCAGTGGAACCCACAGAGTACTTAGAATACAAGATTAAGGATGCAATTAACTTTTTATAGAGGGAGAATCATACACGCAATTAACTCAAATGGATTGGACGTGACTCTATAAGAAAGTGCCATGTCATCTGTAGCCAACATGTATAACAATGGATACTCAAAAACTAATTCTTGAAGATCATTTCGTGCAAAGCACAATAAGAGTTATTTCTTCACAAGTTTTGGATGCAGGTTGAACAGTTGAATGCTTTTGTTTGCAAAAGATACTTTTTATCTATTTCACCCGGATGTTTGTGAGCTCTAGTGATGAAATAATATCCGAACAAACCTATCGATACCCGTTACACATGAGATGACCCCCACATCATTTGTTAAAATAAACAACTCCCCGATCAATGCATTTCACTCTTCTGTGCAATGCACGGGCACCTTACTATAGATTAGTACGACAAAAAATTGAACTAACATTATATATAGTACGATAAATGATGATGCATGTCACCTAAAATTATAGGAGTATCATTGAAAACTATGTTCAAATACGAATCCAACGATATTGTTTTTGTTGACATGCACTAACATTTTGTCAGTTCAATCTTCAGTCAAATTCAATGGGGGATAAACCACGACCGATGTAGTCGTACTAGTGTAGAGGGCAGCGCTGCACGGGAGTCTCACCCCGCTCATGGCGCGGTAGTAAAGCTGTCATGTCACAAAACCCAACCACTCCCAGTAATAAGTGGCCTGGTAAAATAAACGGACAAGCAACCATCACATCCCTCCGTCTTTTTTGCATTTCATCTCTCTGCATTTACTTTCTCAGGTTCATCTCGCACACTCGACCCCTAGATACTACTCCTAGTATCCCTAGCTACTACTCCTAGGGCTAGTTCTTTTGGCGGCTTCCCCAGCTTTCCCATAAGACATAGTGGAGACTAACATTAAGGCGCCTCACTCATTTATTTGGGCTTCTAAGCTACTAGTACTAGTAGTACCTTAGTCCCGGTTTATTCCTCACCATTGTAATTTGTGCTAAATTTTTATCAAAGATTTAACAGATAAAATGTTAGTGCATGTCATTTATTTGGGCTTCTAAACTACTACTAGTAGTACCTCCGTCCTGGTTTATTCCTCACCATTGTAATTTGTGCTAAATTTTGACCAAATATTTAACTGATAAAATGTTAGTGCATGTGACATGCACTAACATTTCATTAGTTAAATTTATGATCAAAATTTGACACAGATTACAATGGGGACCAATAAACCAGGACAGAGGTAGTAGTTATGGGATTACTACTCTAGAAGCCTAAAAGAACTGGCCACTGGTACTCCTACTAGTAGTAGTACTCAAGTTGGAATTCCAATTGCACGGCACAACTTGTTAGGCAAAAAATTCGGTACAAGGTGTAGGAAGTGGTTTGGGAATTTGCATGCCTTTCCGACCAGTGAGATACTCCGTACAAAGTATGACAGAGAAATAACCACAGAGAAGGAAGCTAAAAGTAAACAATCAAATGAGCATTTTTGCATTTGTTTTGCATTGAATCGTTTCACAAGCTTGACTAGTGTTGTTTTTCTACTTTTACAAAAACCGCATCGTAATGTTAAAACGTGCATTTGCACGTACATAAGTAATAGTAGTACTCCTCCATCTAGGTGTATAAGTCTTCCCTCCTTCTTGGTCACGGTGCACAACCAAAGATGACTTATGACCTGGATGGAGGGAGTAGCACAGTCTGCAAGCATATATAGAGAGAGACGTATAGTGCGATAGTATATAGTAAAGTTTGTGCTATATGCATGTACTTGCAAAATGCGTACGAATACACAAGGTTTCCAAACTTTCCCTTTTACATACTTAATTAAGGATGCTAATAATTCCTGAATGTTCGGGATTTATCATTTGCGTCCCAAAACTAATGAGATCGCCTTACAAAACAAAAATTACACTCCTACTAAAAGCCACGACGCTCGAAGGAGCGCTTGCAGCGCGCCACGAGTGCCCTGGTGCGCGGCTGTTTCCTAGTGCGCCGACACAATGCCTCTTCCTCAGCCTCGCAACTCGCGAGGTGCTGATTGGAGGCTTGCCAGTGGGCGAGCGCGATCTCACCGGTGTGGTGATCCGACGCCAATAGGCACTCCTCCTCGCTGGAAGCGTGCACGTGGTCCATGTACCGCCAAGCGTAGATGAGGCGCTTGGGCCCGACTGCACTCAGGGCGTCGGCACGGGCATCCTCTGCCACCCTCACAGCCCTCGCACGAGCCTTCTGCCAAAGAGCCAATTGCCTGACTCTCTCGGACGCGACATAGGCCTCCCGGGCAGCTTGTTCCGCGGTGCGCTTCTCTTCCTTGGCCTTCTTCTCCGCCTCTATTTTGGCGCGCTCTGCAGGAGGCAAAGCCTCCCACAAGGCAACATCCATTTATTTCCAAAGCTCCTCAAGGCTGGGGGGCTCGGCGGGTGGCGCGGCGTTCTCCTTGTAGCGGGGAGCCGACGCGTCCTCCGACGCGCATGCTGGCGAGATTGGGAACGCCGACACATCCACCTCGACGCATCGCGGTGAGGAGCGGAACACCGACGCGTCCTCCTCGACTAGTGGCGGCGAGGAACGGAACGGCGATGCATGACCGTCCGCACGGTGCAGCGAGGGGCGCCTAGGGCTTGGGAGGGGCGATGCCATGGTGGTCGACGTGAGAGGGAGGGGGAGGAGATAGCGATGAATGTGAACGTGAACGTGAGGGGGAGGATATAGCGATGTCATGGGAGGCGCATTATTTATAGCGAGCAATGGCACAACTACGTAGGATATGGACTGAGCTGCACCGACTTAACTGCAGGTCCAGTTGCATCACTCACATGTGGGCCAGACCCCTGTTGGGCCCATATGTTAGTGACCCAATGCACCTGTAGTTAAGTAACAACTACATGGGCATATTTGTTGGAGTAAATTACGGGGGAGGGAAGGGGTGGAAATATTGCTAGTCACAACGGATTGGTGCCCAATGAACGGGCTTCCTGCAGGTATGGGGAATGGTGCATAATAAGTCTCATCTTGCATGTCGGGCTAGGTATAGTCTCAAGTCATTAAAAACATACACGCCCCACACATGTTCATATTTCAAGGTGCACTAAATTATTGCATGTGATGATTAAGGCTGGCCATAATGGTGGTATCTTAGCTGGTATCATGCACACGGGAATAGCAAACATACTGATGTGGCAAAGAATTAAAGAAGAGAGGGGGGTCAGAGTAACTAGTGTTCATGCATGCATTGGTAAACACATTCTTTTGTGAAGAACTACAAAAACTATTCCACCGCCTCTATCTTGCTAAGAGTAGGTCAAAATTTTGAATCGAGCCCTTTAAACTAGAAGGGAGGTAGTAGTACTCTAATAGCTAACCTTGGCCCTGTTTGGATCCATGTGTTAGAGTTAGTTTGGGTTAGTTTGAACTCAACTAACCCGAAAAAATCTAACCCACCCAAGAGGTGCTTATTTGGGTTACTCCCTCCATCTAGGTATGTAAGTCATCTTACGTTGTGCACCGCGACCAAGGCGGAGAGGAAAACGAGAAAACTTAATGTCTTTTTGCTAATTAATAGCATTGCATGCAATGAACTAACCACTGCATGTCATGTTTGGCAGTCTCAAGTCATTGAAAGCATGCACCGCCCACATCTCTTATTGGTTGATATGTCACAAAACAAGAAACGATATTGTAGATATTGATATTTTTAGTACTTATAAATTTGGTCAAACACTTTACAAACGGTTGACGGAAGTAAAAAGGACCAGAGGGAGTATCATGCATGCGGAGTAGGCAAAAAATTGCTCATTTATAGCCGGTCGAAGTCTCAAAGGGCGCGACCCGCGAGGGAGGCGAAGGTCGTGGGAGGCGCGATGGTTGACGGAATTAAGTGAAGTTACCCACGTGCCGGCATGGCGTGCGAACATGCAAAAGCTATACCGTCAAGCCTACGATATGGGTCTAGTAGACATGACATCTAGTGGGTCCCGCATAGTTCTCGAGAACTCTTTGGGGGCTTGCAGCCGTTTATCCACCGGGCAAGCCAGCAACCCACGCCGTTCGCACGCCCTACTCGTCCCCATCTTCTACTAGTACAGTACCTTACAACAGTTCGCTCCCAGTCGTCCCGTCCTTTCACATTACGGCAGTTCCACTAATCCTAACCCTCCTCCCAAATCCATGGTCGGCGGTGAGTACAACGTTAGAACCATCATCGACGATGAGTTCGACGTCATCTATACCCATGGATCCGTGACGGTGAAAGCATGCCTTGCTCGCTTCCTACGCATGTTCAACAGTTTCAACATCTCCAAGTCGTTCACCTGTGGTCCTTCCGATTTTCATTACTAAAAACCAACATCTAAATCTAAACATAGTATTTGCCCTAGAACTACCAGGTTCATCATCTTGCAACATAAACCCATACAACCATACGCCAAGGAGGTATGTAGTAGGTAGTACTATGAATTCCATTTTAGCTCCATACCAATCGTTCTAAAAACTACTTAGTACTTATAACACGTCATTGAAAATCGGAACTCTTAACCCCGCTAAAAATGATACTATTTTAAATGTGGCTACTCGATCTATGGCAACTGGCGAGCCACCGCCTCCAAGTCGTTCACCTGTGGTCCCGACCATCAACTCCTACGGATCAAATTATCACCCGAGATGACTATTCCTACAAAGGTGCGCTCCACCATGTACCATGTACCCGTGAATGCAATAATCGTGCACCTAGGGTTTTAGGGTTTATTTGTTAACGTTGCCTTTACGTAGCACTCGTGTGTGCGAGACACCGAGAGACCGACTGCGTGCGTGCACCTCTTCTCTTCGTATATGTACTCCGTCGTTTGTCTGGTGTCCAAAAAATTATAATAACTACTAGCAATTTGCCAATGCGTTGCCACACGATCTAAGTAGATTAATACATATTCACTGATTTGATAGAAAAAAGTCTAGTTTTGAAATACGTATATCACTAAAAAATTGTAATGTTTCACTTAAAATATATTCCTTTGGCGGTTTTGATGAGATAAGGGAGGAATGTTGTTGGTTTCAAGATTCAAGAAGTGGTATATGTCTAATTTCTACTCTTACTAGCAAGATGCCCGTGCATTGCACGGAACATCAAGATCTTGTGGGAGAAAAGGATGAACGAGGGAAGGCCTTATCTGCAAATGTGGAGAGGAGTGCGGGTAAATTGCCATAGTTTTGTTCCTATCCGTCAGATATAAATCGGATGGCCTATATTGCAAGATGGCAGGCCCACAATCACCAACTCTGTTTTTTTATCCCTACTAGCAAGATGCCCGTGCATTGCACGGAACACCAAGATGCATTTATTTTACAAAATATATGTTGTGATTGATCCATGCAGGAGTAATCCCATATGTAAAAACTAACAATATCTCGAGAAAGAGGAGAAATGAGGTGAGTAGGAGTTGGGCATGGTGGTGATTGGTGGTCGGACTGAGCGTAGGCATGGGGATGGACGACACCGGTAGCGGCCAGCCGGCCACCATGCCAGATTGTTCCAGTGGCTTCTTTTTTAATTGCTCAACAATGAGGTTGTGAGAGATAAGGATGAATGAGGGAAGACCTTATATGCAAACATGGAGAGAGGTGGGGTATCTTTTTGCAAAATTGTCATACTTTGCTATCTATCCGTGAGATATAGATCGAACGGTCTATATTGCAGGACTGCGGGCACATCATCATCACCAACCCGGGTTTTTATAAGATTAGAGAACTCTTATAAAAAGCATAGTCGGTGATGATCGTGTGCCTGCCATCCTGCACTATAGGCCGTCCGATCTATATCTGACGGATAGGAAGGAAATTATGGTAATTTTGCAAAAAGATACCCACACCCCTCTCCACACTTGCAAATAAGGTGTTGCCTTGTTCATCCTTTTCTCCCACAAGATAAACTACTCATACAAATGCATCTTCATGTTCCGTGCAATGCATGGGCATCTTGCTAGTTGTTGCAAAAAGCCCATGTGAGAGAGAGAGAGAGGGAGAGAGGAGGAGGACGGAGTGCATGTGTGACAAAGACACAAAGAGTGTGTGTGCGAGAGGTATCAGCTTAAAATGAGGCGATAGTGTGTGTGTGCACGATCGAGAGGGCGTGTCTCAAGAAGGGAAGAAAAATCTACATAGATACAAGGAGCGGGAGAGAGACATGTATGCGATAGTGGAAGCACGAGTGTGCGGGTGCATAAACCTATCTAGAGGCTAGTCGATAAATGTTTGTGAGAGAAATACGAGTGGGGGTGCGAAAGCGAGAGTTTTCTCTGTGTGTGTGTGAGAGAGACGACAGTCGGGAAGGGGAGTGGAAGCAGGAGTTGTGTGTGTGTGAGAGAGAGAGGGGGGGAGTTTGTCTGATCGGTAAACAAATGAATAATGTCAGTCTGGGATGGAGACGAAAAGGAGACCGCAACAAATGTTGTGTCTACGGGAGAGAGAGAGAGAGAGAGAGAGTAATTTTAGTGGTATGAGTCATATCTAGAGACATATAGGGTGTGTGAGAGAATCCCATAGAGAGAAAGACAAAGTGAAAGACGAGTGGAGACTGTGTGTGTGGCGGTGAAAAAGAAAGCTTAGGTACCTAGTGATACGAGAGAACGGTAGAGACGTGAGAGATAATGAAAACCATGTAATGTATAATGATAGGGAGAGTGTGACACTTCTCAAGGGAGACGTCGAGAGACCATGTTTGCGAGGATAGGAGAAACATGAAGTGAGCGTGCGGGTGAGCTGGAGAAAAGAGAGTGATAGCTACATGAAGGAGCATGCATGCGAGAGAGATGGGCATGAAAGGAGTGAACATAAAAGGGATTCAAATATTTGAATTCGAGATGATGATACATGTAATCCATACTCGAACCAAAATTGATCTATCAAACATGCATACTCATATGAATTCACGCGCATCTATGTTATTTAATATGTAGATATTACTGATCCATACATTTTAGTAGAACATAATTTGGTTTAATTTTTTGAATTCAACCTTATGATTTTGAGATCATTGTATTTGTAAAGCATATTATACATATAAAGGAGCAGAATTCTTTGTTGTGCTTTTGAAAGTATATATAAAAAATGATGTATATAGAATTTTATTCCAATCGAAAATGGATCCCGCCCGAAAAAATAGAATACAAACGGGATTCGAATTGAGTTGGCACGGTAAACGTGCACTCTGCAAAATTTGAACGAAGTGGGGAATGTCGCAGTAACCGCCCGAAACCAAAATATGCGAGATGGAAATTACTATTGCCTATCCCTGCCACGCAAAGCCTATCTGCTCGATTTCTATAGGTTTTGATAGGGGTAGGTTTGTAATTTCACTCAAACGTGACATAACCGCCTCTCACCCGGATTCATACACGGTGGGCGCCAAAACACAGTGTGTCCTTGGTCGAAATCGACTCCCACCCCGATTCATACACGGTGGGCACCAAAAACAAACTCTCGTCGGCAAATATTCGGTGTATGCGAGATTACCGTCCTATCCCCAACTGACTAAAATTGTTGTTATGTAGGAAATTTGAAACGGGGGCTAAGTTTGTAAATTTCCTCGCATTTGAGAGAAGCGCGCCCTGAAGACATGGTTCCCCCTTCCTCTCCACCTCCATTTCCCCATTCATACTCCGTGAGCGCCAAAACACCATCTCCGCCACAGCCTCCTCCGTCCGCCACCCCATCCACCGCCGTCCTCCTCCACCATGCCGGAGCTGATACCCCAACGCCACCGTCCATTACAAGAGATCGACCTCTCTCATCCACGGCTTCGGACCGGGATCCTTGCATCCCCGCCGTCGTCCACCTTGCCAGCGCTGCTCCTATGACCGTCTCGTCCACCGCGCCCTGCCGCCACCGTCTACCCTCCTAGATCTGCTTCCACGCCGCTGACAGCCATCTTTACCGCATCACCGTCAAATTCTCAGCAGATGCATACACGGCGCCGCACTAGAGGAGGTACTCTTTCATATCTGCTCAACTTATTTATCGCAGCAAGAAAATAGATCGCCACAGCTTTACTTTGATTTCTTGTCCATCACTTACTTTCTAGTTGAGAGCAAACATTGGTTGCGAAGTTGCCTTTGTCCGGTTTGCACCTTCAGATCCGCCATGGCACGCTCAACACTATACTCCCAATGGTTATGGTTTTCACCTTTTATATTCCACACTAGTTAAATCACAGTAGACTAAATTTCAAAATTGGGTCAGTCAATTTTTCAGAGCTCGCCGGAGTTCGCCGGTGCGAACGAAGGGGCTCGGGTGGGGACTTTGGTTGTTGGGGGGGGCGGTGGTGGGGCCTCGCCGAACGAAGAAAACTCGACGCGGGTGGGGGCGGGGTGGGGGAGGGGGGTGGGGGTGGCGGAGGAACACAGGCGGTGGGGGCCGATGGTCCGGCCGGTGGCCCGTGCGGTGTTCTGTATGGGAAGAATCAGAGACGAGGAAGAAGAAGGGTTAGGAGACGTAGGATCTTCATCCAACCGCCTGAAATGGTCGACTGACCCAAATGCAGACATGCCTTTATATTCAGTACCATCATCGTACCTGCTTAGCACTGCTCCTGAATCCATCAAGCTAAACAACGTGCCACTCATAATTCCAAACTTGTTGCTCAAGTACGAATCTGATATGATGCTGATATTACTAAAACAGATAACATTTAATTGGTCAGCTAATGTTCCTACTTTACTTTCAAAAAAGCACGTGCACCACATATAGAGAGACAACAAGGAGTTGCTTTCTTAATGCGCTCTGGTTCATCATGTGTGGGCACTGCGCAACGAACATTTTATTATCCAAAATCTGCTTGCTCTTCTTTAGCATGTTCCTCTTCCGTTCTTCTTTAATAAGTACTCTCTCCGTTCCTAAATACAAGTCTTTGTATAGATTCCACCATGGACTACATATGGAGCAAAATGAGTGAATCTACACTCTAAAATGTATCTGGATACATCTGTATGTGATCCATAGTGGAAATCTCTACCAAGACTTATATTTTGGAACGGAGGGAGTATGATAGTAGTACAGTATGTTCCTTGTAGTGAAGATGAGCAGGGACATTTGCAGTGTAGAGGTCTATACGGTCGGTTGGTATGGACACTTTGAACTCTTCGGGCCTCTTTGATTCGTAGGATTTTGTAAACATGGGAATAGGATTTGTAGTGGCCTGCCCACTTGAATCCTATAAGAATAGCAAGGAAATGCGGGGAGCTGTGTCGCCTTTGAGAGTTACACTGATATTAACAGTACCGCACCTTCAGTTGAAGAGAGCTGGTATCCGAAGCCTTTCTAGCCGTACCGGCAATACTAGCACATATATTCCAGCAAGTTCCACTTTGCTGATTTTACTCTGATGCTTACGGTTTTCCCGTTATATCTACACTATGATCTGTGTAGCTGCTTTGTGTCGCACTAGCAGCAGTCCACTCTTGAAGCTAAACACTGCAATGACTTACAAAATTGGCACCAAGGCATTGAGTGCCATTCTGGATGCAATGAAACTCATACGCTCCCCACCTGTTGACTCTTGTTCAGAATATGATCCTAATGACTCTTGTTCAAAATTGCCACATATAGAGAGACACATGGAATTGCATTTCTTTGGGCGCTGTGATTCATCATGAGTGGGCAACCAACATTGTATGCAATTAAGCGGAACCTCAAGAATATGCTTCCTCTTCTGTTCTTTAACATGTTCCTCTTTTGTTATTCTGTATTTAGTACGTACAATATGTTCCTTGTCAGGAAGGGGAGCAGGGACATCTGCAGTCAATAGCTGATAGAGCTGGCATGTACTTGATCGATAGGCTTTCAATTACTAGCGGCAATACAACACCGTATTTTCAAGCCAGTTCCACTTTCCCGATTTATATATCGTGGTTATGGTGTACCCCTTTTATGTACACTATGATCTGCCTAGTTGCTGTGTGCTCTTGTTATCATGGTTTGGCAATAAACTCTCTATACAGTATATTTTGAACCTATCATCTGCCAACTGTCCTTACTTTTGGAGCCTATTATTTTGTGTACTTGTGCCAGATTATATAAATGCACGCACCATATTACAGCACACATGAGCTCTCTCATCAGAATCCAGTGATAGCACACAAGTGTTTACATGGGCGCCCCTATATTAGAATATCCTCTGCATTACAAAGATAATCTCACAACTATTTATGTTTTCATTGTTCTTAGATATTATACGTTATTACAGTGAATATATGAATCCGCGCATCAGAGGAATATTGTGGAACACTGCAATGACTTACAAAATTGGCACCAAGGCATTGAGTGCCATTCTGGATGCAATGAAACTCATTCGCTCCCACCTGTATATTCTTGTTCAGAATATGATCCTAATGACTATTCTAACCTCGAGGAGTCAAAGGCAGATGGCCTGTCATGTTCACCCATCAAGGTGCCTGCTCTAATTTGGCAAGGTTTTATTGATTGCGCGTATCTTGCATATGTTATCTTGCATTTCTTCTACTTTGTTGCACCGCCATCTGCTTAGTTTACTCATCATATATGTCGAGATGCCATGCCCATCCACTATCAATACATATTCCATCTGTCATCATACCATGTTTTTCCACTCAAATGTTGTTCTTGTGCATCAGACATCAAAAAGGAAGAGGGTGATTGCCGAACCTGAAGGAGCACCAGCAAAGTCCTTGAAAAACGTGGTTGTGCCGGAGAAATCAGACAGCACCCCACTTATATTGGCTGTACAACCAGTGACACAAAAGGTAGGACCGACTCCAGCAGACTGTACCCATACTTCACTGGCCACACCACTAGCCCCACCACACAGGACCTGCACTCCAGCAAAAGGTATGCCGATTTCAGTTGCCATAGCACCAGCCGTACCACAGAAAAATCCCACTCCAGCAAAAAGTACAGCAAGTCCACCGGACGAAGACATATCCCAACTGTAGAGACGGCCAATTCCTGCAGATTGGAACCCCATTCCAGTTATTCCCAGTTTAAAAGACAATGCTTTCAATGTTGTTAAGGACTACGTGCATATATTCCCATCATTGGAAGATTATAGTGAAGACAAACACCATTTTCACATCTTCCTGTCCCAGTTACGTGTAAGTGCTATTATTCATGGTGATTATTTTCCTATTTTCTACTGATTGCACTGATTTACATTACATTGTTGCAAGTAGGCGAGGGTCAATCTGGATAGTCATGACGAGCAAAGCTTGCTTGCGCTTTTCAAGGAAGCATTGCAGCAGTATTGGTGTTACCTGAGGAAATCACACTTTGATGGCAAGTCTATAAACGAATTTCTGGTGAAGTCTCCTGTGCTAAATTTAGAAGACATTGAATGGAAAAACCTTGTTATGCACTGGTGTCATTCCGAGGATGAGGTACTGTCTATGTTATCGCATGACAATTTGAACTTCTACTTTTCCGCATGTGCCTTACAGATCTTTTTTGCAGGAAATCTGCTCGAAAAAGAATTCCGGTTTGAAAAGAACGACAGGATATCGCAAATATGCTGCCCGCTGCTTTGCTCTTGTTAGTACCTGTTGTCCTGTATCACTGTACTTGCATACATACCTGGTTCATTATGTGACAGCAGTATGCATGATAGCTTGCTTATCAATTGTTCGCTCCAAATTATCTGATCTGTATGAATGGTTACATTAGTGTAGAATATATCCAATGCCAATGAAATTTTTTAGCTCTGCATTGTTCTTGTAAGTACCCGCTGTCCTTTATCAGTGTACTTATATTGACAGGTAGTTGTTCATGTACCATCACTCTGCAGCTTATTTTCCTTTGCCCTCCATTTTCTACACATAAGATCTATATTTACTCTTACCATAAGGTTGGATAACACCGATGGTACTGAAGAAGTTTAGCTCTGCATTGCTCTTGGCTGTACCTTTTGCCTGTATCGCTGTACTTACATTTATAGCTACTTGGTTATGTAGCATCACTCTTCATCTTATCTTAAATATTCTCCATTTTTTCTTATATTGTCACATCTATATTTACTCTTAACAAAATGTAGAATAAAGGCAATGCTTATGAAGAAGATTCTGTGGTAAACTTCTTGAATTGCCCCCCCCATCAGCATGGACAAGGGCTTTATAGAGCCTGCCTTCACCAATAATGTAAGTTTGTCCTTCTCAAGCCTTCAAACTTTGTTGTGTATATTTGGTTAGGCATGACTGCAACAACTGTTTATTTTTGGTGTTTGCATCAAATTGCATGTTTAAAGTTTATTATGTACTCCAGTTCATAAACAAAAGTTTGTCCTTCTCAATTTAAGTTTTCAGTTGTACAACCAAGTTCCTTCTTCATACCATGTAAATTAAACTATACAGAGCAAGTGATCTTATTTTGCCAATCTGAAATGGGATAAATTGACAGCACACCAACCATTGATACTTATGAGTTCTTGATTTGTAATCCAGTGGTGTCGTGAAGCTGGCAACTCCTTCACATTGTCATTTCCTGCCATGTCTTGACCTAAACAATACCATATTGTGTTAATGCTATTTTAAACTGTGTCACTTTATTCGTCAGTAAGAAATGTGATGAATTGTCAGCACTGATACTTATATGTGCAAAAACCTGTCATCTGTCTGCTTGTTCATCTTTCAGAGTGAGGAGGATATAAGTGTCAAACAAGTGCAGTCTCACCAGCTTGCTCAGCTGCTTGCGCTGCAGCTCCCGAGCAGGGCTAACCTTTCTTGAACTCTATTGAAGTGCTGTCGGTTTTTGTATATTATTTTGTTGGCGTGTTTAGTTGCACTGGCGGTGATCTTTGATGCCCAGTGTATGTAATCTGCTGTCTGCTTGTGATTTATTATCATAGTGGCGAAATTTGATGCCAAGTGGATGTAATATGCCGTAATATCTTTATTGTATAGTCTAGGTTTTTTTATTCACTATGCTGCAGTTATTTTACTATATATATATATATATATATATATATATATATATATATATATATATCCTGTCTTCACAGTAAACCGGCCAAACGGCCGTCATGCAAATCACCTGTATGATCCGCATCATGGGCCCCGTCATCTTGGTCCATTAACATGCCTAAATGTAAACTGGCCCACTAGTAGATTTGGGCCTTTAATAGGCCGAGTAAACAGCCGGCCCTATTTTCCCAAGAAAACTCAATGGACCTTTAGGAGGCTGAAAAGTAGGTTGGGCCTGAAACGTGCCGAATAGCTCACAGGCCGGCAGCAGGCCGAAGTAGACCCCGACCCATGAATGTGCCAATCAATTCATGGGCTTATAACTGGCCAAAATTGTCTCGGTTCTTATTTGGCCCAATCAGATTATCGGCTATGAGCAGGCCGGATGCAAACAGGGCCGTAGTTAGGCCCAACTATATGACGGGCTTTTAATAGGCCGAAATTAATATAGGGCCGAAATGTTAAACGGGCCCTTAACAGGCCGAAACTAATATCAGGCCGAATTACTAAATGGGCCTTTAGCAAGTGGTCCGAAAAGCATAGCGTCCTGTTAACAGGCCGAACCTGATATGGGCCATAATTTAGCCCAAAGCCTCTTAAAGGGCCGAACCTGATCTGGGCCGTAATGTGGCCCAGAACGTGGTAGGCTTTTAATGGGCCGGATCTCATATGGGGCATTTTTAGGCCCGAAACGTGGCAGCCAATTAATGGGCTGTCCTACTAGGGTCCTCAAAATCTTGTGGGCCTACAGCTGGGCCAACCCATTAATTTCGGCAAAATCTCGTGGGCCTTTAGCTGGGCCGGCCCATTATGGCCCACAAAAATCTTGTGGGCCTTCACCTGGGCCGACCCATTATGGCCCGCAAAAATCTTGCGAGCCTTTAACTAGGTTGGCCCATTATGGCCCGCAAAATCTTATGGGCCTTTAGCTGGGCCGACCCATTATGGTCCACAAAATCTTATGGGCCTTTAGTTGGGCTGGCCCATTTAAACTTTATGGGCTAGTTTTGGGCCGGTTCACGTGTTAACATATCATAGGCGCATCTCGCCCATTGGATGAGTGACACCTGTGCCAATGCGGAGCTGACACGTGTTTCCTCCGGCCAATGATGATTTTACACGTGGAAAATCCCCATTGTTCCGGGCTATAAACGGGTTATCGGATCCAAAACCGGACCCGATAGCTTAACGGCGTTCCGTTACGGTGGATGCCACGTGTCGGTCACCCTTGACGAAAGCACTTATGTGATGCATGATTTATCGTCATGGAAGTGGACACTTCTGTGATGATAATTTTGGTAATGTCATGGAACACTTCTACGACAACACAGGTATGACTATCTTGATTCTGTCATAAATTTGTCATGGATGTACATGCATGACAGAAAACGTGACCTACTGTGACAAACACGTATCATCACGGAAGTGTATTTTTTTGTAGTGGCCTCCACCTGTCCACGAGGGTGGGGGGCGCACCCTACCCCCCTGGGCGCGCCCCCTGCCTCGTGGCCCCCCTGACGCTCCACCGACCTCAACCCTGACTCCATATATTCACTTTCGGGGAGAAAAAACCTGGGAGAAGGATTCATCGCGTTTTATGATACGGAGCCACTGCCAAGCACTAAACTCTCTCGAGAGGGCTGATCTGGAGTCCGTTCGAGGCTTCGGAGAGGGGAATCCGTCGCCATCGTCATCATCAACCATCCTCCATCACCAATTTCATGATGCTCACCGCCGTGTGTGAGTAATTCCATCGTAGGCTTGCTGGACGATGATGGGTTGGATGCGATTTATCATGTAATCGAGTTAGTTTTGTTAGGGTTTGATCCCTAGTATCCACTATGTTGTGAGATTGATGTTGCTATGACTTTTCTATGCTTAATGCTTGTCACTAGGGCCCGAGTGCCATGATTTTAGATCTGAACCTATTATGTTTTCATCAATATATGAGAGTTCTTGATCCTATCTTGCAAGTCCATAGTCACCTACTATGTGTTATGATCTGGCAACCCCGAAGTGACAATAATCGGGACCACTCCCAGTGATGACCGTAGTTTGAGGAGTTCATGTATTCACTATGTGTTAATGCTTTGGTCCGGTACTCTATTAAAAGGAGGCCTTAATATCCCTTAGTTTCCAATAGGACCCCGCTGCCATGGGAGGGTAGGACAAAAGATTTCATGCAAGTTCTTTTCCACAAGCACGTATGACTATATTCGGAATACATGCCTACATTACATTGATGAACTGGAGCTAGTTCTATGTCACCCTAGGTTATGATTGTTACATGATGAACCGCATCCGGCATAATTCTCTATCACCGATCCATTGCCTATGAGCTTTCCATATATTGTTCTTCGCTTATTTACTTTTCCGTTGCTATTGTTATCATCGCTACAAAACACCAAAAATATTACTTTTGCTATCGTTACCTTTTACCACCGTTACCACTACTATCATATTACTTTGCTACTAAACACTTTGCTGCAGATATTAAGTTTCCAGGTGTGGTTGAATTGACAACTCAGCTGCTAATACTTGAGAATATTCTTTGGCTCCCTTTGTGCCGAGTCAATAAATTTGGGTTGAATACTCTACCCTCGAAAACTGTTGTGATCCCCTATACTTGTGGGTTATCAATGCATATATAATGACCATTGCATGGATATCGTCATGATTATTTGAAGTTCTATCAATTGCCCAACAGTAATTAATTTACCCACCGTTTGCTATTTTTCTCGAGAGAAGCCACTAGTGAAATCTACGGCCCCGGGTCTCTTTCTTATTATATTTGCCTTTGCGATCTAGTTCCTTTGCTTTTATTTTCAGATCTATTAAACCAAAAATACAAAAATAGCTTGCTGCACTTTATTTTATTTGGCGTTCGATCTATCAACTTATTACAACTTTCTCACATCGGTTTGCCAAGTTCTGGCGCCGTTACCCGAAAGGGATTGACAACCCCTTTAACACGTCGAGTTGCGAGAATTTGTTATTTGTGTGCAGGTGTTGTTTACGTAGTGTTGCTTGGTTCTCCTACTAGTTCGATAACCTTGGTCTCATCACTGAGGGAAATACCTAGCGTCGTTGTCCTGCATCATCCCTTCCTCTTTGGGGAAATACCGACGTAGTTCCAGCAGACATCAAAAGGAATTTCTGGCGTTGGTGCCGAGGAGACATCATCAACATCTACCAGGTTCCTAATCACAAATCTCAGCTCCTTGCAATTTGCATTATTTGCCATTTGCCTCTCGTTTTCCTCTCCCCCACTTCACAAAAATTTGCCGTTTTATTCGCCCTCTTTTTCATTCGCCGTTTTCTTGCCGGATCTGTTTTTGCGTGCATTCTTGTTTGCATAGTCATGATGCCTCAAAGAAAATATAATGATGTTCCTATTGGGGAACGTAGTATTTATAAAAAATTGCCTACGATCATGCAGGATCTATCTAGGAGAAGCATAGCAACAAGCGGGGAGAGTGTGTCCTAATGACCCACAAGTATAGGGGATCTATCGTAGTCCTTTCGATAAGTAAGAGTGTCGAGCCCAACAGGGAGCAGAAGGAAATGATAAGCGGTTTTCAGCAAGGTGTTCTCTGCAAGTACTGAAACAAGTGGTAATAGATAGTTTTGTGATAAGATAATTTGTAACGAGCAACAAGTAACAAAAGTAAATAAAGTGCAGCAAGGTAGCCCAATCCTTTTTGTAGCAAAGGACAAGCCTGGACAAACTCTTATATAAGGAAAAGCGCTCCCGAGGACACATGTGAATATTGTCAAGCTAGTTTTCACTACGTTCATATGATTCGCGTTCAGTACTTTGATAATTTGATATGTGGGTGGACCGGTGCTTGGGTGCTGTTCTTACTTGAACAAGCATCCCACTTATGATTAACCTCTATTGCAAGCATCCGCAACTACAACAAAAGTATTAAGGTAAACCTAACCATAGCATGAAACATATGGATCCAAATCAGCCCCTTACGAAGCAACACATAAACTAGGGTTTAAGCTTCTGTCACTCTAGCAACCCATCATCTACTTATTACTTCCCAATGCCTTCCTCTAAGCCCAAATAATGGTGGAGTGTTATGTAGGCGACGTTCACATAACACCACTAGATGCTAGACAACATACATCTCATCAAAATATCGAACGAATACCAAATCCACATGACTACTAATAGCAAGACTTCTCCCTTGTCCTCAGGAACGAACGTAACTACTCACAAAGCATATTCATGTTCATAATCAGAGGGCTAATAATATGCATAAAGGATCTGAACGTATGATCTTCCACCAATTAAACCAACTAGCATCAACTACAAGGAGCAATTAACACTACTAGCAACCTACTAGCACCAATCCAGGACTTGGAGACAAGAATTGGATACAAGAGATGAACTAGGGTTTTGAGATGAGATGGTGTTGATGAAGATATTGATGGAGATTGCCCTCTCCCGATGAGAGGAGAGTTGGTGATGACGATGGCGATGATTTCCCCTCCGGGAGGGAAGTTTCCCCGGCAGAACAGCTCTGCCGGAGCCCTAGATTGGTTCCGCCAAGGTTCCGCCTCGTGGCGGCGGAGTTTCGTCCCGAAAGGTTTCTTCTTGTTTTCTCTCGACGAAAGACTTCATATAGCAGAAGATGGTCATCGGAGAGCCACCAGGGGGCCCACAAGGTAGGGGCGCGCCCTAGGGGGGGCGCCCCCACCCTTGTGGATAGGGTGTGGCCCCCCTGGTCTTCATCTTTGGAGAGGATTTTTCATTATTTATTATAAGATATTCCGTGGAGTTCAGGACTTTTGGAGTTGTGTAGAATAGGTCTCTAATATTTGCTCCTTTTCCAGCCCAGAATTCCAGCTGCCGGCATTCTCCCTCCTTATGTAAACCTTGTAAAATAAGAGAGAATAGCCATAAGTATTGTGACATAATGTGAAATAACAGCCCATAATGCAATAAATATCGATATAAAAGCATGATGCAAAATGGACGCATCAACTCCCCCAAGCATAGACCTCGCTTGTCCTCAAGCGAAAGCCGATAACAATAAATATGTCCCCATGTTTAGAGGTAGAGGCGTCGATAAAAATAAAATACGCACATGAAGGCATCATGATTATTCACATAACAGCAACATATATAAATATTTTCATATGATTACTTATGTTCAAGTGATGATCTATTCACAATGCAAAAGTATGAATCAGAAACCTTATTGAGAACCAACAAACTATAACCTCAGTCATTGAAGCAATTACAATTTATCATAACATCAGAAAGAGTCTATGTTAGAGCTAAAAAGCAAGTCCACATACTCAACTATCATCTAGTCTTTCATAATTGCTAAGACTCATGCAATACTTGTGGTTACAGAGTTTTAATCGGACACAGAGAAAGATAGGGGCTTATAGTTTCGCCCCACAACCTTTTACCTCGAGGGTAATGTCAACAATAATAACTCATGCCTCCCTACATCCAATTAGATATATATATATAGCAGGTTCTTTCCAACATGCCGGGCTTGCCAAAGGATAAAATGAAAAAGGAAAGGTGAAGATCACCATGACACTTGCATAAGGTAGGAGATAATAGTAAAAGATAGGCCCTTCGCAGAGGGAAGCAGAGGTTGCCATGTGCTTTAATGGTCGGATGCACAAAATCTTAATGCGAAAGAACGTCACTTTATATTGCCTCTTGTGATATGAACCTTTATTATGCAGTCCATCACTTTTATTACTTCCACATCACAAGATCGTATAAAGCTTATTTCTCCCACACCCATCAATCATACATATTTAGAGCAATTTTTATTGCTTTGCACCAATGACAACTTACTTGAAGGATCTTACTCAGTCCATAGGTAGATATGGTGGACTCTCATGGCAAAACTGGTTTAAGGGTATTTGGAAGCACAAGTAGTATCTCTACTTGGTGCTGATAATTTGGCTAGCAAGAGGGGGAAAGGCAAGCTCAACATGTTGGAGGATCCATGCCAACATACTTTATCTCAGATATAAGAAAACATAACTCATCATGTTGTCTTCCTTGTTCAATATCAACTCTTTAGGATGTCATACTTTAATGAGTGCTCCCAATCATAAAAGATGTCCAAGATAGTATATCTATATGTGAAGACCTCTCTTTCTTTATTACTTCCTATTAATTGCAACGATGACCAAACTATGTTTGTCAACTCTCAACAACTTTTAAATTATCATACTCTTCCTATGTGAAGTCATTACTCTCAATAAGATCAATATGAACTTTTGTTTCTTCTTATTCCTTTTCTCTTTTCTTTTATTCACCCAAGATCATAGCAAGAAAATCAAGCCCTTGACTCAACACTAATCTTTATTATATAGCTCACGAACTCGATTACATAGAGAGATCATAAGGCAAAACTCAAAACTATATCATACCATAAACTTTATTCTACTAGATCAAAATACTACTAATAGGATCGGACTAAGGAAAACGGCAAAGATAGGAGTTGTGATTGTGATACGATACCGGGGCACCTCCCCCAAGCTTGGAAGTTGCCAAGGGGAGTGCACATACCAATGTGATTATATCTCCTTGGTTGGTGAAGGTGGAGGTGTTGTTGACTTAGCTGATGGCATAGACTTCTCCCTTAGTTTACGCTTGAGGACGGCATTTTGATCCCTCAGATCATCGATCTCCCACTCCAGGGTTAATATCTTTTTGCATAGGCCCTGCTTATTTTCTTGCAAGAGACGAAAAGGGAACGAACTTTGGATTCTTTACCCTATCAGGGAGACTTGACTTTTTGAACTCGATGTGCATATCCCCAGGTTGAGGTAATGGGGCTTCATCTTCATCTGAGCTCGTCTCCTCCTTCCCATTGGGTTCATAGTCCTCTTCTTCCTCCGCGGTCCAACCATCATGCTCCACATCTCCATAGACCTTAGGATTAGCTAAGTAATCATCCACATAGCTTTCTCCTTCCAAATCCTGGGAAGACATGTTGATCTAATCTGCAGCGGAACAGCTCGAAACAAAAACAGAGGATAATTGTGTGATACGGGAGTCAAAACCTTCGGGAGAATAAATAGTGAATTTTTTGTCGACCAAAATACGTATCGTGCAAGAAAACGGAGTCCGGAAGGCACACGAGGTGCTCACGTGGTAGGGGGCGCGCCCAGGGGGGTAGGGCGCGCCCTCCACCCTTGTGGGTCCCTCGTGTCCTTCCCGGACTGCTACTTATTTTTCTATTTTTCTAAATATTCCAAAACGGAGAAATATTGCCTTAAAAACTGTTTTGAAATCAGTTTACTTACCGTACCACATACCTATTCCTTTCCGGAGTCTGAAACGTTCTGGAAAGTGTCCCTTATGTATTCCTCCGGGGTTACGGTTTCGATAATATTGGTTTCAACATTTATGGGATTACCTGAGATATAATGTTTGATTCTTTGACCGTTTACCACCTTCGGATTTGTGCCTTCGAAGTTGTTGATTTTTATGGCACGGGAATGATAGACCTCCTCGATAACATATGGGCCTTCCCATTTAGAGAGAAGTTTCCCTGCAAAAAATCTTAAATGAGAGTTGTATAGCAATACATAATCACCTACATTAAACTCACACTTTTGTATCCTTTTGTCATGCCATCTTTTAACCTTTTCTTTAAACAACTTGGCATTTTCATAAGCTTGGGTTCTCCATTCATCAAGTGAGCTAATATCAAATAACCTCTTCTCACCGGCAAGTTTGAAATCATAGTTGAGCTCTTTAATAGCCCAATATGCATTATGTTCTAGATCGAGAGGTAAGTGACATGCTTTTCCATATACCATTTTATAAGGAGACATACCCATAGGATTTTTATATGCGGTTCTATAGGCCCATAATGCATCATCAAGTTTCTTGGACCAATTCTTTCTAGACCTATTGACAGTCTTTTGCAAAATTAATTTGAGTTCTCTATTACTCAATTCTACTTGACCACTAGACTGTGGGTGATACGGAGATGCAATTCTATGATTGACGTCATATTTAGCAAGCATTTTACGGAAAGCACCATGAATAAAATGTGAACCACCATCAGTCATTAAATATCTAGGAATCCAAACCTCGGAAAAATAACTTCTTTAAGCATTTTAATAGAAGTATTATGATCAACACTACTAGTTGGAATAGCTTCTACCCACTTAGTAACATAATCAACAACAACTAAAATATGTGTATATCCATTAGAGGCAGGAAAAGGTCCCATATAATCAAAGCCCCAAACATCAAATGGTTCAATAACAAGTGAATAATTCATAGGCATTTCTTGACGTCTACTAATATTACCAATTCTTTGACATTCATCACAAGATAGGACAAACTTACGGGCATCCTTGAAGAGAGTAGGTGTCGTGGGTTTGTCACGATAGATGACCTTGTGAAAGGACTTAGTCGTGGAGCCATCGCTACGGGTTAGCTTAAAGGGGTTAAACCGGACAAGGGGACACGGGGAGTTTTATACTAGTTCGGCCCCTTCAAGGAAGGTAAAGGCCTACGTCTTGTTGTGATTGGTATTGCTAGGGTTTTGAAGGCCAGGGAGCGAATCCGCTTTGTTTGGATCTCGAGTTGTTGTTCGTCCCTAAACCGCTGTCGGGTCGTCCCTTTATATACATAGGTTGACGCCCGCCGGGTTACAGAGTCCTAAATCCGGATCATAAACGTGTCCGGTTAGGTCTCTATCCTTCCTATCTTATAACACAAGTTACATTACCAGGTCGGTTTACATCTACATGCTTTAACCCACCTTTAGGCCTTGGACGTTTGTAAAGCGCCATCATTCTTGCATCTTCATGGGATTCTAATCTTCAAGGAGTTAACCCGGCTACTCCTGGCCGGTTTACATCCAGTAGTAATATCCCCAACATTAGGCCCCAGATTGGTTTGAACTTGTTCATGTCAATCTTCAACACTTAGAAAAATTCCTCTCTCATATCTTCACCTTGATCTTGTAAACCGCCATGACGTCATACTTCACTATTATGATAAACCGCCCTGACGTCATCTATCCGTTGAGGCTAAAGATTACCTTCATTAATGTGTATTCAGTCACCGAGGCGACACCTTTATTAATTTATCCATTTTCAAGCTCCTCGATTCCCGCACTTGCCGTTTTATTGCTTCGCCTTATAAATAGGGGCAGAGGACCCCTTTATTTTCTTCCCGATACCCTTTAATCCCTTCTTCTTCCTCGCGACGTCTCCGCACCTGAGCGCCGCCGTTATCATCAAGCCTCGCCCCTGCTTCACCGTCGGCCGCTGCATTGACCTGCTCGTACCAGAGTTCCGCAGCACACCTCCGCTGCTTCCGCGGCCGTAGTAAGTCCTTTCCCCCCTTCCTTTCTAGATCCATTAGGGTTTCCTTGCTCTTCGCGGTTCTTGAAGTTCATCGGAGCTTTCAGTGCTGTTCTTCCTTGGCCTATAGATGAACACTTCGCACTTATCATATCCCTTGCCGTGGCTAATCTTCTGTTAGCACCACAAACCCTTATGCGCAAAAAACTGATCTAGTCCTTCATAAACTGTTTCGGGTCTTACCCTTTTTAGGTCAAAATATTTTTGCTTTTCTGTCTTACCTTAGATCCGAAATTTTCATATATCTCTGTGAAATCTGTTTCTCGTCACACCAACATAGGCGGTTTAACTTTGTATAAGCAATCTATACCATTAGCCCTCTGATAAACCGGAGGAGCCTTTTACCTTCATAGTTATACTCCGGTTTAACAGTGTCTGAGTACCCCTATCATCGTATTACCTTTTATCCCTTATTGCATTGGTCTTCGGTTTATGCCATTTCGCATATCAGTATATCTCTTACTCCCTTGTATCTTGTATACCATCATGAGTGATTTATAAACCGGCCTTTCGTTTTCAGCTTGTTTGTTTCGCAATGGCCAAACAATTCACCGCTTGCAACTGGGCTCGTTCCCGGGTCACCGAGGATCAGTTGAATGATATGGTCAGCATCGGCTCCTTGCCTAAGAAAACTGAAATTAAATGGCGAGTTCCAGGAACAAAAAATCCTCCGACCCCAAGGCAGGGTGAGGTGGTGGTCTTTGTTGACCACATAACCGTGGCTTCAAACCGCCAGGGTCAAAGTTTTACCGGGATGTGCTTGCCAATTTCCAACTCCATCCCCAAGACATTGGGCCCAACTCAGTATCCAATCTATGTAACTTCCAGGTCTTTTGTGAAGTGTACTTACAGGAAGAACCAACTGCAGAGCTATTCCGGGACTTCTTTCACTTAAACCGGCGCGTAGAATTTGTAAATGGCCCCAACACTGAACTCGGTGGTGTCTCAATTCAAAAGCGGAAATAAGTTGAATTTCCTCATGCCAAACTGCACAGCCACCCAAAGGAATGGAACCCGACTTGGTTTTATTGCAGAGACACTTCGCCTGAAGATGAAAATCCCCTCCCAGGCTTTCGTGATCACCGGCTTTCCAATGCCCATCCGATGCCGCAATGCTTAAGCTCCGTAGAAAGGGCACAATATGCCCCTCAACTTGCCAAACTCCGGGCCTTTATGGCCAACGGTTTAACAAGTGTGGATTTCG